>NC_046185.1:113966518-114578471 GCF_011004875.1 Balearica regulorum gibbericeps | reverse complement strand
TGAGGAGCAGCTGAGGGAACTGGGGTTGTTTAGCCTGGAGAAAAGGAGGCTGAGGGGAGACCTTATCCCTCTCTACAACTCCCAGAAAGGAGGTTGTAGCCAGGTGGGTGTTGGTCTCTTCTCCCAAGGAAGAAGTGATAGGACAAGAGGAAATGGCCTCAAGTTGCACCAAGGGAGGTTTAGGTCTGATATTAGGAAAAATTTCTTCACTGTGAGAGGGTTACCAAGCATTGCAACAGGCTCCCCAGGGAAGTGGTTGAGTCACCATCCCTGGAGGTATTTAAAAGACATGTAGATGTGGCACTTTAGGACATGGTTTAGTAGTGGACTTTGCAGTGTTAATTTTAAGGTTGGACTCAATCTTAAAGGTCTTTTCCAACCTAAAATAATCTATGAATTTCTACTGAAAAAGGTTGTACACCAAACCAGTAACAGCTCAACTTGTTCAAATCCTCCTGAAAAGGAACAACCTAAAATAAAAATAATTTTAAAAGATTATGGCAATGGTGAAATCAAACTCAAGTACCTCTACTAAGCAACAACAGAGCTCCAAGATGAACATGAGTATATCAAGGAAAGATCCCAAATATTTATTAATATGAAAGACGTACACACACAAGAACTCTCCCCAACAGCAAAGATCATGAACTGTTATAAATATGTCCTCAGACACATCACTTCAGTTCCTTGCTTTATTTCCACATTATTAATGACTACATAGAAGAGCAGGGTTTACTCAGAGTCACTTATTTCAATAGCCCCTTATTTTCTAAGCAGAAGGGGTTTTTTGTTTTTCTAACTTCTTAGCTTATTAGCTCTCACCTTCCTTTTTTTCCCCAAAAACTTACAATGTGTGTTTGCTCCCGTGACAAACTGAAAGCGTTCTAAAGATATCTACCATTGAAGGAATAAGACATGAGAGAAACTACAACTGAACACAAGCAAGAATTAAAAGGTTTCAAAACCTACAAATACACAAAGACTAACGGCATTGAATTTGTCTTCTTAAGCCTACAAGGAGACAATAAAGACAGCAGACTTTAAACTAACTAGCCTGACTAACAAGCTTTCAGTATGCATTTGTCAAAGCAAACCTGCAGCTGTGCAGCGTAAAAGTCAGCAACCACGTAATTCTAAGTTTACCTTGTCCACTGCCACTATTATCAACATCAGCAACACACAGACAGCCTTGGTCGAATTCTTCTTTTTCTCCAAGTATGGTGGACCACCAGTCTCTAGCTTTAAACAAAGACATTCTTCTGTACTGAAAAGGAAAAAACACATTGTTGAGGTATATACCAATACATATATAACTGTTTATACAAACAACTTTTTGTTAGGAACAACTTTTATTGAGTATATTCCATCTCTTATCTTCACATTGCTCTAGTGTGAGCTGAACAGATGTTTATTTCACACGTGTTGAGTTTCTGGTTATGTAGTTCAGAAAACAACCTTCAGAAACCTCTTGTCAATAGTTCATAAATTGTGATAGACACTGCTAGTTATATGAAAAAAAAACCAAAAAATAACAGTGCTTTTTTAAAAAACTGTTAAAAGCCTTCCATAACAAGCATTAAGAAAGTAATACAACTTTTTAAAGTCACAGAACTGAGGTTCTCTCTCTTACCAAGGAATATCAGGAAAAAAGATTCTGATGCAAGTCTTCTACAAGAGATCTTATGTTTAGAAAAGTAAATGAAGACATAATCAGACAACATAAAAACCTCCACTAAGTAATCGCCTTGAAGATGCTCTAGTGACACTACTAAAGAAGTCGGTCAGATAGAGCACAAATCAGCTTTTCTGCTCCACACCTGCTGTTATTTTAAGAAGGTGGGGAGGGGGGTAGGGGAGGATGACAGAGGATACTAATCTTTTTGTAAGCAGCTTGACAATAACACTATCCTAGTTCAAAACTCACAGCTCCACGCCTATGCTCTGCCATGAGTGGGACAAACCTGAAGACACTGGACCCCACAAGCCCGCGGATGAGGTGAGGGGCAGCCAGGTAGCACAAGCTCCGGCCGTTCTTTCCGGAAAAAAGGAAAAATGATGGGCTCGCCTGGTTTTCCTTCGGAGCAAGCGCAGCCTACAAGCGCGCACCTTTCCTCTTTAAAGGAAACCGTGTCCGGCAAATAACATTTATTTTTTTCACCTTAGGCGGTTACCGTTGTTATGCTAGCTAGGCAACCTGCTGCAGCTGAGCGCAGGCTGGCGACAGCGCAGCCCTCCCCGCACCCCCTCTCCCTCACAGAGCCCCTGTACCGCACCTTCAGCCCCGCACCTCAGGAGCCGCGCTCGGACACACGCACCCCGGAGAGGGAGAAGAGACCGGCGGGGGCTTACCTAGGCGGGAGACACCACCTCCCGGGCTCGGCGCGGTCGGAGCTGGTCCGGGGCGGCAGCCCCCCTTTCCCCGCGGGACCTCCTCACTCAGGTGCGGCCTAGAGGCGAAGCAAAAGGTGAGACACAGACCAGGAGCAGCTAGAGCCCCCTCCCCATTGCCGCCGCCATCTCCGGCGTCCTTCTCACCGCGCGTTAAGTCCCAGTCGCGCCCCGCCGCGCCCCGCCCGGGCCGGCCCAGAAGGGAGGGCCGCGCTGCGCGCTGACACTGGGAAATGTAGTTTGGGAAGCGGCGCGACCGACCGTTGGGTTCTTTCATTTCTTCCTGTGCAGAGGGGGGTGGGGGGGTGAAGAGAGGCATTATTTTGTGTTTCCAGTGGAAAAACGTAACCTTCCGCCTGGGGCTTTTGCTTTTCAAAGCCGTCACAAAAACCCCTCGCCTTCGAGGGCGCCCTGCTGCACCAGCCGTCCCCTTTCTCCTTCCCCCCCCTCCCCCTTTTTCCTCTCGCGTGGTACCGCCGGCAGGCCACGCCACGTGACGTTTCGCGGGGTGCCCGCGCCGGAGCCGAGGCGGTGGGGCGCGTGTTGCGGGGGCGGGCGGCGCCCGGCGCCGTCGTTGCCGACTTGCCGGGTCTCGCGGTCGGTGGGGACCCGCTCGGGCCGGCGGCTGAGGGACACGCACCCCCACACCCCCCCCCTCCTTCAGCGACTGGGGGTCGCCCCGCTTCCCCGCAGCGGCTCTCGGCACCTTGCCGTGCCCCTGGGAGCTACCATGGACAGGACCGCCGTGGCGAAGATGGGAGCGGTGGCCAGCGCCAGCGTGTGCGCCCTGGTCGGTGGGGTGGTGCTGGCCCAGTACATCTTCACCATGAAGAAGAAGACGGGCAGGAAGACTAAGATCATCGAGATGGTACGTGGTAAGAGGCCGAGAGCGGGAGGACGCAGAGGAGGCCGGCGCCCCTCCGCTCCCGGCCGTATGTCCTTGGGCCGGCTCCCCACGGCCGCCTCTGTGGGCGCAGGCGGATATCCCTCCCCCCTCCGCGAGGCGCGGGCGGTCCCAAATATCAGCCCCTTGCCCACAGCACGCGAGTCCCTTCTCCTTCGCGTACGTGCCCTACAGAGCCCACCCTAGGTAGTTCGTCTGCTGGCTGACGCCAAAAGTTAAGATAGGTCTTCTCTCCAGATGCGTGGGGCTGTCTGTGTCTTGTGTCCGCCCCTTGAGGCGAAGGGGCAGAGGAGGGGTGCTGAGTACAATTTCTGATCAGAGGGACAGAGGCTGGAAGCAGGCACAGCAGTTCCACCACAGCGTGGTACGCTACTACTCAAAGTGTCTGCTCCATCCCGTCCTGTCTGGCCCATATGTACCAATGTGTAAAGCTATAGGTCTTGGTGGTAATTCACAAGCCTGCTTGTAACTTGTTTAAAAGAAGGGGGGGGGGGGGGGGGGGGGGGGGAGCGTGTTCAGCCATCTGTTGAAACTGGGAAGCAATGTCTGTTCACAGCTACTATAAAAGGAAGATGGACCTCTCTCTCTACTGCCCTTGTTACACTTGTTATTTAGAGTATTATTTAAATATCTGCTTATCAGTAACTGGATGGTTAAAAAGTCTTAGTTTAGACAATATGCTGATTATGTTAAAATCCTTCAAAATTTGAGTTTATGGTTTGGACACCACTGTACTGAAGAACTGAAGTCATCAAGTCACTTGATGTTAGCCCATGGATATTTTGTGATATACCCTGCAAAACTTTACGAAAAGCTCAGATTTATGTTTTTTAATTACACATGGAAACATAGGTTTTGCTAAGAACTAGGATTCTGTACATAAATTGCGAGCTGTCTAACTACTCACGTGGCCATGTGATGCAACGCTTGCCGGTGGAAGTCATACAATACAGTTTGTGATAATGTGGGTCCAGAAAAGAATTCCACTGTGTATTTTTACTAATCATAGAATCATCATACCTACTGTTGAAAAAGTGATTTGAATGCTGTTTCTAGTGCTAAGTCACATCATTCAACAGTTTGGAAGGGGGAGTATCTTGCTTTTTAGTTTGTATGGGCCCACTTAGAGCAGCTTGTGGGAGAGCAGAAAGTTTAGATTGCCACTTTAGAGAGGTTTTAGATCTATTTCTAAAAAAGGGTTCTGAGCTCTGGACTCTGTAGTAGGATTTTACAAAACTCATTTGAAAACTTACAGTGGCAAAACATTGGTTAACTATAGATTATTCTTTTTTTTTAATTCTATTAATTAATTAGTACTGTAATACTAGAACTTACTTTAGAGTTGTGGACAATAAAATAACACTTAAAAGCCTGATCATACAAACACTGAAAAGGCAGATTCAGTAGTTTCACCAATGCCTATTCATAATATCCCATTTGAGCTGTAGTTCAGAAAGTGCCTAATAGTTGCTAAAGATGTATTTGTATTAACTTTCTGTACAATGTTTAAATGGTGTTTTGGTTGGGAAGACTTTATCTTTGTTGCAAAGATTTTGCCTTTGGTAGGGAAAAAATCATTACGCCAATGTTAAATTGATTTCTGGTAAGTGAATTTCTTAAGTATGTACTTCAGATAACATTTTCAGAGCTACGTGCTTGGACAGAGATCTGTGACCCTAAATAGATACTTCCAAAAATTCTGCTTTTATGGTCAGAGCCTTTCTCAACTTTAGCAAGGGAAAAATACAGTTTGTTTGAAGCACATCAGGTTTCTCATGCGGAAACATTTTACCAATTGGATGCAACACATTAATACTATCTGTTCACTTAGAGAGCATTTCAACCAATATTCAAGTTGGCAGCTTCCTCAGCTAACAAACATCTTCAGTTCATCAGCTGCAACTCTTCTTTCTTCCTCAAGGAGTATTTTCAGTGGACACGTAATCAGGCTGCAAAATTTCTTTGAAATAAGTGAAGTAGTTATGTGAACTATATACCAAGGAGTTTCATTTGTCAAATAAGGGTGAAAATGTGCATGTTTGTTTTACTTGAATGTGCTGCATTCTGGAGAACTTCCTGAAATAGTTTTATCCACAACGTAGATTTGGTTCAGCATTTGTCATTTACAAGACACTGTATCTGGTTTAGTTTATCACAAGAGAGACTTTCCTTTGAGCCTTTGGGAGAAGGTGCTGTTTTCCAGTCTGTAATTTAGTGTAAGTTAGGGTGATGGTTATACTGCTTCATTGAAATGTGTTTTTTCTAATGCACTGATAAATGTAGAGTTACTTTGGCTCCACTTCTGAAGTAACAGAGGCATTAATAGCAAATATATAGCCAGTCACATGAAGTTGTACTCTGTGTGGTAAGAAACAACTATCTCCCAGAGTCTTCTGTATTACTTTGCACAGCCAAATTGCCATTTCTGTGAAACTGTAAAAGTATTCCTACAGTCAGGTGAAGGTAAAAGTTAGCCGCAAGGTTGCTAACTTTAATTTAAAGAGAAGGTTAATAATTAATTAGATTCTTAAAGTAATGTATTAGATAATGTTTGATAGCTACTTTAAAAAGAGATGAAACCTTACAGTACCATTCAATCTTTTGGATTTTTCAGGCCCCAGGCAAGTTTGCAATGAAGTTGTGGATCCTTATTATAGCAAATCAATTCTACTGACAGTAGACTTCAGTTTCTGGCTTACTCTTTGCAAAGGCTTTTAGAAACTCAGCAGAAAACAGTTGTTCACAAACTAGAGTGAAAAATGTTCCCTAAGTCTTTCGAAAACACTCATCTGTAAAGAATAGCCCATGCTAACTAAAATAAGGGGTTAATGTAAGAAAAACTGCTTAATGGAGTAACAGTATTTTTTGTTGTTTTTCTGTTTCATAAAGTTGTCAGAACCTTGGATTTTCTTCAGCAGCTTGCTCCTCACTCTTTAGTTTTGGAGCTTTTTATTGTGTTTATTTTATAAGGATGAGAAACATAATACAGCTGGTTGAAAACAGAATAGCAGAATAACTTAAACTGAGACTTAGTCTCTCAGGTTTGTTTTGCAGAAAACTGGGCAAATGCTTCGTTACATTTGTCTATTTCTTCATTCTGTCCCTGAAGTGAGTGGATCTAATTACCTGAAAAACACACTTTGTATCGAATTTCAACAACAGCAAATTAAAAATCAACTGAAAAAGCAGTTTCTTATTTTACGGGAAACTTTTCAACCAGCCATTGTTAAATGTCTCTAGCCAGTTTCCTTTTTAATATGTTGGAAGAGGAAAAGAAATGCATGGATTTCTGCAGTATTAGAATTTACCTGGAGAGAAATAAGCAAACCAATAAGAAGTGAGGTAACTGCTGTTTATCTGCTTCCCTAAGAAATAAAGGAACGTATTCTGTGAGTGTGACTGTCACAGGGCTTGTGTGGGGAGATTTTCTAATTATTATTTTTTTTTAATTGCAGTCTCTGATGAGACTGGCTTCTTGTTTCATAGGGCATCAGAGCCTATTTGTGCCACAGATGAAGGATACAGACCTTTACAACCGGCAGCAATCACATACCACTCCATTTCTTTATTCCTGTCTTGTTGCTAGTAACTAGTTGTTATAGTAACTGTCATATTACTCTGGCATGAGACCTTGATGACCTCCGAGTGGAGAATAAAGTAAAAGAGTATGTAATATGTAGCATACATATTCAAGAATCTAAAGGGCTAGTATGTGAAACTCCTTCATACATACTTTTTTTTTTGTAAAGACGAAGAAGAGTTTGAGTCTGAGCAAACTGAGATCAATAAAGGGGGAATGGAAGGAACATAGACTCTCTCTAACGATACTACATTTTCACTTTCTGGGTATTGCAGTGATAGTATTTAAAAATGTTGTGACATTGAGAACTATCCAGTGATGTGATCCATGTGGGAATAATACTGTTCCAAAAGAATGGTGCTGTGATAAGAACCCAAGTAGTGAAAACTCAAAGAACTCCTCAGATGTAAACTGCCCCTACCTATTGATGTGTGACTGAGAGCCCTTACATTACTAGTGACAAGAGTATTAGAATAAATTTTAGAATATTGTTAAAATTTTAAAACCAAGTTAAATTTGACATGAGTACTGGAGCTGTCATGTAACTATTTATTTAAAACTTGTTTGTTGTTTAGACTGTATTCCTCAATAGAAAAATCCCATCGACAGAGTGATAAACACCAGCATTACTAAAACAAGGTTGTGTTGCCCACAGGCATTTTGCACAGATAATCATAATTTTAATAACCTAGAATGTGGCTTGTAAAGTAAGTTTACACAGGCCGGGAAGAACGCTTTAAGCATAGTTCATGTTGATACAGATTAGATACTAGTAACAGGTTTTTATTCTCACTGTAAAACAATTCAGTTGGAAATTTTAAAAATTTGAATCCTGGGAGAAGAAAAATTGACTCAGTTTCAGTGTTTTCTTCTAGCACTGTTAAGAATCAAAAACTAGTCTGCTATACAGATTATGTATATTCTAATATTTTACTTTATTTAGTATAATAAGCTGATCCTACAATTTAACCATTACTTTCAGAAGTAGGTTTTAATTTTCTGAAATTGCCGCTGCCTTTTTTCATTTCTTTAATTCAGTGGGTCTTGAAACATATATTCTTACAAGGAATGGGTATGGGAAGAGCAATTAAATCTTTAATTCTGCGTTAGTTTCTTTAGAACTCATTTATCCTAGTTGTAACAGTTATCAAAAACACAATGATGAAATACACCTGAAAACTGAGCTCAAAGTAGTAAATATAAGTAAATATCAGGATATGATATATAGTGTAGGCTCAGAAGAGTTTCTTTGCTGCTTTCTTTTATCTTTTGTATAAAGTCTTTCTCCAAGACAGAAAAGTGATCTTTCAATGAATCATTCTGCTCTGGAATATGTTTACTTTTTTATAAGTGCTTGGTATGTGTTAAGTCATATTTTCAAGTGACTTTTCTCCTCTTTCAGATAACTCTTGGTTATTGGTTGAGTTATAATGGTATCTGTTCTCTTAAATTATTTTTACAGATTAAGACCAATAGCAAATAGTGCAAGTATTAAACATGTTACCTTTAACTGTCAAACAGTGTAAGCAGTAAGAAGGTTTTTTAATTGTCTGAATAGACATCGTTGCAAATTTGTTCATATTATGAATTAAACTTGCATAGCATTTCAACAGTCAGTCCTGAGTTAATAAGAACTATCAACTTTTATAAAAAATATCTAAATTGATCAATATAGGCATTGAAGAGACCCAAGGTATGGACCCATGCATTTATAGGCAGGAGAATACTAGCTGTAAATTCAATAGCAATTTTAAATATACTTGTAAATGTAAAAGTGTCACAATTTGTGTAAGTCTGGAAACTTTTTAAAAATACCTGAACTTTTGAAGTTCTTTCCTAAAAAAAAAAAAAAATAAATAGCCGCCTCTTACCTTTTATTTTCACTTGACTGAATTGCATAATAATCTTTTTCTGTGTTGGCTAGTTCTAATTCACATTAATAGCCTTCAAGCCATCAGCCCCCTTTCTTCCCTCCATGTGTGCATATGCAAGCATATTTTGTACAAGTGTACTACAGTATACTCTTCACTTACTGTGAAGAGTAAGTCTTGGAGAAAGTTTAAGGAAAAATATCAGAAGAGAAGCACACTGTTAGGTTTTTTTGCTATAATTTGGTGCATTTGTCAGATGATAATTAATTTTCCAGATTTAAATTTTAGCTAGTTGAGCTGCAGCAGACAGTGTAGAGCAGCAGGTGGCACTAGTGCGAATTTTCTATCTTCACGGTAGATCTATGACGATGGCTATACACTATTTTGTAATTAACATGCCATTTAAGAAATCCTGTCCCACAAGGACTGGCATTTCTTGGCTACTACCTGACTCCAGGTCAGACATGTACAACTGAACTGCTCCTGTATGCAGAGGGCCTAGAGTAACAGCTATATCTCTGCTGCCTGTCAGATGCTGAGCACTGAAATTTGGCTGATCCCATCCCATGCTACGTGCAACTGAGAAGCAGGAATAGCTCACAACTGTTCTGCCTGGCCTCCTTGCCTAACTAGCATGCAAAGAGATATAAGGCCTGATAAGACTGGGCAAGGGAGTTGGGTAAGTATACTGTCGTGTAGGATGTGGAAAATAAAAGTTAGGACATGAAATCTAACTTTTTGCCTGGCCGCCTTGTAGTCACGTTGCTGTGCAGCGGTTGACCTGTAGTGACTATTTCTTCCTAGGGGAGAGGTCTTCATATAGCAGTTATGTTGACCAGTTGCTGGACATCAGCCGCTTTCTCTTACCGAAATGTAATCAATCATCACCAATGGTCAGCTGCTGTAAAACATCTGAGAACTCAGGATGATCGCAATAGGCAGATTTTTAGTCTCATGTCAGTCATGCAGCAGCCATTAAGTTGGAATCCGTGGCTGTTGTGTTGGTCACCTCCATCTTTGGTTATTTGTGTGGAGTTTCTGACCATTTAAGAAAAAAATTAAGTCAGTGTGAAATAAATCAGTGCATCCAAATACTAAAAGTAACTATATTATTTTTGTTCAGTAATGCCACAAAAGAATACAAACTGCACTGACTTATCTCGGACAATAATTACAAAAATAATTTTTAATAACATTTCTTCAAATTATGTTAATAATGCCTATTGCTAGAAGGAAATGTGGCTTCTGCTTTCATATATGCCAACCTTAAGAAAAAAGAGTTAATTTATTTCATTTGTAATTTTTTTTTTTAAGGTGTGGGGCAATGCCCGGACTTGGATACTGAAGATTCATTAAGTGTCTGAATACAGAATTTCAGACTTCTTGAGCTGGTTTTTCCAAGAAAGATTCCTGTTGAAATGTGCTTGTTCTTACTTGTTTCCCCACTTGTTAGCTGTAGCTTCCTTCCTGCACCCTTATATAAAGAACTGTTTGTCTGCTTTGCAGATTGGATCACTGAAATAATCCAAGTTTATTAGAGCTTTTGTTTTTATCTAAGAGTTTGGCTTACTCCACCTTAATGCTGACAGAATGAATACCACTGAAACATACCATTAACCCTGTTCCTTTAAAGCTTTCCCTCTTTGTTGGAAACTTACTAGTTATCAGACTAAAAGTGTAATTTTTACACTTAGCAGTTATTAACACAACACTTAATATCCTGGCTTGCATCTGCCTTTGCAACATAAATCAGTTATGGGTAAGCCTAAATCTGATCCGTATGTTACCATTGAAAAATTGTATATCAAACTGTAGGGTAGGAATTGGTACAAAGCAGTAGTGGTATTGGTACGTTAGAAGTAGTAGTAGTAGTATAGTACAAAATATACTACTGGTAGTACTACTACAAACTGGTTTTGAACATGTCCTATATCACTTCCAGAGGGCAAATACACAGAGATACAAGAAATAAGAAGCATCCAGCTGCATCTTTGAATGGATCCAGCAGTCAGAAACACCCATAAAATAATGAGACATGGAGGCAAAACAATCCATCAAGCCATCATGCTGCCTGTTACCTTTAAAATGAGTGTACGGTAGCTGCATTTCATCTTCAGGCTTTAGGGATTATTTTTTCAAGATGTTTAAAGAAGGGTCTGTACTCAAAGAGATCCTAACAGTTAAAAAACTTAATTAGTCTCAATGTGTAACTTTAATTGGAATGTTATATTAGTACTACATTCTTCCATCAGAATTGTAGTGTCTGGTAATGCATTGTAGGTTAAACTTTGTCCTGCTGACTTTGCTTTCAAACTGGGTCCCGCAACTCCACTATTCAAGGGTCAGAGTTTATTTGATCTAGATACAACATTCTTAGGCTTAGTGAAAAAAAATCTAAGCAGATGTTTTTTTTCTTAGAAGCAGATAAGAGAAGAAGAGAATCAGCAACAACTGCTTCAGTCCAGGCCTTGGGCTTAATGCAAATTCCATTCTAGATAGGGTTACATGGGAAGTTTCTAGGGAAACATTTGTTTTAAGTTCTTTTAACGTATGTGCATAGAGACATGTACAGCATATTTAATTATAAAAAAGTATACATGCAAATGTACAGTTTGGGGAAAAATAGTATAGGCCATCAAAATTACATTATTATGCAAGGTGAGCTTTTGCACACCTGATAGCTAATTAAGAATTTATAAATATACCACAGTATATACATACTGCCAGTTCTTAGAATTCTATACTGTTTGCTTAGGTATTTGAAGAAGGATCAGTTGTACCAACAACCTCACGTGTAAACATTCTTTCAGTAAGCGTTAGATTCTGTGTAACGAGAGGGAAGTGGATCTTTCAGATACCCAGACTCCCAATATCTATCCTGTTACCATTAACAGTATTAAAGGAAAATGACAGTACCACTCAAATTTAAAAATTCTAATTTGTCAAAAATGAAATTTCTGTATCTGTGCTCTCTGAAGAAGAACTGGAAGGAAAAAGGAAGGATGGGGTAAAAAACAAGATACTTGAAATTAAACTGAAGCACTATCATGAAGAGCAAATAATTCTCCCTGTCATCACACGTTACAAACAGGGAGAGATGACTTACCATCCCTGAAAGGTCTTGCCTGATACAGATAGTATCATCTGTCTAGCAGTTGTCTATAGTAGAGGCCCAGGGAAAGGATAAGAATGGGACAAGCTGTCATGAATTTTTTTCCAGAATGATTTCCCACTCTCCAGCAGCTTGTATTTCAGAGACAGTGTCTGTAATTTAAGATGAGCTTTTTTCATGTTTTTAAGGCTGTGTAAATTTACAGTATCACCAGAAAGGAATTCCGCATCTTACTAAATTGCATGACCTGTAGCTGACTCCTTTCATTTGTTTTGAATGTGCCTCCTGTTAATTTTAGTTGATGACCTCTACCTCTTACACTGGAAGAGAGAGTGGACAGTCTTTCCCTATTAACCTTTTCTATGCCATCCAGTCATTTCTTTTCCAGGCTGAAGAATACTATTATATTCAATTGTTCATTGTATGGAAGCTTTTCATATCACGGCTCATTCTTACTGCCCTTCTCAGGGCCTTTTCCAGTTCTGCTCTATCCCTTGAAAGGTAGGGAAACCAGAACTGCATTTGGTATTTAAGTTGCAAGTGCATAATGGATTCATAAAGGGGGCTATCCAGAAAGCATTGGTAAGAATAGGCACCAGTGAAATATAAGTATGCAGGCCAGGAAAAAAGACTCAGTTTTCTTCTGCCCTGCATTGAGTGAGTGTCACAACCTTGATTTCTTCTTTCAATTCTAGTGCTTTAGAAGCTATTTGTAAAATTTAAGCATAATATAATAACTTCTTATTGTTGATCTGAGCTTGCTTACATTTAGAATATTTTTATATCCTTTTTTTTTTTTTTTTTTTTTTTTGGCAAGGGGAGGAGAGGAATGGTTAAGAAAAAAACATCAGATTAAATTCTGGCTCAGGTACGAGGTCACTTATAGACCAGCATTTCCAAGATACATGGTTACTGACTGAAGATCACTTGATCGTTTCCAGATACTCACTGATTACTAAACAATACATAACTTACTTTTTTTTTTTTTAAGCTAGCAGTTTCAAAGGTTAATTCTCATCAAAGTGAGGGAGTGGGAGCAAAGCACAGAGATGAATGTGATTCCCCTAACATACAAAAGATACCTGCCCTAAGCTGCATCCATTCAATCCCAGAATCTTCAGAATTGGTTCTGTATGGTTTGTACCCCATATATTCTCTCAGAAAGAGACTAATTTTTTGCCTGGAGTAGTAAGTGACAGGAAGAGATCGCATGAAATACTGGAAATTCAGGCCCTAGTTACAATTAGTTCTTCATAGACTTCTATAGAGGATTTGAAATATTGCATAAAGGGTTGACTTCTGTTGCCACAGTTGTTACAGTTCTCTGAGTTTTGTAATGTTTAATAATACCTCCATATTTGAGAAATATGCCTTTGATTAATGTGTTATGTCCATCAAAACCTCTTACCCCGTGTTCTGTTACCTGGACTTCAAGATACCAAGCAATGTATTTGGCTTACCTTCATTCCTACTTTCTTGTAAGATTCAAAATGTGTATTGATTTATCACCAGCAGAGATCTCTGCTTTTAGAATGTTTTTGTAAGCACAAGAGGAAGGTGCATAAGGGACAACAATGCTGCAGTATCTTTTATTCTCTCATCTGAACAATCAGTTCCATATAGAATTGCAAGTCATGGCTTCCTACACATTTCAAATTGATGCTAAAACTCTATTCACTTTAGATTTCCAGAACTGCAGAAACTGGTTTAAAAAAAAAACACACACAAGAAAACCTTTCTAATTCTGACCTCACAGAATTTCATGGAGTAACTACCTTGAGAGTTCATTACACCAGAATAATTTATCTCACTGCATGACCTTAACATAAGCTAATCATTGTTCTTGTCCCCTGCTTAAGGCCTTTGCTTAGTCCTAATTAAACTGATGATCTACCCCATACTTAAAACATGCAGTTACTTTGCTGAATTAAAATGTGTCTTTATGAAGCCTTATTTTTTAATGAATGACAGTGGTTTTATTGAGATACCATTTTCCAGTGAGTGCAACATCATAGTGATTGTTGTATTAAACACAACAAAAATAAATACTTCAGAAGTTTAGCAAGCTCTTTCAGTGTGTGTGTGTGTTAGCACTAATAACTTTGTGTTCAATACAGCCATAAATGGTCAGACTATAGGTGATCACTGGTTTTCTCTTGTATTGTAAAGACTGGTCTCTGATCAGATCCAGAAAACCTCTATCAAATAAAGTTGCTAAATATCTCTTGTGATAGTGTGTTTACTTACTCTAATCAGTTCTGTGCATGCATTTATTTTTGCCTTTTTAGAATACGATAGCTGAGTAGACAAAACAAATTCTCAGCTGAAATGGTACTGCCGAGTCTTAAAACCATACAGGTAAAGATCCTTACCTTCTTAGCATGTGTCTTTTCTGGATTTATCACAGTTTAATGAATTCAGTCTTTAATAGGTTCTTAGCACTTTTCCATAGCAAGTGCTGTTCAAGCTCTTTCTTTTTAAAGAATCATCTCGTACATTCCTCATGAGTCATCTCTATAATACACATGCTTTCATATAAAAATAATATTTCTATATTGCATCATACTATCTGTAAATAGGGCTAGCTTTTTTTTTACACCAAACCTATACTGGAAAAATAAGTGGTATACAAAAGTCCTGCAAGGCATCCTTCTAAACCTTTATTTACCCCAGCTTCATCAAACCGAACACTTACCTTATTTTCCTTGTAATTGTCACTGACAAGTATGAAAAGCTATTCCTGGAACCAGTGTGCTGCTCATTAACTCAGTTCACTAGGGCATGAATAAAAATCATGTTTGAATTCAATTCTTGTACGTTGGTTCCTTTCTTCAGCTTGGTTTTTGTACTTGAGTGCTAAGGTTCAGTTAGCTCTCCCTGTCTTGCGGGGATTATATCAAGTAGTCTGCTTTGGAAAATAGGTACTAAGTAGACTTATTACAAAAGCAAAATTAGAAAACACATACAGTTCCTTAATGTTTAAAATTGATCTCTGCAATGAAACAAGGTATTGCTCAAGTAAAGTTTGGCAATATGCTAAATATACAGGGATGTATTTAAAGTTGTTCATTTATAGTAGGCTCACTAAACAAGGATAAAAGGTAGTAAGGTCATGAAAAGCCGCTAGCTAATGTTTATACTGTAGACAGGATTGAGTCACCTCTAATTTCTGTAGTAAATATTCTAAGTCTAATGAACAGAAATTACTCTTAAGTATGACTTCTTTCTTGATCTTTAAAAGCTGATGTCAGTTTGGCTGAAGTATTCAACTCCTTACTTTTAAAAAAAAATACTTCAGCTTACTTGCTTACATAACTTATCTGTGCTGAGTACATGTCTTTCCACAAGTAGGTGCAACTTAGGGCAGAGGTGTGTAAGGACCGGTAGAACCAGTTTTCCTTTGCTTCAGACTAAAACTTACAGTGCTTTATACTCTTTGAGAGCATCCCGAATCTCTACAAACCAAGTTCACCTAACACACCACCGTATAAAGTTGAACCTTTTCCTAGTCTTACGTGAATGGCAATCATCTAATGTTTTAAGTGTTGTTCTTTCTTTTCTCCCTCTCTCTTTTTCTGCATAGAATATTCTGCAGTCGAGATATGGCCCTCAGCCAAAGAGAAAAGGTTAAAATAGAACCTATCTGTTGAAATAGCTATACCTCTTTAGTTCGTGGTTCTTAAAATATATTCAAATGACCTTCTGTATTGTAAGAGTAGAAATGTCATGCTGGACTTTGTTTCTCTCTCTTTAAAAAAGAAGTGGTAATTTTAATTCATCTCTTACCAGAAATTAAACACTGTAAACAAAATGCTCAACTGACTCAAATCAGCAGTAACAGAACATGGTCAGTAGTAGTTATTGTAATTAAAGTGTTTGACACAAAGGTTTCTTAGAGTTGCAAAGGCAGTCATCCTTGTTTTGTAGATGAGGAGTTTCATATACAGCATTTTCATTAAAGTGAAAGTACGTGGTTATTAGAGATACAGTAGATGTTTTTCTAAGAATTAGGTGTTGGCTGTATTAATGTTTACAAAAATTTTGCTCACGTCATTTTCTAGCTGTTTTGCTAACACTGTAATCGTTCATTTAAAATGCTTTCTAATTAGTCTAGTATACCAAAAATTAGGCTGTAAAAGTTGGACTTAATTTCTGCAACTCTTCAATCTTAAATTGTATGTAAATTAAAAAAAAAAAAAAACCCACCCTTTTTTTTTTTTGTTTCCCCAGCTTTAATAAAGAGCACGCTGACTTTCTTTCAATTGATAGCATTAGAATTAATTTTCTCACTGAATCACACCTGAGAGGTACCAGAATATCAGCAGGCCATCCCCACCACATCCTGGTCTCACCTATAAGGTTCACAAGACTCATTTATATCACTACCATTGTCACCTTTGAAATATATAAAAGCTCAAAGACAGCCACTTTGCAAATTGAATGTATGAAGTGATGCCTTTACCTGAAATACATGATTCATCTAGCAAGCACATTTTACTTCATTGTTCATAAGACTTTTTAAAATTGGAAATCCAGCACTGATACAAGCTACAGGTTTTTGTTGTGCAAATAACTCATATTTATTCACGAAACCAAAAGCATGCTAAGTACATTAAAATATTAGAAAAGGTAATATTGCCTGTGTGTTACCTATTACAACAGCGTACAAATGCTATAGCAAGTAGATTAACGGGAGCTACGAATCCTGGCAAATACCAGTGCCAACTAAGTTCAACTTACTGTATATAGTTTTGCAGAGATGATGTTATATCTTGAATATACCTTTCAAACTGTTTTGCTGCTTCAGGATACAGCAGACCTTAACATACATGTTTCGGGGGATCTTGTTAATTCTAAGAGGATGAGTGTTGGTGAAAGTTGCATGTTTTGTATCATCAGCTGAAGTATTCACTAGTTGTTTCATTGGGTTAAAACAGAGAGCGCACAACTGAAAAAAATGAAAGTACTCTGTGTAGGTCACAGTCTGAGGAATCCTGACAGAGTACATACTGGCCTACAGTTGGAATGCAGACACAAAACATATGGACCCACTGTACCGTTCAGAAAAAGTCTATTGACTTTGACAGAAAAAGTCATTTTAAAATGTAGAAAAACAGCACATCCTCCTTAAAAAGAACTTTTTATAGCTAATAAATTTCTAGAGTCCTGGTAACGTGTGTGAGGTGTTACAGCGTTAGGGGGTTTGTATGTGCTACACTACTAACCTGCCCTTGCTTGAATTCTAATGATTGCACTGGTCACATTCATGGCCACGTATGGCTTGGCCTGATGTTTGTGGTTAGTTCTGGCAGCCTGAAAGAGTGATCATAAACCTAAGGTTGAACAGGAATTATGGGATACTAAAGGGAAGCTTGCACTGTTGCTATAGGAAGACTTAACTTCACATGATACTTTCAAGTATTTACACAACTTTAAAGTGTAAATATGATTAGATAATACTTCCTTCATCCTCTCACAGTAAAAAAAGATTCCTTTTAAATACATCTTCTGTGTCACCTAGTTGCAGTCTTTGATCAGGCAACATGCCTAATGACAAGTTTCTGAAAGCATGTTGAGTCACCTTGTCTCTCAAAAATCCTGACAAACACGCCTCCTTGATTTCCTGTTTCAGTATCACATAGATAATTAAAGTCAAAGCAAAGATTAATTAAGTAATTAATTTGCCACTTCCACACAGATAAATGTGTGCTCCTTTGTAAACGTTAATGAAACCAACCATGTCAATGAGCTATAAGAAGTTTGTGGCACTCTGCAACAGGAAATGCTAATATACTTGGAAAGACTTTGTAAAAGGGTTAAAAAGTAACAAAGTAGTAAACTTCTCCTTTGAAAAACAAGTGCCTTCCTCTGTTAGAGCAGCCCAAATTTGCCTGCTGCATCCATGAAAGCTGTTCATTCAGTGAAGGTCAAAGGTTTTGTTGTTGGTACACCAGCTGATCATCTGTAAGCCTGTCAGGCTGTACTGCTGAGCATAACAAACTGCTGTGCATTGCTGATGTGCGTCACAGGACCCTGGGGTTTTGCACGGGGATTAGTCAGGCTGTATTTGGAAACGCCCTCAACTGCACCTTGTGCTGCTATATTAGTGTGTCTCAAGCAAGAGGAATTTTCTTTTGCTTCTGCAGCTGCTCCTGCAAAACCCTCTGGTAAGTGTGCACAGCTTCTGTCAATAGTACTGACTCTTGTCTTTTGCCTGCATTTTTAAGCCAAGGTTATGAGCTGAGGCATTACTTACAGTTGTTTATTGTGACAAACTGTATTTTTAAAATAAAAATTTGATAGCACAGAATTGGCAACAGCATTGAAGGAATAAATATATTTACCAGTTTTTATTGAATAGGTTAATTCAACTTAAATGCTCCTCTACTTTTAAATATATATCAGAATAGTCCTAAGTGTGGGTATTTTTAAGAGTGACATAGCTATGTACCATGCATGTCTGCTTTTATTTCCATACAGCAGGAATAGCAAAGATCACATAATATAGCAGACCAATTCTTAAAAGGATTTGGTTGGTTTTTGTTGGCAGCCTGTATGCAAGCCCTGCGTCTCTGGACTCTGCTTGCCACCTATGCTGTTGCAGTAGGACAAAATCAAGGACAGAAGAATCAGGAGTGCCCTAAGCTCAACGCACAGGTACTCTCCTTTAAAAACACAAGAGGAAACGCTGTTGTCATGTTTTCTGTGAAAGCTCTCTTTCTCTCCAGATTTTTTAATATGGTTTTTTTTTTCCAAACTAAATAGAATCTAGCACATTAAGTGTAAAAAAGATGTAAATAATTAAAATAGGAAAAATAATTTTTAGTATGCATCCTATTCCATTTCTTAAAATAGGTTAGGTAGTGAAGCTACTTCCAGTTATTTCATGTAACCTGTGCTGGGTATCTAGTTTTGCAGCATGTTATCAAGCAACTGTGAAAGATACTCGATGTTCTGTTGTTTCATTTCTATAATGTTTGCCTATTTACTTTTTAGGTAAGTAGTCCTAAGGCTATTTCTTGGCAAAACTACCAAAAGAGTAATTTTGTAATTACTAGTTACTAAGGATTTCTTACCATACTTGAGTTTACATCATAGGAATATAAAACATACTATGTTTTTGGGTTTGGTAATTATAAATTATCTGCCCTGAGCTCAGGTTACGCTAGCCGACTGCACATTCGCTAGTGCAGTTCTCCTGACTAGCTGCATATAATGGAGTGACTGATGTGACTACAGTTGTGTCCCGTAGCTTTTAACGTTCCTGTCCAAAAGATAAGCCTTCTAACAGCTGGGGCTGCTAAGAGAAACTTCTGTTGCACTCATGGAACAAAACTCAAATGGTCTGAATTAAAGCCAATCTTGCTCCATACATATATGAGCACATGTAGCTATATATGAGCATATAGAGAGGGAGGAAAAGATACACACACACCCTCATTCTGTGGTTTTTGTTACAGCTCCCCTGCTTCTTGCAACTCATAGATTGCAAATAGCAGAAGTTACATGAAGAAGCTTGCACGGTTTTCAAAAGTTTTTTGGTAAATTTTGTTTTCTAGAGCAAGTAGATGAAAGTAATGTTCAGTAATAAAAGCAAAAAAAGATAAAGGGAGTGGAAAATAAGCTGTAAATGTAAATTAAGGAATGTGCCCCTTTTCTTTATATTTTCACCCAACTGTTACTTTCTGCCACCAAGAACACTGAAACCAATTTTCTGTAGCTTGCCAGGTATCAAATTTCACAGCTATCACCATGCCATGCCCTGCCTTTTTTGGTATATGTCCTTAAGTAAGTATATGTGATAGCTAGTCTCAGACCTTGGAACTGGACATCTGCAGTTCCCAAAATAAATGTCATTTATTCTTGGTTTATACTCTTTTACCTGGAAGCTGTCACCATAGACTAGAAATAAAATTTACAAATAATTGAACCCTATCCATTTTATCACTTTGATTTGCATTTTCCTTGTTCAGCAATAACATTAATAGTTCCCTCTCCTTGCTAGTCCACCCTTATGTGACCTCTGTTTCAAAAGTTAATAGGTTCGGAACCTAGTCTAGTCTAAGGCAGGCTCACCAGCAAAGTAGAAAAAAGAAAATGTGTGATAGCTGACGTTCATATACTGTCAATAGTATTACAGCTAGTTCTTATTCATTGTCTTATCACTTTTATGACATTATGGTCATCTTAAATTTTGTGGAATATTTTTAATATGTTTGTAAGTGCGAGAACAGTTCTTATTATTCAGAATTACTGGCACCTAACAAAGTACTCTATCAATCATTGAGAATTACAGAGAAGTTCCCTTAAAATTTTATCCACTCATAATGCAGGGTGTTTTCTTAGCAGTGATTTTTGGAAGGCATTCATACTAGATTAGTCTTTGTAAAATAAGATAACTTTGTATTTGCCAAGTAGTGTAGGCTTACAGGGTATCAGTATAAAAATACTTTGCCCCATTTTTTTATGTCCTTAGTCAAAGCATTACTTAGCAGATTTATGATAATAACCTCTTATATTTTTAGTTATTACTACTCAAATTTCAGGCTGTGTATCTAGATTTGATTGTGAAATGAGTCATGTCTCCATGTAGTTAAGCAAGCAAGTCATTCATCTGCTCATCCTTCCCAACTTAAAATTACAGATAGTTAAAACAAGAGAAGGTCTTACAGTCGTCATTTATATGAAGTTCCCTTTTTTTATTGGACTTCTTTTTTCTATTTTTTTTTTAATCATAGGTACTTAACATTGTTATTTTACTGGGTAGGGGGAGGGAAGTAACTACTCTACCTCCAGCACTCAGTAGATTCAAAAGTTCAGTATAATTTTAACTCCAGAATATGACATTACGCCTTGTGCACACAATCAGTTATTAATTCCCTAGGATACCTGATTGGAAATGACTGCTATGGCAGCTGTGAATTTACTTAGCTACCTGCCTTTCATTTTAGTGATTATCACCAAGTCTTGTTTTATAATCAAACTGACTTAGATATACGCTGTCTCAAATACTAAGAAAACAATATATATAAGCAGCATCCAGATACAACATAAAAGCAGTTCTGTTTGCACTCCTGCTATTCAATTGTATATAAGAAACTTTATTTCAAAACTAGAATTCAATGCAGTCTTTACAGTAAATACCTTTCCTCTTTGTTTAACCCAGCTACACAGATGCATGTCTCGTACTACATATAGACTTGTAATTTTCAGAACTATCCTTGTTGTAAATGACCCATTCTGTGGTTTGTAGGACTGGGGGATTTCCAAACCTGCGTGAATCCATTACTGTTCATTCATCAAGGTATGACTATAACATTGTTAGCTACAAAAGAATTTCCTGCATCCTTATTCCAATTACCTGCTATCACAAACAAGCAGATCTTTTTTTCCTTTTCATCAATCCAATTAAGCTCAACCTTTAAAATAACCTTTTTCAGTTTTGTTCTCTTTGCTTCTCTTTGAAGGCTCCTTAAAAATGTCAAGAGACTAGAAACTTAAATGTATTTGTGGCCAGTGTATATGCCAACCACAAATTACCTTTGGGAGTTGTCATCTTTTAACATCTGTTTTAAAAGAGATACTGGCTTCTGAGCTATTTAAGTAACATATAAATGTCCTTGGTAAGAAAGCAAAACTCTTCTCACACTTTTATAAAATGATAGAATAGATACAGGCACTTAAACGATTCAATATGATGTCCTTTCAGATGTCACAATGAAATATGAATTCCTTTTCCTGTGCTTTAGTTCTGTACGTAGAAGCTCCTTGCTCTGAAAAGCTTTCTTGCCTTTGTTCGGTGCTGTGGAGATTTTTGTTTGGCTGTTTCTCCATATGTGTTCTTCCCAGTCGTCAACTGGTGCATCAGAATTTTGGGCCTCTTGTGTATACTGAGTTAACTCCTAGAGCTTTTGTAAACAATTAATAGAAACAAAAGTTTTATCAAATTGACTGAACTTTTCTCATTAGCATTTTTTCACTCTTTGTTCTTTCATCTGTCTTATCAGCTCTTTCCGACTTGAATGTGTTTGTCTCTTTCAACTCTGAAGAATGGCAAATATGCAACAGAAAAACAACAGCTAGACTGGGCAGAAGTGTAAGACATTGAAGGAGACAGTTTGCCAGAAAACTGGTGACTGCTTATTAGACAGTTTCATTTACTTCTAATATAATAATGATAAAGCCTAAATAAAAGAATTGCTACTTAGTGTTCAGCGGCAAATATGAATACCAGGAACAAGTGATCGGGACAGTGGCTATTTTGTCTAACCATATTTGTCTGAGGCTTTATCAGATGCTATATCCATAACGAAGACTTGGTTTTGCCTTTTAAAGTATCTGTGCAACTGAAATTGTCTGGGTTATACTCGCCGCAGAAGACTTTTTTCCCCCTAAATTAAAATACTGTTCAGCTGACTTCAATTCTTGTGTAAAAATTAAAGATGTATTAGAAATAAATGAACCTTAAAAACTGATCTTGAGTAGGAGTATCGGTTTGCGACAAAGAAGGAAGCTTTCATCATACTTAAAATCTTAGGCAAGGTCTTGTTTAACATCAGCTACGAAAGTGTTTACTAAGGAGGTTTTTCCTCAGGTTGTTTCAGAAACTTACAAAAGGCCTCAGTCTGAAATAAAACAGTAGCAAGCAATCCAACCTCCCTCATACAAGTCTCTCCCTCTGATCTCTCCATCTCCCCCAACATCTGTTCTGTTTAAATCAGTTATATTAGGAAGTCTGTTGCTTAGTATCTAAGAAAACCAAATAATGTTTTAACTACTTCTTACAAAAACATTTAGATTTCTCTTTGTTTAGTTTTTGCATTCCAAGTCTAAAAATAAAGATATAATTTGCCTCCTGAAAGTCAAAGGAATTAGATTAGTCAATTTGCAGTTGAAAAATTACAGAACAGAGTCAAATTGCTTTATCTTTTATTATAGAGAAAAAATGCTATATACCCACCAAACAAGTGATAAGGTTAATTTTGTTTACCAGCACTGTATAACACACAAAAAAAATACCATAACACACCTTTAAAGAGTTGCAGATCGTTAACATTTGATTTCGTGAAGCTAGATCTGCTGATAATTATGAATAAATGTCTATAAAAGCTTTGTAAATGTATTTCTCAAAAGATTAGGGAACTCTTTAATGGATATTTTCCAGGAATTTTACTTTTTGTTAACACTCATTACCTTTCTCAATGATTCCCAGCCTGGGATGTAGCTGATGATAGTTGGAAGGCAATCCGAATACTTTTTTGAATTTGCTGTGCTAATAAAAGTAGCAAGGCACTGCAACCACACAGAGAACAGCTATCTTGGTTTAGGAAGTACTTTGTATACTGAAAATGTCTTTGCCATAGGGTAGCAACTAAGTGAAATTAATCCAGTTTGTTTCTTTATGAGACTAATAAAGCAAAGAAGTAGTAAATACCCTGTCATGACTTAAGAATTTTTTGCTAGATATTCTGGTATAGGTGAAACTTTTTGGATGGGTGGAAAACCATGGAAAATTATCAGAGACTCATGATTAGGGTTTTAGGAGGATTTCTATTTTCCACAGTATCCCTTCAGCGGAGGCCTTTTCAGAGCAGAAAGGTATAACCCCCAGTTACAAATGCTGTGTTTCAAGAACAATATGGTTCAAATGGATGGGCCAGGACAACACCAAGAATTGTCAGAAGTTTAGGAAATTGTGCTCTGCAAAAGTAGATCGAAGATACTGGTGTTCTTGAGTTCAGGAAGAAGGGAAAAATATCCAGTGAACACCTGTGAAAAAAGAATACTTTCCTCCAAGTTGAATGACCTAAAATTACAGTAAGGAAGGTTAAATAGAGATTAAGCAAGCTTTTCTGAACATATGGTTGAGCACTGAAATACATGGTTGAGGGAAGTGAGGAATATATAGGTGGAGGTTTTGAAGAATGGGTTAGACAAGTATCTGCTGAGAATGATGTAGCTGTAATAGTTTGCTCCTACCTGAGGGCAAAGTGGACTACAGCCCTCTGCCTCCTCCTTTCTTTTTTTCTGACACACAAGTTTCTTTTCCATTACAAAAACACATGTTTGCAAGACTTTAAGATGTCATCTTTTTCTTAAATGATTACCTAATTGCAATTTGAGTGCCAGTTGGTTGTTACTAATAAACAAAAGGCTTAGTAGCTTCAAGAGCAGGAGGAGTGTTGTCTGGCTTATTAACAATTGGTGATACAAGAACTCTGGTTCCAGAAATGTGTCTGGAAGTAGAAGCTGCTTTTTTTTTTTTCTTTCTTCTTTTATTATTTTAATCAGCTCATTGCAGCAAAAATTACATGCTACATATGGGAAAAGCTGTATGATCAGAATGTGAAAAATGTAATTCCTAGCACTTCATCATTCTGAAATTCTACATACAGAAAGTAAAATTTACTACTCATAAATGCCCATGTAGACAGATTGCAAATGTGTCATGCCTTTGCTTTTGAAAGAGTCCATACATGATTATAAAGGAAGGAAATACATACTAAATTGGGAAATTTCTGTCAGTAAGTAGTTCTTTTACCATTTCTGCAAGGTTGAAGAGAAACTTGTAAGCAAAGGCTTGGGGGGGAGGATATTATTTGGGGAGGGGTTGGGGTTTTTTTTCTTTTTTACCAAATTCAGCATTTATAATAATATTCAGGAACTATTTTTCATTCAAAAGGAATATGTGGTGTGATAGCATGTGTTATTTCAAAACCGTGCAGTAAAATAGGGGATGGAAAATGATTGATGGACTGGCTAGGGAGCAGGAATTGCTATACAGCCTTGTTCTGTTGGAGTACTCGGTTAACACATGCAGCATTCTCAACAAAACAACGGGTGTCTAAAATCAGCTTGTATTCTTTATCTGTGTTGAAACTTTAAGGGCATATTAATCACACAAAGAGCTAGTTTTAAGGTTCCCCATCTCCCAGTGACATACTTGGACCACAAGGTGATCCCGTATGTCCTGTTTCTTTGTATCATCTCCCTTACTTCCTACAAATACAAATATCTTTTCTGTGAGTGTCAGCTTATTGAATAATTTAATATTAGGAAAGGAAATGAAAACAGATATTGAAAACAAACAGAACTGTGTGCAGTCATCAGTTCATACATACAGAGCATTTTCTGTTTCTTCTTACTTTTAACTTGCCTTCCTGTCCTGAGCATGTCTTGATGTCGCGTGAAACTTTATAGATGCAGAGCTTCCAATCTGATGGATAGCAGGTATTACCTAGGAAGTTTTCCTCTGTAAGTATATTTCTGTCTTTGTTCTTACTCTTCATAGATGCCAGAATTTCAGAAGAAGACTGTCCATATTAAGGACCCAGGGAGAGTAGAGGAGATTATTTGTGGCCTCATCAAAGGTGGAGCCGCCAAACTTCAGGTAAAGATAGTAGAAGGTCTAACCAGTTCAGAATGAAAACAATCATATGATCGTTGCTTTATGCCAAAAATTTTTAAGAGAGTGTGTGTATATATATATATCAGAAGTCAGCCTTCAAGAAATCTCCAAAACTTACACATCTGTTAACTCTTTTAATAGCCCTTGTTGATTCAACTGTATTTCAGCCAGACACTAGTTAAGTAAATGATTTAAACATATAAGTTTAGTAATTTCAGGAAATATTCTGACCAAAGGAATTAGAAAAACAGGTTTGTTAGGAAAAAAAAGTTATGGAATATTCTGGCTTACATTACAATAGCTCAATAAAATAGGGAGATTTCTGTGACACTTATGCTACTCAGCTGCAACTATTGTTGATCATTCAGAATTTCTAGCCATTCTTTATTTTGTCCCTCCGTGTTGTAAGACAGTTTTGCTTTTTCTTTCCTTAAATAGATTATTACAGATTTTGATATGACATTAAGTAGATTTTCCTACAATGGAAAAAGATGTCCAACTTGTCATAGTGAGTACTTTTTTTTTTTTTTGTAATACAGATTGGTTTGTTCATTCTTTTAAGTTTTTCCTAGATTTTAATTTTCTATCCAACTTATTCCCTAATGTGTGAGATTTTATATGGATTTGTTAACTATCCTGTACATCCTTATGAAGTATTCTAATAACTGTGTATATGTGGGTTTATGTATATATATTTTAATCACAATCTGTGCGAATTAAAATCAGATAAGTTGCCATTCACAATTAAAACATTAAGTTCTTAACTGTAAGATGTTAGTGGCTAGATATAGTACACCTGGAAGAACAAGATAGGAAACTCCTCAGAATTCTTGACATTTTTAATCCTGTAGCCTCTTAGAACAAAGAGAATCTATTTACTAATGAAGTTGGAATCCTGAAACACATAGGATGCCTCATGATGATTTCAGAAATAGTTATATCTCAAGAAACAGATAATAAAGCTTGTAATTGACCTTTTAATTCAGACATGAGGGCAAGGACAGTAATACATCTTCATGCTTATGGAGAAAAATGTGCTTTTTACACACAGTTGCTGGTAAGAAAAGTTCTGAGGAAACACAGTGGTATGTCATCAAACATTGTCATCTATGCCATTTACAGTGTTGTAGAGCAAAATAAAAGAAATACACTATCTTGTTTAACACTTTTTTTTCCACACCCCCCCAGACATCATTGATAACTCTAAGCTCATCACAGAGGACTGTCGGAAAAAGGTAAACAGAAAACCTACTAGCTGTTCGTTTGTTGTACAGAACACTGTTTTTATTCCTTGGCTGTACTGTGTGTTGAATTACTCAGCACAACAAGACAAGGAATACTTTCAAATCCATAATGGTCTCTGAGCTTTCTCACTGGCTGCACGACATCCCATCACTAACCAAAGTGAATGGAAATATTTGTATTCTTGATAGTAGCATGTAGCTCAGTTTAACTGCATTCACTTCTTCTTAGACATATTTACAGGCTAAATCTTTGTTCAAAGAGCACTTCAGAGTCCATTTTATCTAAATAATGTAATCAGAATGAAGAAATTTATTTTGATTGGTTAGATCAAGTGTTATTTTATAAAAATACATTAAACATCTGGTGGTTCTTTCCCTTCAGTTGCTGCAGCTGAAAGAAACCTATTACGCTATTGAAATTGATCCAGCTCTCACTATTGAAGAAAAATATCCATATATGGTAGAATGGTAAGAGACACCTCCCATCTTCAAATTGTACTAAGATTAAATTTAATAAGTTTTTAAAAACAAATTTATGGCAGTAATTAGCTTTTAGCTAATGCATTAACTGAATTAATCTTTTTGAGTGTTGTGCATCAGCTGGTTTTGCTTTGCTGTTAACTTGCATGAACAAGAATTAACAAGGATGCTTTTCATTGTGAGATTTAATGAAAGGTGAATCTTAAGTCAGTTTCGACACTTTTTTTGTTTATATTCTAGGTACAATAAATCTCATGCACTGCTCATTGAACAAGGCTTACAAAAGGATAAGTTGGCAGAAACTGTGAGGGAATCTGATGTTATGCTGAAGTAAGTTTCTTTTGATTTGAACGATACTGTTTCAGAGCATTTTCTGTAGATTCTTACTGTGTGTTTTCAGGGGAAAAACAAACAAACAGAAACATTCCTGAGAATGCAACACCATAATCTTGGAACATAGCGAGCTCTTCATGCCCCCACTTTATTCATATTTTGTAGCTAAATGCTTACAGTAATCCCACTGTATATGCTAGAGATCTTAAAAAAAAAAAAAGTTTGAGTCCCATCTTTCAAACTTCATTTCTGTAGATTTTCATCCTCTTGAAATTGCACTGGTGGCTCTTTTTTTTTGCAAGGGGAACATAGAGTTCAACTTTGCTCCTTTGAAAAACATTCCCTAGAATAGTTTTATCTGAGATAAAAGTGCAGTGACCTGAAAAGTATGTTTCATATGTTGCATTAAATATTGTTCTTCCTTTATGGCTAAAGGCAAGTTTAAAAGTCAGCAAAATCCTTGCTTGAAATGTGCTATGGCTCCCATCTCTCCATCTCTGTTAAAGTTCTCCAAAACTGTCTGTAAATTTTGGACTACTGAAACAAGATATTAAGACAATTCGTGGACGTGTTTGTTTATCATACTGACTAAATTCTTGTTTTGCAAAACAGACAAGCACACCATCTCTGCCTGTTAAAAATCTAAGTCCATGTGGATTGAATCTTCATTCACAGGCTAACATTCCCTCAAAAATTTTCATAATTTTTTTTAAAATGTAAAATTCTACCAATCAATGTCTGTATGGAGAAGGTATATAGAGATAATATTATATTGTTTCTGGAATGCTATACATAGTTTTGATTGGGTACTGAAAACTAAAAAGCTTTCAGGAAAGAGCGACAATAAGTGTTTTCAGGATTTCAAAACAAAACAAAATTTGGTTTATGGTAATAACCCTACAGAAAGTCAAATATTTAAGCAAGAAAGATAGAAAGGAAATGTACAGCCTGATAGTAGCTAGAGAGAGTTCTACTAGTTGCTTGTTTTTTCTGGTGTGTTTGAGGAAGAGGAACTGTTCTTAAGTCTTTAAAACATGATTGATTAGATATTTGGGAGAGGAGGGGGTATTATACAGATCAAGACCAAACAGCTTGATGCAAGAGTTTCTTGCTAAAACTATGTGCCATGCATTAGGTTGATGGTTCTTGTTAACCTGAAAAGGTCAGGCAAAGGAAATAAAGCTAAATGCTCAGGGAAATTAATTTTCTTTTCCAAAGATGATTTGAATGTCCAGAAAAGGTTGACTTTTCTTGGCTTGCTTTATTTGAGATTTGATTTGTATTTACATTCTCTGTTACAGAGAAGGATATGAGAACTTCTTTGATAAGCTCAGTGAACATAATATTCCTGTGTTCATATTTTCTGCTGGGATTGGGGACATTCTTGAAGAAGTTATCCACCAGGCTGGGGTTTACCATTCTAATGTCAAAGTGGTTTCCAATTTCATGGATTTTGATGAAAATGTATGTATGAAATAACACATTCTTCTCAAACATGACCGTTTGTGTATTTAGTAGCTATTTATGTATACGCCAAGATGAACATTTTAATGGAACAGATGTAGCCATCTACCCTGCCACATACAAAATTAGAATTGCATACTCAGCACTCCCCCAGGCAAAAAATAAGCAGAGGATAACGGTTCAAACACTGTTAGCGTGCTGTGACTAAGATACCATTCATTTCCTTCAATGACAACCTCACACGCAGCACTGCTGCTGCTCCTCCTCCTCCAAGGAGGGAGAATCGCTGTCTGTCTAGTCTTAATGCTATTACAGTAATTATGTTATTTAACAGTAATTTATCTTGTTCATTATTAGAGATTACATAGTTCAATGTTAGTTCAAGAGTAATAGCACCTATTTCATTCTAGATTCTTCTTGTCTATATGATACTAGAAGTAACTTCAGTGGGGTTTTTTTAATAGGGAATATTAAAAGGATTTAAAGGAGAATTGATTCATGTTTACAACAAACATGATGGTGCCTTGAAGAATACAGAGTACTTCAAACAACTAAAAGACAACAGTAATATCATACTGCTGGGTGATTCCCAAGGAGACTTGAGTATGGCAGATGGAGTAGCAAATGTTGAACACATTCTTAAGATCGGCTATCTCAATGATAAAGTAAGTGGCCTTAGAAACTTTTGAACTTTGAGTGAAATACTGTAAGTTAGAAACAAGTTCATTATAATAAGCTTCAGATCTCAAACTGCTTGGCCCATATTTTTGGGGGGATTTCAAACGTTTTCCATGGATTTCTTACCTCGAGTTTTTTTCTAACCAATAAGCTGCTACAAAAACACAAATATAAATTGCTTTGGGTTTTGTACTGAACTACTTCTGAAAAGGTATTTTCCTGAGAAGTAAAATTCAGAGGCTAGAGAAATTAATTCTTTTAAATTCCTGTGGCTCCTCCCACTCCTTTCAATACTGGATTGATGATTGAGCAAAACTATAGTCTTCTAAATAACAAATTTAGGCAATGTCTCTTTTTTTTTTTTTTTTGTGAGGAAACACAGAACTGATTGTTTGCTAAGTTATAATGTACACCCGTTTGCATTCAGGAGAGAGAGAACTCTATAGTTTTCTATTTCTTTCTGCCTTTCGGGAAGCTAAGTAGTTTTTCTTTCCTTTATGTGCAAGATCCTGGAATAAATGTGAGGTGTGGTGTGTGTGTATATATATTATATCCTGGAATGCTCACACAGTTATGTCAGGCTACTCCTACTCTGTCATCCTGTGGAGTTCACTCATAGGAGCGATACATATTTGCATGGCTCATTCCCTGCATTTGGTGGAAAGACTGGACAATATTTTAATGACAAAAAGTCTTTTGATAATTAATTCTAAAACTAAGTGGGTCTTTCTCTTTATCCTTTCTGCAATTAGGTAGATGAGCTTTTGGAAAAATATATGGACTCTTATGATATTGTCTTGGTGAAAGATGAATCCCTGGAAGTTGCCAACTCCATCCTACAGAAAATCCTGTAAATTGCAGTCTCAAGTCACTCCATTCCTTCCAGGAGGCAACTGGACAGAAGAGCACACGTGTGCTTAGATGTGTTTATTACTCATTTACAGAACTGTTTAATTTAATTTAAGACTTTTATCTTCATTTTGGTATTTTGAAATATATATGGTATCCATTGTCAACTAGAAGCTCCTCTTACTGCTCTTAGGCTATTCTTTATTGTCTCACACTCCTATTACAACTAGATTTGAATTGCATTTATAGATGTGAAACTGCTGCTGATGGGATACTATGGTTCACTGTCTTTTAATCAGGCATTTCAGAGGAGCATTTTAGAAAATGTGGCTATTTTGTAAAATTGAAGATGTAAATGTTCTGTGAATAAGCAGCGTGCACATTTGTGTTGCCTTTTCTTCTTTCAAAGAAGATATTTCAGTCTCAGCTGTACTTTGAAGGATCTTACTCATATGCTACAGACTTTCACAAAGTTTTTCATACATACATTTTTCTTCAGTAAAAATGCTTTATTCACCCAATTCAGGCAAAGTGTTTCTTCTTTATAGATTTTTGTATCAGTACAAAATATTCTTACTGTTTCTTTATCCTCTGTGGAATGGGAAGCATGTTTTAAGTTAATATATCTGAGGTAAAGTTTCTCATCTTTGTAACCACAGACAGTTACACAAGCTAATAGTACACAGCCAAAATTTCAGCCCCTTTTCAGATCTTATTTTGTGTACTACTCCACTTCTAGCCTGCTGTTTCACATCAAAGCTAGCATGACTCGCCTAAAATAATTTCTCTTGGAATTCTCAGTGAGCTGCTCCAGGTACAGAAAATCCAAGTAAAGCTAGATATTAATCTTGGATTTTAAAAGCTGACTTAGCAAGAAAACTTGATTTTGCAAGATGGCTACCAGCCTGGCGTAAGTGCTCAGAAGCACTTGGAGATCACCTCTCCAGAACTGGCTTTAGGTCACTTTCCCACTCTCCCCAAATTGTAAACACAAGTATCAGTATAGCATCTAGCTCTTCCACCTTTGTTATGCACGTCCTCTCTGTTGAATCTTCAGAAAGTATGTCTTCTATACTGAAGACATTGCGGTACCCCTCAGCATCATGTACATAATGGTATAGCTGAATGTAGCCGCAGCTTTGGAAGCTTACTCTGATATGATGCAGAAGTTAAAGATGGTGGTGTGACCCTGGTCCTAAGAGGCCTCAGCTGTACTTAACTATTCATTAATAAAATAGAGGCAATCATACCACTTCCTTAACATGCAATATAGTCGTCCCCCTTTGCTTTCTTTTATACACAGCAGGAGCTGTGCCAGCTTCCAGCCCCTGAGGAATTGCAATGAAATACAGGGAGCCTAGATCTGCATTTTCTCCCACCAGCAAGTAATACACAACTCAAGAAATGGCCTCTTTCCTGCCCAACCTGTGGTCCACTATCTAAATTCTTGGTAGCAGCAGTCATATTTTTTTCAAAATCAGCAGGCTTGCATCTGTTACCACACCTACTGGAACTTTTCCAAGAAGGCAAGACGGGGGGTAGTTTCCTTACCCCACCTCTGCATCCTCTGCAGCAAACTGAAATTAAATCAGCCCCATATTTTGAAAGCATGGCAGAGGCTTGATGGACCAGCTGAAGTGGTGTGTGCGTCCTTTCAAAAATCGCATTGCATGTGGTATGCCAGCAGGGACCTGCTGGGCAGGGACCTTTCAGAAATTCCAGCCTGCATCTTAACAGGCAAAGACTGTGAGGAATGATGTCCTTCTTCTACGCAATCTATGCTCATGTAATTCCCTACACCTGGCAGAAGCAGCTAGATTCCCCAGAAGCGGGAACTTTAGAAGCCGTCCGTTTGAGCAGAAAAACCACTTAAACCGTAAGATGACCAAGGAGAGGATAGCGTCTTGGCTGCCATCCATTTGAGAGATACGACTCAGGCAGCAGCAGACTGGAAGAGCTGAAAGTGCCCTGGTGGTGCCAGTGACAGGAGGAGACGGGAGCGGCAGCTGCCTCAGCCCCGGCCTGCCAGGAGCCTGTCAGCCAACACCAGAAGACAGGGAGATCCCAAAAGCCGTAGTGACAGCTGCTGAGTCAGTGACATCGAGAGAGCTGCTGCCTACTCTCTCTCGCATGCATGCACACGCTCGCAAAACCAAGCGCCCAGCGGCAGTGCGTCCTGCAGTTGATGTCTGACTGGCTGAGTGGGAGACGCTGCAGAGAACGGGCTGAAGGTGAGGACCTGTGGCAGCGGGGCTGAGCAGGGGAGATGCTGCAGCTCTGGGAGCTGACTGGGGCAAAAGGAGTCGCAGGCAGGGGCAGTGGGTTGGGGGGGTAGCACATCCCCTTGGAGCAACCAGGGGCAGAGCAGCTTCCTACGAGTCATCATAGAAGAGCAGGAGGAAGCGTATTAGAACATGCCAACCATAGCAGGACAGGACAGGTGCCCCAAACACCCAGCCAGGAGGGGCAGGAAGGATGTTCCCCAATGCACAAGGTGGGCACTTTCTCCCTTTCCTCTCTGCAGCCTCTCTCCCTGCCCCCCGTTTGCCTGGGCCGGGGACGAAGGCAGGATGGTTGCACTGCACACCCATAAGGGAGGGAGCAGCCGCCTGCACAGTCACCTCCTGCCAGCACTACGGTTTCGGCACCGCTGGCGAGGTAAGCAGGGTGATGTTAGATGTGACTCCCTGCAGGACAGCAGTGTGAGCTGCCTGCTCAGCAGCACGTTCTGTGCCTCCCCGGGGCATGGCAAGGCTCTGAGGGAATGCTGCAGTGTTTCCAGGAGCAGTAAGCAGACACAATTTCTTTTAACGGTCTATGTTTTGGGTTTTAGGCATCTACAGAATTTACATGAGCTGACCTAATGTCAAGGTTTTAGGGGGAGAAGAGTTGGTGATTCTTCTTGTTTTGGGTTTTTTAAACAAGCAATGATGCTGGCTCTTTTGTCATAGATGCCAAATAAAAGTCCAAAAGGTAAAAGTCTTTTCCCTGGCCATCCCAGCATCAGTGAAAATCTGGGGGCAGTTCTGGTCTCTCTGTGTAATGTTTCTGAGAGGCAGGACTGCCCCATGTTCTCATCCAACTTGCCTCAGGATTTCACATAAACTCATTGATCCCCATAATTTTTCCCCAGCCTCACCCAACCGTACAGGAAACAAGCCATCACTCCTTCAGCACGATGAGGATCTCATTGATCAACTCACCCACAATTTAAAAAAACAAAAACCCCACAACTAAATCCATATAGAAAAGCCCACACAGAGCAATATGGAAATAATCAAAAGCAGTTACCAAAACAGATCCCTAACTACATCTTAATCCAAGTTACTGAAATTAGTATTCAGCCTGCCCAGAGCCCGAGCAGTGTCAGAAGCGATCACTTGATGGTTTCCCAACTACTTGGACACTTAAAAGTCTTTGCCTTGGTAGAGGATTTCAGATGAACCATCTCTCAAGCATTTTATAAGGAAGATTTTCCAATCTCGCCTCCAAGCAGATGGACAATGAATTGCCAGTCACCGAATGTTCGGTCCACAATGACCATCACTTCAAGAAAAGGATTCTTGCCCCTCCACAAGGAGGCAGGGAAGTTAAGGTCTCCAGCATGCATTCCCCATGAAATCCTGTCAGCCTCAGATTCTGTGTTACGGGTCTGCCAGAGCAGCGAGCCTTTGCTAGGACATAAGGGCAACTAAGCCACGTTGCAGTCATCTGACAGAAACCGTTTCCCGCACAAAGGGTATCTGCGCACCAAATAATTTACTTCTTGAAATGCCCCATGTATCACTTTCTACCAAAACCAGTTACTTACATGATCAACCTGAACCAGGAGGTTCTGTACGTAGTGCTGAACAGATTATCAATAACCTTTCATCGTCTCACATCCGTAATTCTGGCTTACACAGTAGTTAAGGGAAAGCACAAGATGCATTTTTATCTAAAAAAACTATCCACGTTTTCAAAATCCCATTTTGTCACTGCTCTGTTGGTAGAAATAAGAACAGATACTATCAGTCACCTCTCCAAAACCACGCAAAAAATTAATGGCAAACAAAATTAACACCGTGGCTACAGGTTAAATCATCCTTCTCCAGCAAGTCTAATTCCCGTAACTGCTATCCAGATTCTGCATTCGGGTTTAGGAAAGAGATACTATTCACAGTATGTCTTTCTAAATCAAAATTCTAACCAGAAACATTTTGCAACCCTAAAAGCGTATTTCATTTATGATTCAGTTTGGAAAGAAAGGTATCATACATTTCCTAGATAATTTTCCCATAGCCAAAAGCATATTTTTGATATTAAAAGCAAAGAATAAGCAGCAAAGTTAAGTGAATTTGTTACTTTTTCCCCCCCCTCCTCTACTCACAATATCTGTTCTGTCTGTAGCACACGCCCAAGGTCAAATATTTGGGACCTTTACTTAGCTAAAAATGTTTCCTCCTTCCGAGTGGGTGTTGCAGCCAGCTCAAATGTCCTCTTACTGTCAAACACATGCTAATAGTCCTGAACCGAGCTGAAAGCTTGCACTAAGTACTAGCTAAAGATATTATTTTTAAGCTTAAAGGAAAACCTGAATATTTTTTCACACAGAAAAAGATATATTTGAGTTCAACAACTGCAAACTCTGAATTAAGCATAATTTCTGAATATATTTGGCACATGCAGAGTTATACAGCAGAAAGCATCGCTGTCAAATTAGGGCACAAAAATCATGCAAAAAAAATTTATAAATACTTGGATTTTTCTGGGTATAGAGCCGTATTCCTTCTCCACCAAGCCTCTTACAATCCAGCAGGTAATTGCCAAGCTTGACTGCAGGCAGCTTCCTGTCCTCAGCCAGCTGCCTAACGGGAGTCAGCTGCCCAGCTCTGAGGAGAGCAGCACCTGGCCGTTTCACTGGAGGAGCAGCAGCAGCAGTGCGGTTTCTGGAGAGCCTCTCGTTAGCTAAACCCTCCATTTTCATCTGGCTGTTAATGACCCCTGAAGAGTTATCATCTATTTTTCTAAATAAGTTATCTCAGTTAGGTATGTTAGTACCTAAATAAATACTTTCTGCCTTAAAAAAAAAAAATATCTTACACTTTGAGGTAGAGAAATATTTCCCTTCTACCTATACCCACCACAGGCGACCCTCTCCAACAGGACGGTGATGTAGAGGGACTTCTCGCTGGAGGCACAGGGGCTGTGCTGAGCTCCCCCAGTCCACACCAGCACCATCTGCCTTTCCCAGCCAGCTTCCCCAGGCCCTGGCTTGGTTAACTGCCAGGCAGACTGCCCTCACTTTTAAAGGGGGGCCACGCACCGGGAGCGGCAACGGGTAGAGGAGTTCAGCCAAAGTATAACCCTTTGCTGAGAAGGAGGGCGGCCCTAAGCTTGCCTTTGAGGTAGGGGCCGATAGCTGCCCACAGAAAGGAAAAGAACTGACAGGGTCTACGTAAGTAACCCAACATTCTGGATTTTAGTTTTTAACCTAATGCGGCCAAGCAGTCCTGGCAAGCAAATGCTCAGTGTCAATATAATTATTTTGCAGCAAGTTTCCCCATTTATTCTCTGCGTTCCCCCAACACTGCATTCTCATTTCCAAAATGGCAGCCTCCAGACTTGGGGGGGATGAGCTGAGGCAGCAACAAAAACTTCCCCCTGACAGAAGGATGTCATTTAGGTAGATCACAAGCCATGTTTGCTAAGGCCTCGGGGGCAACAGAATGAGAATTTCAGACGTACTTACCCTAGCCAGAGGCACGGGTAAAGTCACACCCGCTATTCCATCACTGATGTGCTCTTCCAAAAAAATCCAGTATAGCAATCTTCAGGATTACTTCGGGATTAGAATCTAGAACGATCGATCCTCCATGCAGAAAGACCTATTCACTAAGATTTTCTCAGATAAAGCAATCCTGGATATTCAGAAGACACACTTGGGTTTTGGGGTACGCACAAGAACAGTGTAAGGAGTTGTTTCCATGCTGGGGACGCTTCTGGCAGCACTCAGTCACAACTTGCGTCCAGCTCCTTATCTCCGCTCCACAAGCACGCGGAAGCAACGCATTTGAACCGCAGGGACAAGCGAGCTACCTACTTCCAAATAAAAGAAAGGGGAAAATTTTGTGCAACAGCCTTCTGAGAAAGCGGCTCTCGGAAGACGGCAACGCTTCCAAGGAGCCACTCAGGCCGTACACATTTGGATTGCAAGTGGCATCCGCTGACACCCGCAGTATTTACATCATCAACCCCAGAACAGGCTTCCAGCATTTTACATGCAATAGGTGCGGTTTTGGAGCTAGAGATGAAGTGAAAACATCAAACCTCAGCTACAAAGCCCCGTGAGTTTGCTTTCGCTAGCCTGGGGAATGAAATGTTGTTTCTTACCTAAAATGATTTCATTCAGTGAGGGACTTGGAAGTTCCCAGCTGAGAGAACCGTCACGCTCCCAACTGTCACAGCTGATGGCAGCACGGGATGGGTCACTTCGGGAACGTCTTCTAAGGCCAAAGAATGACTTCATTTCACCTGTGTGAAGTACTAAAAATCTTTTATTGTGGTTTATTATTTTCAATCATTTTGAATCAAATAATCTTAGTTTTAAATATTTTTCCTAAAGACCAAGAGCTACATTGAACATACTCGGGAAAAGCCTGCTACGTGCACAAGAAAGGTGCTGCACGAAGGGTATTTGCTTCTACTCAGATTCCCCACCCATCAGAATGCCAGAAAAAAAAAGAAACTTTAACAGTAATAGTTGATCAACACTTTATTTAGCAAAAAGATCAGTTATCCAACATTTAATGGTATCAAACTCAAAAAAATATTTCACTGCATTTTCTAGAACTGTATTAAAAACCAACACAAAATGTTTGCATCCAATTGAAATACCAGTTTTTAAAAAGAGCATCTCAGGGAGCTTAAAACCCACATGGACAGATCAAGAAAAGCAAGACACTAGACACAAAGCGTATAACGGGAACACAACTCCCTTTCTACTTGTCTTTGACAGTGTCACACTATACGTCTTTGTGCTCTTTACATGTAGTGTACTGAAGGGGGATGATACAGCCTTCCAGCGAAACGTGTCTGTTGAGTGTATTTTTTATTAAACAGCTTGCTACGTTTATAGATCAAATGGGTGATTGTCTCCAGAGTTCACATAATCTAAACAGCACTCCCAGAGCTGATTTCTTATTGAGGGATAGGCCGGAACATTTGCAGGCATAAACAGATGGGTCTGTTTCTTGATTCTATCACTGTCTTTTTGTTTGTTCGCCGTGCCAGGCTGCTCTGCTGCATAAGCTCCAAGTACTTACTCCTTAGTCTAACAATTCCCAAAATAGGAGGCAGAAGCCCAACACAAAATCAATTGTATCCAGTATTTATGACAGTATTTGGACCCCATAATACTAATATTTAAAGTCTAACAAACCTATAAATAAGGTTACAACTAGAAAGGTTTGGGAATCACTGATCAGAACACTGTTTCAACAGGCCAGCAAGAAGAGTCAGGGTTATTAATTAAATACAACACAGACGGCAGCAAACTTATTTCGTAAGGTAAAAACCCGAGACGTACACGGTTACAATTCTAGGCCTGTTTCATTTAATTCACAGCTTATGGACATTTTGCAACGGCATAGTTAATTGCATGTTCTGCAATTTGCAGATCGGAGCTCCTGCTGGCAAATATTCGTAAGAGTTTGTTCAGTTACTAGAAAGAGTGCTCGTGCCTTCTGAAAGGAATTGGGCCCAGTGTCTGATGATTTTTACAAGTTATTTTCATGGGCAATATTTTCTGGTTTGTTCTCCTGCAGAAATACTTTGGATACAGAAGGTTTTTTACAACTCTTTTAAAAAGGTAAGTTTTCTCCCTACCTTCCATCCAAGTGACTGTATGGTTCAATGACAACTTCTAATCTTTAGCATAAAAACAGACCGTGTGGGTCCTGCCACCACGTACAGCAGTACACTCCTTATCCGTTTATACATCTCATCTTGAGGCACTTAACACTTTTTTTTTTTTCCAAATATACCTAACAATTCCAAACTGAAAATCTCTTCCTATTTTAACAGCCTAGCAGCGCGCAGGCACAGGCAGACACAGGCTAGCTAGCCACGCGCTAACCTGTCAGAAATGCTTGCCGAAACCTCTTCCAGTACACACGTTCAAACAGTAGGTCAGCTCAGGACTCTTCTTTTTTTCTTAGCTTTACAGTTCATCGTGTTCCTCTTTGGCCTCCTGGTCTTTCAACTTGAACTCTTCAGCGGTAACTTTACCATTTCCATCCCTGTCTTGATTGGTGAACATATTTTTAACAATCTTTTCAAAATCAAAACCAGGAGCTAGTTTTCCTTTGCCGGAATCAACTTGAGCTTGAATGTAGTCTGAAAACTAGGTGGAGAGAAAGGAGGAGAAAACAGCTCACAGTGAAACAGCCATTTAAAACTGAAGAGTATTTACAAAAGTAGCATTTATTTGTTGTTGACTATTTAGCATTTTACTGCTTAAGTGTACATAAAAGTACACTGTTACTATCCTATAAAGTTTACAATGCAAACTGGACTAATCAGGACAGACACATGAGGTTAAGTCACTCTTTGTGGAGCTCAACAGGGATTTCCTCACTTACTCCAGTGGGTCCTGGACCCATAACAAGGAAAGTTCTTTTTCGTAATTTAGGGGAAAGAAGAGTTGAATAGAGGGTGACATAGGAATAGATCTACATGGATTCACATGCCGATACAAGCAGCCCGCACTGTAAAACAGACATCCACCTGCGTCTTACAATACACAAGAACAAAGAATGAAACACAGAAAAGAGACTTTAAGTATCAGGATACCATGAGATTTATTGAAGTAGCTTCAGGCATTACACCTTCCACTCGACTCCATGGTGGAGAAGGTTGCAAGATTATAAGGTTAGTTTTCCCTAAAAATCCTTTTCCTTCTATATATGATGAAGTTGTTCATGGTGATTAGACAGCAACTGACAGAAGTCATACTGCTGACTTGCCGAAACCAGAAAGTCCACAATCAAACACAATTTTTCCAATTCTGTTACCTCTGGCGCTACCCGCTAAATAAGCTTCAGCAATGAGAGCTGCTGCTGACATTCACTTACACCTTTTAAGCCAAGCATCCTCTCATATCTCCTTGGCTTCTCCTTCTCCTCCTTGCTAGGTGACGAGAAGGATGTGGCTATCAACAGTCACATCCCACCTCATTCTCTAAACTGATCAAAACTCTTTTCTTCTCTGCAAGGACAGAAGTGGAGATAAACACAAGAGAGAAGATGGAGAAATAAGGAAAATAAACAGGTGGAAGAGAGTGCAAGGAAGAGGGAAAACAAGATTTTGATTTTACCCCATTGGCTTGTTAAAATGCTGGAAAGCATCTCATGCTGTTCCATAGGTCCACAGCCTGCAACCTGAGAGCTGCAGGCAGCACTACTCCAACAAGCAAGGACAGAAAACAGAACAGAGGCGACAAAGATGACTGAAGAAGGGAATAAAAAAATAGAACTCTTCAGTTAAGAGAAAATGCAGAAAACCTCACGGAGGTTTATATTATTGGAGATGGCGCGGCAAAGGCAAGCGGAGTTCAATTAGAGCACCAATGACATTCTCACACCACCGATGTTAAAGCACTCACGGGGAAGGAGGCTTGTTCACACAATTCACCCACGGAAGGAGCAGCCACAGGCATCGCCAGGCTCCAGAAGTGATGAGACAGTTCCTGGATGTGCAGCTGCAGGCTCAGCTTTGGCTCAAGAATTCATCATAGATCTCCAATTAACAGCCACTGTTGTGGCTGCTACAGTGAAGGATCGCTGAATACTCACTCTGCCTCTTACACTCCTGCCCTAAGCACCTGTTGTTGACCAACGAGACCACAACAGTAAATGATCTTAAGTAGTACGGCCATTCTTGTTTTCTTTTTTGGCCACTCTTTTCTTCTTGGTTCTACCTCTAAAGCTAAATGTTTTAACTGACACGCTGCCTTCCTGTTAACTTGACCACAAACATCATGTCAGAAGGAGAACAGGAGGAGAAGAGGAGAGGAGAGACCCCATTCTTCAACATCTGCATTGATGGTGGTATGAGAAAACCACTGCAAGCATTTTCATTTTCAGCTTACCTCCTCCAAAAGAACCTCTCCATCATGATTCTGGTCTATTTCTTCAAAAAGATTGGGAGAGACTTCCCCATTCCATACAAACATGTACCCTTCAGGCAAGCCAGACACCAGTTCCAGCAGTTCGATGTCGAAAACTAGTACAGCACTACCAGGCACTTCTCCTTCTGTCACAACAAATGGCAAAGAGGGGTATTTATCCTCACTTACACTGAAGAGTAAATTTCCTTTTAGTCCATAATTAAATTTCTCTTCCTGCTCCAACAGGCGCTTCTCTACTGTGATCCCCAGCTCCGTGATCCCAAGCCCACCACATTTTCCTGTTCACTTTAGCAGAGGTGATCAAAGCATAAAGGAAGCTTTCAGAATAAAACTGCATCCATTTTTATTGCTTATAAAGATAAACCTGCAGAAATTAATAATTTTTCCTTTATCTCGCTGATACACTGTGTCAAGGTGGTACTGACAGACTCAATAGTGTTGCAACAGCTTGGGATGTTACCTCAATGAAACCATGGGAGGAGTTTAATTTACTCTTGGAAAAGAAAACTGAGGTCACCTCTAACTTCTGTCCAGTAGCAAAGGAGCAGTCTCTTCAGATATCCAGGTATATACCACAACACTGACACTCATGCAATGTTTCAGACCATGTATATCGAATGCAATTTGAATGAGGGCAAATGCCTATGATAAGAATGTTTGTAACTTTTTTTTTAACACAGCAGACTTTTTATGTTATGAGGAAATTTTCAATTCATTATATATATGATTTTATAATAGCATAGAGTATTGCATATATAATACTCATAATTTTTCATGGAAGACAGGTATGAGTGATAATGCTTCTTTATCTCTTATCACAAATTAGTTCTCCACTAAGCTTGGCACATGATACCTGACAGTCTTTATAAAACACAAACTGTTCTGAAGCTATTCAAAGAACATAGCAACTTATGCAACTGTTTACACACATATCAGAGTGTGTCGATCTTGGTGATCTCCCGATAAGATTCCTTTCCCTCGTGTCTTAACTCAGAGGACCAGTAAGAACCACACATACAGGGCGACAAGAGTTGTCACTTCTGTATTGTTCTTTTTACTATTGTTGTCCCTGCCATTAAAGACTTGTAAGCCTCAACGCTCTGGCCTTAAATGTATTGGTGTTGGGGTTTCAACCAACCATTCAGTTTATGTTGCATTCAGTTTATGTTGCATTCAGTTTATGTTGTTTCTGAGTTCTAAGGGTTCTTTGCATTTTCTAACACATTAGTGCTTAACAGTCCCTTCCAGGTTTGTTCCCTGAATAACACGTCGCATGTCCAAGCATGAGTGCCCAACTCCCTATCACGGAGAACACTGTTTACATCCCTCTGTAACATCAGAGTGCCTGGAGCTTTCCATTTTGACAAAGCGACATTACTGGGGGCGTGTGTTCCCTTTTGTAACGGCATGGTCTTTCTATTGGCCACAGTAGCAGTATGGCTTAACACACAACACAGGATATTCATTTCACTGGGGAACGAGGGGGCTGTCTAAAATAATGAAATGAAAAACATCTAAAAAAATCCCATTCAAGCAGGTAAGAGACACTCACCTTATGCCCTTGTGCAAAGCAAGTAACAAAACACGCATACTTGTGTTTCAGTTACTCGAGAGATGCTAAGTGGATGTGCAATAGGTTTCACTCACTTACCTACTCCATCTTCTCCATAACCAAGATGAGGTGGAATAACGACCGTTCGGCGTTCACCAACACACATGTCTTGAAGGCCCATGTCCATCCCCACCACTACCTGTCCTGATCCCAGGACTATGTTGTAGGTCTTGCCAAGGCTGTGTCTGGAGGGGGCGGGGAGAGAAAAACAACAAAAAAAAGCTCTAAACACACAATAGAGAATTTCTGCGGTTCAAAATTACCAGAGAAAACAGCAGTTTCTAGTTAGTGTCCTGTCATTGCCAAAAATTTACTTCATGCCTAAAGCTCTGTTCTACCAAGCAGTTACCTGAACATGTTCTCAAGGTAGCAAGTGCCAGCCAATGCCAAACAGAAGTGTCCCTACTATTGACAAGTCCTCTGGTACTAAAATTATAGGCTTCTTGAACAAAATCCAATTAAAATCATTAATCCTGCCAATTAAACCCCCAAAGTATTTTATCTCAAAATAAGGGCTTTTGCCTTTCACATATTTTTAACTAATGAAGCAAGACGTTTTAGCAGATGTAAAAATTCCAGATGTGCATTTGTCCCAGAACTACCAACCTATCGGGACCTGGGTGCGTTCACATGGATCAGCTATGCCTTTAATAAAATCAGTCACTATAATGTAGTAGTCACTTAACCAAGACAGCCTGCACGTATACTACTACTACTGTTATTTAACCATATTGTATTTTGAATTATACCTTGCTGCTGGTGGCTCATTTCTAAAATTAGAAATTATCACGAGTGAAAACCCCAGAAGTTCAACGTGTGTGGTGATTCTAAAAGTAGAGCATGCAGTGTTAAGACTTTTTATTCAGTGTGTGTCACAACAGCAGGACCCTTTCTTCTGTTGGTCTCCTTCCTTTGGTTATTTGGCTTGTCTGTACCACTGCATGACATGCTTGTACAAAAGAGTATTATTTGGAAAGAAAACAACTGAGTGGCTAGGAGGTCTGCCTTCAAATTAGGAAAACAAGACTCATGATCTTTGATTCTCTATAAAATGCTTTGAATAAGACAGTCTTGACACCCCTTGGTTCCTGCTACAAAAATGGGAATTCAGCATTCCTGCCATATAAAAGGTGTTTTGATCCAAACACGTTACTTGCATACATACTTGCCTACAGCATCACATCACGCGCTTCAACGTAAGCCAGCTTTTCAGCTCTGCAAGCTATTGTGTACACTGTGAAAACTACGAGCTGCTTCCTATGTTAATTATAACCTGTTTAAGAATAGCTTTTCCCAACTTCCCTTCCAAAAAAAAGAAATATTATTTAGATGACTTGCGCTATGAAGACAGAAGATAAGCTAGCAGAAGTATTCTTGTAGCTGCAGCAAAGAGTGCGATGGGCTTGCTTTAGCGCTCTGTGAGACAGACTGGAGCAATCTCTGCTTCCTTCATAAACCTGCTGTCAACAGGAAGGAGCAAGAGCAACACTGCAGTCACAGTCACCATCAAGCCCTCTGATAGTTTCTCCATGCTGACCCTTATGGCACCACTACAACACAGGAAAACTCACACCTGTGTGCAGTACAGACATGACAGTGACCATTTACTATAAAACACTATTTACTAAAAATCAAGCTAGCTGTAACAAGACTACACCGAGTACCTCTACCAGATGTCCCTCAGGAGCACGGAATCAGTGCAGAGTGCAAATCCTACCCAAGAAACTGAACACACTTGGACAGTTTGTTCACACAGACCTCTGTGTCGTTGTAGTATGACTGGCCCAGACTCCTGACTGAGCCCATTTAAACAGGCTGCCATGCAGACAACCTGTGTCATCACTCCACCTGTAGTGTTTATGTTCTTCTCCAACACAGTCCTACATCCTCTTTGTTCCCAGTTCTCTCATTACGCTACAACAGATTCTCTTTTTCTTTTCCTCCTCCTAATATATCTTAGGCAGGCAGGCAGAAAAATACACTCTACATAAATAGTCAATTAGTCACTTAAAAATTCTTTATTCCCTGCCAGCCCACTCTGCAGGCAATTCATTCTGCTTTCACAGCTGCTAGGGACATTTTCTTTACCAAGCGATCTACTTACGTCGAGTCTAGCAAAGTACCATCCAGCAACGAAGCGTTGTAGTGATACTTCAAGTAATCTCCCTTCTTACTCAGTATGGTACAGTTGGAAGGTTTGTAGTTAACAGTAATGCTGACCGAATCTGAGGGGTTGTGGAAGTCAACCACGTGGATATCAAAGACCAGCACTGCAGATCCTGGAATCTTTCCTAAATAGGAAGCAAATTAGGCAAGTAAAGAAAGAAAAACCCAAACAGGCTTAGGATAACCAGGTACTGCACCCTGTAGGAATATATATTCCCACAGGGTCTGCTACTGAGTCGTTTTGCTCTTCTTATTCAGAATTAAAGGATTACATCTCCTCTGTATGCAACAGATGCAAGCTGCATCCAGTGCAGGAAAGAGAACCAGTGGAAAAGCACTACACATGCACTCAGTTCAACAGTGAAGGAAAAGATTTCCCTTATTCTGAATTTGAAAGTTATGCAGAAATGAAGCAACAGCCATGTACTTCCTGTGACCATCCTAAACAACTGATTTGTGCATCATGTACCAATTCATTATTGACCATCAAAATTCTCATAGGACTTCTCATGCTTTAAGGAATGCCATTATATCTGAAAGGTTACATTTCCTTAAAATGCCCTGATAGCAGCCAACTTCTTCCTTCCCTTCCCAGGATAATGTGCAGTCGCATTACCAGGATTGACAGGCACATACAGACCCAGGGGCGGGTTTTGGTTTTGGAGGAGTCTTAATTTCCAAATCAACAGCACAGAATTTACATTCCCAGAAGAGAGGCTTTTCTTCTAACTCACTTTTTCCCAGTAAGATCCCAGGAGGCACCTTTTGAAACACCAGCCATAAAACTGGTCGGCTAGAAGGGTTATCAGATTCAATCTCTCACAGCAATCTTTTTAGGTAATAATGAGTTTTTCCAAAGGAATCGTAACTGTATGTTATACATACACAGACACTTTGCTGTTACATGCATCCACTGCTTACGCAGGTGGCTTAGGAGTCCACAAAATCTATGGCTGTGGAAGGAACGGGGAAGAAAACTTAATACAACGAATTCCTTTAGCATAGACAGCTTGTTAAGACACACAGGAAGGAAGATCTCACACTGCAGAACTCCTGGTATCCAAGTACCAGTCTCTGAAACACTGATTATCCTAATGAGTTCAGGTCACCAACTACCAGTCTGCTTGAGACACTAATTATCCAGATAATTTCACATCACCAAATACATGTGAGATTTTTCTGCATTCTTATTCTCCTGCCTATTTAGCTACTTAAATTAATTTTGCCAATTCTGGGTGTAACTGTCAGTTGTATGCCCATGAAATAGTGAACTAATTCATAAGCCTTTCAAACGCCCAAAAAAAAAAAAAAAAGGAACAAATACTTTATACAGTTTAACTACACACAGATGCACTAAATATTATTATGGAAGACTTGAACGAAAAGTTAAGCTTACCTCTTCCTTCTTCTCCATATCCAAGATGAGGGGGGATTATTATTCTTCTCTTTTCACCAGTGCATACGCCTAGCAAACCTTCATCCATCCCAGCAATCACATAACCTTTCCCGACATAGGTGTCATACGTACGATTTCGTGAATAGCTATGGAAAATATATGCATTTTAGCAGTGTCAGGTGTACTCCAGAAAACACGGAATTTTACAATAGGTCTGCAACACAATTCTTAAACCAGTTAAGGTCAAACACACGGTCATTAACTAGCACTGGAGAGGAACAACGCAATGAACCATGTTCAATGAATCTAGGCCACCAAGTTTCATCAGTCAGTGATGCACACGTCAGTTATTAACCAGTACTGGGTCCCTGGCTATGGAACAGCTTATTTGCACATGCATTTCTACTACATCTGGACAGAAAAATCTCACTTATTTATGTATTTTAAACTAAATAAAAATCATGTTTTAGTAAGTAACTGAAAAAATAAATTTTTTTCCTTTAAATTTTCCCCACTCCAACTCAATTTTAGCAAGTGCTTATCAATTAGATAGTTTAAAACACCCTTCAGACCATCTCATTTTGCAACCACAGCTATGTAGTTCAACTAATCAAAGCAGGAGGTGGGATAAATAGGTTTTCCTGGGATGCACGGCATTAAAATGAGTCATGACAACAAAACAGTATCAATACTATCCCTCCCTTCCAAACTATGCCAATCACTTATACATAGGCTGGAGGATCGGCTTCAGTCCCTCATAATAGAATAAAACAAGCTTGCAACAACAAAATCATGTCCATTACAAGGAGATGTCTGTCTTCTGTTTTTCTTCAAGACATCCTACATGAAGGCACAACCCAAGGAAGGGAAGGCAGAAAGGTTTTAATTCACCTTTACAAGGTCAGTCTGGGAAAGAGCAAGACCAATGCAGACTCTGATGTAATTCAGAGGTTTATTCAGCTGCTCTGAGTCCAGATAGCTCTGGTTGAGCAGCCATGGGGCAGTTCTGCAGCTAAATATTGCAGAGAAAAAAAATGAAGCAAAAGATTGTTCAAGCTCTCAACCCCAGCCATTCACAGTGCTTTTGGCACGCTCGCTATACTAGTGGGAATTTTTTTTCTTGGCCAACTCCAAGGCTTTCAATAACTATTGTTAGCTGCTCTATTTTTTCATAGATACCTGTTAGATATTGGCCTTTCTTGTAAATTCTGCAGGAAGCCAGGATACAACACTCTAACAAATAAGCCCTCTAACAACTGCCAGCACTTAAGAATGATGTAGACGCTGCTGTCTACAAAGCATTTATTACTATTTATTGACAACAATGCTAATATAAATACTACAGCCATTTAAAAAGATCGTTTAACTACTACAGACACTACTCATTTACACCTCAAAAAAGAGAGATTCTGGGCAGGTGCACTGTGGATAAGCTTGAAGTTCTTAACTTAAAAGTTTTCCTAAGCTGTAAATTAAGGTCGCCAGTGATGACTGTTGATGCAGGTCTCCTGCTTTCGATCCTCCCACCAAGCTGGGTAGCTGAATGGGGAGGTCAAGGTTGATTCTGAAACTTACTGCACATCAACTGAATTACATGAGATACAATTCCCTGACTAGACCTCGTGGAAAGTAGCACACACAGTATACTTCTCAGCTAATGTTTGCAAACTGATCCTGATCTTCAGCCTGCAGCAGCTGTAAAAATATGACAAAAAATTTTCTTAGTTTATTTTGTAAAACATTTTACAGTGGCTTATTTTCAACTCATTTTAGCTACTTGTGCCAGCTGGAGTGAGGAAGTAAAGTACTGCTCGTTAAAGAGCAAACAAAAGTGGCAGGAAGCTACAAGGGTTATTATTCATCATATAATTCTGTATATGAGCCTCATGCACCCAAAGAGCTTTGAATCTGATGTGACAGCAATCCCTCTTCCTTTATCACAGAGACGCCGTTGCTGAATTCAGTCTTGAAAGACATTAGCCTTCAAAATGCAAACTGCTTTCAGGTACAATGGGAAAGGCTGTCCTGAGACTAATCTCAAACTAGCTCATTGACTCAGGACATAAAATGGGAATCATATTTATCTTCTCTCTCTTCAGGAGTGTTACCTCTTTGGCAGATAAATTCTATTTATCTGAATAAAAAGAGTCTTCAGGCAGGCGTGTCAAAAGCATACATAGCTTCGGCAGGTGCCTCACCACCCCTAGATGGCGTCTGTGGTACTGTCATAACACAAAATAGGTAGGTCTCTGTCCTCCTTCCCATACTGAAAAGGTTTCTATGAGTTTTTTTAAGAAAAGACTCCAACTCCATTCACAAATATCAAAAAGGAAGGAAAACCAAAGAATTGTATTTAGGTATATTATGGACAAGACAGACAAGCCAAACTGGAAACGGGATCTGTAGGGCCAAATGGTTCAGTTACCTGGAATCAAACAATGTGCCATCTAAAAGCGTGCCGTTGTAATGGTATCGGAGGAAGTCTCCTGCCTGGCTTCTCCGCTCACAAGATTCAGGCACATGCTGGTTCTCAATAGAAATACCATCTTTGGGGTTATGGAGATCTAGCAAAACCACATCAAAGACGAGAGATGCTTGGCCAGGGATCTCCTTACCTATAGGAGTGTTGAGCAGAAAATTGGTAAGAAAGAGTAGGTCTTTTAGAAGGAGCTTAAACATGTTTGTTGAAGAAAAGTAACCTACTGCTGAATATCAGGCACCTCCCCTCCCAAAATAAATTAGCATAATCTGCTTCTAGTCAGTCATTTTTTGTTTCATGTGTGGGTGTGTCACTTAATTCTCCAACTCAATTATTTCCTTCTGTTCCTATTGTGATGGCATTGCCTCACCAAAACCAACAGCCTCTTCAGCAACATTCATCTTGGTCAATATACAACAGCTCCATCTGAGCCACATGGTTTAGTCTAACAGTATTTCCAACACACTTCATGAAAGTGCATACATAACCATCGGAATACAAATTTGGTACACCCGCTCTTCCCATCCTGTTAATATCAAAACAGGAGGCCACATGATGGAAGTTGAAGAAGGGCAAATTGACTATCTCAGTGGAAAAGTACCTTTCCACCAATACATAAACGATAGCATGGGTTGCTTTGACTGAGAACCATTGAGCTCAAGATCTTGGCAAAATTTTAAAACACAACTCCACGAAGTTTTGTTATCCATGGAGACGGCTATCACGGGTAATGATAATGAAGTCATGGAAGGGGTACAAAACCTTGTACACCATAGACACATTCTTAAACATTAGAGCAGAGAAAGAATTTAAGGAAGCATCCCAAACTATACCTAACTGTCCCCTCACCTAACATGGTGACCTGCAGTCTGCATACAGTCTCACAGGACAATTAATCCATCTTGTAGTTATTACTAGGGCATTGGTTGCAAAAAATAAAAATAAAAATAGGAACTAAAAATATATTTTTCTTTTTTCAAAATTCTGCTCTCTGTGGCAGTCACTGAAAGAATTATGCAGTCATCTGACTTCCAGTTTTTGGAGCCACTAGATATTAATCACAGATTATATCCTCTGAATTAAATAAAATTTCAGTATAAAAAGATTATAATTCTATCATCAACAGTGTATCTGTTAAGCAACCTACTGGCTAAACTTTTTTAAAAATCTTTTACTTTAATCAGTCCATCCCTGTACCTAATGCATTTTGAACCTCTCTTTCCATCATTGTGTTCCATCTGTCTGAAATGGGTAATAACATTGCCCATAAATTTGAAATACACAAAGTACAAGTTTGTTTTACAATATGGATGACTTTGATTTAAAAAAAAAAAAAAAAAGGCGCAACTTTTACCATCTCCTTCTTCTCCATAAGCCAGGAAAGGTGGTATTGTGATAATGCGCTTCTCTCCCACACACATTCCCAAGAGACCCTGGTCCATCCCAGGAATTAGCCATCCAATTCCCACATAGGTATCATAAGTTCGCATCCGATTATGGCTAAAAATGAAGAAAAAAACAAAAACAAAACCACAATCAAATCTGAGACAGCCACAGGAAAGAACAATATTAATCTTCAAAAGCCACACACTATGCACAATACAACTCACAACTTGCTGCTCAAGAAATACTGCTCCTTGATTTACCAGGGGCTGGCTGGGTAGTGTCTTCCAGAGCGCTTAGCTATTTCAGGAACCTAACAGAGGTTTTGAAAAGTGGCTCACGAATATAATGGCAGCTGTTATTAAAGCATCATTTTCCACAGAACTTTAATGAAGTACACATGCCATAAACTTAAAATCTCAGTATGAAAGCATCAGTAGCTCAATTTCATCACAAACTCTGCTTAGTTTATAAAGCTTGTATCTAACTTGAATAGCTATGCCGCAGTGGTTATAAAAACTATTACCTGACTGCAATAAATAGTAATATAGATACACAGAATGAAATTTAAAAAATGAAAGGATCTGGGCTGGTAATGCTCGAACATAAATAACATACTGTTTTATTGCTTTGAGTCAGTACTGCTGTCCCATTATCACTGAATGAATTACTGACACATTTCATTTCTTGTCTTTCTGGGCAATTAGCATGAATAGTTACACTAGTGAAGGGGGAGGAAGTGATGGTTTAAAGTGACATCAGAAACCTATTAAAAGACACAAAGACACACAACCCAGCTGCGTACCTTGAATCAAACAGGGTCCCATCTAAGAATGTTCCATTGTAATGGTATCGTACAAAGTCAGACACCTGGACTGTCCGAGGACATTTCTCGGGTTTGAAGTAAGTCTGAACCTGCACTTCGTCCTCCGAGTTCCAGAGATCGATCAGAAGCACATCGAAATGAAGCACAGCATTGGGGGGTATCACACCAGCTGCAAAACCAAAACAACACAACTAGTTTTATTTCCTTTACAGGACATCAGTGAAAAGAGAACCAATCTATGCATTCCCTACATAAAATCCATGATGCACAACTGAGTCCTTCTTCTGCTTATATCCCCCTGTCCCCTTGTCACTGTCGCAGCTACATAAGGGGGGGGGAGAGAATGTGGCGACATGAACTGTTATCAAATACATCCATCGGGCAAACTGCTCTTGATTTAGCATTTGTTGCCTCTGAGTCTGCAGAGCAAAGCTGCTTTTGGCACTGACAAAACCTCGTGCAGCGCTGCAGTGCCAAAATACAACAACTATTTAACAGCAGGGTAGGTATAAATAAATAGTTAACTTCAGTAGCAAGGTTCGTTTGCTGAAGGTCCTCCACAGTCAACAGCTCTTCCTTCAGGCATGCAGAGGGAGCCTGGAGCGATTAGCTAGGCTATAGGCTTGACAAACACCCCTGAGCAGGGGAGAACCTCTCTGAAATTCACTACTTGCAATTTCTACCCTTCTCTTCTGTGACTATGCTTTCTATCTGCTCTGCTGAATCACCTGCACAACCAGTTATTCACTGGCCGGGTGCTGCACTTACAGACGCCTTCACTCCCGTAGGCGAGTTTGGGGGGAATTTTCACGAACCGCCGCTCATTCACGCACATGCCGACCAGAGCTTTGTCCATCCCAGCAATAAGTTGACCTTTTCCCACAAACACGTTGAACGTGGATCCCCTGTCATAGCTAAAGATGGGAAAAGTGAGCAAAAATGTTAGCGGTTCATTTACCCATCATTCCACTATTTTTTTTTTTTTTTGAGAGTTTAACCATACCTTGTCTCCCCCTTGCCCTATTAGCATAACTTTTGTTAAGTTGCTAAGAGAAGGGGCAATTCTAAATGTTTCTGAGACTTAAACCCAGCTCTCCTTCTGTTCACTGCTCACAGTCTATCTGAAACCCATTCTAGCAGCGTGTGATGTAAATATACTGCAGGCACCTGAAGCCTGTACTACAAACAGCTAATTTACACATTAATACTATAAGCAGCACTGGAAAATTACTATCAAGAAATAAAAATTAAACACTATTCAAGATACGAAAGGATGACTGCTCCTACAGTAGGATCTCAGCATATTGATTTTGGTGAGTAACACCACAAAAATATTATGTGAGATCGATAAGGTTTACTACGTGAGATATTACTGTTGGCAATTCTTTGCGGGAGAAGACGAAAGAGAAAAGATGTCTTTTCAAGTAACAGTTACAAGATTTGCCAATCGGTTATTTATTTTCTCCAACTGGTTACTTACTTTCTTTGCCACATTCCCAGCTCTTACATCATTAAGACTTAAATAATCAAAATAGAGACATGCTTTAAACAGCAAGTTTGCCAGATCAAGAATCAAGATAGCTAGTTAAATGATCTCCACTGTGATAATACATCAAAATTTGAAAGGTAAAAGGAATGATGCTTAAATGAAGTTTTCCACAGAAAGCAGCAGTGTTACCACAGCAGAACACTAACATTAGCTTACATGATTAGTTTGACTACCTTAAATCCACACAATGACCTCGCTTTGCTGTGCCTGAATTACTGCTGTTATTTAATTGTTTTAAGCAATGTATAAACACACAGCGGGAAGCATTTCAAAAGCTTCATGCCTATTTTTAAGCTTTTATTGCTTCCATTCTCTCAAATTCCTTTTATAATTTAAAGGACTTTTTTTTTCCCCAGATAAAAGGCAGCACTGGAAAAAAATAATTAAAAAAAAAAAAGGCTTGTGCCTGTTTGCCTGCTAAAATATTCTGGAAAGCAGCCAGCAGCTAGATATCGCTAGGGAAATGATGTCAAACTTTCCTTCAAAGACTGTACACATCACTTCCACAACATACTGAGCCTCCTAAGAGTCCCAGAGCCTTGAATCCCTCAAATATTTTTACTGAGTGATCTCTGTTTGTTCCATCTTTTTTTTTTTTTCTGGCAAACTTCTCCCTTAAAATAGACAGCCCTCTATACAGAGCATTCAGTTTCTGTTGCACAAATATTCCCACTCCCAGGCAAGGATGGAAAGTATTTAAATTAGCTCCTCACAAATTTTATTATATACACGAAAACTTAATTAAGATGTTAGGACTAATAACATAATATGTTCTATGAAAACCTCAGAGTGCTATTTTGTAGCGATTGACAAAGCATCCCATCTGGGATGAAGAGGGGTTTTTGCCAAAAATAAACCTACAATTAAGAAAACATTGATGCTAAGCAGAGAACTGAACAAAGCAGTGAACAGACCCTGCAGCTTTGCAGGACTGACTTTGCAGATTCCTTAAAACTAAGCAAAATTAGTTTCTCTTAGAGGAATTTACCAAATTAACAGCACATGACCAGGCAATTATAGTCAGAGTTAAAAAATGTAAATCATTTCATGGCCATGGAAATAAAAATGCAAATACTGATCAGAAAAAAATAAAGAATAAACAGGCACGTTAGTTAATTTATGTGACAGTCATGGTTACTAAGACTTTGTCAACGGCCTGTTAACAAGAAGAGCTGTATTACTACCTTCTACTTGGAAATAGAGAAAAATAATTTTAAACCTCAAGCACATTTTCAGCAGCTGAACAAGAAACAAAGAAAAACTGCCCTTAGTTCAACACCCAGCATATTTTCTACACCATTTCATAGTAGTGTTTGACTAAACTGATGCTGGTAAGCACTTTCAAAAACTTAAAAAAAATTAAAACAGGTAACAAGTCTGATGGGTAGAAAAAGAGACTTTCTAATAAGCTAATTTTAGTATAAATTGACTGAACATCTTTAACTTGTATGCAGTGAACACTAAAGATTTTACGACAAATACTCCAAAATATTTCTTCCATTAACCTACAGAACACAAAAATGTTGTAATTTTCCATTGTCTTAACATGATAGACCACTGTCATCAATCTTAAAAAAGACCATAGTTAGGGAATAACAAAACCGTATGTCAACATGAGCTGCCATCTAGAAAAAAATCAGGAGCTGAACAAACCTGCCTTTTTACACCCTTTTGAAATGAAGATGGTCATATAAATACTCGTTAGATTAGACTATCATCGTTATTATTTATTTACTGATATTTGGAGGACCAAAAGAGATAAATGCTGTACAGTTCTGCACAGCTTGTTCCTGCCCCAAATAATTCAGAGCCAAATGGTAAGGAACTTGGAATGAAAGGAGAGCCAACACCTGGGAAGCCCCTCCAGGTGCCCTGTCTCAGTGCAGAAATTTGCTGGTACAACTCAGCTCGTACAAGTAAGCCTCAGTATGGATCTGTGGAAATGAGAAACACATTTCTGAACACACGGCTGGTTTTCTAATTGTCGCATATTTGTAAAATGAGCCGTGAGGATGATGCCTTTGTGCGTCCTCACATCTGCAGCTAAGACTTATTTTCCGAGACTGTCAGTCACCAATAAATTCACTGTCTTTGCCATGCCTGTTCACTGAAACGGCATCAATGCCACCTAAACCGCCAAATACCGCACCCCGCACTTTATCCGGAGCAGTTCTGGTGAAGTTGCACTACCGGCGTACTGAAGTACAGTCAGCTCCAGAGGAAGAGCTGAGCTTACTTTGAAGGACAGTTATTTTCCTAAGGCTGTAGATTTTCCCTGAAGCACAAGAAAGATTACCAGGATTACCGAATATACATTTTGTTTTTTCTTTCCAAGTAATACTTTGATCAGTGGCAATGAATGAAGCAAGAAAAAACAAATAAGCTGTCAGCAGCATCAGCATCCTTTCACAATCTCCTGATCCCACTATTTAGGCTTCCTGATCCCAAAATAACAGCAGGGAAGCAGCCAGGCAATTCACTGTACATAGGTCACATTCATTCAATGGTTACTTATCCAAAAATAGAATCTATGTAAGCACAGCCTGATAATTCTTGTATTTCTGGCAAAGATAACGATTCAGAAATGTTTGCATTTGAGTAGGTTTGAGCCTGGAAAAGACATAGGAAACGGGCAGGAAATCACTCAATACTGTGAGAGACTGCGATACTATATACGTTCCTGTTTACCAGGCTAACCAAATATCCTTACAGTCTTCTCTCTCGGACCAGAAAGCTCCCAGTGAGCGCCCTGGAGCAGCAGCTGGAAGAACGCGGTGGGGATCCATCAGGGCATGCAAACTACAGCGAACCGAACCCAGCCACCACAGAGGTCTCACCCCCAGTCCCCAGCAGTCACACCCCAGCTCTCTGCCCTTTCGTGTTTCAAAGACATCTTCCCATGGTGGCCTGTAGGTCCTGCGTTCTTGCTTGTACGATATTGTCAAGCTTCCCACTGACTTGCTTCCAACTGGTCACCCCAAAACGGCTCATGGGCCAAAGCGGGTCGCAGTTGGGAAGAGCAGTGGGACCTGAACTTCAACCACAGCCTCCACCCAGCGCCACCATCTCCTAACAGCCCCAAGACCACCCTCGTGGGGACACCGCTCGCTTCTCTCCTCTCCTCTCCCAAAAGAGCACCCTCACGAACCAAACCCCGACGAGGCTGCCCCGAGGCGGGCGCAAACCAGACCTGGAGTCGAAGCGGGTGCCGTCGGGGAAGGCGCCGAGGTAGTGGTAACGCACGAAGTCTCCGGGCCGCACGGCCCGCGGGCAGCTCTCGGGCACGAAGCGCCGCTCGACGCGGACGTCGGCGCCGTCCCAGGGGGGCTCGGCGGCGGGCACCGGCGGCGCCTGGCACGCCGCCCAGCTCACCAGCAGCGCCGGCAGCAGCAGCAGCGCGCCACAACCCGGGCCCCGCCGCCGCACGGCCGCCGGCCCCGCCATGGAGGGCCGCGAGCGGGGCAGCCTCAGGGTGCACTAGGCGGCGAGGGGAGGGAGGCCGCCGGCCCCAGCCCTCCCGCTCCTCCTCCCGCCGCTGCAAACTTGCAAACGTGGATGAAGCGCTCCCACCCGGGACGGGGGAGGAGCAGCCTCGGCGCCGGCTTCCCCACACCCCTGCCGCGGGGCTGCGCAGTTTGTAGCGGAGCGGAGCAGCGCTGACACCGTCGCCCCCCCCCCCGCCTCCGCGTCCGTCCCCCCCTGCCCGGGCTGGCGGGGGGAGCGGGGGGGGGTGTGTGTGTGTGTGCGCAGCGGTGCGACGTGGCGCTGCCCCCGGGCCGCCCTTCCCGGCGCTTCTTCGCTCCTGAATGCTCCCCCCCCCCCCCGCAGATGAGCAGAAGCTGTTCCAGTGGTGCTGGGATGGACTGAGGGCGCGACGGTCGAGCCCAGCACCGCGGCTTTTGGTTACCGCGCTTGCACCCCGGCACGTGTGCTCCGCGCACGACATCATTGAGTATTTGCAGATTTAAAATCCCATCGCAAATGTTCCATTTTAGATCAAAACTCCAAAGATACACGTTTGAGTTGGCATCTACTGCTTGATGCGCACCAGCGCTGTCACAGGTATTTGCAATACCCCGTCAGGGAAACTTTGCAAATGACGCAGAAGAAAATGACCTGACAGGCACCCTGTAAGGCGCCAGTGTCCAGGAGGAATCAACGTCCCGGTCGGCCAGCTATCCCCTTTTCCTCCCTCTTTGATTGTGTGCACACTGGTGAGGAGGAACTTAGATTTGTTCTCCATTGTTCTAACTGGTTTCAGTGAAGAAGCACGGAAAAGCTAAGTGTCTGCATGTGAAGCATCAAACTCCAAGCAAGAAGAAGTTAAATAATAAAATATTTTTGAAAAGCAGTGAATTTTATGGCAGCAGGTTTGGGGCAACTCATTGGAAATGCAGGCACACCTAGGAATATAGTATCTTTAAGAAACATCAATGATAAGATTTTGTTATTGATAAATTATTAAACAAGCACAACCCACACTCAGTTGGACCATTTGCAAGAAGAAACCACTAAACCCAGGGACAGCAGTATGGCAATAAATGCCTGAGTGTCGCAGTTGGGGAGATGGCGGCTCACAGGCCCAGCTCCCCATTCTTTGTGCATCCTCCACCCAGCTCTATTGCCCCAGCAAACAGAAGCGATGCAGCCAAATCTCATGTTTTTAAAGTGTTTTCCAAAACGCTCTTGTAGAATATTGACATATTGCTAGGAAATGGCTGCTGCTTGATGACTAGTGAAAAAAATTTAGCAACTCAGGCAGCTATTTAAAGATAACCAGATTTGCGGTTACAAATCACATCCTCCTTCCAACAACAGTCACGCTGCATGTTCCAAATCAGCCCTGTGAAGTATCCTTTAAATAAGCCATGTAAATTGTCTGGCAGTTGCCTAGATTTAAATAGCTTATTTTGAAGTTGGTTTGTATGGACATGCTCTATTTTCTTAAACTCATAGTTCACCACTGGAGTATGTTGATAGCACCAACATAAAAATAAAGCTTACCCTGCTTTTGGCACTTCTTTTTGCCAGGCTGTGACAAAGTCTTTATTTATGGTGAATTATTTAAGAAGTTCTATGTTTTCAAAACAATTCATTGGACTCTTACTGTTTATGCAGTTTTGTACTCATTACCTCTGTCAATAACAGTTCTCCACTTCTGATGTAATTACCATTGCCCCAAGAGTGCTGTAAGCATTACCAGTTTATGTTAACTCCTAAAAAAGCCACGTGTCCGTTCTGTGTTACCAAACCTGCAAGCTTCGTGCCTCCACACCATTCTCCCTGTAGCTGATGCAGCATGTTCTCCACAGAGCTGGAGATAGTTGTCAGCCAGGGAAGTGTGTTGCTTTCTGTCCTCCTAGTTTTGTTCAGGGAGCACAAAGGCAACAGAATGCAAAAGCTGTCCCGTATTTTCCTTAGAAATGTCATTTTTAACATTTTGCTATTTTTTCAAAGCACACACACATACACAGACACACAGAAAACATTTATATGCCAGTTTGTCTGAACACTAACCCAGCTTCCCTGGAAGCATTTTGGAGACGCTGATCACTATCAGATCGCCTGATCTCCACTCAGCCCAAAACGCAGCAATGACCAGTACAGTGTGAGCGGGGAGATAAGCACAGACATGCCTAAAGCTCCTAGAGAAGCTGGTCCTGGAAGGAGGATTATCCATCCCAGACTTAAAACCACAGTACAGCTCTCTGAAAAATTAGCTTTCAGGAATGTCACAGGTCAGACATTAAACGAGGGTGAAGGAGCTGGGATTCGTGCCTTCGTATCGCCATTTGGAGGATGTTGTGTGCCTCATGTAAAGGGGCTGCAGTTCTCCTAGCTTTGGGCTACACTGCATCAAATTAAAATATATCTCAAGGATTTTATGCTGTTCTCAAATCTTTTAAAGGCCAAGGAAGTAAAATGCCAGCTCTCCTTCTTTACCTGTGTATCACAGCAGCATTACTATTGGAGCTTGTCACACAGAGGAGAAATTCAAGAGCTCAAGTGCCAAGAAGATAGATATGAAAATTCCTTCATACACTGCTGGTATAAATCATGTCTCAGAAGCACTGAAGAAAGCTGAGGAGCATGCTGATGAGTCATTTCACGTAAAGATTAATTTATGGTAACATGGGAAAAGGAGCTAAAGCCTCAGCTTGAGACTGAGGTAGGCAATATACCACTCATGTGTAACTTGAGATGCTGTTCTGCTCCTTGGAATGTGCTTGAAGCCAAGCGCCAGGCAATCATGAGATGGTGGGCCTAATGTAAATTAAAATGTTTGCAACACACTCGGTCACATAAACATAGGAGAGGTTGTGACTAGTGAAATATTCTGCTGAGTAGCCGTTGGACTTACCCAGTACTTAACCACTAACTGTTCTCAATTACCCATCATACAGCTAAGATTACAGGCCCGAAGATTCAGTCCTTGGATGCCTGAAGTACGTATTCTGTTTTGATATGGACATTTTCTAAAAAGGTAGCATACTGAGAGAGAAAAATACAGAGTGGGTTTACAATGTTTTCTAAATACTCTATCAATTATAGATCAAGAAATACAGAGGTAGTCCTTTTTTTCTTAGAAAGAATATGTCAAATGCTGTGGCTTACAGATACCTTGAAATAATGGCAGGCAAATTTAGGGAGAACTCAGATACTAGAAGTCAAAAAGTGAGAGCAATGGGAAACACAGCTTGAACTGATATAAAATCCAGTTTTAAAAAAAAAATCAATCTGCTTTTAATCACTAGGTAATATTGAGAAAGAACACAGTGTAATGCTGATTTTGGCTATATAATCTACAAGGGGATTGTGTGAGGGGACTCTGAATTATTTTTATCTTCTGCAGTTTTCCACAGCTGTTCACCTCGGTGTGTACTCTCTTTCAAGCTCCTAAGAAGCTCTTTAGAAAATAGTTCTGGGTTACAACTGATGTGAAAGAACCATCGTGCTCTCTCTGCTGAGCTGAATTCCAAGTAAGGAAAATAAAACCCCCAATTATAACTCAACACTAATTTTTCCTGGTAAAGATCTGTAAAGTTCATGGAGATCTTCAGATACCTCCAAACAACCACAGAAGCACAGTGTATCAACACTGGGTTTTAGAATTAAATATGGCTAAACTATATCCATAAAACATTCTCACTAAGTACTCGTCTTAGTAAAGAGCATTTTGAAAAAAATACAATTTTTATTTTATGCGGCTACATGATAAATTCAGAGCACCTGGAACCTGAAATAGCTCTTTGTACCCAAAATATTTTAATCTAAATTCTATCAGTTACATCTAATTTAATTATGTGTAATTTACTGTCAATGGTGTGACTCATGAGGACATGACATGACCCTAAATCATGGCGACCCAAGTGATCCAGGTGACTTGGGCTTCTTCCTTGGTGGGCCATCAGAAATATTGTGACGCAGAGCTCTTCACAGAGACTCATGCTGGCTTATTGGCCACATGTACAGGCTATTTAAAATGCAGAATTTATTTCAATTTATTGCTGCTCGTGGTTTAGCAGTCAACACAGATGTGCTCAGACCATGAGTGAAATGGATACAGTTTAAATTGCTGATACTGCAGGCAAATTTTGTTTACTTCAATTCATCTTCATTTTATCTCTGCTCCACCCACTACAGATGTTCCAGTGAAAGTCAAACAAACAGCAGGTAACACTGTGAACCAGCACCCTCTTCCAGGCCCCTCAGCACCGGGAGAGAGTCTTACTTGCCCCCAGGTACTCAGCAACTCCCCTGTTGGAGGGCACAGCATAATGAGATACACCAACAGAGCTGTCTTAATTAGTGCTTATCAGCCTGTCATTCCAAATGTGCCATGCTAAATTATTATCCAAGTGATTTAGCAAATCCGGCTCATTTTGCCAGACACGGGTTAGACGGCACTTACAAAAGCCCACCGCCACCAGAGATGAGGCAGTAGCTCCCAGCAGCCAAACACAAGGATTGACTGCTGTTGACCCTTGTCTTCCCCCAACACTGCTGCTGTTTGTAAGGGAAATGGCTGCCAAAAGCATAAGCCTGGATTGCACACTTCTGAGGCATCAGACATGCCTTTTGTGTTCACATTGCAACTGTTGTAGTTTGTACACTACTAGAGGCGAACAAATAATTGTAGCAAGCCAACTCTGGGCAAAACTATTTTCTAATTACACGAGAACAATGCTGTTGGCCTTAGTGTAGATGTGCCAGTGTAAAACTGCAGAAAAACTACCCTATGCATCAAGTTTGTCCTACCGTTTTTCACAACTATATATTTAAATGTACCAATTTCCATTCGTTGTTCATGCATTTATCAGGCAAAATATATATACATATATGTGTATGTGTTAAATATGAAAATGCCATTATCCTAATTTCACAAAAAGGAAAGGGTTTTCAGACCTAAATACCATTGAAAATAGAGACCACAGAGATTAAAAGTCGCTTTTTCAGAAAAGCTGAATTTTCAACCTAAGTATGAAAATCGGGTACCAGATTTTCAGAAAGATTCATCTATGGAGGGGCTAAAATGTAAAAAAACTGGTCATAAATGACATACCTAACATAACCTAAGTAGCTGGAGACAAAATGGGAAACGTGTCGGATAAGACATTTTTAAAACTCATGTGAACTATAGCATATTCTAAATTTATTGCAGGTACCCAAAAAGTCAGAGAATGGTTTTGAAACAACGGAATGCTTATACTAAGCTGCAGAAAGACTTGGATATTCCTAACAAAGAATACGTGTGGTTAAACCACAGGTTTTCAGTCTGTGGATTTCTATAGGCTTGTGCACATGCAGTAAGGAAGCCTGCTGTACATTGGCCTAAATTCCCAATGAGTGGGGGTTTGCATCTGCAACGGAAATGATCTAGGAAACTGCACACACACACAAAAACCCAAAAAAAACCCAGAAAAAAACCCCAGTGGGATAAACTCAGTCTTCTGCCATACAAACTTTGGAAAGCAGTCTCATTGAACTTTCATATGCAGCATGCACAATCTCAAAACTGTGTTGCTCAAATTGTGCAGAAATAAGTGGTTCCTACTGATTTTCTTAAATACATTAAAAGCAAATACAATCCAAACATTGCTGATAGTTTGCCTATAGAAAGGGTCCACTGAGTCAAAAGGAAGGGCAGAAGCATTACACACTTATTTGAAGACTAAGAAGCTTCCCAAGAAGCAGCATAGACAACTAAGGTCTGAAAAGCAAATGGTCACAATTGGGTAACTAATTCAGCATGCCTAAGTTTTATCACGCCTGATCTGTACTCTGTCTGCTAGAACTGTTACGGCTCTATAATTAAAAATAATAATGTTTTGTTCCAACATTCTTTTAAACAAAGCTGCCTTAATAAAGTTGGTTTGTAAATTAGGTGTGGACTACGACTCCCACCCAGAAAGACAGAACCCTTTTATCCAAGCTCCAGTCTAACCCCCACCCCCACATCCACCCATCCCCTGCCTATAGCATTTTGCCTATAAAATGCCTTCTGGAAGCTGCATGTGTTGGGAGGAGAAGAGGACATGGTTCCTCTGCAAACAACTTGGCACAAAATAAACTGAAAACTTTCTTGAAATGTAAGGGTATCTGTTCTACCAGAAGTAAAACCAGCCTGCATTTTGAAATGAGCACACCACTTGCCTGCCTTGAGTAAAATGATTATTTGCAGAAGTGATCCGAAAAGAGGCAAGTCAGGTCAGTCACTTCTCTGCATACCAGCGCTGTAGCTGCCAGCAGCCACTGCCTAAGCAAACTGGAAACAGGACACCTTGTTATTTTTCCCCTCCTTCATTAATATTCAGATGTGAGTCCCCTAGAAGCTGCCCGAAGTCTGTAGGTGTTACAGAATAGTGCTCAGTGGTTCTTATTAGCGCATGTAAGCATTAAAGCAGGTGCTTATCAGGGGTCCAGTACAAGAAGATCACTGCAATTATCTCCCCTTGTTAGTAAATACTTAGTGACTCTTGCATGAATTTTTATTTACATTTTGCATCTTGAGAGAGAAAAAGTCACGTATTTAGACATCGACTGTTAACACTTCACTTCTACTACAGATTTCAACATTCTTTTGGAAGCAGATTCACATGGATTCATAGGACATTAATTGCATTTCTGCACTTGTTTTTAACAGAAAAGAGTCCATCTGTGGAGCAACTGTAGGGTGATACTCCAATAACCTCTTCCAGCCATCTGATCTGTGTACTAAAGGACAGTTTTAGGCCCAGGCTTACAAAATTGGGTGCTTTCACATCACACAGCCATCTTTAGGTGTTTGCATAGAGCTGGTAAGACCATACTGAGTGCTGGGCACATTCTGATTCCATTCCTGTTTTGCTGGGCTGTTGCAGCAGCCTTTGTTGCCTGCCTTCTCTACCAACTGTTGCAGCCAAGTTTTATCTGTCTGTCCTTATGTTTAGGGTCCAGACCAAACATCCTATGCAATCTATGTGGGCTAAAGAAACACTCCATAAACAAAAAGCCAAGAATTAGTCTTCACAAATGAAAAAGTTATTATTAGTCTGGTTGTTAATCATGCTAAAACATATAGTCCAAATTAGCCAATTATTGCAGCTCATTCAGTAATGATATAATTAAAACTACTATACACAAACTTAATATTATCTATGCCTTTCTCTAGTATCGTGCTTACCCTTCCACTGGGCTCAAAAGTCAGTAAGACTGGTCTTCTTTAGAAAAAGTAAAGGTTGGTTATAGTAAGTTGTCAGCATCCCAAGTTCTTTGCTATGATTACAGTGCTAATATTTATGTTTTCTTCTTCCTCTGCCAGGAGGAGAATGATGTTGTGCATTTCTTCCTCCTCACTTTAGGTCTGCTTGGGGTCATTTTTATATGTTTGCTAATAGCTTTGTTGGCTCTTTCTTTGTTGGCTCACAATTCCATGTTATATCTCAGTTTACTACATGTCCTAGGTTTTACCTATGTTGCAGACATGTTCTTTGTTCTATTTGTTAACCCACGAAATCAACTGACTCAACTTTTAAGGCCTTATTTCTTTAGTGACCTGTGGTTGACAATTTGTGGTTTTTGTCTACAGTCCTGAGGCCTCTGGTTTTGCCCTGTGCTTGAATTTTCAAAGCCTCCACTGTTATCTTGTACTTTTATTTTGGGAGGCCCCAAATGCCCTGTTTTTCTCCCCATAGCCTTCAAGCTGTGGTTTCCAGATAATTTAGCTAAAGTTTTATTAACACAGCCTAACCACCTGTAGCCAACATCTACTTGTTTTGGCAATATCACTGGTACATTATTAAAATTACTTTATAACTGGGCAAAACACTTCTCATTTCTTAATTTATTCCAGCATGACTAAAAAGCACTGTGCCAGGCTGGCAGGAGAAAGCTCTATTAGAGGATGCTAAATTGATTTTTTTTTTTTTTTAACACGCTCCACAAGTGACATATAGGAACATAGGCCACACACGAATCTGCCTAGATACAGATTGGACTAGGAAAGAATGTGTTTTCTCTATCTATAATGATAAATTTACCCTTCCATTTCTATATCTATGTAACTACAGATGACAGTAAGTTTCAAGCAGAAGTTAATATGAGGGAGCGTTTCTGGATCCCATTCATAGCAAAACTAGCATAACAGAATAAAAATACAGAGGCTCCTAGCCCACCATTGGAAAACATTATTTTTGTGTGTTTGGTGTGAGTTTCAACAGTTCCAGTATCAGAATTCCTTCCTCATTCCTGTTAGAGACACTCCTGGGTTATCTTGCTTTACTAACCGTCGCCTCATTGCTGTACTGCTGCCACGCTAGTCTTTCTATGTAATCCCCTTGAGAGGGGCAGGGAAAGAAGAAGGTCTAGAACTGTGAGTTTCCATTCATTGCTTTTCAGTTACCTAGAAAGAAGCTCTGGGTAAGTTGACATATGGCAAGTATGTTAAGCTTAAAGAGCTGCGAACTTTGGAGAGTTTTGAAAAACTATGGTTAAGTGGGAACAGCTGTTGTGCAGGGAACTAACTGATGAGCTATTTTAACAAGAGAAAGTCATCTTCCTCTTTAATAGAGGTGGCAAGCAGAACTAAGAATCTTAATCTTTTTAGATTGTATTCTTCATCAGTTTATTTCTGTAGTTTTTGTGACCCAGTCAGCAACACTGGAGCCTTTTTAGGCAACTCAATCAATGTTCCACTGAAAAGTTGGGCAGATGCTGACACTGAAGCTGAATTTGCCTGTTTTATTTGATACGCCGGGCATCATTCAAATAGGAACTGTTTTATCTGTCACTCTGTTATGGAATCTCAGGAAGCAAAATTTAGGAAAGGAATCTGCTTTTGCAACGGAAAAGTTCTTTCAGATTGATTACTGATTTAAGAATATAGCCAAAGCTCAGGGGGAGGAATTTCCTGCAGCTATGAAAAAAAAAAAAAAAACAAACCCCAAACTGGCTACCAAGCAAAGAATCTGGCCTCAATCCCTACTGAAGTCAGTAGCAAAACTCCTGCCAACTTTGATCACAGTAAGACTACACCCATTAGGGGTTAAGCAGCAGTATATATAGATTTAATACATGAGAAACATCCAGTCTGGAATAATTATCATCCCTCTAATAAGGGGTTCAAATTGCAGCAATCCTGACTCAAACCTCTCATCTGTCAAAAATAGATAAATAGAGAATTATGGATTTCATTGCATCTGGCTGTTTCTTATGAAACCGAAGTCCTGCCCACTCAGCTTGGGCACAAGCGATCCCACAAAGGATGATACGTTTTGTAAGAAGTTGGGAGACTGTCCAAGGGTTGTCGGCCAAAATCTCCCTTCCCTACTATTGTTATATAACACGCTGTTAGCATCTGAGCGCTCCTGCTACTCACACAGTTCCCCAACGCGCTCAGTCCTTACTCAGGCAAAGTTCATTGAAGGCTACATGAAGCTTTGCCTCTGTAATGACATACTTGGGGCCTTCTATTAACAAAAGAGACACCGTGTCAGTATATACCCAGAGATACAATGCTGTATCAATAGTGTGCTGCAGAAATACAGGTCCACGAAACAGAGCTTCGCTCTTGAAAAAATGTCAATGGAATTTAACACAAACTGGCTGGGACTATATGCAGTTATTTGTAATTTATAAAGAGCAGAAAGCAAAGGGCAAAAACTCATGAAAAATGTAAGTTACTCAATGATTTCATGCCTTTAAAGTCTTAAGTGAGTTAAAATAATGAAGAAAGATCAAGGATAGATTATTTTAACTGAGAGATGGTAAGCATTACAATTCTGATGGAATGGGTGACTTTACCACTACAAACTCCAAGTAATCAATAAAGCAGTATCTCCACAGAAGGCTGGAGGGAGTTTATCCATGCAATCAACTACCAGAGGCCTGGAGGACAGAATTTACAAAAATGAACACTATCATTCCTCTTGTAAGTACCAGCTTATTGGTCTTCAGGATAAATCCAATAAAGACTTGAACGCTTAAAACAGGATGTTGCCTTACAAAAGGACTTCAGACTAAAGCTGCAGTTCAAATAACTTTGCTCAACTGCTGTCTAACCCTAATTTCCAAAGACGCTTCTTTGCTTAGCTGTAAAGCTTTCTTGCAAGTGCACATTTTTTAATACCCTAGGTAGTAACCTAGTCTTTACAGAAACAAACAGTTCGGTGCTTAGTTCATACCTGTGCTTGGTTGGGATCCGAAACTTTTATATTCTTCTGCCCAGTTTTCCTAAAGGCTTGCCCCCGTAGACATTTACAGAGTCTTGAACACTGACAGGATCAGGACTGTACAAAATGTCTCATATTCTTTCAGACATTTGCTCCCTCACTCCCTTTATGTGTGGCAGTAAACACCATGTTAAAGGTGTTTACACATGTCAGCTGTGTAGCAACACTTTTCACTGCTGAGCAGTGCCATTGTAAACATGAGATTAATTTGAGAAGCAGCAAGTAGGAGCACGATATTGTCACCTGGTGCAATGGTGCTAATCAAGGGAGAACTGGTCTCTGGTCTCACCACAGAGCATTGATTTTGTATCTTACATAAAAGAGTACAGTTTCCAGTGTTGGGATGAGTACACCTCTTAGTGTACTCACAGCCAAGTTCAAACACATTTGTCCTTCTGACCCCATGAATCTCAAATGCTTTTCTCTACTGCTTCCAAAGAGAGGAATACAAATGGTGGGTGGCCCCCACCAACGTAGCCATTAGCCTGATGGTTAGGGTATTTTTCTCCGGTAACACAAGAGGTACCACACTGAATACCTAGACTGAGGAGGGAACCGAATCCAAGTCTCTCATTTTCTAATTGTTAAGCTAGTATACAAAAGAAATTGCCAGCGCTCCCACTTCAAACAAAACTTTTCGTTTCTCTGTAAGAAAGGATGTCAGCACCACTCTTCACAACTGAGGTTCCCAAATGTTTAGAAGTGCCACTGCTGTTCTGAGGTAGCTTCCCCTGAGGTCAGAAATGGTCCAGATATTAGATTTCCTCTACTCTGAGTGTCTCCTGTCAGCTAGCTTCAGGCAGCTGTGGGCTGGCCATGCTGGATTTAGACTGTCCTCTTCTCAGCCTGCTGCTGCTTCTGGAACCCATTAGGAGGTGCTTAACTTCCCATGGAGCCTAACACGGGTTCTGGATTCCTCTCCTGTGCGTAATATCTGACACATAATCAGAAACAGATCCTGGCCCAAAGCTCTAGCCAGCCAAAAATGGAGAAAAACAGATTGGCTGGCATTCCACCAGGCTTACACTCTAACAGGCATGCTGATGCCCATGGGATGACATAGATGTAAATTAATTTGGCCCTAGTATTATCGCTTGTAGTTGAAACATTCAGTTGTTTGTAACAAAAATAAAGTTGTAGTGGATATTATGAAACATACAGGCCTTTCAGATACTTCACATCACCACAGCAATTCTAAGGTTTCTGCTTAGATCTTTTGGTGAAGCTGGAATTATGGCACCATGACAGTCAGCTCTTATGGTAAGACAACATTTCTCCAAAAATTAACTTCTTGAAATGTCTGAAGAACTACATTCAAATAAAGGAAAAAAACAATGAACCAACGTCAAACAAATACCTTCCTAAGTACAAGGAACCAGATCCTCAGCTAATATAAACCCTCTAAATATAACAGATTTAAGCAATTTGCAGATACTGAGGGTCTTTGTTCCAGAATAAATAGAACTGAAAATAACTATTACACTTTTTCTACTCCCTCCTTCTTCACAATTCATTTTGTTTCAATCTTGCCTAAGGACTGATATGAAAGCAATTGTCTCCTTGGGTAAGGGTGCAACAGTCACAGGAATCTGGGGCTTTGAAACTTTGGAGCTACCTACAGCTTTAAATAATGTCCTCCTGTTAAAAATGGGAGGTAAAAAAGTCTGACCTCACAGACTAGGTTCTTCTGAGCTGGGTAATAAAGTGATAAAGTTAATTTCTAAGACGGATGAGGAAATGCACTAGAAAATTATTTGTATCAAACCAAAGAAAGAACACATTTAAACCACTGTGGCTGAGCAGATTTAGGTACCTATCTAATTCTACCTTCTGTGTGCTCCATTAAGTTACTGTGGTAGAATATTACACAAACGCCCTGATCTGCTCAGAAATTAGGACCTGGACATACAAGCCACGGGGATGCAAAGAACACAGCCAAGCCCTCATTGACTTAACAGTAAGAAGAGGATAATATACCATGGTCTGTCCTTCTGCCTCCGCTTGCAATCCCACACTTCTGTTGAGACTATGCATTTAGTTCCTGAATTTGTGTCAATTATTCTGTCACAGCTGAAGTTGTTGAATCTGAGGTCATCTAAGCCAGGCCCTTACCTGTTCAAACTGGCAGAACTCTTCTCACCTCAGCCAAGCTAGAACAGTCAAGGGTGTACAAAAGCGAGACTGATAGGGTTCCGGAGAACTCCTGTCTCTTTTGCTATTGCACACATCTGTCCCATAGAATACTATTCATAAACTGGAAACTCTCCATCTTAGAATTAATTAGGTTTTCTGTCACTGTCCTAACATGCTGGAAAGCTGTTCCGGCATCTGACTACTCTGTTGGTTTGAAAATGTGAAGCAAAAAGGCACTTGAAATTAGCAAAATAACACAGGAATGAAAGGGGGGCTAAAAAAGTCCATTATATCACTTGAGTTTGCTGCCAGAATAAAGTCTCTATTTAGTAGGCATCAGCCCAGCTGGTACTTAACTTTTAGCAACTATCGCCATGTCTCTAAATAGAGTGAAAAATTGATACTGTGTCTCACTTAAATTCTTTCAGACATTTTAAATGTAATTGCGACACTTCAAAATATTTCTCCTTCCTCACTTGTTGCTCAAAAATACATGACCATGTACGGGACTGATTGTGATTTGACATGCTACCACATGCTAGCAGACTCACAGCAGCAAATCTCTTAGCCTCCAGCAAACATCAAGTCAACTGCTTAACTTGCTCTGTAGTGGATTACCTTTAATCACATTACCTTCCATTTGCCTCATACTAAGTGTAGACGCACAGATATTTAACTTAGGTTAACGAATAAACTGATTTTGCTGCTGAGCCTTTAGACAAGAGAACTTCAGTGAGTTTTGCACCTCAGGTCAACTGCTGTGATCCGCCATTTCAAGAGACGGCAGCAACTCAGCCTCTTCTTCCCAGATTAGGCCCAGAGAAAGGCTACCAATAAAACCCACAAAAGGCCCACCACTAAGCAAAACACACAAGGTTAGCTACAGACGCATGGTATGAATGAAAAAGGTTTTCTCAGAACTTACGCGCCATCTCATGACATCTCAGCCAGATGGATATGTTGGAATTAGTTTATGAAGAGCAGAAGTTATGTTTTTTGAGAAGTATATGTGCAGGGTTATGTCGCTTTGCTGCTGAGTGTTGTTTTATGGTAGAATGGCTGCTGCATTTTTTCCAGTGCCAGTAAACCTATGAAGTTTGGTGTGTGAAATAAAAATCTTCATCAGTATTATATATGAGTGACAGGACATGCAAAAGCTAGATTATTTTGTTTAAACCTTAAAATAAGCACTTAATCCTTGCAAAAGACTGTGACAGAATTAACTGGACAAAACCAGGTTCTCAGGATCTGAAGTTACAATGGCAGCCACTTAGCTGAATGCAAGTAAGAAATGAGACACGTGATCTTTTGTCCCAAATAAGCACAGTTTTACCAAGTAGAACCTAAATAATATTAAAGTAGTGCTTGTTTAATATTACATTGTTAAGTAAACCCTAAGACTGGTATTTCCCTTGTAAAAGATGAGTTTTTTAATGTCTGCTATCATCTTATTGTACTTTAGAACCACAGGGTGCTGTAATAGTAATGAACAGCATCCTTTGCCTTTGATGTACACATCTGAAGCACTAAGATGATCAGTTAAAATCACCTTCAATCCCTGGACTTTTAAGATACATTTTTTGTGTTTCACTCAGCTCTTAAGCAAGCCCAGAAATCTCACATGCCCTGAACTTCAGCGTAAGGCTAAAGTAGTGATTTAAGCTTTGCCTTCCCAGCCCTGACCTACCTCCATTTCTTATTCTGCAACAGAAAAGATCATGGCTGGGGCAGGAAACTGCAAAAACCTGGGGGCTGATTTGGGTCTCTAGGGGTGCTCATACGCTGAAGAGGAGGGAGTTACCCTTTGCTGGTCGGGCAGCTCCAGCCACAGCAGTACAGCCCTAGCCAGGTCTCCCTGGGCCTGTGTCTAGACCCTGCTCCATAACCTACATGTACCTCCTGTGGCACTAACCCAGCCGTTAAAAAAAAAAGAAAAAAATAAAACCCAAACCCAACCTGTGCTTTCTGGATGCTGCAAGAGATGGCCCTGACCTTCTCCCATCTCTGTCTGGCTTCCTGGCAAGCGTGACCTGGGACCACAAGGATGGGGGCCCTCCTTGTACACCCAGCCACTCTTCCCCGCTCCCAGACACCCTTCAGCTGCATCCTCAACCGTCCCCGAGGCCTCGGTGAGGGAAGCGACCCCCTCAGCTGCCTCTCCGACCTGGTCCGCCTGATCACCAATGCCTCTCAACCAGCCCTCCGCCATATTCTGCCAGACCCACCTATACCACCCCCCCCAGCCCCGGTGTGTAAATGATCGTGGCACCGAGGTGGGGTTTTTTTAATAAATATCGGTGTTCTGAAGACAAAACGTTAGTTTTAAATCCCGGGGAAGGGTGCGGATTGCGTGTGTACGTGCGAGCGACAAAGAGCCTGCTGAGGCCGCCCTGCTCCCTCACGGCGCCTTACAGCAGCCGAGCCGCGCCTGAGGCGGCGGCGGGCTGCTGGAGCGCTGAGCGGGGCTGCTCCTGACGCCCACCTGGGCCCGTGGATGGGGGGGGGAGTACGAGGGAAGTGGCACCGCGGACAGCTGTGGCGGCGGGCGGAGGGGGCGCTGCCCAGCTGGGCCCCGCTACCACCGCCGTAGGAAGTCCGCCCTTGGCCGGGCGCGCCCCGCCCGGGAGGGGAAGTGAAACCGAAATGCGCAGCGTGGAGGGCGGGGAGGGGGCGTCGCCGTGGCCTCGCTGTCCGCCGCGGCTTTGCCCGCCGCGCCGATGTCCCACAGGGCGCGAAGGGGACAGGAGGAGGAGGAGGAAGAGGGGGCGGAGGAAGAAGCGGCGAGGGGCAGCCAGGCGCAGCCCAAGAGCCACCCGGAGCCCGCGGCGAGCGGCGGCAGGACCCAGCACCGGCATGAGAGGAAACGGAAGAGGCAGGAGGCGCAGCAGCTCCAGAAGCTCCAGCACCTGGAGTCCTTGTAAGGAGCGGAGGAAGGGAGGCTCCCCGGGGCTCCCGCCCCTGTCCGGGGAACCGTCGGGCGCGCAGCCGCTGGGCCCTGTTTGGGCGCCCCCCGCTCTGCTCCGAGCCCGCCCCGGCGGCTTATGGGGCTCGTTTCCAGTGCAGAGTTGGGTTTTTTTGTTTGTTTTCATTTTGTCCTCGGCTCCGCGGAAGGCAGGGGTCCGTTCCCTTCTCGCAGCAGCTGCTCCAGCTCCGTCACATTTTAAAACCGTGTCCCGTTTTTATGCTTAAGTAGGTCTGTGCTTCCGTCGCGTACCTGCTGTGTCTCTCGGAGCAGCCTGAGCGGGGCAGCCGGCGTCGCCCGTGTCTCTCCGGTGACCCGAAAGCCGGTGATACGTTACAGCAGCGCTGTGCTCCCCGCGGGGCTTCGGGGCAAAACTGCTCGATTTGTTGGGGAAAAATGGGTCTCTTCCAGGTTCCTAGAAGTCTGGGAGTTGCAGCATAGATAAACAGAAGTTGTTCGGCCGGTTTCCACTAGAGTGGATTAAAAAAAAAAAAAGATAAAAGAGTTTGAGATCTGCCTGATGACTCCATCGGTAGTCTGTGGTGCTGTAAAAGGTTCATGCTATTTCATTGAAAGGGATTTAATGGAATAAAAACATCAGAAGGGTCACAAAAGCCATGATTTTTTCACTTCCAAGTGAAAGTAAAAATCTGTTTGTTATGCACTAAACAGCACTCATGAAGTTACTGTTACAAGGACCATTTCATAGTGACTTGGCATTTAACTCCTAAGCACATGTGCTTTTGCAGTTGCTGTGGTCTATGTAGTGCCTGCTTGCTATTTGGATTTTAATAAATTTTGTATCTATTACCTCCAGATAAATGCTGCAGGAAAGATGGTACTTTGGTCAGTAAGGTTCCATCTTTAGATTTAATACACAGAGAGAAGAAGATGAAATTATTATTATATACTAGGTTTGGATGACAAAGCTAGATGTAAAAAACAGTCTGATGATATTTTCAGCTGAGTATGTCTATGATTCAGCAGTGCTGGAGTAAAGAAATCTGGATCAGTGAGATCCTGGGGGGAGGGCTGCTATAGGAAAAAAAAAAAGGAAAGAATTGTGCATTTATGGTAACTGAAGCAAAATTGGATGTATCACATGTCCCTGTAAAGCAGTGCGATGAAAAGTAGTTGTTCTCGTACAAGAATATGAATCTGAAGGATGTTTGCAAGAGACGCATGTGGTGATATGACAAACGCTATGCATCCAGGTATCTGTGTTGTGCTATAGTTTTTGGTGATTATGGTAGAGTAAAATTTAAAGGAAAATGTGAGGTGAAGGTTTTAACTCTATACCATTGAAATATTGTATTTTCTCAATTTATTTGTCTGTGCTAAGCTGCAGAGTAACGATATTTCTATTGCTTTTCAGCTATGAGAAACCTCCCCCAGGGCTAATTAAGGTTGGTAAATATATTGCAGTAAATTTTTTAGCATTATGAGGGATTTTCACACAACATGTCTTAGACGTTTATCTTAAGTGTCTGTTACCTATATAAATTACAGAGAGAAGTAGGTGCTTCCAGGGAAAAACTCAGAGCTCCTCAGTTACAAGACAACCTCTTTGACTTGGTGAATCCAGAGTGAAATGCCCAGAATCAGATAGGATGATACCAGTTCTTTCATCATCTCTTAGCACACACACTTAATGAGGTATTTAATAGTGTGGATAGAGCAGAGTCGTTTATGGTGAAGCAGATTTTCAGTTTGAGTGACATCTTTTCAGGATTCTTCTCCATTGCTTATGCTCAAATATTTGTGTAAAAATACTTTCCTTTCATAGTGATCATTACTTTTGCCAAATTTATATACCTAAGCCATAATCTAGTGCTTTTAACCTAAAAAATACTGCTCTGTGTTGTAAAGGCTATTTTTAAGTGTTATGTCTTGTTAGCAGGAAGAGGAAAAAGAATTCTCTGCTTGTCTGTTAGGTTTTAATTTACATAATTTATTTAAATAAATTACTAAAAAAAAATGGGAAGGAATGGAATTAATATGGCAATAAATTCCAAACTGGAAAATTCAAGCATGAGGGAAAAAGAAAATTACTTAATGCTGTTAAAAGGATAAGGTATTTTAGATCTTTTATGTGTTACAAGAAAAAAAATGTTCCAGGGAAAATAAGTTCCATATTAAGTGAAGGCCTGCACATTTGGAGTATTAATTTCTACAAAGTTAAACAAAAATTTGTGATTTTATTGTCCTTACCTTTTTCCATAGGAGAATGAAACAAAACCAGAAGACTGCATACCTGATGTACCAGGCAATGAAAGTGCACGAGAATTCCTGGCACATGCCCCGACCAAAGGGCTTTGGATGCCTTTGGGAAAAGAAGTCAAAGTCATGCAGTGTAAGGCTGGAAATATTCCAGGTGTCATTGGACCTTCGTATTGCCATCGGTTTACTCTGGGGGAGGGCAGAATGGCTGGTGGATAGATGACACGGTCCAGGTAGATTGGCATCATACTGATATCAAAGCAACCAGACTGTAATAGCCTTGCATTTTATGGACATTTATCAACATAATACTTGTATCTCTCTATTCCAACAAATTTAAAATACAGTTTTGAGTTTTGTTTTTCTTCTGATCTGGCTCAGAGGTGCAATTCACTGCTGCTTCTTTTTTTTTAAAGGTTGGAGGTGTAAACGTTATGGACACAGAACAGGAGATAAAGAATGCCCATTCTTTATTAAAGGCAATCAGAAATTGGAACAATTTAGAGTAGTGAGTACAAATACTGTAGTATCATTGCTTGTGTTTTTGATATTGATGATGCATAATCTTGCAAGTGAAGAGAAGCCTGTTAGATGATGCTCTATTAAGGACTTTTCCTCTGTCTCTAGTATAATATAGATGCCGAAAATCTCCTAATAAAGAGAAAGCTACAGATGTGGTTGGATGTTTGACTACTTTGCAGAAAATCTACTCTTCAAGAGGAAAATTAGTAATATTTACATTTAAATTGGAAATCTTCAAGAACCTGTTTCAACCATTATATTCAGTCCACCTTTACAGCATAAGTTTTTGTGATAAAATGTCAACGTAACAAAAAATGTTTAGTCAAGCTTGAGCTGCCCACATGACAGCTGCTTCAAGCCTTCCACTCTGACTGTGAACAACCACATCATGAAGCCTGTTGTCTAGGTCTGTAATCCAGTCATTGTCTACAAGTCTGATCTCTTGCTACATGAGGCTACATCTCAGTTTCGCAGATTCTTTCTGCCTGACCTCTTTAACATTTCGTGTTGCTCTGCATTGTTAAACTATATTTCAAGCTCTCATCGCTTTGTGTCTTATGTCCTCATTTCTTTCCTTGAAAAATGCAATCTGGACTTATTCTGTCTAATCAGAATGCTGCTGCAAAGAGTATTTTTAGTCCGCTCCCATGACCAGATTGCCTCTATTCTTCATTTTTCCTCTCACTTCTTCTCTGTTGCATCAAACTCTTGCTGTATGTCCAGGGCCCTTCATGGTGCATTCCCAACATGTTTCTTTTGCTGCTGACATTTTAATTCCCACCTCCGGTCAGCACCTGATATCTCCTCTCTGTTGAGCTTGTTTGCTTAATCTTCCAACAGAAATGATTACCCCATCTTTTTGCTGCATTCTTGCGCAGCATGAACTCACCTTAAATATCTGCAAAGTTTATTTGCTATCTTCTTTCACAACAATCTTTTGCTGCAATGCCTGTTTAATTTAAAAATAACTGATTTAAGAACCAATAACAGTAGTGCATAGCATATCAGGACAACTCCAACTTCGTTATCCATTTGTCTTCTATTCCTTGCTTCTATATTCCTGTGTGTTTGTATCCAAGTTTTTAAAGTGTGCTATAAGGGCACAGCTCATTATTTTGAACTTCAATATTCCTTCTATGTCTACCTATTCCTATAGTATATGTATGGAGTTCTCTTAGTTAACTGTGATTGGAGAGGGAGGGAGGTAGTGTACCTGAGCAGAGTCCCCTTCATTGGTAATGTGACTAGATAAGCTTTTCCTAAAGTAACAGAAAAAAAGCCAAAACCAGTTCAGATTTACGATGTTAAGTCTGAGAGTATACTTGTAAATTAAGAGCTTGCTAAATGCATTTCATCTTTTGATAAAAGCCTCTTGCATTGGGTTGTTTTGGTTTATTTTTTTTTAAGAAATACAACAGTCAGTGATAAATACTTCCCTTTACCAACATTGGATTTTCTGCTTTCCACTTTAAAGGCACATGAAGATCCAATGTACGATATAATAAGGGAAAATAAACGTCACGAAAAAGAAATGAGGTAAGTGTGTTTCTATAGCAAACTGCATTTTCAATTTGGTTTTAATTTTGATAACATGATACTAATGTATAGGTGAACTTTTGATATAAGCTACCCTTACCAACTCAGAACTTTTTTTTTAATGGCAGTTTCTTTATGTTGACAGAGACTAATGCATTTCTGCTTTCTTAATAATCACTCAGTAGTACTTCCTACTTCTTTAATTCTATTAGCTTCTTTATTTTTTTCCCAAAACAAAGTTTAAAGAGGAGTCATATTAATTTATGCTGTAATATTCAGGTACTTGAGTTACTTTAGACAAAAAAAAAAGTGTGATTTTTTTGTTTTTCTGTCACTGAATTCACTGACATGTTTTCTAAAATTTGGTACAGCAAAGTGCCTTCAGTAGACATGAAGGGTTGGATTTAGAGAGCTAGTTCTAGGCACTCGTTCCTCATGTGAGGGCGTTATTCAATACATAAAGCAGCAGAGGTTTTAATGCTTGCTTACTTGAACTGCAGCGGTGAGATAACTGAACAAACTATAGGTACCCCAGAAAGCAGTACTGCTGCTGTGGGTGTGTTGTTTTTGGGTTGTTGGGGTTGTTTTTAAATCCTTGGAGAGGATACTGAAGACAACAATAAAATAAGCAAGGAGTCTGTTCTCGTTTGCCAGTAATCCATTAAAGTTCAAAGAAAGAGTGCCTGTCAAAAGTACCTCTGCATCTAAAGTAGAATCTACTCTGTCAGCTTCACTGACATCATCTCTGTATCAGCAGGGCAATGAATTTCATAGTATCATAATCCCAGTGTGCATCTGTGTATGGAGAAGCATAGAACTTCTTGTGGCGGTCTGGTGATAGCTGTTGCCTCATTATTTTGCACATATAAATATTGGCCGATAAGCTAGTCTGGTTTTGATATCCTGTGGGATGGAAAGTCCCTGAGAACTGAACGTCTGCTTGTCTCAAAAGAGGTTGCTTGTATCAGTCTGTGAAAACTGTAGTGGGAGTGTAATTCAGCAAAAGAGGAAGTGTTCCCCCCTGCCCTTTGCATGCAGCTTCCGTTTCTCAATCTAGGAAGGAAACAGGTGAAAGCTAGAATAAATTACTACAGGTAGAGGGGAGCTAGAAAGGATTCTCATTCACATTTTTTTAAACTCAGGATACAGCAACTGAAGCAGCTCCTGGAGGACTCTACCTCAGAAGATGATGATGATAACAGTGATGACAGTGATGAGGAGGATGATGAAGATGGCAGCAGCTCCACTTCTTCAGAATGTAGAGATAAACACAAGAAAAAAAAGAGAAAGAAGGAAAAGAAAAAAAAAGAAAAGAAGAAGAAGAAAAAGAGAAAGCGTAAATCATCTAAATCTAATGAGAAGTCAGAATCTGACTGATGGCAGTCACCTGCTGCACACTTACTGACCCCTACTTGTGAACTGCAAGGAAAGATCCAAAGAATGAGGAAGAAACCACCAGAAAGGGCTTTATTAAACTCAGAACATACAGATGGATACATACAGCATCCTACACTGGCTGTCCTTTTCTGCCCCTTTGCAGTGCTGCAGCCAGAAGGAGAGCTGCATTAAACAGTACTCCATCAACTATATTTTCATACTGTAAAACCTGTGCTAAGGGTCATCTGTCTTGGTCAAATTGGGCCTCTGCGTTCCCACACGTGACTATCAGCAGAAAGCAGTGGCTACCATGGTATTGCCATCAAATCTGCAGAATTCAGCAGATTGTCTATTGAAGTGTCTTTTCTCCATGAAGTTGTTTTGTTTTATACAATGCCTCATTGTAAGGGGACTGCAGTTTGCACCAAAAAACACTGGCAGTTCACTTACTATGCTTATAAGCAGCAGGTTGTACTGTGGTTTTTTTTCCTCAGCATAGTGCCTGTGTGCTGAAGTTCATTGTACTTATGCTAGTACTGGCAGCTAGGGAAATAAAGAGCACTGCTGAAGGGGGAAAAATGTTAATCAAGGGGATTTACTTCGAGAAAACTGCAGTGTCAGCAAGACTTGGGGTGGGGGTTTTTTTTTGTGTAGCAAAATCTCGACATCGTTGCCATTAATATGCCCAGTTCTGCAATACCTAAAGTGTTCTCCAAACCATAGGAGTGGGAGCCAAGTGTAATGATGTTCAACTTTATTGTAAAGAGGTAGTGGTTTTAATTATTTTAAAAAGGAGGTTTTCATGTTAGAAATGAAAAAGATTAATTTCTACATACACTTCAGTATCAGTTGTTTTGATGCATTTGAGGTTTTTTTCCTTTTTAAAAAGGCTTGGGGAAGTAAACTCCAACTTATGTTTACTAGAATTTTTATATATTAATGTTTTTATGAATCATCCCACAAGAATATAAATGAGCAAGGCTTTCAACTACGTGCATGTAAGCCACAGAACAGTAGTAAAGAACTTGTAAGCAGGAAGAAGGGCAAGTTTTATGTACTTAATTCACCTTGTGGACTGACCACACTTTTCCTTTAAATGATCTTGCAAGGCAGACCTGACTAGAAAGATTGAGATAGCTATAAACTTCATCAGAGTAAGCATCTAATTTTAAAACATCAAGGTACAGCAGTACAAAGCTGTGATTCAGGACCTTGATGGTATGTATTGGTACTCTGCAAAAGGAGAAAGAAAAATAGATTTGCTTTGAAAGGACTAGGAAGGACTTAGATGTACTTATGCTTATATTGAAAAAAAAAAAAAGCATGATGAAACTCTAAACAGTACAGTAAGCATTAACAGTAAAATCAAGGAACCATAGACTGAAATGCATTTGAGACTTTTTTCTTCTCCTGAGAACTTTGGAAAAGAGGACAGGGATAAAAAAAGCATACATTAAAATGTGTTTCCTCCCTCCTACATGTTTAAGAGTCATTTAGTGAAAATAAACCCCCATTCCTTGCCCATCATTCATAATATGTTCTGGGGAAAACCAAGGTAGTCAAGATCTACTTATAAAAAGATTCTTTTTCTTATTCCCAGAGCTTGAACATGGAATTGTGTTTTATCCTCCAGTATTTAGCAGATTTCCCTGCAATGGCATTTACTGGTGACTCCTGATAGTTCCATGTATCAGCATCATCACATTCAAAGCTCCTTACTCTTTCACAAGAAAAAGATTTAACAGCTGAAATAGCATGAGGAAATTTATAATAGCCTAGTTCTCTGCATTGCCACATCTGGTGCTGAGAAAATCCTTGCATATGTAGCATTGGTGATCATTGGACTGATGCTGGAAGCCACAGCTAGTATTCACCTGATGCATCCTAAGGGAATTCTCATCAAGTTTGTCTAAAGCTGAGCTAACCTAAAAATCTCTCCAGTTACTTTAGCTTTTGTCATTTAAGATTCTTCTGAAGTTTAGTTCAGTAAAAACAAACTCAGTTTTCCCTTAGTCTATCATCCCATTCCTTGTTAATGGATCCTTCCTGTTTTACCTACCAGGGTTTACTGTTTGAAAAGTCAAGAAAAATTAGTGTAAGAGACCATTCTTTCTCTAACTTTATATCAAATGCAATTTAAAATTTTACTTTGAGATACCAAATCACTGTTTTGTACCAGACTAAAGGTCTGTTTAACCCAATATCTTTTTCTATTCATGGTCAATAGTGGATGCCTACATAGAGCAGTGCAAACTCTAGCATTACTTCCGTTATTTCACCAAAATGCTGTTTCAGTCTCTACTGGTTGTAGTGCAGGTACTTTGAATCATAAGTTATATTTTAGTATTTAGTAGCCTTGGATTTTTTTTTTTTTACATCCAGTCACTTCTTGTAAACTTTGCAGTTTTCTTCAGCAAGGAACTCTGGAGGTTAATTAATAATTAGTGAAGAAACATCATTTGCTTTCAAACTGCTCCCTACTAGTTTCGTTTCATAATCCTAATTCTTGTAATGGAAGGCATGTGAACAACTGATTCCTATCAATTTTCCCCATATCCTTCCCAGTTTTATAAATCTCTATCATATCCCATACATAAAGATTTTATTAGGTCTTTACTGAAACTCATAAAAGTAGAGCCAATTTCAAAATTAAAGCTATCAGTTTCAACAGAATAAGATTTCTAGTAGTGCTGACTGGCAGGCAGTGCTAGAGTGCTGAGAAGTGTGATTCATTTCATCATTTAACATGTTAAACAGTACCAAAGCTGGCATTTAAGAGACTCTAGGTCTTTTGGAGATGTGTAGGCTAGAGATAAATACCAACATCCATTTATATGAATGGAAAATGATTCCATGTAGAAGTTAATCCAGAAAGCAGGATAGAAAGCTATAGTCTTGAAAGACTGATTAGCCTTATTTTTAGAATCTTAACCATTGGACTATTTAATGCTTTTGTTCAAACAGCCAAAGTTTTTTTTCTAGCAATCTTTGCAGACATGTCTGTTTCCATTTGAAAGTTCTGTTGAAGCCTGACTGGTAGTAATAGCAGAATTGTATAGTCCCATCAATCTAAGTAAGTGTGAAACGCAGCTACGCCATACCTCACAGGCAATACAGCTTCACAGGCCTTCAGCTCCCAGGTCTGGTTATCTTAATACTGTGAACCATTCTTGTCAGAAAGATTATTTCACCAGAAATACTGAAATCTGTCTTGCTTTGGCCATTAAATTATTTGGGGTTTGTAGTCTTGTCGACTGAGATAGCCAGTGATAGTGAGTCAGGGGAATCTGAGGACTCAAACAGCACATTTGTTTTCGCTTGGTATGCCTGCGGTTAGCATGCAATGAGTGGGGTTTTTTTTTCCATTGGCTCCTGTCTTTCATCATTTGATTTTAATAAAGACCTGTAATCTTTTCCAACATAAGGCAGAAAACAGGACATTGTAAAAGGGAAAATTTTATGCCACCCAGGTGCTACCAAATTGAAAATTAAAATATAGAATTAAAACCTGACAAGCCAACTTAACCCACTGGTTCCACTTCAGTGATTACACCATGCCCATTTTGCAACAGAGGTTTTAGTCAGCTACAAATAATGATTTAGAAATTGAGTCACAGACTGTAAGTCTGTCCAAAGAAAGAACCCTGTATGGCAGTCTGAGAGGCCTCTAAGGTTTGTCACTGGTGTGCCAAGCAGCAAATAGATTCTTCAGCTGCCCTTCAGTAGATGCTGCAGAAAGCATGTGAAAACTTCAAAGGCAGTGCAGTACTGCTACAGTTACAGACTCATAGTACTGCCAGCACTGCAGTTACTCATCACTGGGCAATCCAGCTTCAGCAGTAACAAAAGTTGACACGTATGTCCATCTGTAACAAATCTCAAATATCACTGTAGCTAGTTACCTGGCTGAATAAGAAGAGCCTGGACTTCAATTCATAGCCTTTTAAAGTTCAGTTTGTACTTCATAACCTTTCTGAACATTAAGTACAGTTGTAAGCAGCTGACTTAAGATGCAGTCCACAAATCATCCATGCTACTGAGTGAAGCAAAAGCCACATAGAGGATTTAGTTTTAAAATCACAAGACTAGCACCATCACAGTAGATTAGACCACATAACATTATGCAAGAATTATTTCTTGAGCACTAGAACATTCATGCATGCTACTTTAAGCATTGGTATACCAAGATTTTAAACAGTTAATTTAAACACTCCTCCTGCTCCCTCACATATTCTTGGGAGCTAGCATCACAAGGCCCTAAATTCTTATTTACGTCTGGGTAGAAAACACACTAACTAGTGCAAGACCTGTGAAAGGATGACTAGCATGATCTTGGGAGTACATGTGAAATATTAGCCACTCCCAAAAATATCCTAGAGTGCCATCTAACTGTGAGGTCATGAATATTCCTCTATCAGACAAGTAACAAAAGACAAACAGTTAAGTGTCAGCAGAATTAGGTTAGTATTCAACCCCAAAGCTGCATTCAAGTTCAGGAAAAAGTCAATCCTTACCTAAGAATTGTCAGTTATAGCTGAGAATTACTCTTAGGTCATCACTTACAGTCTTCAAATTGAAGAGATTCTACCACACATTCTCCCCATCAGAAGAAAGTGTATCCCCCCCTAAGAGCAGCACATTTCTGTATTAAATATCCAAGAGCAACAGTCCTGTATTTTCCAGAATATTAAAAAGCTCCATGCTTGAAATAATTCCCTCCCTCATTTTATTCTTTGAGGTTCTGACATAACAGATGTTTTGTGCAGCACAAAACCCAAAGCAGAATTTGTATTTCTTATCTTCTGGCAGTGCTTCAGGTAGAGAAGAAATAAAACCTTGGCACCACATTGTTAAAGTGGATCCTTTCCCCTGACAGCTTGGGGTAAAGGCTATAATTACAGTAGCTCTTTAACAAGAAAGCAAGTGCTGTTAGAAAAAAAATCCAGGATCAGTTGGGTAGGGCAACATCAATAGACCTCATGGAAGGAAACCAGCATAACCTCAGTTACAGGTCAAACTAGTAATAGGTAGGCACACAACTTTAAAGTAGCATTTCCTGTGACTGCATTCATCCATGCAGGTTACTCTAGGGCACAGACAGAATAAGAGCATTGGGAGAAGAGGTAGAAGACAAGTCCTGACTGTCCATTTCCCCTCAACTTTATTAAAGAAAAACTGGTTTGATGTTTTTTGGTTTTGTGTTTGGTTTTTTTTTTTTCCAGTTCCCCTACCCTTTTCATTCACACTATCACTATTTGGGAATTGTCCAAGAATGGCTGTATCATATTTACTCTTCTCACATGGTGATACTAGCTTTCATAGACATGAAAGATCACACATTTTTTGAGCTATCCACTTCAGTCTATTTCCATTATTCATAAGATAGCTCAGCAGAGACCTAGTTTTATCATCTTAGTTCTATAAAGAAACTTTTCTGTATTGAGTTGCCAAGGACAGTACCAACTATAATATGTCATTAGTAAGAAGTCAGGGAACAGGGCACACCACTGTTGTAAAAACTTCTATTTCACCTTCAAAGTCCTTCTTGCTAGCTCAGGGTCTCCATAGAGGACCAAAAGTCTCAAGAGAAAGAAGGCAGGGGGAAGCATCACATCAGCTCAGTGCTTTTGGTTTAGTCCTCAATCATGCCTTTGAAGAGAGTGTGATCTGAGGTACTGCCTTGAAATTTCAAGTCACTTGTGACTTGATAGAGCTTTAACTACATTCCTTTACACTTTGATAAAAATCCAGCCAAAAATCCAGCTGATGGAAGAGAATCTTATACCTATGTCCACATCATATAGACAAACTGACTATAAGATGAGATGACATGGTCAGGCTTCACAATTCTACAGTGTCTAGGAACAGAGCAGCAGTAAATGGTATGCTCTAATAGTATTGATGCACATACATCCCCATCAAACTTTTTTGCTTCCATGTATAGATGGACTACAAGAAGTCTCAAAGTGCAATTCTATTAAATTTATTATTTAAATACTGGATGTGCTAGTTGTAAAAAGGTGACTTTAGTGTTAAATACTTAATTCCTTTTTAATAGTGTCCTCAGTCTTTACAGTGCTACTTCTTACCCTTTAAGACTGCACAGCAACTTACAAAATATACAAGATGGTAACAGAGTTTTGGATTTATGCAAATCTGATACATTTTTCCTCTCCTGCCCCAATATTTGCAGTTATCTTCTTTTATAGAGGGACTTTTTTGTTCCACGCCCTAAAGAAAAAAAAAAGAGATTAAGGTATGCATTCTCTCTCTAAGTAATACATGTCAATTTTCTTCAAAAGAAAGACTAAACATCAGTGGTTGCCTTTTCCTATTACAGGAGAGGACACTGACAGTTGATATTAGAACTATATACTCAACTTCTCAGCAAGGATAAATTCTGCAGGAATAGTGTTGGACTGCAGAATACTCCAGTATAACAGATAGATAAGAGTTCTACATCAAACCCATAAAATATTTTCAGCATGTTCTTGTAACTACATGTTGTTAATTAACCAGGCAGGCAGCTAAACACTACACAGCCATTTGCTCACTCCCCCAAGCCCAGTGGGATAGGGGAGAAAATAGTAAAACTCAAGTTGAAATAAGACTATTTAATAGATCAGTAAAGGAAGAGATGATAATAATAATAATGGAATATACAAAACAGGTATTGCACAATGCAATTACTCAGCACCCGCTGACTGATGCTGAGCATGACATCATATGGTATGGTATATGCCTTTGGCCAGTTTTGGTCAGCTGTCCTGGCTGCATCCCCTCCCAGCTTCTTGTGCATCTCCAGCCTTCTCGCTGGTGGGGCATGAGAAGCTGAAAAGTCCTTGACTTGTTGCGAAGTAGTGCTTACACTAACTAAAACATCAGTGTTATGAACATTATTCTCTTACTAAGTCAAAAACACAGCACCATACCAGCTACTAGGAAGAAAGTTAACTATCCCAGCCAAAATGAGGACAGCATCCAAGAAACACCAACTATTTCTGGGGCAGTTGAATATTTTGGGATTATGCATGTTTCCTGGATGCTTTTAGTAAAAAGGATCAGCAATTAAAATGTTTAACACTGATGTTTAAATAATCTGACTTCAGGACTGACACCAATTTTGACTAGTAAGATGCTTCTGTTACCAACTTTGCAAATACATGAAATTGTAAGCCTGTTTAATATGAGAAAGCGATGGTCTTTAACTGACTGAATATTCTAGTTAGCTTTACTATGCCATCAGAGTTCCTTCTGGAAAAGAACAATATCTTTTAGGTAGTTTCTTCTATGTACTGACACTTTTCATTCAGACTGTCCCACAAATTCACAGAAGCATATTTGTTATTGAACCTTCTTAATGTGATTTTCACATATGTTTGAGAAAGATGAGGGGAAAAAAAGTAGCAAGAAGTTCCTACTCCATAAAATCAAAGTTCTAAGAATTATCTATATGCATTACTGTTGTATCAAATCACAGTATTTTGGCCGAAACAAATCTGCAGCTTAAAGAAAAGGATGTACTGCAACGTGACACAGGACCCAACATGTAAAAAAAGTTAGTAGAACAGTTTGAAGAACAACTGGACTAGAATAGTTGTATTTGGAGGATTCTCCTCCTCCCACCCCCAAATCAAGAGGAAGAAGCTAACCTGGTCAAAGCTACAATGGTATTCATAGCAAGCTAAGTAAGTGTTCAAAGTTTAGCTTGCTTTTTTCCTCATCTTGTCTGCATACATAGCATTTACTATTATTTCACAAGCTATCTAATACCTGTGCAGTTCAGACAGAGCCATTACTCTGAGAATAATGAAAAATGCTTGTAACAGTCATTTTAGTAGCCTGTCACTATATACCAACCTTTGCGTACGCTGCTTTTAGGTATCTCCCATGCTTCTTCTTCCACCTCACATCTTGTGTCTCTGCGTTTTGAAGGTGGCTTGCCTATTCTTTTCTTCTTTGATTTAACCAAAGGTGGGCACCCTAAATAGCAAGATACATCTGGTGTTATTTCTCCAAAGCATAATCTTAAAGCAAATTTAAACTTGACTTTCCCTGACTAGTCTGTAGTGTTCCTCTCTCCCTTCCTTCTATGTGCCCATTTTAGCATCAGATAAAACTGACACTACATATGTCAAGCAACAGTCTTATACATCTACAATATTTAATCACTCTCTAACCATAATTCTGGATGCTTTTTTGGGGGGTCATAACTTTGATAGGTGTTAATGTGGCAAAAAAGAACCCACTGAGAGTTGGGTAATTCTGTTCTAGTTCACTTTTCAAGTGTTCAAGACTAGTTGATGACTGTCCAAGTGACCCAACTCACCCATTGTCTTTAAGAACTCAGTTCTTCAGACCTGTTAATTTATGTACCACGGGTACACACTTCAAGCAGTCAAATTTAGCATATGATATAATTAAAGCAACATATCTTGTTTAGCCAAACCCCCAGACTTGCAGGGCACTTAAATTTCAGATTAAAGAAACCAGTCTTAAGAGAAACAACATTTTAAAAAGGACATAATTTTGCTAGCACTTTTTAGGCATCCATTGGCATGAACAGCATTCAGAAGTCGTCAGTTCCTGCTTCCTAATACTGAATGTGATAGCTTCTTTAAACTACATAGGCTGGAAAAGGAGGAAGAGAAAGCAGGGAGTAACATATAGGCCAAACATTCTCAGTATGCTGCACCATCTATGACTTAGAAATACAAGGGACATGCTTAAAGGTAATAAAATAGTTCTAAATTTTTTTTTTTCCATAAATTGTTGTAAGGACCTAAGAAAGGTGCTGCTAAAGTAAAGGGGTTTAAACTTTTTAGAGCAGGCTAGCATAAAAAATCCACAACATTTTGAAGAAACCTGTGGATAGAAAGGATCTAAAGCCTCCAATGCAGGAAGTAAATCCCAAACCCCAACATACTCAAGCATGAAAGCAATGCAGAGAGAGAACTCTAAGGAATACATACTAAAAAACAGTCTGCTGGGCTGTTGATACAGGAAACTTTATTTATATTATCACTGAACAGAAGCAAGTCAGTCTGTTCTGAAGATAACTTTACACTTTGTTACTTGATAGACTGATCATATGATACTTGGCAGTACGTAACCAAGTAATAATACTTGGACTACAGCAAACTCTGTGGTTGTTCCAACAGCACTTAAACTAAGAAATACTCGTGAAAGCATCTAGAAACAGAGCTGAACTCCAAGTAGATCTTAATTGTAAAGAAAAAACATTGTGCTTCAGAAGAAAGATATGGAAACTATCTAACCTTTTACTTTGTTAGAATAACTTGGATTTCTTCATCTTTTCCTTAACCACATCAAGATGATTTTACTCAGACATCCTTTAACAGTAGTGGGGCAACTGTTGTTCCATACTAGTTTCTCTGAACATCGGCTTTTGTAGCTGTCGTACATGACCGCCTATATGTTCTACTCAAGATTAGAAACTACCACTGCATATGCACTCAAGAGAAGCATTATTGGGTAAAGAATTAATACTGCAATTTATGGCAGTAGCAACTTTGCACAATTAAGGGCTTTGCTTGGCTGCATCAAAGCACTTGATGCTTTGATTTCCCATGGTACCCTTAAAAAAAAGGGTAGTGATAATGCACCCTTATTCACATGTTTGGGTTTGAGAAGGCTATAAACATACCCTGAGATGTAGTGACTGACAGGCTTTTCATCAATATCAGAGCAATGATAATTATCTTCAGTATCAAATATCATAAGCTTGCTGTTTTGTATCATATCCTTTTGAACATTACTTAAACACATTGAGGAAGTTGTACCTTGTTCTTTGCTCTTGGCCAGGGGTGAGAGACTACCATATATCTGGCTGGTAAACTTCGGTTTAGCACCACTTCTAATCCAATACTCTTCAGGTGGTATCGCTGTGTTCTCCCTTAACAGCCTTCCTAAAAAACCCCAAAAAACAACCAGTTGATTTAAGGCCAGTATTTAGTTTTGCTAATGTTAACATACTGTTTTATCCACACGACAAATCAGAATGCAAAGCTAGCCACTAATTTTGCTAGCTAGACTCTAATGTTAAGAGTCTATTAAAATAAAAACATAGTTTTCTGGAGACCACACTTGACAAAAATTACAAGCTGCTTTAAGTCTACAGATTTTGCAGAAAGAAAATAAAGTTTAAGAACACTAAGGCTGTTATTAGAAGTAGGTCACCTGGTTTATATGCCTGTCACACTACAAGACTGTACTAAACAGCAGCCACTTACTGAAGTACTCGCATAACCAGTTATGAACCCTGAATGATAACTGCTTATTTGGTTCAGATGAATCCAATTTCTACCAATATCTACTTTTGATTAAATAAAATGCTCTTTTCCAGATCAAATTTAATACAGTTTCACACTGATTTTATGAGAATACAGCAAAACTTTTGTTGCTAGCAGTAAGAGAGGAACAGCTACAATAAAGTTAACAGTTTGACATTTCTTCTGCAGAGAAGTTACACAGAGTATGACCACCAGATTATAATGAACTTAATCCTGTTTAATCCACTTAACATGGTTATGTTATGGGAGAGTAGAATGTTCATATAAATTTAAACACCAAGTTTCCAAGATATTATTAAACAATGGTAAATGTGTAGTTCAAATGACCTTAAGCTTTTCAAATTAATTAATTGCCAGTAATGTCAGAAAAGTAAGTATATCAAATCTAACTCAAAGGAGAGTTTCTGCAAGATTCTTTGCTGGTTGTGAAGATGCAGAATCCTCATGCATTATGTAAAAAAATCGCACCAACCCCCTTCTGCCTCAAAAAAAAAAATTCTGCAGTACTTCTGACTCTAAGCCAAACCTGAAGCTACAACATTGTCCAATCTTCCCACTGGTTCAAACTACAATTTGCAACTGCAATTAGATGTTCTTTGCATGTTCTATTAAACAGCATTTTGTCCTCAGCTATTAGCTTACCTCTCAAGAATTTATGCAGCATTCTCTGGTGTTCAAGTCCTTCTCTTCTTGCTGTAGGTCTCTTTCTTCCATAATGCCCATAATCACTGTATACAACTTCATCTTGTTCTTTCTCCTTTGGCTTGTAAACTACACCAATGTTTTCACCAAGCCCACTCCTAGTTTTTATTTTCTCTTGAGCAGGCCAGCTAATTAATTGAGCTGGTATAGCATTTTTAGGTGGTTTCCAAAGCACCCTTTGGCCAACTTGGTAGAAGCTTCCTTTACTAGGTGTGAAGATTCCATATGGAGGTGCTTCTTGAAAGAAATACTCTATTTCATCCATGTCATCCTCCTCCTCCTCCTCCTCTTCTTCCTCTCCATCTTCATCATCTTCTCCCCTCACAGAGTATTCTTCAGAGTCCTCAACTTCTGATAAACTCTTAGCTGCTTTTTTCTTGAGAGAATTGATTTTTTTCTGACTAGAAGATCTAGGAAGGGCTCCCAGCTTTCTACTTTTACTGGAAGCCTCTTTAATCTTCATGGTTGAAGAGTTTTTGACATCTTGGTCATTCAAGCTGTCCATCTGCTCCCTTCCTACTGCTTCATCTTCATTAAGGGACCCACCACTTTTAATTTTCTCTTTCTTTAACCCCTCTTTACTTTTCTGGAAAGTATACATGCTTTTCTGAAGCACATAGTCAGGGACAAAATAAGACACTGGGGAATTATCAATTGATGATCCTTCTTCTCTAGAGGACATGTCATCAGAAGAAAGACTGAGTACACTTTGATGTTTCCTTTGCGGCAAACAAACATCATAGTTGTAGTTTGTGTCCATACTGTCCAAACAAGCCAGCCAACTGTTAGAGGGAACATACTTCTCAATTGATTCGTCACACCAAATACTTTTATCCGTTTGACTTTCATTGGTTACGCTGTGGCTTAGATTCAGCTTTTTCTGCTGAAAACTCAAGTCACTCATCACCTCCATACTAGATGGAAGTAGTCCTGCTTGCTGAATAAAGCTGGGCTCTTCTTGAGAAGTTTTTGAGCCTGTAGATTTTTTAGAGCTAGGTTTCTTAGCTACTACCACATCCTGTCTTACTACTGGTTGATCTATGCTAACAGTTCTTGCCAACTCTGTTATTTGCACTGCCATGGTTTCACCTGGGGGGGATTTTGCCCATTGACTTGTATTCACCTGCTTTTCTGCATCCAGCTTAGCTTCATTATTTTGGACCTCTTTTTCTTGCACAGTTTCAACACCCTGTTTTGAGGTGAGAACAGCTTTTCTCTCATCTAAGGAAGCTCCTGGTACCATTTTCTCCCCTTCATGAGGGCCATATATCATTCCTTCACATGAACTAACAGAAAATAAGTCACGCTGCACTATATTCTCCGGGACTGGTTTACCACTTGCCACATCATACAAAGGGATAGTTTCTTTAAAGGACTTCCACAGTTGAATAGCTGGAGAGCCATTTCCATATTCTATCCTCACTTCTTCCTTCTCAAAGGCATAGCTTCCAGTAGGAAGATTTCTATACTGTGTAGAGCTAGAAGGGCTCTTGTTATGAAACTCTCTGTCTACCACAATGGAAGATCCAGATGAATCTTGTTTCTCTGAAGTATTTTCAGTCTCTGTACCTATACCAGAAGAAACACAGGCCGTATTTCCTGCATCACAACCTTTCGTTTCTGTACGGATATCTTGATTCTTTTTTTGCTTGTTTTCAGGCTGTCTAGGATCAGTCTGTGTTTCTTTTGTCTCCATTTTTTTCCCAGAGGTACTATAGTGTCTAAATCTTGTTGCATGATAAAACATAGGGGAAGGTGGGGGAGCATTAAAATAAGGCCTTCTGTTAATTCTTGCATGCATTGGATGCTGTGGAACAAAAAATCCAGGGTACTCATGGAGCGCAACAGAATAAAATGGAAAATACGGATTTCCACTTCGCAAGCCTAGACATTGGGGATTTAAAAAAAGTAAAGACAAGTATATCTTCTATCTGAAATAAGTCTTTCTGATTAATATTTGCCTGCATACACAGGGACAGCTACAAGATCAGACACATAGGTAATTAAACACTCCACCTGTCAATGCTTGGAAGCAAATGTGGTGCAGAAACCCGGAGAGAGTTCCTTGTTATGGAACAGCTTATCTGAACAGCTACACTTTAACCAGAGCTTATTTTATTTCTTGAAACATACACCAATTAGCTTTTTTTTTTTTTGTACTTTTTTGCTATTTCACAGACTATGCTATAGCATTGTCTTTGAAAAAGACAGCTCCAGATAGAAGTTAACATATATACACCATTTACAATATGTATTTAATAATATTGTTTCTGGGTGGACTCTTAAGTTGGTGTATATCCATACTTATAATGTATGCATGAAACACACATTAATTGTTAGGCATATTCTACAGCTGCGTAGCTGTAAGGGGGCCTACAGGAAAGATGGTGAGGGACTGTTTATCAGGGAGTGTAGTGACAGGACAAGGGGTAATGGGTTTAAGCTGAAGGAGAGTAGATTTAGATTAGATATCAGGAAGAAATTCTTTATTGTGAGGGTGGTGAGGCACTGGAACAGGCTGCCCAGAGAAGCTGTGGATGCCCCATCCCTGGAAGTGTTTAAGACCAGGTTGGATGAGGCTTTGGGCAACGTGGTCTAGTGGAGGGTGTCCCTGCCCATGGCAGGGGGGCTGGAACTAGATGATCTTTGAGGTCCCTTCCAACCCAAACCATTCTATGAGTCTATGAAGGTAACTATTACTTACTATTTTGCTTAGTTTCCATTCTCCAGAAACAGATTCTTTACAGCACGCAACCTACACATTTAACTAACATTTCATAGATCAGATCTTTGACAACTAAAACATTACATTAATTCTACCTTAAACTCCCAAGAAGCTTGTTAACATAGATACACAATTGTTTCCTACACTCTAGCAGTAATTTACTAAGCAAAGCTACCACAGACAGCTCTCATTTACCTTACCTGGAGGAGGTACGCAGTACGGACTGTATGCATGACTGAGGTACCATGGATTTGGAAAAGGCTGTTGTACTGTTGGCTGTGCATAAAAAAAGGGTCTTGTGTGGTTTGTGGAATATGATCCACTTTCTGAAGTTGAGGCAGTATTCATTTTTTTTTATACACTGAAAGAGATAAATGATCATAATTAGACACTTTGAAAACCGTGTGACCTAATGATTTTTATGCTCTGTCAGAGTTCAGCAGACATTCTTCTCCCAGCCCAATGAAACCAGGTCTTTCCTGAAGAAAGCTACTATCTTCCAAACAGAAAGTAGACATTACTATCAAGGTCAGAGATTTCAGTTCTCCTTTGCTAAGCAAGCTTTTATATGCAGCTCTCAATATTAGCACTTCAAGTCAATCTTATAATACATTTTAAAGCCACAGGACCAGTAACTTTAATGTAGTCTTACATGCAAACATCCATATAAGTAGTATTCCAGCCAATTATAAAGCTAGCCTTCAGTAAGAACCCTAAAAAAACCCCACAACACAACAGAAAAAACAGCAAACAACACAATTGGAGGCTTTACACAATCAGACATTTGGTGCATCATGAAGAAAACACTTCTTAAAGCCAACACGTACATTGCATTTGAGATCACAATAAGAGCTCTATTAATTCATGATTTGTACTTTATAAAGGACAGCTAATATAACAAACCAAATATTTCAGTAATGTCATGCTTCCTATGCTTAAACTAAATAAGTAACAAAAAGCACAAAATCCTTATGCATAAGTTCACATTCAAAGCCATACAAAATTCACAAAACAGAAGTTCCTCCCACACTTAGGTATTTCCTCAGTTAACTAATACACTACATTCAGTCTATTCCAACCTGTGCAAGTGATACAGCTCTGTCACACATCACTTATAAACAAGAATAAAAGAAGTCAGAGAACACAGAAGATCCAGTGACTAAACAAAACTAACAAAAGAAAAAGACAACAGTTCAACTCTTTGGAGAACTTAGGGGCTTCAAAGTTACAGAAAAAACAATTGAATTCAAGACCTGTTACAAAGTAGCACACAGTTCAGCCTAGAGTTTCAGGAAGCTTTCAGGAACACTGGAGCCCTCTTCAGTTTCCATCTAGAACAGCCTGTCCAGCTGTTCATAAGCACAAAAAAGCCTGCAAGACTCCCCCCACTCTCCTAGGCCAAAGTTCCCACAGTTATTTTGACCTTTGAGAAAGAATACCATAGGAGAAGAAAGGAAAAAAAAAACCAACCCCAAAACAACACCCTACAAAAACTAAGCTATTCCTGCCCCATTATAGCCCCTACAAAACTAAGGTCCATGCTGCTGCTGCTTACAGCCCAGCAAGAAACTAATCGAGTCCTCCACTCACCCTCTTTAAGGCAGGCAGCTGCTACTTGTCCGCTCCTCCCCCTTCCACCTGAGGCTCATTCGATAGTGGTGTGGGGGCCTTTTCCCATCTATGCGTGGGAGGGAGAATCAAAACATGAGGATAGGAATAGTGGTAAAAGACTTCAGCTGGTGTACAGAAAGCCAGCAGTCTCATCTTGCAGACATTTAAGCTGCATTGCTAAGTGAATCCAGTATTTCCCTTTTGTAATGTTGCAACTTACATTTAAAAAAAAAAAAAAAAGAGGAAAATATTACCCATCTTCTGCTTAAAACTACTGTTAAAGATACTTTTTAGAGGAAAAAAACCTCCACACAATGTAAGGCAAAGTTTAGATTTGTTTCTAAAGTTTGCCAGTTGATCAGTACTCAATAAAGAAAGCAACAATCTTCCATCCTAACAGGGCTGAGTGGACTGACAAATGTAATGTTCTTTCCATATGAACAAGGGAAGTGCCTATTCCAGTACAGGGTACTCTACCACATGTAACAGAAATCTATTAAATGGGATGTTGTAATTTGGCTCTGCCCTGTGTCTCTACAGGGCATGCGAATCTGAGTGGCCGCTTGGCAACTCCCCATCTCTGAGTGAATGACAACTCACTCGTATTGGGAAGACCGTGGGAGGAGGCGCAAGGAATGCCCTGTGCAAGTGAGTGACTAGAGGAAAAACAAAGCAGTGTGGATGGTTGGAGACTGTTTATGTTGGGAAATTCTTGTCATTTCTGGTTTGTTTGGGTTTTTTTTTTTCTATAATGTCCAGATTAAACTTGCCCTTTGCACTAAGGCACAAATTATAAAATGCCTGGGAAGGATTACTGATCTCGTTGTTCACAGACTTCCCAAGTCAAAGCTTGTCTTTTCCATTGATGGCAGCTCTTGTACTTTGTGTGGAGGTCTCTTGCATCATTTGTTTGGGATGTTTTAAATCTTTAACTCCCGTATTCATCAGATTAAGCTTTCACCTTTAAGTTAAATTCATCTTTCTCTTGGTGGATGGACCCAAAGGGAAATTAAAAAAAAATAAAACCCACTCCCTAGCTTTTAAAAAGTTTCCTGTCCTGGGGATTTTCCTTTCCCTTGGACCAGACTTCAGTCTTCGGGTTCCTCCTGCTTCCCTTGCCCCCATTGCTTCCCTCCTGCGGCAGGCTCAAGGCCCCACAACCCTCAGGTGGCGTTTGCTCAAGGGGCAGGCAAACCTCGCCTCTGAGGCTTTAGGATTTGGCTAAAGGCCGTTTCAGCTGCGTGGTGCCTCAGCCCGCGGGAGGGCCCCAGGGAAACAAGGAGGCGCTGGGAAGAAGAGAGGGATAAGGCCGGGCTGCGCCGCGGCCGACCGTTAACCGTTAACCCCACAGGCCTCCAGGCTGTAGCGAGCCGCTCCTCCCAGCAGAGGGCGCTGCCTCCGCCTGCGCGCCTGGAGCCGTTTGGCGGCCGCGCAGGCGCGTTCGCTCCTCTGGGGGACGCGCTCCAGCCCTTCCTGCGCCTGCGCAGTCGGAAGCGCCGGAGCTGCTGCCGTTCCCTTGGCGCGCGGGCGCTTGCGTAGGCAGGGGAAGCTCGGGGGAGAGGAACAGGAAATGGCGGCGGGCCGAGGTGCTGGACCTGGCGCGTGGGGCTCATTCCCCGCCCCGCGCCTTTTCCCGCTCTGAGCGTGCGCAGGAGAGGTGGGCAGGCGCGGCAGCGCGCGGCGCATCGTAACGGCCGCTGAGCGGCGGTGATGCTGGGGGGGGGGGGAGGAGGAGGCGGAGGGCAGCGCGCCTGCGCGCCTAGTGGCCGCCGCCTCCGCAGCCCGGGTGAGACCGGATCCTCCTGCCCCCGCTTCCCCGGCCCCCTCGCCCCTAGCCGCCTGTGCTCGGGACGCTGAGGTAGAAAAGGAAGCGGCGGTCGGAGGTTTGTTCGGGGGGAATAGCGGCGGCGGCGGCTTTCCCGCGCTCACGTCCCGCCGCGCTGTGAGGCGGCGGCTGCCCTCGTCTGGCGCGACCGTTGGGCCGTTTCCCCTTCCCTCGCCGGCGGCGGCCTGCGGGGCCGGGGCGGGGGTAGGCCACCCCTCGCCGCGAAGGGGCCTCGGCGGCGGGCGGCGCTCCCGCGGCGGGGAGGCCCATGGGGGGCTCTGCGGCAGCCTGCCGCTTCCCCCCCCCCCCCCGCCCCGTTTGGGTGCGGCTCTTGCCCGCCCCTTCCGCGACCTGTGGCCGCTCCCGCCCGGCAGCTGCGGCTCCCGGGCCCGCTGGCCACCGGCGGAGACTCGTGGCGGAGGCACCCCGAGGAAGAAGGCGAGGTGGTTGCTGGGGCCGCTTCCGCGCCCTTGGGGCCGGCTCCTGGCACGGCGGAGCTCGGGAGAGCAGGGAGGGGGAGAGAAGAGAGAAACGCGCTGGGCTTTCAGCCGTGCGGCCGGCGGGGCCGTCCCTGACCCCCGGAGTGCGGCGGTACTCGTGCAGCAGGAAGGTGCCCCCTTCCTTAGGGCTGTCAGGGAGCTTCTTAGGGAAGCAGGAAAGGAATTAAAGCAGGGGACGGATGGAACGGCGCACCTAGGTGTGAAGAAGAGGAGGGGAAAAAAAATGTGTTCCCTCTCCAGCACTGCGTTGCTGTGTCCCGCAAACAGGAGGGGACTGTAAACTCAGGCCTGTAGTGGGGTGGGCAGTAGGGCTACCAGAGTTCAGTAGCCCTCTTCAGCTGAGCAGGTTGGGGTGTTTGAATTTTGGTGGGCTTTTTTGAGAGATGCTTGAAGGGCTGGACACGATGAAGTTTTCTAGGAGAACAGCACAGTAGTGGCATTACTGTTTCTTGTAATTGCCCACCTTTCCTTGCTGCTATGTCTAGTTGTGTGCGTATATATAGTAGTAATATCTACAGTGACTGAGGATGGGCTTCAATGTTTATATGTGGATTTGAAGAGTCAAATAATCCTTAGTGAGCTTTTATAGTCTAAATATGTGCATAGTCTGTCTTTGATGTTAGCCATCTTCATGCCTAAGATTTTTCCAGTATTTACTATTATTTCTGTTATGAACAAGATAGATACCTGCTGCTTTTGAAATAACTGAAATTATGATTTATAAATGGAGTTACGTTGTAGTTAGCGTGCATTTTTAGATGTTTTCTTGCAAAGCTACAGCTTGGCTTCCTTGCATTACTTTGTGGTCATAGTGGACCTGAAAGGCTGTGTGCTGTTGTGAGCTCACCTAGGGCTGTATCTACGTGAATTTTAAGATGATGTATTTAGGAGATCATTAAAATACACAATCAACTTAGTTCAGTTTCTCATAAATGTACTGGGAGAAATAGTTAGTTTTTAATATACTCAGATATGTAAATCATGTAGTCTCATGATACAGGGTATAGGTGTCACACCTCTTTCCTAATTATTTTTGTGTGTGGAGTAAAAGGGTCCTGTTATACTCAGTGTTGTGTAACTAGCATCTTGCAGGAATAGGCCAAAGTGGAAGCAAGGATGTTGCTGCTAATTTAGTATTTATTCGACTACCTTTTTGGACAGGTGGTTGTTGTTGTTTGGATTTTTCTGTTGGTTTTTTTTTGTTCTTGTTTTTCTGAGGCAACCTTCTTTGTTTTGGTCATGTGATTATGAAACAGACCAGAATCGGTGCAAATCCTAAAATTTCCTTAATTTAGTGACTACTGCATTTTGAGAATAAATTTTATATGCATAAGATATCCATTATAAGACTCTTAATGTTTCAGGAACTAAGTTATGGCTAGTTAAGCTACATTAATTATTAATTTAATTTCTCAATGCAGAAATGCTTGAATTTATAGTTGAACATCATCATATCTCATAGTGAATATTTAAGGGAGTGATGTATACTTGTGAACTGGAATTTAAGTTGTTAAATAAAACAGGCTAGCTTCTTGAATATACTAGAGTTCGGGGGGGGAACCCCACTTTTCTGTACGTGCATGATATATGGCTGGATCTTACTGGAGACATCCATGGCCCACTTTTTTTTCAAAGGTTAATTTTCCAAAACAGGTCAAGTCTTTCCACAAAACAGAAACGCCCTTGGGGATGGAAACTACCTGCGCTTAGCGTAGAAGGCCAGTTGCCAAGTTAAGTGGTTGGTTTATCTTGTGCTAATTTTATTTCTGAGCAGGTATTTCCTTTAGTGTATAACTTCCTTTAGGAGCAGAAAAACAGGAAAGAAACTGGTCATGAGGAGTGCATTATGACCAAACGTGTTGTTAGCATGGAGTCTGATACTTCTAGTGTCTAGCTTTTGCATAGTTCCAGAAAGCTCACCTGCCTCAAAGTTGTAACTTGCCTCCCAAGCGTAATATGTATGGGCAAATTAGTAGTAGTTTCCAAGTGAATAGTAATTTTCAAGATGATAATGCTGTAGGAATAACTCAGTCCTTGTTTTTTGTGAAATTTCATGTTATTGCCTTATTAGAATCTCCTTGATGTCCTCAGGTTTCTGGACGGCAGTGGTATCAAAGACACCTTTGATGGCTTTAGAAGAGCGGAAAACTTCCAAGTCTGGAACTGCTTCATCAATTACCTATTTCTTTTTCGCTGCCAAGGATGTGAATTTGATACATTACTCAAGAATCTAGAGCTTCCAACTCCTTTTTCTTCTTTTTTTCCTATCTTTGAGATCTGTTGGCTAGGTGTATTAGTTTAAATTATTTATTTTGGTTTTAGTACTTATATTCCCCCTTGCTATTAGTTGGCATAATTGTTTTGAAACATGTTGATTTGTAACTCAGCATATCCTTAATAGTAACTAAGTGCGTACTTTCAGCGCTAGCTGGGAGGATTGCTATCTCTACACACATGAATGCTTGTGTAGTTTGGCTTACGGTTGTTCAGTCCTTAATTCTGACATTTTATTATGTTAAAAATAGTGAATGACTCACTTCTTTAGACGTGTTTTTACTTGTGCTTTGTATGAAGCTGCCCTTGGATGGGAATAGGAATTTGATTAAAAGTGCACAAAAGTAGTATTTAAAGCTTTTTTTTTGTTAGTTAAAACTAGATTATATAAGTTGAATGTCCAGGGAAGTAAGTTTTTCTTGAGTTTTATTTTCTTTTTCTTCCAAAAATACAGGTTTATTGAAATGTTAATTGTAGTTAGTGAAGTTAGAATTCAAGAGGTATTTAGAGGGCTGAAGATGCAGATAGGAACCTGTGAGACTTTTATAGGTCTTTAAGTATTTCCCGGAATTTTATTGGAAGTTAGGCATCTAATCTGGCAGACTTCTTAATGGGATTTTCAATATCTAAGTTTAAAAAAAAATTAAAAATTGCATGTCTATATATCTATTTTGCCTTTCTCATAGTTTGGAAAAAATAAAGTAAAATTTTTGTATTGTATAGTCCACTTGAAGACTATATATCCTATACCTTTCCCTACTAATTAAACTGGAAATAGTCAATATATTTATTCATTCCATGTTATACATTGAAATATAATGCTAGCACTTTGATGTGTGTAGTGTAGAATTTATCTCTCTTTATCAGTCTTTGCCTGACCTCAGAAGATAAACAGATTCAAGGAAGGCAATTAATAGTCTGTCCCAATACTCATTAACATTCGATGACTAATTTTTGGAATGGTCTCATTCATATTTGAAGTAGAAGAACAAGTGTTAAAAGCCAACCCCATTAAAATGACTTAAGCTAAAAGGAGTAATTACTTAAAACCAAACCCTCTTATCAAGCTATTACTTAATGTTGCTCTTCAGCTTGATAGGGAGTTACTTTGGATCACCTGGTAGCATTTTGGTAGCAATCCAGTACTGCTGTGGCCTTCCAGCAGCTACCTACCAGTCCTGTTTTAGCTGACTTCCAAGAAGTTACCCAGAACAGAACGGTCATTCCAGTGACATCATTGAAAGGTAAAGTCTTATTCATAGAACTTGTATTCAAGGATTATTTTTATTCTATCAGAATCTCAGTTCAGGATATTAAGCTAACTTCAGCCATAGATTTTTTTTCACCCATAAATCAGAAATGTTCAATGCTGTGTATTAGGACAACTACAGGAGACTGGTGCATCTACAGATGCACCACATCTTTTGTAGATGCACATCTTTTGAAGTTCATAGTTTTTCAGTTAGCTGAGATCTAAGAGCTGTATGCCACACAAGCACAGTGTGATGAGATGTTAGGTTGGGACTGGGGAGAACTGAGCCTCTTACAGTTCTCCTTTGGCAAGTATGTGGCTTTGGACAAGCTGATTCTTATTTCAGTTCCTCAGGTTTTCAGCCTCTAAAGTGAGGAGAATATCTCATTTACACTTGTCTTGAACTCTTTCTTCAGAGTGGTGCAAGAGAGGTAGCTAGTCTTGGATGACTTTCCAGGCACAAAATGATGTTCTTACACTACTTATCCTAATGTTTTGAGTAGATTCACTTCTCTTGAGCAAATGAGAATAGAAATTATGGTAAATTTAGACCAGAAATTCAGAGATCCTTGATGTATTTATTGTTCTCCTGAGGAGTATTTAGTTACAGTTTCACTAGAAAGGGATGGAATGTGACTCCTGACTTTGACAAATACAAAATTTTGTTCTTTAGAGAATGGTTAGCATCAGCAGCAAAATGGTATGGATGTGGAAAACAGGAATCATGTATGTAACATGTTCCTACCATCTGCACTTCCCTGGAGCATATCATGGAAATGAGATGGTTTCAGATCAGTTGTAAATCAAGGACTCCAGCTTTGTAAATTTACCGTTTAGAGGTAGTTCACATCACATAAATGTTCTGCAACAAGACTCCCGTCATCTCCTCAATCCTTTCTGCTGCTGAGGGTCATACTCAAATGTTCCAGCTATTTATAGCAATTAATTTCACAGTTTCAACTCGTCTTCTGTTGGACAGGTCTGTTTTTTCAGTTATTGACTGTCAGCCGCATGCTGCCAAGAATGTCTTTAATGTTACTAGCAGGTGTATATCAATTTCTCTGTGGCATCCTCGACTGGTTCTGTTACCTGGTGGCTAAAACAATGCATATTAGTTTTTGCTTTTTCCCCCTGGTTTCTAAAGATTTATATTATTTAAAATAATACATTGGAATAGGAAGTTATGGTATCAGTGACTTCTTTTGCTAAAGCTTAATGCTACTGATGCTCTGCCCGAACAGAGCTTAATCCACCGGCTTGTATTGTTCTTGAAACTTTACTCCTAAGCCAGGAAAAACAATGCTGTAGAGAGACCTGGGATACCAGTAGAGCCACGAGCTATTTATTCTGTGGGCCTAACACACTTGGGAAGTCTGTGTGTCTCTGTAGTCATTTAAAGTTCAGTGCAAAATCTGTCAATGGATTAGGTTGCACGTTAAGCTGTTATCAGATAACCAGGATAGTGGTCAGTGGCGCAGAGACAGGATGCATACTAATTTGGTGAAAAGAAGCTGTGACTTGAAAGAGAAGGTCGCTGCTTGAGACAAGCAATATCTTTGTATAGCCTTGATGTACTTGTGGTTTAGTGACTTCAGCAGTTAACTGCACTTGAAACTTGAAGGTCTGAAGTCAAGACTTAAAGATAATATGTTATTATACTAGACAGTAGTCTCTCCCTCCTCCTCCCCCAAATATTAACACCTTTTCTATTTTAATTAACTGGCTTCACCTGAACAAACAGCAAGCATTGGGTTTGACTATTTTGACTGTTTTCCAGTTAAACAACCAGTGAAAACTAAGTGTCTGAGATTCCTGTTTGTGTATATTTTTTCACTAAAAAAAAATCAGTCACACCAAATTAGTAGTAATTAAAGTGGCATTAATTAAGCATATATGTTTCAAGTGAGTGAATTTTAAGACAGCTGTCTTTGAATTATCTTACAGGCAGGGCTCTGTTAAAATAGCAGATCTTTGATATGGCTGGCAGGTGTTTCTACAGCCTTCATCTACACTAAATTGTATAATTTTGTATGGAATTTAAAGTATGTCATTTCAAGTAAGGTATTTCTGTATTCACTTTTCATCATGAACTATAATGATTGTGATGTCTTGGACATTAGATAAACATGTCCCTGATTAGTCCTTGATTTTGGAATGCAAAAGAACAGTGCAAGAGTAAATAAATCTGGGAGTATTTGATAATTTGGTACTCTGATGTCCTTTATGATGGTGATTTTACTGTCACAACTGTCCCATTCTTATGTTTCTGTATGCACATGGAAGATAAGATAAAACCTGACCCCATTTTTAAGAGGAGAGATGTCCAAACAAGAAAACAGACTTTGGTAGCCTGTGGTCATTGCTTTAGAACCACTGCAAGTGTTTTGACCCCTACTATTCCAGCATCCCTTTGCTCCTATTATCTCCTTATTTTTCTTTTCTCCAGTCTGCAGCAGTCATGCTTACCTGGCTGTATAGAAATGACTCAGTAGAAAAAAAAAAAAGGAATGTGAAATGGTAATAGGTGAAGCCCTTCTGCACAGAAAAGATGAATCAAATAAGCAGTGGGAATATAGGCTGTTAGGTTTGGGTTTTTTTGGTTTGGGTTTTTTTTTAATCCTTAAGCTCTGGTTCTGCTTGTTCTCTAGTAGAATGCCAAAGGTGAAATAAATGGGTTGATGATGATGTTGAGAGTTTAGTTGGAAAATGATGGAATGTTGAAGAAATTGCATTTATATTTTTAATGGCCTGGTATTGATAAGCTTTAAGTAGACAAAACCACAGAAGCGGAAAAAGTAGCCATTTAATATGGAGATGAAAAAAATGTGGCTATCTTCTCAGTGGTTGAAGGAAATATACAGGTGTGCCCAGTGGGTAGCTCTTGGAAGAGGAATAAAGTCTTCTTTGGTCTTAGAAGCTGTGTTGATGAAATAAATTTTCTTCATTTGTGAGTCTAGGTCTTGATGGGAATTAATGTACAAACTCTTCTGCTTTTCATTTTGCTTTGATACTTTTGTTGTTTAATTTTTTCTCAGTGAGTTTTTGTGCAAGTAATGAAGTACGAATTTAGAAACGTTTGCTAGACAATTTAAGAAAAACCTTTCATAGTTACCCCTTAAAAATGCTAATGTAAATTAATTTTATTTTCCTGCTTTTAGTCACTCAAGTGCAGCCACTGATCACGAGATGTTACCGGAAAACCTACCTCAGACTTCGCTTTTGCTCATTCATTTGCTGCATCATAGATCTCAACAGGAGCTCTGCAGACACTCTTGAAAACGTCTGAACAGATTGTGACATCGTCAAAACATGATGACCTAATAGGTCAAAGTCTGCAACATTGATTCAGCAGTCCAAGATAACGCTGCCTTTTTTTATCAATATCACTTCTGAAGGCTACAGACCTCCTGCCATTTCTTCCCTGGTTACATCAGAAACATTCAACTGACCTTTGTTGGCGAAAAGATCTTGACTTCTCTCTCTGGTCCTGGAAATATTAATGGAATACAGTCATGTCTACCCAGGACGAGAGGCAGATAAATACTGAGTATGCTGTATCCTTGCTGGAGCAGTTAAAATTCTTTTATGAACAGCAGTTGCTAACTGACATAGTGTTGATTGTTGAGGGCACTGAATTTCCCTGCCATAAGATGGTTCTTGCAACATGCAGCTCATATTTCAGGTAAGTATTCAAATTAGGATCTGTTAATTCTAGAAAATCTGTTTTTGAGTGTAGTATTACTTAATTAACAATTAATGTGTTGCAGAGAGTTTTAAAGATCAGTGAAGTAAGTAGAAAACCTAAATATCATTACTTGCCAACACCAAAGGAGTAAAATAAATTTTCCAGCATCTTGTAACTTACTGTGGATAGGTACTGTAGTTTTTACAGTAAGTGAGATGAGAGGGGGGGAAAAAAAGTCACACTTGTGATAGTTTGTTTTCTTTAGGGAGTTAATAGTCTGAATAATTAGTACATTTTTTTATTCTTTGTACTTTTAAATATTTAAACTTTTTTTTTATTTCCCAAGGTAGGGTAACTAGGGATTATTGAGACTTCACTATGGGAGTTCTGTTGTCATGTTTATTAACTATAGTTTCTGAGCAGAAGCCTCTGCTGAAAGTAGGGCTTGCTGTGCAAGTTCACAGCTTCATTTTCTGAATCATTTGGTTTTCTCTGCTCAGCAAAGAAGCCAGAAACTCTTGTCTTGTCTGAGAGTCTTGCTGCAATGCAACAGGGTTTTTGTGTGTGTGGTTTTTTTGTTTGGGTTTATTTTTTTCCCCCCACTGGCATGCTGTTGCAATTTTTATTTCAGTAGCTCCTGCTTCCCAGGTGTCCTGGTTTTGTCTTTTGAAAAGTTTTTATTAAGATGTCAAGTACTACTACTTTTTGCAGATACCTTCATAGTAAGACCTAGAAGATGAGGCACCTCGAATTTTCTGCAGTGATTAATCATTTTTTGTTGGCAATACAGTGTAATTAATCTGCCTGTCTGGAAGGAATTTTGAAGCTTGAAACTGGTCTCGGTGACATCATGCATGTTTTACCTTCCTGATGCATTGTGGAGTGTTTATAACTTTTCTTTCCTGTTTAATCAAGGGAGGGTTTGCAAATTCTGTTTTCTCATTGAGATGGCTCACTATACAGAACACTTCTAACACTCTTCTGTTATTGTGTGCTTTCTTGTGTAAAACTATTTGAGGATTAATTTATTACTTTCACAGAAGATTTTGTTGCTGATGATTTGTGTTAATTTTTCCATCTCAGATGAGTCTGGTAAAATTTTTAGCAACAAGAATTGTGTGATCACTAGATAATGATTATTGCCGTTGGCCTTGTGCAGATGACATAGTTCCAACAGTCTATAAAATAACAGCCACTGGAAATGTGGCCAGATTTAATGGGGGTGGCTAATCATAAGGTTGGAAAGCTGTCATGAATCCACACAGTGTGCTGCATTAGAATATGCAGTCAGATCTCTTATTCATATGCGTTTGTTTATTATTTATGGAATGAGGTTTTGGCACTGGTTAAAAGAAGTATCAAGCTTGTGGTTTTGTCATGTTGTTTTTCTTCTCTACATTGGTTTACAAAAAGATGCTCAGCTTCCTAAATTTAGCTTTATTATGAAAAATTGATAGCCCTGAAGGAGGCTGTGGGGGGAGGGGGAAGAACTGAAAAGCATCTCTTAGCATGATGCAGCCATTGTGTACAACCGCAGCCAGCTTCCCTTACATCTTTGAGCTTGAATGCTGTGCTGCAGCAGCCCAGCTCCAGCATAGGCCGCTCAGTGGTGCTTAAGTGTGCACTACAGCCAGATTCTCTCACAGCTACCTCTTCCTTTCTATGAAGAGGAGCCTTTGCTGGTACTTGTACTGTCTTGCTTGCCTTTAAAAAGCTGCATGGCAAGTTGATGCTCACTTGGCTGGTCAGTGATCCCTCCTAAAATGCAAGTTGCTCTGAGTTAATGAGCTTAGAAGATGACAGAGATGGGGATGGGGCAGGAGGGAATGGTGGTGGGGTGCTGTCTTTTGTATCAGATGCTTCTTGGAGTGGCTTTGCTTTGGGAGTGTATCTCCGTGTCCCCTTCACCTCTCCAGCTGCAGGCAGGACTGCAGGGTGCACCCACTGTCCCTTCTAACTTCTCTCATAATCTGGTTTCCTAAAATGCCCCAAACAAATGTAAAGAGCCTTGAGCTGAATTTTCAATACAACTGTAAAGGCCCAACCTGAACGAATATAAAGCTCTTAAAATCAATGTCCCACATTTTATTGCCAAGTACCTGAAGTACTAGAATCCAGTTAGTTCTTAACTGTGTTGCAATTAAAAAATCAGAATGGGCAATAAGTATATAAAGCATTATGGAAACAGTAACCTTTTTTTTTAAATTGCCTTTCTACTTTTTCAGGAAGATCAGGAAGATGCAATGGAAATATGCACTGGTGGTTTTTTGGGGTGTTGTTTTGTTGTTTTTTTTCCCCAGACCAAGTCTGATTGTAGACAAAAATCAATGACAAAAAACAAACCTGATGTGCACTGCATATTATTATGAATGGTATATAAGAAATACTTCATGGAGTGCTAGTCCTTGCTCCGTTTTCTGAGCTAACTTTTTCCTCCTCGCAGAGGAGTGTGCTTTTTGATACGACTTAGTCCATTGCATAAATCTGCTGCTTTTGTTTTAGAATTTAAAATCTGTCTGTAAATGTTTCAGCAGTATTTTCTGGAGGATGCTTCTTCCCTCTTACTACCTAACACAGAAAAAGTTGTACATTTCATCATTAAAACTCTATAAAGTCATTGTGGTTCTCTGCTGATTAACACAAAAGAGTTTGCATAAATATAAAATATTTCTACAGAAGACACTGATGGTACTTCTTGAATGTTCTGTACAAATACTTTAATCTTAAATACTGGATGGTAGCCTAAAGTAAATACTAAACACCTGTAAACAGGCAACCTAAAAGACTTTTCACCTTCACTGAAGACCTATGGGTGACTATTTAAGATTACTGTACTTAACTATTGATCCTTGTCTTAATATGTGTATTTCTTCTCAGAGCCATGTTCATGAGTGGGCTAAGTGAAAGTAAACAAACACATGTACACCTGAGGAACGTGGATGCAGCCACTTTACAAATTATCATAACTTACGCATACACGGGTAACCTGGCAATAAGTGACAGCACAGTAGAACAGCTTTATGAAACTGCCTGCTTCTTACAGGTAGGAATGTTTTGAGTGTGCAGTAACTGCTTCTAATCTCAGAATCATTTTTTCTGTCTTATTAAATAGTCTTTTCTGTTTTGTCATTTCAAAATACTCGTTTGGTTTGCTCAGTATGGACAGTAGTTGCTTGCCAGATACATTTCACGTACCCATCCCTCCTTGCTTCATGGTCCTTATGGAGGGTGGAAGTAAAACAGTGCACTTCTAACACGTAGAAAATTAGCTTCTCCAGCAGACATAGTCATGTGATGTACTTGATCTGTATGAAGCAGTTAAGTCACTGCTGTATTTTTGTGTATATGTAGTATTCCAGGCCTAAACTTTCTTGTTCAACACTAAATGCAGGTACTTTTACTTGCTGCGGGTACGTGAAGGAATAGATTGCACGCAGTAATACTTGGTGTGTTTCTTCTTTGCATTACAGGTAGATGATGTGTTAAAACGGTGTAGAGAATACTTAATCAAAAAAATTAACGCAGAAAATTGTGTGCGTCTATTAAGTTTTGCTGATCTCTTCAGCTGTGAAGAGTTAAAACAGAGTGCTAAAAGAATGGTAGAGCACAAGTTCACAGCTGTGTACCACCAGGAGGCTTTCATGCAACTGTCACATGATCTACTGATAGATATTTTAAGCAGTGACAATTTAAATGTGGAAAAGGAGGAGACAGTTCGTGAAGCTGCTATGTTATGGCTGGAGTACAACACAGAATCACGATCGCAGTATTTGTCCTCTGTTCTTAGCCAAATCCGAATTGATGCACTGTCAGAAGTGACACAGAGAGCCTGGTTTCAAGGCTTACCACCTAATGATAAGTCGGTGGTGGTGCAAGGACTGTACAAATCCATGCCCAAGTTTTTCAAGCCCAGGCTTGGTATGACAAAAGAGGAGATGATGATATTCATTGAAGCTGCTGCTGAAAACCCTGGTAGTCTTTATTCTTCTGTCTGTTACAGCCCCCAGGCAGAAAAAGTTTACAAACTTTGCAATCCTCCTGCTGACCTGCATAAGGTTGGGACACTTGTAACTCCTGATAATGACATCTATATAGCAGGTGGGCAAGTTCCTCTGAAAAACACAAAAACCAATCACAGTAAAAGCAGCAAACTCCAGGTTGCCTTCAGAACTGTGAATTGCTTTTACTGGTTTGATGCGCAGCAAAACACTTGGTTTCCAAAGACACCGATGCTCTTTGTTCGTATAAAGCCATCCCTGGTCTGCTGCGAAGGATACATCTATGCAATTGGAGGAGATAGTGTCGGTGGAGAACTCAACAGGAGAACTGTGGAGAGATACGATACTGAGAAAGATGAGTGGACCATGGTCAGCCCCTTGCCTTGTGCATGGCAATGGAGCACAGCAGTAGCAGTTCACAACTGCATTTATGTAATGGCACACAACTTGATGTACTGCTATTTTCCCAGGTCAGACGCTTGGGTAGAAATGGCTATGCGACAAACAAGTAGATGTTTTGCTTCAGCTGCTGCTTTTGGTGATAAAATATTCTATATTGGAGGACTGCATATTGCCAGCAATTCTGGCATAAGGCTCCCAAGCAGTACTGTGGATGGGTCTTCCGTAACCGTGGAAATCTATGATGTGAATAAAAATGAATGGAGAATGGCAGCCAATATCCCTGCCAAGCGGTATTCTGACCCATGCGTTAGAGCGGTTGTCATCTCTAATTCTCTGTGTGTCTTTATACGAGAAACCCACATGAACGAGAGAGCGAAGTATGCCACCTATCAATATGATCTGGAACTCGATCGCTGGTTTTTAAGACAGCATATATCGGAACGTGTGCTGTGGGACTTGGGGAAAGACTTCCGGTGCACCGTAGGAAAGCTGTATCCGTCTTGCCTTGAAGAGTCCCTATGGAAGCCTCCAACATATCTTTTCTCGACAGACGGAGGTGATGAGTTTGAGCTGGATGGGGAGATGGTTACTTTACCACCTGTATAGCTCCCAAATTAGACTGCACAACTGATTCTGTGCTTGGTTATCTTGAAATAAATGGTTGTGAAAGAACAGGTCTGGAAACAGAAATGTCAAACCTGTCTTTCATGAGTTGTATTTTTATGCCCTACCTAACACTTGGCCGCTGTTCAGTATGAATCAGTGAAATGAGCAGGTATGCTTCCATAATCTGAAATATTATTATCTGATAATTGAGAAACATATATGTATATCATGAGCTTAAGCATCTGACTTGTCTAAAGAATTAATTTCTAGTCCTACGAAGTCTCGGTTCAGGAAAATTAGCTTCAGAAAAAAAGTAGTTACTGTTTCTGGGATGATGTCACAACTTTTGAAAGTATCTTCCAGTTATATTTGAACTACTTCTGGATATTCTACTTAAGTGCTAGTTATAGAATTGTCAGTGTGGCCTAATTAAAGGACTGTGCTGCACTCACTTAATACTAATATCCATGTTGGTATAGTAATGCCATTAAAAGAAAAAGAAACAAATCCCATGGATCTACCTGTGGTAGGAAGGGTAGATCTTCCATTGTATGGTAACATGCAGGGCAAAATGACTGCAGGTTCAGTCAAGCTGTATTATTAGGTGCATGTATTCTATTTTCACTAACTTATACCTGTCTATTTAGAATACAGGTCTTCCAAGCAGCTGGTAGTTTACCAGGTGTGGACTTAAGTTGCTGGGCTTGCAATAGGAGTTGTCAGCCCTCATAGTGCGGGTCTATGTGGAGCTTTAATCAGTAAATGTCTCCACATTCTGTATTACAGTAACATTGGCTCATGTATATTACTTCCTGCTGCTGATGTATTTTTCCATTGTAAAACAAAGTTTTAGTGTGGATTAACCAGGTCTTTATTTTCTGTTAATTTAATAACAAGCATTACTGTAGTGTGATTGTGTATAGATACCCCTTAGCTATCAGGTTTTTTACTTTGGGGGGGTGGGGGGGCCAACTGTTCAGGAATATCCTGTGCCCTGCGTGCAGGAGAGCAGATGACTAGTGCTGCTCTGGCATTAATCCCAGGAACCACTAGCAGTAGCGGGGTGCCGCCAACCTAACATGAACACAGGTGCTTCATGACAAACCTTACTAGCATGTTCAGCTGCATCATGTTCTGGCACTGTATTTTGAATGACATTAATTTATTAAAAAAGACTGAATCCAACCGAGTTTGAGTGTGCTTTCTGGTTGATGTAGATGCAGTTGTGATGCCCTCCTGCCACACACACACTTCTAGCAAGTAGTTTTTTGAAGGCAGCTTGAAGTAGTTAAGCTGTGAAAAGCTTAGAGACATGTACATTAGTTGGCTCTGCTTACTGATCAGTGAAAGCTGGAAATCAGGTATTGAAGTCAAACAGAGGATTATATACAACTTGTGAATCCCTCACTATGATTTTTGTAAATCCTTTTCTCCCATCATGGGACAAGTTCTACTCTACTCAAAGTGAAGAACAACAGGCATGAGGGAGGTAATGAGGAGTCTTTCCTGTAAGCACAGAAGATGGGAGACCTATTTTCAGTCTCTAATATTAAAAGCAAGTTTGTTTACTCTGGTGTCCAGACTGTCACTGCCTTTTTCTTAATTCTGTTTCTTGTTCCAGTAAATACAGTTAGAGCTTTCAACAACGCTGACTAGGTCTGAAGTGGATTTACAAAGTTTTGTCTTGTACAATTAATAAAGGTTTTGATGGGGAAAGGGACTTTATCTAAACCTGCCTCATATAAAACTCTTCCTAATGCTTTGACATTTTGTACTATGTAAGGATTTATGGGTCCCAGAGTAACAATGGCTCCAACAGAAAGAGGCAAGCTACTGCTTTTTTGTGAAGGTGACATAACATGTTTGCATTTACCAATATATCAGCTTTTTTTTTGTTTTCCTTTAAACAGCTGAATTGCTTAGATAAGAGGGGAGAAGAGGCTCAGGGGCTCCTGCTGATAGGTCTGTGTGTATTGCTTTCATGTAGCCTGGGACATGCAGTTCCAAGCCCGTTATTATTAAAAGAAAGAGTGATACTACTTTATAATGCAATTTGGAGAATCGCATACCTCGGGCAGAAATGAGTAGTATCCTATTAACTCCAGCCTGAATAGACTGCTTGGTTCTGTAGGTTGTTCTCACTTCAGCCTGCTGTACCAGGCTGCATTAGGCTTTAGGACAAGCCTATGTTCTTTGAGTGTAGATGATCTATAGCTAGTGAAGGAGCACAGTGGGTTTGTTCTGTTACTGAGAGCTTTCAACTTGAGTTTAAAGTCTTAAGCATAGTTTCTTACCAAAGAGGGAAGGAAATGGGGGGGAAAAAAAAAAGGGTGAACTTCAATAGGAAATAGATGATTAAATTGCAGTGGCTCTAAGTCACAGTTGCCTCACAGAGCCTGGAAGAACTGTCCCTGATTTAATCCATTTAGGAACATTTTTTTAAAAGACAGATGGTCTACATGACTTCCTGCTAGTCTGCATTTTTTGTATATTATTTTTATATTGTTTTTAGATACTATCTGTATTTCTTGTATTTTATATTGTCTAAGATTATGTGGTACCTTATTTAAATTTACTATTAATAATACAGTACTTAAAGACAAGACTAGTTGAGTGTTGAACAGTTCTCTAGTGACTCTGTTAAAGACATACTTACACAACTAGTTGCTGCAGTCAGTATTCAACCCCAGAGGAAAACACAGCTGGCAAATGCTATTCTCAAGTCCAAATTCTTTCCTTGCATAATTTGAGAAGGAAACAGCAGGCAAAGCGTTGTCATGTGCCTGGAAATGATCACTAGTGGTAGAGTTAGAGAAAGGCTTCTGTGGGAACAAAGACAACAGCTGAAAAAAATGCAGTTCTCATTTCATAAATAGAGCAAATTTGATTAAAGCCTTCACAGAGTCCTAAGCTAGTATCTTACTACCAAGCTCTAGCCTAATACTAGCCTATTCAGCCTGTACTTGGCTTTGACGTACATTTACATACAAGTTTCAGTGAATCAACCTGGTATGTCCTCAAGCTTTGCTGTATTTTCAAAAATTTTGCTTCTTTTCTGGAAGAACTACTTTTAGTCCTACATAGTTTCAGTTCCCCCTACCTGAAGTAATAAAAAGCAGCCATCTGGCCTCTGTTAATTTTTAATGCACCCACTCATTTTTACAGTTGTTAAACCACATCCCTAATTGCAAGTTTAGTTTTTGTTCTAAGGGGACCAGTCAGATCTAGGGCAGTGACATGTGTCAGGCTTTACAGAGAACAGGATCAGATGGACAGTTAATTTTGGGGGAAAATAGTACAAAATTCTAAAGTGTTGTGTGTTTTTTTGTTTAAGAGTTTAAGGCACTGGTTTTCACAAAATTTCTCAGGTCACTTCTCAATGCTTCTGTTAAGATGTACTATCACCTGCAGTACAGCTAAGGAACACCTGTGGACAAACCTGCAGACCACTGAACTTAGTAACAGGCTAGTGATTTTTTTTCCTCCTGTTTCCCATGTACAGCTACCTTCATGTTTTCTCTCTTTGGATCTGGATTCCTACATGAAAGGAGCTTTTAATTTAGGCAGACTGAAATAGGCTTGCCCTTTAAAACCAGTTTCTTTCCACTTCATGCTCAACATTAGCCAGACAGAGTTGTTTAGTTCCACTCCAGAATTATTTAAAAGATCTTCCCCCTCCTACAACATTTATCATGATTACAATTCAGCAAGGCAGAGTTCTTCCTCGTAGAGCTTATAACCTGGAGGAGGAGTGCTAACAGTGAGACAGGACAGGCATGAAGGTAAAGGAGTAATAAAAGTATCTCTGGGTGCTCTTCTCCCCTTCTGCCTCTAAACCACACAGCTCTTCCAGGGCTTGGGCTGACTTGTGTTGTTTCAGCAAAGAAAGGGTTTAGGCATTGTACATACACCATTCCTGAAGTGCTAAAGCATGACTGGTCACCTGAAGCATTACATGACTTCATCTCTTAAAATAGTAAGCTCTACTGAATACATACATGCACTCTACTGCATTCATATGACCAAAGAGCCAGTAAACAGGACAATAAAAGGTACTAAAAAGGTAGCAATGTAATGTAGACCTTAAAGCTTACTCAGATTTACGTGCTAAACATCCAGCTAAATCTTGATGCTGAGATTTTATTTAGAAAGTGCAAGAAGTATGGCTAGCTATTTTAACTCAGCATGTGTTTTTACTGAAGTGAAAAAAAATACTGAGAAATGACTTCCACAATTTAAAGATTGGCCATACTTTTCAGCCAGCTCTTTTGCACAGCATTACATGTGTCAAAATGCATATACACGCAATTTATTAAGAGCGGCAAAGTTCAGTAACCACAGGTCGTATTAGGCAAGGCATTAAGCTCAGCATTATTTTTTGCCACTTTCTGGTATGCTTGAACTTGCAACTGCTCCACTGTATTTCTGTGTGCATTTCATAAAGTCTCTGATGAGACTACCCGTTGACTTTGCTTCTTCAGTGTTTTCCATCATGAAAGTGATCTTATTCCCCATGTTATTTTTAAGACAACAAAATGCCTCTACCTCTGCCTTCAGATAACTGTTCTTCCTTCAGTCTAAACATTCTGATTTGATTTCCTTTATGCTCACCTGATCTAGAAAGCAGTGCTACTTTCTTAGTGATCTAGATTAAGACAAGAAAAGGATTTTGTAGATGATTTCTGCTACTACTGAGGCAAATAGTAATTACGCTTTCATTAGTAAATTCAGGCAGGGAAGTAACAACAACAACAATCTCATTTTCTATCAGTTGAGTTTGGATTAGTATTACAAGAGAAGCAATGTATGTGATTAGGCAATTTTGAACCTATATAGAAAGACTCAACAAGACAGCAAGACTTCCAAGTTCCATCACAACTGAGATGAAGCCACGTGTCTACACGTTACGCACATACAACATCAACTGATGGGGAATAAGGTAAACTGACAGAAGTGATCCATCTCCTTTTTTTTTTTTTTTTTTAAGTGAATCCAAACACTACTTCTCATGTTTGATAAAGAATGGGGTCAAGACCAGAACCATCACAGAACTAAAGCTCTGTGCCCGCTGGTTTAAGTCAGTCTCTACTATAGCATTAAAGACTCAAAACACCACGAAGCAATTTGTCATACATCTTTAATCATAGTAGAATAATGTAGTGCTTCTGCCTTTAATGTATACTCTCCATGTTGCCCTTTTTAATGAAAACTAAATACCTGCAAGAAAGTAAAATTACACTGCATAAACAACATGATGTAAATTTATCTTTCGGTGTGTTTGCACAACTACTTGCATACAGTCGGAAAAATTTTAACAAGTTTTAGAGAATTGCAACCGTTTTCTAGACATAAGCTTCATCTAATTCATATCTGAATGTTATTCAAGGCAGCTCATTTCCTCCTACTGGAAACAGCAATTTACCAAATCATTCTCATCCAGGTACAGTGACAGTTACAGTAGAAGTTTTAAAGTTTTAAAATAGCTCACTGTGGCAGAGAACTGGATATGCAGCAATTAATTTACTCAGCATCCTGATTTTAACTAGGTGTCACAATCCACATGAACGACATACTATTTTGAATCTAAATCTACATCAAAATTTTATAGTCGTACCTAAAAGTTCTTAGTGATGTAATAGAGGTCTGTGACCTACTGAAGACTTTAATCAATTCACGATGAGCAGTACCCAAATAGGGAATAAAAAGTAAGTCACACTAGAGGATCCTCTTGTCCTAAATCTGCAAAAAGCAGCATTCACCATCAGTTTAAATGGAAGACAAATTTAAAAAAGACTGCCAGTGTATTACAAGCAGATACTAATATCAAAACCAGATGCCTGCAAGCATTCTGTGGTGGGATTAATTCCTTAAAATAATACAGCTTTTTGAGCAGACAGAACATTAAACAGGCTTGATGTATTTATTTTTCAAGCAGCACAAGAAAAATCAAATACAGTACTTGTATGTTCAATTATCAAGCAACAGTTTCTATGTTGAAAAACTGCATTCATGCCTTCACTTTCACAATTAAATACTGCCACATTAGTTTCTTTGCTTAGTAATAATTTCTATGGAAATCAGAAGCTTGTTTAGGCAAAATACTATATTTAATTACAAAAGTGCTTAAAACAGATGTACAAGGTCAAACAAGTAGAATGCACCAGAACACTGATCTAAAAATTATAATTACATTGTGATATTTGAGGAAACTGGTGTCAGATGTGCACAGGAATTAAGGTTATGACACAAAAATGGTGAAAAAAGCTGAACATTTTAGTCAAGTGAAATATTAGGTCAACAATACTTAGTCCTGGGGGGGTTTTGGGACTTGTATCTACAGAGGCTCAACAGGCAGTTCCTCAGATGCTGGCACATACAAAAAGCAGAGGCTGATGTCAGAAAGTTGAGAGGTGCGCTATTGTACTACCTATAGGTCAGTTCATGCTGCACAATGACAGCCAGAAAGACCTTTGCAACATATATCCCGACAGAGCTGTAACAATAGCTTCACAGTTGCCTTGTTAGAGGCATTGTCAACAATTCATTTAGGACTCTGTTTCTTGCAGTGCAGAAATGTATGTCAGGGTCTTTGAAATGGAAGTCAACTGCCTAAATCTTTCTGAATAAGTAATAATGCTTGCACTGGAAATTTTAAAACAGAGGGGAGGAAAGTAACTTGCATTTGCACTGGATTTAACTAAAGAGGTTACAGCCATTAAGATGACAACTACATGAGCTTAGATGAACCTCAGTGGCTGCATGCCTTCCTACAGCCCAAAAGTATGTTTAAGCAAATGTCAAAGAGCAAGCATACATGTTAATGAAGACCACGTATTACAAAGATCACTTCATCTCCACCCGCTGCATGAGTCTTAATCACTGTACGAGTTTAAAACACAGTCCAACTTGCTAGCAGGATGCCAGTTCTTAAAAAGATTGAGACTGAATACAGGTTTCTTATTCTATCATTTGTAAAGAAAAGAAAATACTCTTAATCAGGTTGTGTTTGGCTCTACAACAGACAGGGGGGAAAAGACTGCAGAGAAAGATCTGTCTGGTCTTCTTGCCCATAAGAGAAATACTGTGAAGTATCATAACAGAGTCCCTGTACAAAGCAGCAAGTAGCAGTACATCAGCTTAGCACTGCAGAGGGCACCTCATTCTGCCTTTCCTCAGATCAATCTACCAAAAAAGATAATAAAAAATGTCAGCTTTCTAATATCCCTGGGCCAGCAAGGGAGTCTGTGGGAATAAAGGGAATGCAGAGAGCTAATAAATCAGCTATACATATTTGGGGCATAGGAGAATTCTACAGAAGAAACTCAGGTGAGGAGGTGACCAAGGAGGATATTGAAAAGGGATCCCTGAAGGTCTTGTTTCTATACCTTGTACATGTAAATACTAACCACTTGCCCGGTTCCTAGAACTCACCATTGTGAGCTCCTAAGCCTAAATTTACCTAGTGTGCCTTAAGTTGCTGAAGTTAGTTTTATAGGTGCTTAAATCCTTTATGCACCTTCATTCAGTCTTCACTACAACATGAAGCCTGACCACTTAAATCCCAGACAGCAGATAATATATTAGCCGTTTTCACAAAAGCAAGTGATTATTTTCTTATCTGCATGCTGAATCAGAAAGCTCTAGACTCATCATGAATAAATGCAGCCCTAGTCTTATTTCACCAGAGCTCTTCCTGCATATCAAGTATTACTTAGTCTTTGAAAAGATATAAATGTCTATTACAGAAGAACATCAGAAGTTTTAGGAGATGCACAAATACACACAGAGACCAGGAGCAACAGATGCAGTTCTATAGATACAGTTTACTTCTATGTCAGAAGCAGAAGGTTAGTAGAGCTTTAGAGACCTTTTTTGCCCTTCTTAAATGAAACTACTCAAACTAGCTGTATACTCTCAGGTCTTCCACAGCTATTCTATCTAGTTTGTCCTGGAAAAATAACCAAGGCTTTAAGCCAGATCCTGTGCTTTCAAATTGCTGTTTGAAGCAATGAAACTGAAAAGTAAGTTGTTGGACAGTAATTACATGATACAAGTGTGGCTTTTCTATTAGCTTTTCAAATGCACCTAAAGAAATTAGAACTTAATTTCTTTAAACAAATTACATTCAAGCCTTGTTTCTCTCTTGTACAGCTGCTGTATTTTATTTGAGAAATAGAAGAAATAACCATGACTTGAAATCTTTGCCCTGGAAAAAACATGGCAAAATGCTGACAGATGCTGAAGAGGCAATAAACTAAGAGCCTTTTACTACAGAAAGTTGGGACATTTGATAATGTAATGTAGAAAATGTTAACAGCTATCATGTGGGGATGATAGAAAGCATATAGAGGCACACACAGTACAAGAAAGAGGAATAGTCTCAGAATCAAGAAACGTAGGAAGTGGAATATACGCTTGCATACAGAAGACACTGCACGCATGTTACGTACGAAATACAGCATTATGCCACATCTGTTCACATAAACCATTATATTTCTTCACACAAGGATATGAACTGAGCCATTTCAGTTACTCTCTCAATTCTACTGTTATTTTCCTCATGAAAAAAGTAGTTATCCAAACAAAACATTCCCTGAGTCAACACAGAAAATCGATATAGCTGATTTTCATTTGGAAGAGTCTTCATAACTTTAATGGCAAAAACAAACAAAAAAAAAGCCATGCAGAGTTTGCTACTGTGCTAGTTTTAGGTGTTTTTAGTACTTTGTATTCATATGTATGTAACTACATTGATGGTGTAATTACATTTTAATAGAGCAAGACCTCACAAAACTGTCTTATGATCCAATCCCAATTTGGGAGAATTGTTTTGTAATACTTTTCCTGAAGAGATCTCTCCAACTGGAATCCCATTCACATCCCAGGGTAAAAACATAGCCAAAACATACTGCAAAGTTATGAAGGCCTGCTGCGTAACATCAAGAAAATACTGATTTTGCAACTGTCACATAGATTTGGGGACACAAGCAGCTAGAGACAGATTACTGCAAACAACTGTATGTGGCTACAGAGGAGAAAGCAAAAAAAAACCCAAGAAACCCTTAAGTCAGCCACAGTCTTACTTTGCACCCTGTGATTTTAGTTTGCAGGTGAAAGTGAGACAGTTCCATCTGGCTTGGAACCCTTTAAGGGTTTCCACCGTATACTTTTTGCAGAGATGCTCTCAAATTCAACCTGAAGGAGGAATCAGTGTTTATACTCTGCTTATTTCTAACAAGAATTCACAAACATTTGTCTATTTGGAATGAAAAATATAACTAGTTTACATAAATATTTTCAACATCCAAGAAAATGTACAAATCTGAAGTCAAACACATTTGGCTTGCAACAAGCCCTGTTTGCTAATGTCTTTATAAAGGCTCAGTTTTAAAGAAAAGTAGTCATTTTAAATACAACCAATATCCTGCAAATGCCATCCCATTGGATGGAGGCACTCACCATTCTTTTATACTTCTAGTGAAACTGAATGATAACATTCCACGTCTGCTTGCAAGCAACATACACCTTGTTTTGGTCCTGGATAGTTAATCTTCACTCCTGTATTTTGGAGCGATCTTTTTACAGCTCAGAGAAAGCATTGCACCTGAAATATTCAGCAGCATTGTGCAAAACCATCATTTAGTCTCCGAGGCTTTGGGTTGACTGCGTAAAAGTAGAAAACCACGATGACATAGCTGATTTCGCACTTGTGAAAGCTCCTCCAACTGATTGACCTGCATTACAAAACAAAAGAAAGAAGGTCAATAGTGTAGTGTTATCATTACTAAGCTGCTACAAAGAAGTATACATAAAGAAATAAATCACACTATCAGTTGTTCCATTTAGGATTTAAAATCCAAATCCAGAGCCTGTGTCAGAAAATATTCAAAGAATTTCAACATAGTAGCTCAGCAGAAATGGCCTACATTGTCCTGTACCCTGGAAGGCCTGCTAGGCTTCAGGCTGAAAGGCACTCCTTTGCAGAACATACAACAGCAAAAACATAGAAACACTCCGATGGATTAAAAGCGGAAGCTAAACAATTTTTCGGCAAAGCTACTGCAGAAAAATTATCAGATTCTTCAAAGGGTGAACTCAAGTTATCTCGCACTGCAAGATGGCAACATGATGTTGCCCCTGTTCAAGCGCAACAAGTGCTTTTCCAGAAAATTAAAGACTATTTCAAAACCTGCAGAAACTGACATCAGGTCTTCCTCTGATCTCAACCAGCTCTGGATAGTTTCAAAGTGACAGAAAAATGAGAACAGCTCAATGCAGAAGGTGGTGTTGTGGCCTAAGCACTTCCAGATTACATGAAAGCTTTTACCTGAACGTCACGTCTCTCTTGCCGTGTTCATCTCTGGCCCACACTGGAAGAGGAATTTACGCTAATTTCTTTGTCTACTTGCTTCTCTTTCCACTATTACACAATATACAAGGCCTCAATCGGCAGTTTTACCCCTCAAAATGTTGCTCTGTTTTGTATGTATGTTATAAAGTACACTTTGTTTAAAACAAACAATAACTGAGATATAGGATGCTTTTTCAAAAAAGATACAGCTCAGATACAAGCTGGTTTTAAATAAATTTCTTACCCACAGCTTTTCCTGTTTGTACAACATTTCGGCTAGTAGAAACCATCACATTTCCAATCTTCTTTCCACGTTCACTGTTTTGCACAGAGCTAAACAAGAGAGATACTGACGACTGTCAGTTGACTAACTTATTACTTCCAGGTATAAATAAAACATATAGTTAAAAATAGATATCAATACACACACAGATTTACATTGCATACATATATATAATTTTATATATATGATCAAGCCCATAATTCCTGCATGCATCTTATCCACATAGATGAGTCAGGCAAGCTTCTCAGATGAAGACAAAATACTACCAGCAAGACAGGAATCAAAACACCCAATGGTTCCTTCTTAGACAACACACTTTATACCTTTCCTAAATGTTTACCAAAATGCATTTATGTTCTAAATAACAAAGTCGGATTTGCAGTAGTTTTGAGAAGTTTTAGCCCTAATATATAAGCTTTAAACAAAATAGTGTTACCAATCATTCTTTTTTCTAAATAGTTTACTTTATCTTTCTCTTTTTGATCTAGTACAGTTTACACTCACGCTTTTGTTAAAGAAATGCAAAAAGACAACAGACACTACAGTCATTTGGAAAGGAAAGCACAAAAACAATCAGTTCTACTGCACAAGTGTAGTCACTTGAAAATAATCTCATTTAGTTTTAAATTGTAACATTCAAGTCCACATTTCAGGCTTTGCAAACCCATTTATGTAAAACTTAACAACACAACACGCCACATTGTTTTCCCGTTTTCAGAATCTTCAGTGTGGATTCAAAAAGCAGAAAGGAGTACACCAAGAACAAGTTTAGGCTCAGTTTGCAAAAAGCAAGTCATTTTGATGAGTATCTGATAGCAGAGTATCTGATAGCAAGTCACATCCGGAGAATAAAGGCACTGATGTAAAAATATTTATTATTAGATACACACTAACAGCTACTGGTCCTTTTACATTGATTTCAGGCTACTCAGCAGAGTTAATATGTCCCCTTTCAAACACAAAAATAGGGCAAGTAAAAGATTATAGACACACATCTTTCAAATTAAGCCTTTCTACAAAGACCATCCATTAATAATAAGAGCTGCTATCAGCATGCACCTTATTGAAGGCAATTACTTTGAGATAAATCTTGATTCATTTGCATTCTCAATCGCCATCATGGAAATTTTATCTGTCATTGGTCAGCAAAAGCAACAAAAAGATTCAGCAGGCTGAAGTCTGAACCTTTTTATTCCTCAAGCTGTTCTTCTACGTCAGCATGTGGTTTAGGTCTACTCACAGTGTACAGAAAATAACTGTTTACAGCCAAGCCAGGTGCAGAATCAGCAGCATGTAAGTATTGCTGATTTACAGCATCTTAAAGAACCGGTCTCTGATGTTTTATGGTCAACATAGCTAAGTGAGAAAACAATCTATTTTGTTTGGTGCATAAACAAGAATAAATAGTTAACTACAACTCCCAGACTGAATTCTGCCTTCAGTTAGAGCTAAACCAGCTATAGGAAAAACAAGCACCACTGAGTTTTAGACTTGAATACTACACATTAAGAGCTGAGACCAACTTAAAGTTCAGTTGAGTTTGGTGCAGTAAGAGATTATGTAAAACTCATTTTAAACTTCTAAACTGAAGAAGCTGAACCACGTCTCAGTACATATACAGTGAACTTCAAGAGTTTTAGAAGAATGCTGTATTAAAAACCAGCTAATTTAAAAAAAAAGCATGAATTCAACAAACTTTATGGCAACCAGCGCAAAGTTGGAGGGCTTTGCTGAGTCAGGGCTGCAATGAGCTCAGTGGCATCACAGTAACAACAGTAGCAAAGAACTTTAGAATGAATCAGAATTTAGCTACAGGAAAAGTAACTCTCCCCCAGGGATTCCCCCCCCCAGTAGCTGGCATGGGCAGTAGGCTTTGTTTATAACATGCAGTGTTTGTGAATTTCGACAATGATTAATGGCCTTTAGAAATGAAAGAGGCGTGTCTCAGTACCTATACAGTGAACTTCAAGAGTTTTAGAAGAATGCTGTATTAAAAAACAGCTAATTTAAAAAAAAAAAAATTGTTTTCTCCTAATAACGAGACTTAAAGTCAACATACAGAAAAACATCGATGAAAGTTTTAACAGCTTTAGTTTGCAATTTAAAAATAAATATACAAAAGCCTTATAATTACAATGCAAAAAATCAGGGCTCTATTATGTAAAGTCCAACACAAAATAGTGCATTAGCACTGTTTTTCCCTATTTCAGGCAAATGTTCCATCTTTAGATGCGGTGATGTTTTGCAAGAGAACATTGAGAACAGTTTCATGTACATGGCCAATTTAAATCATTATTTTGTTTAGCTCATCATAGCAACAGTTATACAGGTATTAGTATTTGACCACACTTTAAAAAAAAAAAAAAATCGAAGTACTATATACTTACTGTGACAATCTTAATTTAACATCTGATACAGAGTACTGTCCCTGGAATGGGTGGCTAGAAGAGGAAGAAAAACCCGAGAAAACATTATTTATTTTTTCATGATGAATCTGTATCATACAATTATTATAATAAGTCTGTGGCTTACAAAGAACATAAATCTTTTGTAGATATACTACTATGTCGCTTTACAGAAGGCTAGGTCCCAGTGACTATTCAACCTCAGACTTCTTATGAACTACCTGTAAGGTAACATCTATTTACAGAGCAGATCTTAACCATCTTTTCACACTAAGATACAGGTACCTCCTCCTAGCAACACAGAGCAAATAAAAAAGAAAGAAAAAAAAAAAGATCCTTTATTAGACCAAAAGAGCTTTGCAGGTCTAAAGAAAAACCTTCTTCACACTACAGCAGCTGACAAAGCAAAAGCAAACAAAACTCCCTGCAGTACAGTAATAACCCACATTAAAAAAAACACATGCACAGCCAACAGTGTTACCAAGCCTGGCATCATCCAATCTTTGAGTGAAAATACACATAAACCAATCCAAAGTACAGAAGATGCAACATAAACCAGCCAGCTCCTCTCCATTCCCACCAATTACAACCCTGGACACAGCTATTCCCTGTTCACCTGGAAGCAATTAATAAAAAGCAGAACCATCTGAGGACAATTCCTGAAGAATGACAAACCTTCTATAGCTGGGACAGCCAGCAATCAACTTCAACAAATTTCACTTCTCCTGACTCGGGATATATTTTTCTTCATAAAACTATAGCCCAAAATTAAAGTATTGAAGAACAGAAATACTCAATTTCTGTACTTACAGAATAGGGCCCCAACGTTTCACCCTCAGGGCTTTATAGTAGGAACAAGGGGAATGCTGTAATTCTACAAAATGGTGTGCCTGACTACACGTACTAGGAGCTCTCCAGGTTAAATGCTACCAAAAAGAAAAAAAAAGTTTTCTTACCTAGAATTTACCTCTGCAAGAGCTGGATGCTTGTTGCTATTCCAAACTCTGTAGTTGTGGGTATTTTTCCAGGCTGCTACAAATGCTGTTCCAAAGTCTGACAAAGTCTTTTCATTGTCTGATAAATTAAAATAAAGATGAGAATTTGCAGCAATTCATTAGAGATGTAATATAACAAATTACTTTTTTTCCTTGTAAAGAAAAACTAAAGTTTTCCAGACTCTTATCAAATGAAAGACAATTAAAGCTCTAGTACTAAGAACTAGGCACTTCAAAAATGTTTCATCATGTTAATTTTAAAGTGTCCCAAATATACAATGCCAAGACAAGAGAGAAAAGAAAAAAAAGCTTAAAGAAAAGCTTCACAAAGTGCTAAGTAAAGAGCTCAAGTGGAAAAAAAAAAAGTCATCCAAGCATAGGCCTCTTGACTTACTCTCTGGGCAAGACAGGAAAGGGGAGAGAATGGCCACATATAACAACTAAGAACAAAAACATCATTTGCATTGGTCTTGGTCAGATACACTGGGCTTTGCTGTACCATGTTATTACTCATTCAAATTTAGTAAATCCCAAATCCACTCCAAAACTGCAGTATGAACTACTGTGGAATAAACTTAACATAACAACATCCCCTTTAAACCACTGAAGAGTATAGGAAATCACTTTAAAGCCAGCCAGTGAAATTTCCAGAAAACCCTGACATTTCGTATCAACCAAGTAATCATCTTAAAACATTAATGTTATCAGACAAAGAACTTGGCATCTTCCAGACTTTAAAATCAAGTTCTCAATCCCATGTTTTCTCACAAATACCACAGAACAAGATCTGAATCACTTAATTGAGGTGAATAGAAAATAACCATGACGAGAATGAAGTTAACAGGGTCAGTGCTGGGCAAACTAAACTTTTTCCACAAATAAAATACTGATTCTTTCAGTTATAGTCATGCAGAAAATGTTAGAACATAGAGACTTCACTCTGAGTTAAGACAAAAAATGTTGAGCCTCAGAAAACACAATCTTATAAAGCCTCTAGATGACACTTCTCACTTACGTGAATCCCTACATAAGATCATGGCAAGAAGGGAAAGAGATGGAACAGCCTAGTAAGACTTTCTGAAAACAGGCACGTAATGTATCCTTGAATCCAATTAGTTCCCCAAAATTAACTTCAGGTTGCAACAGAGTCTGTGAGACACTCAAGTTTGTGAAAGTCTCATCATGTATGGGGTTTCAGGTATTTCTACTTATGAGGAAAACTTCATTAAATCAAGGTGAAGGAGACAGTCAAAGTGTCTGTAAGGCTGTGAAGTAAGAATTAGCAGTTTGTCAAGGGACAACACGGCTAGCCAAGGACAACTGAAAAAGCAGCCTAAAATGAAATGTTAGGCAGAGGGAGATCCAATGATAGGCCATGTGCTTAATGCAACAGAGCAAATGCTTATTACACCCACCCTCATCCCAGTCCCTAGATAAGGTATCTGTTCTACCTGGTTGCAGCACAGCAGCAAGCAGTGCATGAAGATAAGCACTGAACTGAGCCCTGATCCACTCATCTCCTCCTTCCCATCCAGTGCCATCAAGGAAAACATCATCTCTGTTCTCAGTTACATGCTTCACCAAGTAATCTGCAAATCTTAGGTCAGCAGTTGTTGGGTTCAGGATCTTACGGAGTTCCGGATCGTGGATTTGTACATGAGCATCTTCTACCTGTTTGAAATAAGTTCAAGGGTAAACATTTACCTAAATAAAACAGCATATATATACTACTATATATCACTACCTAAATCAAAACCCACAGCCCCCCAAAATATCAAGGAGAAACAAATGGCCAAAGAATGAGTGAATTGTTCTCAGGAAGTCTGATACTGCTCTGATATAACTGGAATCTGATCATCTTCCTGGCAAACAGAAAAATCTGCTTATTTGACAGTATTTGGCAGGGGAAGTTTGGTGCTGACATGTATTGTCCTAGAGGCTCTTTGATTATCGCTTCAATTTATTAAGTTGATTACCTATATGTAGCTATCTTAGGTTACCAAATAACAATTATATAGTTGTATCTATTTGCCAGAACTGACAGTGTTTTCTTAGATAGTATTTTTTTAACCTCTTGATTAAATCAGAAGGAAGTCAATAGCAATGTGTTTTATTATCTGACTGCATCTGTTTCTCAGCTGCAAGCACTTACTTTTGAAGACCTTATTACAAAGTCATGAAAAAAGCCCATGACATGAAAAAATTACACCAGCAGGAAAATAAAAATTTAAGTGCCCTGCAAATTCAAACATTGGATATAAGAAAATACAGAAAAACATGTATTAGTTTTGCACAGCTTATCTAATCCCATCCTAACAAATGATACAAATTTAATAAGCTGCATTTAAGAATTTATTTCATAGGAAAATAATTCAAAATTGGGGCATGAACATGAAACTTTAAAGCTCTATTTAAAATACAAACTCTGTTTCCCCCTCTACTCCTCTCTAGTTCAAGAAATTCAAATGCAAAGATTCATACTTCCACAATTGCATCACTCAGATGTTTCTGCTGACGGAACAGGATATTGGTGGCTCCCGCAACAAAGCCGCGGACTGTTACATCTGACAGGAGATGATGCTGCTGCAGTGCCATGTATGGCAAACAAAGGTACCCCTAAAGTAACAGGGATATTTAGAGGATTAACATAAGGCTAAGGAAAAAAAAATCAACTGTTTAAGGTCAGAGTTTTTCCTAATAAAAGCCAGCACATTCCACTCAGAATGAACCTTGCTTATTACAATTCCATCCATGATTATCATTTTGTTACATCTGCAAAGCAAAGCAACCAGATTCCACATGAATTAAATTTTTCAAGAGGTTGTGTTGCCTTTCTGTCTAAGGACTGAAAATGAAATACAACACAAAGGACAGGAATGAAATGCGTTTATAAAGCAACAGAATAAACAGTAGGAAACAAGAATGAGGTCTTAGGTCCGTTCAGAGACAAGCAGTCAATGGAGATGAAGATTCATCTTTGCACTTGCATATCATGGTGTCTTCTGGTAGTCCTGAGGCACATAATGCAGAAAAGCTACACAGTGCTATCCACATTTTGTAGGTGGAGATTTCCAGGCTCTAGATACAGCAATCCATTTTTGATAAGCATATGCATGCCTGCTTTAAGAAAGGGCAGGATAGAAAGCAATACACTGTGTTTTTTTAGCCACTCCACACCTGTAAGTTAATCTAATATCCTATATTCCAATTAAAAAATAAAAATTAAAAAAAACCCCAAAACAAAACACCACAACATTTTGAAAAAAGGCTTTGCACTAAGTCATTGAGAGATCATTGAAAAGCAGCTGTAGATATCATAATTTTCTTTTTAAATAATCAACATACCCCTGAAGTCTAATTCCAGCTGTTCGATTGCATAAAGCACAACACAATTTATTCACTAGTAGAAACCCAGAAGGGCTAACAGCATACTGGACAGAAACAAAAAGCACATGCACTTTATCACAGAGTACATGGTAATTAGAAACATATGCAAGAAAGGAGCACAACTATTCTCTTTTGTTATATTAGACACAGGGATGGCTTTCCAGATGACAAGCACTTATCAGTTGAAAACAAACAGCCTGTGTCAAAGGAACAATGATGCTTTGAGAGAAATCACCAACCTAAAATGGAGTATTTTCAAAATATATGGCTTCAGAAGCTGGCAAAGGAAGGTTTAATTACTGTATATTCAAGTAGCAAAGTCCTGGAAATTTTTCATTATGTAATGTATCAAATGTCAGTTCCCAAATTCACATTTATCTCTAAGTATAACAACTTTTATTTCCGTGAACACGGTCCATTCTTTTTAAAAGAGTGCAAATGAAATGAGTATTACATCTTTACAGAACTGGTACTAAAGAAAAAAGTATCACAACCTGTTTTCCTTATGCTCAGGTGTACTTGGATAATGCATTATGCCATCTTGCAAAATCTCCTCCCACTCAAATTTGTCAGATTTATTAGTCTTTCCATGGCATGGCATAAAACAACCCTGAGATGAGAGCTCTAGAAGAGATTTAAACTTTCCAGTAAGTGGTTAAACTATAACTTTGAATCATGTTTTTCTGATAACTTAGAGATGTAAAGCCTTTTCTGCTTTAATTACATTAGATGAACTCAAATGGAAAGTGCCTTTGTGGAACAGAAGGTAAACATGTAGAAACTGTCAGCTTCCTTGAAGTTGTTTACTTTTCCATTTTATGAGCTTAATAGCAAACTGGGTTTGCACTCGTAGGCCCCCTTATCAATTATTTTCTTCTTGATTACAATCTAGTGTTTTAAACAGAACTAAATAGAACTTACTGGTTATTCTTTTCATTAGACAGACCGTAAGGACAAACACTAGCCTGCAGATTTTTGTTGAAAAAGCATCTCTAACAGTGACGTGAGGGAATACAGGGCAATGACATTTGAGCTGCTCACTTGGGCCCACATCGTGTACCATTTCCAATGAAAGTTATTGTGAGAAGCTCAAACACAATCATCAAATACAATGTTGCGCAAGGAAATGCAAATAAGCACCTCCAAAGGAAGAAACATCATTTTGAACCTCATCAGCTTGAGGAAATAAATCTGAATCTTCTACTTTCTGGGCAAATGTTCATCTGAAAAGTTACTACATTAAAAACAGAACAAAAAAGTATATAACTTTTTTTACTGACAAAAGTATCTTTAAAAGGGATGCATTTTCCCTGTTCTTTATGGGAAACCAGCCCTAGTACATATATTGCTTGTTATCTGACAACAATGTCCATTGGAGTCCTTAGAGAGACTCTGCAATACCTGGAGTTCAGTTAGGCATCAGCTCAAGCTTAAAATTCAGCAGCTCAGCACTATTCACAGGGAAAGAGCTACAGACAACCTGGAAGAGTTATCATGTAAAGAAAGGTGAAATTTTTTATATATACATATATATATTTTTGTGTCTATATATACACATGCATTTATATACACATTTTGTGCATATATATACACATACACATTTATAAATACATATATACATAAAAATTAAAAGAGGAAAACATAGGCTTAGCTGTCAGCCAAGATAAGGTCAGTTTAGATTAAGGTATTTAAACACTTCTTAAGTACTCTGATCTTGTCCTATATAGGTTAGATCAACAATTCTTCAGAGTAAAAGAAAACAGTAGTTACTGATACATGCCATTTATGAAGCACAGTGGGGTTGCAGGTTACCATCATGTAGAATTGAAAATAGTATATAAGTATACACGACAGAAAAGTGGAATGCATGTGTGCGCACACACTTCCCTCTCAAACGTGCACTTACACTTTCCACCTGCCTAGGAATGCAGTCACTTGCCAGAGACTGTACTTACAGGTTTTGTAGTACCCTACTGTCCACTTGGAGTTGGGTAACCAAAATTATTAGCCACTTCTGAAAAACAGAAGTCTTTGTGAATTACCAGGTATCATGAACAACATGTTTACCTTTGTAAAAATAGCCAACGGCATACCATACTGGTCCTCTTCCAACCCAGATATCAGTCCTGGAACAAGCACTGCGTGTCCTGTATTTGCTTGGGGCTGCACAGTGATTGGAAGGCTTTCTGAGCTCATGCCTTCGCTTGGAAGATTTTCAGCTTGTTCTGATGCTGTATTTTCACGTTCTCCTTTCAAATTTGACTCCTCCAAAACACTAGGATCTAAGGTCTCCCAGTCACTTTCAGAGGATGCTGGAGAACTGCGGGAAGGAACTTTCAAGCGCTGCACAGTACCATTGGAGGACTGAGCTCCATTGCAAGTCTTCTCTGACTGGGAGAAAGGCACGTTTGCTTTTTGACCTTCCAGTGCATGGCTTCCTGCCATCTTCCTGCCTCCCTTTCCCATTTCTAAGTTTGTATTTGAAATGTCAGCAGCAGACACAGAAACATAGTCATCTAACCGTGATGTATTTTCCTGCAAGCCAGCATCCTCCGATATGCTCTTTCTTGGCTTATACTGTGAGCAGTCAGTAAGACCATGTTCAATCATACCTGGAAAGCAATAGCACGCATGAGTATCACCATCTCAATAGAAATTTAAGTGACTTTTGTTAAAGAAAATGAATAAAGTGCTCTTGTGTGCATAGTGGAAATCACGTATTTCAAAACACTACTTTGGGGGGTGGGAGGTGTGCATTAAAAAACAAAACAAAGCAAAACCCCCAAAATCACACTTTCTTTCCTAAAGAATCTGCCCCAACTTTTGCTTTGAGATGACTAGTTATAAGCTCAGAATTAGCAAGGTTAGTTTTCTGTGGGTTTTTTGTTGGGTTTTTTTTTGAAGAGTGCATGCAGAAGGGAGAGAGAGGTTTGTGGTTTTGTTTTTTAACGAACTTGACAGGAATATGTGACTTATGCAGGGTCCCATCTATGTTACCCACAGGCAACACAGAAGATCCAGTGGCTCCAATTACGCACAAGAAATAACCCATAGAGTGCAAGTGGTAAGTATTAGGAAATGTGCATATAATCCATGGACATGCATACAAGTCACTCATTTTTCAGGCAACGAAACATAAGTCTATTGTCACATAAGTTGTTTTCCAAATGAAACAGTACAGCCAATCTCAGTCATCATCAGATAGCATATAAAAAGTAGTCCAAACTTCTCTTCTTACCAGGAAAGAGTGACAGGACAGTCATCAGAGCTCCCACCAATCTATTTACTGGAGAAATATAAAACAGCACCTGGTGGCAGAAGGGAGGGGAGTGGGGGGACGAAAGCATGCAAGAGAGGAAAGGGGAATTAGGGAGGAAAGAATGAGAAAAACACAATTACACTTAAGCATAACAAAGATAGACAGAACAGATGCAAACTATTCAAGGCATTGCTTTTGATGTTATTTTAGAAAGTCTGCTTAACAACAAAAGCTCTTACAGCAGAGTTCAAAGTAAATATTTAAGTATGTCTATTGCATCCTTGTATTTTATAATATTTGTAATATATATGTTATGTAAATATACACGTGTGTGTAATATATACTTGTCAATCATTCAGATTTTTCCGTCAGTCATTCAGATTTTTTTTCCCCCAAATTGATCCAGTTACTGAATGACTGACAGAAAAAAATTGTTCCTGGCATGCCACATAAATTCTTGTTCATTCGTAGTACATCAAAATTTCTGTTATAAATCAAAGAGGCCAAATAATCTCCATTCCAGAATTCGGACAAAAACCTATGCAAAAACATCTAAGAAAATATATTAAAGATATGCTGCATTTATCCTGTTTTGATTTATCTGCATACATTTATTACAAGTATCTTCCTATGATTAAAAAGGATTTTTTGGAAACAGAAGACATGACTGATACTAACTTTGGTTAAACACTTAAGGCATAACATGGTGAAACAGAACCTCCTTAATTAAATCAGAGAGACTGGGATTAGTAAATTAGTTAGGAATTTGAAAGGGGAGCGTCAAAGGCTAGCAATGAAAGAAGAAACACAAGGCAGACTGAATATTACTACTGGAGTTCCTCCAAGACAGGCCTTTGGCAGGGGGAGGAAAGAAAACAACCAACCAACCAAAACCAACCCAAAACAAAACAACAACAAAAAACCCCACAAAAAAACCCCCACGAAACACCCCCATGAAAGTCAACTTGTTTAACAATGCCATTTTTACATCCTCAAGCAGCACAATACTAGTAAAAAAATATATGATCATTACAAGCAACAAACAAAATGCAAAGGAATACAGAATGATCCAACTTGATGACTTTTCAAGCCAGTTTCATAGGTATATGATGAAATTAAAAGTGCAAGTTTGTGGACTTTGACTTAATAAAAGACTTCTACTATAAGCTAGGAAGACACTTTCAAAGTGACTGATGAGTAGTAACTCTTGTTTTTAACTAGCAACTCTTGTTGTTTTAACTAGCAACACTAGTATTTGCAAGTTTACAAGCTAGTGAATTGATGGAACCAAGAGAAAGACCTATGCAGTCCTAACACATACCAAATGATGTTTAATGGTACCTCAGCTAAAAATAGACTATGTATACTATCTTGTACAATTTTTCTTTTTTCTACATTCAAGACAGGTGAATTCAAATTGCAACAGCCACAGAAAAAGCATGAGAAGAAAAAGCAGCTCGTCTGAGGAAAGAGCTGCTGCTGACTCAACTGGAATAAAAACATCTAACCTTTTAAAATGCTGCTCTATAACATGCGTGTACGAAAGATGCCTGATATAATAGCAAGGAACAGAAACCCAACAATACCTCTATAGGTTTAGATTCTCAGATGCCATGTATTCCTAGCCAAACTTATTTTTAAGCCTACAGAAATAATTAGTCTATAAAGCACCACCTTGTTTTCAAGAAATCTATTCCAGTCTAGGTTTTTGTTTGGATATACTGCTTACTTAAGCCGAGTACTCTTCTGTATTTGTTCTATCAAGTCCCTCTGCCATCTGTCCATCTGTATGGGTGCACGCTTCCTTACCCCTCCCAACCCCATTACATGGACTACAACATTTACATCAGCAAACTGGGTGGTCCTGGCAGCGGATAGTAAAATGATCACCATCTGGAAGTTGTCTTCAACCCTAATAACAAGCTGAGAGGCGAAAAAAAAAATAAATAATCCTTTAGCCTGTGGAAAGGCATCAACCAAATTTCTAAGGATTAAAGGAAATCAGTCTGTGGCATTCAGGCACTCTTCAGCTCAAAGAAAATTGGCATTACTAGTGACTTCTTGCATATTATATTTAAGGTCTTTGAACATACAGATTCCCATAGTTATTCTGGAACTTGAACATTTGCCAGAAAACAGGCAGTGCTAGAAAACCAATACTCTTCCTTTTGAAATTGCAAGTTTTGTCTTCCTATTTGAGCTTAGGGAAAAACAAAACTAAAGCAATCTGCAGGTTTATTCAATAAGCATCCAGTTACTTTCAAAACAATTTAGTATGTTTGAGTCATAAGAACGTGCTTGGGAAACCCTCCCTAGCCCCTCTTCCTGTGTATTTATGTCTTGCGGTTTGAGCAGCTTCAGCTTTACTGTAGCTCAGTAAAGTATTTTGTTTATATATGTCCAAACGCTGAACTGACCTGATGAAATGTTATCATAAGTTTTTAAACAGATCAATAGAGATACTTTACAAAATCTTAACTGAAAAATGTATTTTCTACTAATGGTTAAAAAAAAAAAAAATCACTGCAGACTTTCAGAATGTATTAAGTTATTTTTGGGAAAAAGCTTGAATATTGAGTTGATTACACACATTTCCACATGTATACTCCTACTATGTTACAATCATATTTTCTCAAGTATACCTTTTGCATAGCCTTTAATATTGCAGTCTTTAGCATATGGTTCTTTAATGCAGCAACTGATTTCTTGTCATCAATACTTAGAATGGTCAAGGTGTATCTAACTTACAGAATTAAATGACAAGTGCAAAAGCTCTGGAGAAGCACTACTTCCATTTTTTCTGCCTCTTCTATTTACTGCCTCACAAAAGACACCTAGGCCTTGGATATATCAAAACCACAACTGTTTTGATATCTTACAGATTAAGTCCTACTGACTTTCCAGTTGCAGCTAACAGGAAATTCTAATGTTCCTTCTCAGCACTCTGAAGAAGCTGGGTTTTAAAACAGCAGGTTCACTGAAGAAAAAGTGAAATTTGGGAAACTGAAATAAAACTTTAAACAAAAAATTAAAAAGCAAAACAAAAATAAACCTCTGCATGAATATGTGTGGGAGCTGACACATAGTCATTTCACTGAAAGTTCCTGTTCTAGGTTATTAATATATATATACACACACAGAAGAAGAAAATAAATATACCTACTATTTCACATCTGCTTGTACATTTTGCATATCCCACTTAAACTGCTAAGATAGCATAGCTTCTGAGGCTGTAAGATAGCCCAAAGAAAACATTGAGCCTATAATGCAACAGTTTTTAGCAAATTAGAACCTGAGTTCAGTCTGAATTAACAGCCCTTTACACAGTCTCCTGCAGGTGTTCAGGCAATTCAGGTTTGAAGGACGCTTGTAGCACTCATTTCCTTTGGTATACCTATTTAAAACCCAAACCAGAAGTTCTATTTACTGAATCCTGTAAAGCTGTATGCTCCCTTTTAGGTACCAGCATTTCCTATCAGTTCCTTCACACAGGTACTTATTTGCATTATGTGTTTCCTTTCCTATCTTTTATAACATGTTAAGTTGCTTCACTCACATTTTACTTACTCTAGCTGGGACAGCTATTAATAAGGTGGAGTGTGGATAGAACAGAAGTGGAGGCAAATTTATGCATCAACACACAGTAGTTACTTTGAGCATAATTTCTCAATTTAAAATTGGATGCAAAGTTTTTTATATGATTTCAGATACTTCTGTTTTACCTTATTTTGTTTTTCGCTAGTATATTCTACATAACTTCATAGGAAAAAATTAACAATTCTATTTCTATTTCAGTTACCTGCCTCAGACTACAAAACATTACCTTTTTCTCTAGAAGAATCAATTTAAAAAGGATCAAGACCTGAAAAACACAAAAAAAGAAAAACATGGTGAGTTAATCAGTGCCATTTATCAAAAATAGTGTGCAAGCATAATCTCTTATTCAAGTTTTCATACTAATCACTGCATAACTGTTCTCCACCTGTTCTCCACCTGAGCACTCTTTAAAATAGCATTTCAGATGCACAGAGAAAAACCTGCACCAACAGTAACTGTGTAATTTGAATCATATAAAACTTATTTATAAGAAAGAACATGTTATATAATTCTGGAATTTAAAAAAACCCACCAGTAAACTGCATAAACATAAACCAGCTCCTCCACAGAAACACAGAAAAGAATTCAGCAAAATACCAAGAACAGCATTCACCTCACCTAATTTTAGGCATCTACAGATGAGGCATCTAGATCAGAAGTGGCTGTTCAGACTCTCTACACTCAGAGACAGATGCTTCTGGGGCATGACTGGCAGACATTTGAAGTTAAACAAAAATGAGTTCCACCCCAAAAATCTACTGAACATGCGCAAATATACCACGAAATCCAGATTCTTGAATTTGTTTCCTTGGTGCCTCTCAGTTAGTAAAAGATTCTAAATGCAATTTGTACCTTAGCTATAGGACACACACTCAATTTCAATAGTCATTAGGAAAAAGAGGCGCAAGTCCCCTCAGGTTCTATGATGGCAGAAGCTGCAATAACTACAAGATACAGGGAAAAATGCTCCAAGTTGTGTCTGCACGGACTTTAGCAATATTCTTCTACCCCATTCATCTGGGGTAGACGAGAAGCAGGAAACAGAAACAAGACCATAACTGAGATACCACTTGCACTTAAGGACAGGACTAAAAAAAAAGTCACACAAACCTAGAAAACTCCAGGGAATCCAGCAGACAAACAAAACTTCTCTGTCTGGAACTTACTTTCACTGAAGTTATGTAGGCAGAAGGGGAAGGGAAATCAGGAGGTTGTAACAAGAAGTACTTAGGAAACAGTCTTCTTACTCCTAGCTCAGGTATGTCTGGACATGTTTATTTTTCAATTCCTCACAAAGCATTTTACCCCACAAAATAAGTGCTGTACTTTATATATCTAGCAGAGAATACCTACCTTGTGTCTGAAGTGAAGAACAAGATCCCGAGGAGACAGACCTGAGATACCAAAAAGAGAGCAATTATTACAGTTTAATAGCTAGTAGAGATACTAACTTATTTCTTGTCACTGTTTTTCAGGGGGAGGGGGACACCCGTTATGTATTCTATGTGAACCTGGTTATTTCAATAGCAGAACTCATATCAAATTCTTTCTTTTGAGCAGGAGCAAGACTTAAATCTACAAAGGAGACAATAATAACATGAATAGTCACACTCTGAGTTATTCCTGTTAGCTGCCACATAGCATTATGGAAACACTGAATACTACACTGTGCATTCAGAAAACACAGGGAAGAGTCAGAATCAAATATGGGATAACCCAAATAACAGGTGGATGAGAGCTTGAGCACCCCACACCATCAGACAGTTCCATCAAAAAATTAAGAAGGTACTGTTTCCCAAAAGCAGCCAAGTAGTCGCTTGCCAGTTAGGTCAAGAGGTAACATGGCTTTCAACCTACAACTAACTCCTATTATGAAAGCAACACCACATTTATTTGACATTTATTTAAATCTATTAATAAAGAAATGCATAACAGAATACTGTGTAGGCACACAGACCTCTCGTGCTTAATCTGTTAACACACATAACAAATTAGCTCAGGAAGGGAATGTGTTGATTAGCATAACGCTATCTCTGCTGCTTGTACAAAAAAGTCACTCACCAAGATAAACTTGTGACCCTTCTAGCAAAGTACTGCCCAAGGAACTATTCATATGATCATAAAGTTCCTGTAAAAGTTAGAACAAAGGCAAAATAGGCAGAAGCCGTTAATGGCATGTGGTCACACAAAATCCAGAATAAATAGAATTCACTTATTCAAGGATTTCAATGTTTTACTCCAGAAAGAAAGTAAAATTTTACTAATGGAGTCAATGGAAGTACATGCTGACAATATTGCATTTCATTACAAATCAGAAAGTTGACCCTCTGTCAGATTAGGGTAGTTCATTTAGTTCACATTATTACAAGAGCTGAATAACTTAATGACCTGTGCAAACAGAGTATTTGAGCACTAATTAAAACCACTAAAGTTCACAGCCATACACTGAAAGCTTTGTTCTGTGTGGCTATTCCTTAAGTTACCTTTAGAATTGAAATTTGTGAGAAGTCTTTTTCTTCAAAATACGCATGTGTAATGAGTTGCAGCTTTGCCTGAAGTAACCCATACAAAGGCTTGAAAGAAAAACAAACACAAAAGCAAGTGAAGAAAACTTATTTAGTCACTCATTTTGAACTTTAATCTTCTCCCGCTCTTATCTTGCAATATAGACACGTTATTACACACAGAGTTCATGGAGTGGCACTCCTTAGCTGCTAACTTGCAGCATCTTTCTCCTATGCTTGTTTTAAATGATGATAATTCTTTTTTCTTTCCAATTGCACATACCATACAATCACTGAACATCTTTCTGGAAAAGTATTTTCCTGCTTTAACACTGCTCATGCAGCTCCCATAATAGTTCTTTCTTTAGCTTTAAGCACAGAATTTCTGTTCCCTGTCTGATGACCAGCTTTTGCTAAATAGGTAGAAATAAAAGATACTCCTTCAAAACAAGAGTATGCTGTATGTGTGACAATCTTCAAACCTCTTTCATAGCTGTCAATAGCCACTCTCTCCAGTTACTATAATGGCCAAACTCCTCAATCCTACTACATGAATAAAAAGTTAGCAGCACTTAAGAATAATCAAAAGTGCAAATAGATATCCTGGTCCCTGACAAAAGGCAGACACTTTTACAATTACTCTTACAAGGAGATACCAATTCAAGGTTGCTCGCTCAAATGCCATAAACTTTTGATTCAGTTTTACTTCAGCATTTTGTTACCCTCTGCAATGACTTCAAGACAGATGTTTGGAGCCAGAAGTTCCAAACAAGAATATGGAAACCAAGTAATTTTTAGTATGTTATTTTGAAGTGTTTTGGGAGTTAAACATTCTTACCAGCTGACTGAGAACACAGACGCTTTTCTGTACTGTTTCTCGGGTGATATCTGCTTGCCGTACTTTTAATGCCTAAGAAACAGAAGTATTACAGTATTTTTACCCACACACATTTTCAAAAATAATTCTTTCACGGGTCTACTTGCCACATAACACCCCCTATTTAAACAAAATACTAAACCTGACTGCCTTTAATGGTGGAATATCCAAACCATGTAACAGCATGCCCTTACCTAGTAAAAATGGTCCTAACACTGATATGTCAGAATTGTGTTTTCATCCCACTGTGCACAGCAAAGATCCAAATACCGTTGTGATGATAGGCAGAGAACTGTTTAAAAGACACTGGCATGGAAAAAAGGCAATAGCCCTGGTAAAGGCAATGGCATTTTAACTCAGGGTAATGTAACAGAAGAGAAGGCACACCACCACTCATTCTTCTCTAACATTATCTGGGAAAACGGACCAGGTTGAAAAGTCTTTGCATAGCAATTGTTTGCTTTATACGTCAGGATCTTCTTTGAGCCACCCGTAAAATAAAAGAGGTGCCATCTGCAGAATCAACTACATTCTCAGCCAGACCAAATGGTCCCAGCACGTAACAGCAGACCTAGAAAGGGTGGGGGCAGAAATACAACCAAGTGATTAACTCAATTGTACAAAACAGCAAGTGTGCCGACTGTAGCCCACACATCAAAAAGGACAGATGGAAAGAGTGCTACAGCTGTCATATGAAACACGTTGGTTTAGATTCTTCTTGTTCCAAAGAGTTCACTTTAAACATCTATTTAATTTCTTAATTGGTTACTAAACAGCATAAACTTGAATCAAGAGCACCATGAAGCCAAGTTATTGCATAGTTAAATACAGCAAGACTCTAATCACAGAATACAGTGAAGTCTGGCTGCAAAGATAGTGAGTGAACTAAAATCAACATGGATTTAGTTCAAAAGAAATGGAATTTAAATCTGCACCTGTAAAATTTATCCTATAGCACAAACAGGAATTTGAAATATAATAAAGATGTAAATTATGTGCCGTGGTTTAATGTTAATCACATTATCTGAATACAAGACTCATTCAAAACTCAAATCCACGTGACATTCCAGATTCTTGGCATTTCACTGGGAAAGGGAGTAATTTTAAAAGAAATTTGTAGTAACTTCTCAATTGTAAGTGCACATATATTACCACTACCACTTTTGAAAACATGGGCAGATTCTAGTAGATCAAGTAGATAATTTCCTCAGCGTGATCTGATGCACCCTGTAGCTGTCATCAATTTTTCAACTTTACTGCTAAAAGTTCGGTATCAGTAAGGAACTACAATGAACGGGAAGATTCTGGTCTACTCTGCAAGCATACTTTTGGCAAAGGAAGTAGGTGAAGAGAATTATCACTACACTCGCATGGTTAGATCCCAGGAAATACTCTAAAATTCGTCATAGTCACATACCAAAGAAATTTCAGCTTTTTCCACCCAAGAGGCCTACTTACTGGAAACATGAAAGACTGTCAGTTTCATTTTGCTACTTGGTGCCAATGCCTGGATTAGCTCTCAAGAACCAAAATGTATTTTGTAATTGCCTTGAACATTTCAAAAGATCACAATATGCCTACTGACATAAGGGAAAGAAATAATTCTCAAGTTCTGTAGCTACCTACTGTGCACATTTTCATAGCTTTTTAATGTAAACTGATCATGCAGTTTGTTGGTGCAAGCCATTGAATTTTAGGGTCATTACTGCAACAAGCCTGTTATTTCACTAATATAATTCACAACTTGGGAAGTTACCTTTGCTTCAATCTGCCTATAGCAAGAGACGCCATATACTGTGGTTCGATCTCCACATCTTGGTGGCAAATGGAAAAACACGGTATCTATGAAAAACAAAGGACCATTTCATAAGTCACTAACAAGAGTTCAGTATTTTTATTTTCAGCATCACTTATTTATAAAATGTTTACTGCTGAAAATACTGGCACACTTATTTTCTGAGACTTAAAAAAATAAGAAAGAAAGAGTCATCTATAAAGCTATGCCTGCATCAAAATTAGTTTCCAAATTGCAAGATGCTTTGTGGAAGAATCCCCAGCTGTGCCAATATGGATATTCTGACAACAGCCTCATGTTTAGCCTGACCAAACTCCCGTAAGCCCACTGACAGGTTCTCAGGAGCAGCTACTGACAGCAGAGAAGCACCACTGCAACCTGCAGGCATGCTGCTTTCCCAATCCAGTACGGAGGAGCAAAGACAAGGCACTGTGAGGCAAGGTGTACAGCTGGAGCATGATGCCATCAAGAAGGTAAATGCAATGAAGATAGGGAAAAAAGCCACCAAGGAGGAAATATACAGTTGAAAGATTAGAGTAGCTGCTACCACTGGCTTGATCTATATACGCACGTACATATACACATGCACTTGCTACTACTGCAAAAAAGTTGCTAAATCCTAAGCAAAGGACAGGACATTACAACTGTTTGCCTTTCAAAATATGAGTGAAATCTGTTTTCAAGCCAGCTATTATTTTTTTTGCTTCACAGTAACAAAATGAACAGAAGAGACAATTACACATGCATTCAGTCTAACAGAAAGAGGGACTCTTTATTACAAAAACTTACTCTCTTGAGCAAGTTTAATTACATTATGGAGATCATCTAGGGTTTTAGAAAGTCTTTAAGACCATTTCCTGTACCAAGTCATCCTCTTCGCAAAAATGCAACTATCAGAGGGAATTAGTTTAAAACTCAAAAAATAGATATCTAATAAAGTGACAATAAATGTAACATAACTATTATCTGAAACATATTTGCCTGTTTCAAGCTCGTGTATTCTTCCCTACAAAACATAAAGATACATATCAGTCTTGTCGCCAAGTCTTTTTTTTTCTTACAAAAAAAATACACATTGATAATCTTTTAGTGCAGCAATAAAAATGTTCAAACTTGAGCATTAACTGGGATTGTACTGAGCAAAGAGGGAACAGGTAAGTGCAGCTGTATATGATTTTCCTAGCTTTGAATATAGCCGACTTCTTGTTATGTATTTAACAATGCAGAAATTGAGCAAAAAAAAAATCATGACCCAGAGCAGAGTCAGAGAGACTCTTCTTGCTGCTGGGAAAGGGATTATTTTGATATGACTTCCTTTGCTTCAAAATGAGGGCTCTGGAAGCTGGAGAATTAGGAAGCTAAGTACATCAAGTTAAAAAAGAATTTAAAAAAATCTTATTAAAAGTAGTATTAAAGGGTTTCTGTGATTTTGCTGTTTTAAGTGATTTCCTTGTTCACTGCTCTGCAGAAAAAAGATGAAACAACTGAATGTGCATCTAAATGTCACGGCGATGTACTGAACTCCTGTCAAATAAAGAAATAAATCCAATACTAAACAAACAAGAAAAAAAAACTACTGCAGTGAACTTGCTGGTAACCGCATGGCAAAGGCATCCTATCTTCTTGCTGCTGACAAATACACTAAAGCTCTTGTTCCTGTCCTTTACATTTGTTGGTTTTCAAAATATGTCATTCTACAGACACTGAATAACTTGCAGGTCACTAAGAATCTCTACATTATTGGAGGGAAAAAAATCATAATGACTACATACAATACAAAGCTAAATTTTAGAGTTTCCTTTTTCCCTTACCCCAAAACTGGATTAGGTTTTACTCAAGAGTTTACTCCCCCTTCAAAGAACTTCTAAGGAAGCCGGTAGCCTTGTTTTGTGCTAGGACTACGCACAAACCCTTAAGCTTATATTGACATCTGATTTCTTGATGTAGGAGGTACAGCTTTATGATCTACTTTCACTTCAAACTCTGAGGCAACATGCCATTGCCGATGTATTTTGCATCTTAAACAAAATGTACAGGAAGTCTAATAGTGAAAAGGATCGTTGATCAACTGTTCAGATATGAGGATTTTTCTTTTGGTTGCAGTAGAAGTAGTACACACAGCTTCCTCTCTCATTTCTTACCTTCCTGATAGTTGTGAGCGCCATCTGGTAAGGCGAGAAATGGCAAGTATTTCCATTCTTCTGGTAAACTGTGGCTGTCATGTCCTTCTCCAGGCTTTAAGGGAGGATAGGAAAATTCAACCTAAACAAACAAAAACAGAATGGAGAATACATTACTGTTACCAAACAAGCCAGCCTCTGTGATTCAGCCTAGCACCTTTTCTTTAGCAATGGTGTGAAACAAAGTTTTTCTTCCTACTAGCATTTTGCATCTCTTCCTCCAAAGCACCTGTGGACTGACTTATGCATGGTCTAACTAACAGGCCTTGGGCAGATTTGGCTTTTACAGTGCTTCCACTCAGCCTAGTACCTTTTCCTCAAGAGAAATGTGAAACACAAAACACCACTCAGCAGCTGAATACCTTCTCCCCTGTATGCACATAGCCAGCAGCACATTGCTGCACCTGCAATGCCAGCAGAGGCCATTGCTGGGGCACATACATCCTCAAATCTGCTTTGGCTTCTCAGCCCCCCCAGTGCTCACGACTAGGTAACACTAACACATGCAAGCCTCTATTTTATCCTACCAGATATTGAACAATCTCAGAAACTATACTAACAACAAAATACTGCTTTTAATATTTTTATGTCCTTGACCACAATGCGTTTTACACATTGGCCTAAAGTATCTCCTTTTCCTTTCCCCAAGAGATCCTGCTTTTCAATGTTGCCTTTCAATTTCACCTTTCATTTATTTTACCATTTACCCCTTTTCCCTAGAAATAGGGTCAGCTTTTCTATTCCTTGCACTACACTACGTATCTACTACAGATCCTCATCATCAGCATATTCACAGTACTACCCTTTCATCATCTTTTCCTATGGAGACCCCTCTGGGTTTCCAGCCACCTTCATCAACTCTTTTTTCCAGCTATGCCTTTCTTAAATTTCTGAACAAAATCTAACCACAAATTTATCAGTAAAAGAAACTGTTTAAACATATTGCAACTTTTCTTGAAGGACATTTAGCTATTAACTAGTGAGCTGTAAAATGTACGCACGGAAAATAAAAAACCATGACAAAGCAAGCATACGGAAAATCTTAACATTTGAAGGATGATTAAAATAAAAACACTGTAAAGGATGAGAGTACTGAAGAAGGAATGGGGAAAAAAATGAAATTCTTCACCTTAACACACGGTGTCACTCTTTCTACAACTGTTGCCAACTTGGAAAAAAGCACAAAGGACAAAAAAACAACACAAGAAATCAGCCTTGCTACCTGCTGTATCAATTTCAAGTTTTCTTATTCCTCGCATTATAAAATAGATCTAAATATGCACAAAAAATAAAGGTCTGGTGAATGACCAAAATACTGAGCTAAAGGTAAGTAACCCACAAAGAATAATTAACCAAGGGCGTGGGGAAAAAAAGACATACAATAGAAAAAGGATTAATTTTGGCTGGGGAAGGAGGAGGGAATCCAGACCTTGACTTGTAGTTAGTTATCAAGAATCCATAGAGCCTTTTAAACAAAATACGCCATTAAGCAAAACTTCCAAAGGAGAGAGAAACACTGGAATTAGCATCCAAAGACGGAGCAGAGAAACTGCCTGCCGTTTAGTACACACATAAATCCTGACAGTTCCCTGCTATCCTTTTCAAATCACAGATTATAAGACAATTAAAATGATAGAAGCTTCATGTAAATATCTGCAATACAGAAGAGGATTGTACCATACAATTTGATGCTGTCCAGATTCAAACTGGCTGGCTGAAAACACTGTTTACAGAATTATTACTGGATACTTGCAGGAGGAGTAACCTTAGCAATAAATAAAGCATGGTTCCTAAGTTTTAAAGCATAGATACTGTCAAGGAGCATCTACGCTAACATCCCTTATCAGGTATTTTATTTCACTGCATGGCCAATAGAGAGGGGTCCAGATTTGCCCTCTGCAGGAGCTTCTTACCATCGAATACAGAGAAAACTCAGTCTCTTAGATTTCAGTGAATACCTTCAAAGCATCATTCCTGACAGGGAAATACCGTAAGTAAAGATCTAAGACATCATTACTTCCAAGCACTTACAGAATTACATTTGTATTTTGCATTCCAACCAAAATAATGAATTAGAAGACTTATTTAAAGGAAAGAAGGGTAGGAAAATTCAAGCTATATGAAAAACATGTATTCACTAAGCAATACTCCTTTTTTAAAGTCCAGAATAAAGCTAAGAGATCTGGCTCCTCTGTTCTTTTGACAGTGTGAATGAAATTTGCTGAAGAACTACTTTGGTCTAGCTCACAATATGCTATCAATAACGCAGCTGCTATCAGATGCTCCCAGCAACATGGATTTCTGCAGGCTCTGACTGTTCCAAATTCAACAAACTGAACAGGAATTAGTGACACTGATGATAATCTTGTTTTATATTAGTCTGCTTCTTTCAAAAATACATGTTCTAATATAGAGATTTTTGTATGTATGTGCATGTATAAGTGAGAGGGGATCACAAAACTCAGATAAAGCAGAATTAAGATTGCTTAAGTGGCCCTAAATAATCTATTTTACATATATACTTTATGACAGACCTGATTTGCATTATGACATACTATTCCTCCCTGTCCCCAAGAGGATCCATGTAGGAGGTACCCTGGTTTCTAAGGAGGAATCACATTTGTGTAGTTTAATAGATCACTGCTTGTAGAAGTACCGCTTCATATTGCAGAGGCTGAAATGGTGGAAGTAACAAAGAAGCAGGACAAAGAAAAACGACAATCTAACAGCAAGGAGAGCATGTAATGCTCTGGAGAACTTCCTTTCACCCCTCCTCTGACTTAAAGAGTTCCCAGTGATTTCATTTCAAAGAGTTAAGTCCAACTTTTTCACAAGTACTCACTGCAGGTGGGATTCATGTCAGCTGACCACATGTCAAAAACCAAGATCCCCGAGCCAGTTTTCCTAAGCATTCTGCATAGTCAGAGAAAACAGACACCTGCAGAGGATGATTCATCTGATCTGTTTCTTTCCATTGTGTCTGAAGAGAGCTAGCTCAGACTTCTAAGTCTAACTTGCAGATGACTGAATTAACGCAGATGAAACTCACCCTAACTTAATTTCTGTATCTCAATTTGCAAATTTGTATCAATTGCAGTGATGAATCCTTTGCATAGAAAAAAAACATTCTTTCAAAACCAAAGTTTTATAACAACATTGAGTAGCCTTAAAAAAACCCCAACAAATCCCAAACCCCACCGTTCCTGAAATTCTTGAAACTGAGCAGTGCATACGTACAAAAGCAATAATAATGGAGTAGACAGAATCTCGATACTATCACTTCTGAGGTTTTGAACAACTGGAGCCTCAGTAAAATTTTTCTCTCAGCCTGTGCGTGCAAACTGTACAGGATAGTGTTCCTAGCTAAGGCAACATAAAAAAAATTATTTTTTTTTCTTATCTTACATTTTAAACCCAAGACCAACCATGACAGGGGGATGGGACGACAGAAGAGATCTGTCTCACAGCTCTTTTTACCCTTCTTCACAGAATGAAGAAAGGAGCTCATTTTTTATTTAAATACAATGAATTTTTATGTAAATCCCTACATATATGCATGTGCATGCATAAACATGCACTTGTTTCCCTGTTTGTCATTAATACACATATGCATTACAAAAACTGCCTACAAATATGAGAAATAAAGGCTTTTAATAAAACTCTGTAGTCAATAGGAACAAATACATGCAAGCCTTCAGAGCTGACTGCCAGAGCAGATTTTACATTTTTTTGTCTCCACAAGTGAATTAAAAAAGACTCGTTCAACAAAACTAAATTCAAATTCAAAGCTGAACTCCTCAGAGACTTCAGAATAAACTACATAAAACATAAGCTAGAATCTCCACTCATTTCTTACTCTTCCAAGCATCACGTATCTTCATTACAGCTGGAAATATTGATCATGCCTGTCAAGGGGTTTTGATGGCAATGCTTTCTGCCTGTTCAGACCGTAGTCTTCTGTAAGTAGATAGCTCTTGATGGATTTCAGAACTAAAATCAATACATAATATTGTGTTGTGATTTAGTGGAGAAAGATAACTCTGCTCTTTGCTACACAAAGTATTTCAACTTTTGTGGATTAGCAAGTTAAAATAAGATATAACTTTAAAAAACTCCCTAAACTGCAGTACTGTATTTCTGGAAATGACATTTTTATTTTTCTGTAATTCTGCTGTGTTAACTTTTATAAGCAGTTTGTACTGAATCTAACCTACTGGTACACAGCACTATCCTGTTTGTGGAATGAATAAAAAAAAAAAAAAAAAAGCAGCCCAGGCACGCTGTTTTGGTTCCTTGTCTTTAAAGGGACTTCCTAGCCAGAATAAATTTACTAGATGTTCATTAACTCACAGTAAGAAAATATGAGTGCAGGCAAGGAAAAATGTATTTCAGTTCCTACATTTAAGAGCTAACACGATAGTTTTTCTTTAAAAAAATCCATTGATATTGTCTTCTACTAAATTACATGTACACAATTAGAAGAAAGGTTAAAAAAGAACATTAATAAAACAGGAATTTTCAAAATATATGTGCATGTCCACCTAAACTATCACACTCAAACATTAGAGAGGTAGTTGGCATTAATTTCTGGTGAACTTTATACTTGGGTAAGGTTGTTTTCCTAATCTGTGAAAAGTATTAAGTGTTAGCAGTCACAGTAAGATCCTCAGTGAACACTAAACAGTGATATAAACTCCTCATCCTCCCCACTCCATCTACTGTCACATGTTTGAACTACTCCACTTACAAGTTAACCTCTCATAATATCAGCTCTCCTCTTTAATACGGGTATTTTTTAAGATTTCTCTTCAGACTAGAAATAAAAAAAGTTGGCCCCCATCTAAGTTTTTCCATTGGTTCAACGGAGAGAGAGTTTAATCTCAAATGTCTAAAAACATCTAAAATATTTAGAACAACAGTATTATGTTAAAGACAAGGATGCTTTCACTAAGATGCAGAACTTAATTTACAGGGAGTGAACCCATTCCATTCTCTGAACAATTGCTTTGATAATCTCTCCCATTGCTTGTACTGCACAAACAGGTAGAATAATTGCTTCAAATTAAGAAAATGAGATCAGCAAAACCCACTCATTACATTCCTATTTAGAAAAACTTTTCCCTTCATAAATCATTTCAACACATTTCTTTTCAAGGATACCAACTCTTCCTCTGTCATTTAAGAAAAGCAGAAGGATATTGAGCATTCAGTATAATACTAAGCAGCAGTGACCAAAAAACCTAACAGATTAAAATTACACCTAAACCTTGATCCCTTATTTCAAATAAGCCAGTACTTGCTTTTCATTTGAAGTAGGGATTTTTAAAAGAAGTTTTCTTGATATATTAGTCCTAGCATAGCCAGATCCAGAGAAAAACAGCACACCAATGATTTTATCTGAATCAGGGTAACAACCGCAGCATGCAGCCAAATGAAAAATCCAAGAACATTGTTAGTCTTTCAGCACTGAGAACAATTTATTATCTAAATCATAGTTTAATCAGATTTAAATGACAAACGTTCCCCACTGTTGTATGACAGAACCAACAGATCAGGATCTACAAGTTGAAGAGCCCATCCACGTAACAATAATGGCTATGCAGTAATACGATGACATCTAACAACAGATTTTTAAATAAAAGTTATATATTTATATAAATATGTATAGGTGTAATAACTATGTATAATACACATGCATATTTATACATATGTGTAGACTAAATATGTATGATGCATGTTTATACAAATATGTTTAAAAAATCCATTACATAGTAACAATGAAGGAAATCCATGTATTACAAAGAGGTAGGGAATAGTCTTTTCTATCCTTCTAGTTCCTGAAACTAGACCTTCCTCACGTTCCCGTATCTCTAAAGCGATACAGCAGCCACCTACACAAGTTCTAAGACAGCATTTGTACTGTTACAGATGCACAATATAACCACATTTGCTTCAAAAACTCTGACTAGGTTAGTAAAGTTTTAACTCTTAGGCTCTTAGAAGACAAAATAACCTGAAACACTGAAACCTTCATCTTTGTTTTCAAAGTCATGCTAGTACGCATTTTAGACAATCTTTCCAATTACTTACAGTCAAAGTCTCTTCAAAGAAAGTAAACAACAACAAACAAACCCCCTCCACTCCTCCCAGAAGAGGGACATACGTAACACTATTGCAGCCATTCCAGCCTAAGGGACTTTCTAGAGAACTCTGCCCTCAAGACAAGACTTTGTGGTCTTACAGAAAGTAAGAATTCATACAGAATGAACTCTTAAGAAGATACAAGGTACCAGAGGGGCCAGCTTCCTTAATGAAATGAGAGGGCAACCCTCACTTCTACTAAGTTACCTCTGCCCAACACAGCAACTAGTACAGACTGGGGTCAGCAGCAGCCAGCTTTCCACCCACACCACCTGCTGCACCCATCGGCTCTTAACAGACACACGGAGCTACAAGGACTGGTAGCATTTCCTCTCCCCCAGGACAGCACCCAGACCTCATCAGACATGAGACTCAGACGCACACCCTTTCCCCAGCTCTGTTGCATGCCCTGGTTCCCCATGGGAAGGAGCCCTCACAGGCTGGCAGGGAGTTGTCAAATGGTACAGCGAATCCTCCTTTTCCTGGGAAAACTGAGGACCAGGACTGTAGGCAGGCTTTAAAGCACATTTACTCATCAGTTTATAAACAGCCATTGTGTGTAATTCATAAAGCATATATTGCTGAACTGATGCAGTCCAAGAGAGTGATCCTTTATCTTATGAGTCAACAAGCATTCAGGTTCTTTACCCAGAATGGATCTTATTGAACATGCTCCTTCCTTACAAGTTTCAACATTAGATTTACTCCTGAGAGCAGGCAAATCGGGCTCACTACCCAGTATGAGGCTGAGAAGCTACACAGACGTAGTAACATCATGCTCTCTGTAACCCCAATGAAGCAGGCAGCCCCGTGTCCTATCCCCCAGCATGTCAGAGCAGGCAAGGAACTTGCTTTCACATCTTCTATCCACACCTATCTGAGAATGCTTTTAGAAACAACATGCCTGCCTAGGTGTAATAATCCACCACCACATACAAGCAATGGGACAGATTACCAAAATTAGACATATATCATAAAATAAGGCAGTATTAGGACAGGGAACACAAAGTTGAGACTTGCAAGTTCTGATTTACTCCAACTCGAGTGACCTCTGTTCAGTGATTTTACAGCTTTGAACCTCCCCCTATTATATATGCATGTAAATTACGCTGCCACCTTTATACAAGTGCTGAAAGCCCGAGTTACTATTTGAAAGCATTCTGAAATAGGCAGATGAAAGGTGCGACAGAGGTACAGAAATAAATATTTTACTGATTTAGCATTCATTCAATTTATTCAAGAGAAAGGTCAAGATTCCTGGTACAGAATGTTTAAACAACTACTCGCATGTTATGACACATACAAAGAACAGACAGATCATAAGATGAAAGTTAACGATGAGGGCTATGGGAAGTGTTACATAACCGCAAATAGGTATTCAGGAACCTTCTCTCAATTCACACATCAGGGCAACTACAGAGAAAATATCCAGTGTGGAATCCTTCAAAGAAATACTTTACTTCCTGTTCGGGCCTTCAAGGAAGCAACCGAAAGATTATCAAGCACCACGCTCTTTAAAGCCTGAAAAACTAAACAAAGAAACAAAACAAAAAAACCCAAACAAAAATCCACCATACCTGGGAGTTTTTCTTGAACAATGAACACAAAATACTAAGTAAGTGGATTACATAGACATGCAAAGAGTGCAACCCCTCATCAATTCTACACACAAGATCAGAATCTGTGGTAGTGTTTACAGAAGTGAGAAATAGTAATTACATGTGTACTCAGCAATGTATGGTGTATTTAAAATGATTAGCATCCCATGCTAATTTGAGTCGCCTTTCTAATAAAGGCTAAAAGCTGCTAAGTTTCAACCCGTACAACCTGAACATAAGCAAATCCATGTATTTTAGACAATAAGCTAATCTCTGATACTCAATGTATGCTATGATTAACTTAGCATCATCAAGAGACTTCACGCTCATAACGGTCCTTTAAAATGCTTAAATAATATTATTACAAGCAAGGAACAAAAACAAAGGAACTGTGCTAACATTTACAGGTTATCATCAATAGAGCCAGGAACAAAGCCCTTCAGTTTGATTCCAGCCTAGTTCCTTTTGAAGTTCTTTTTGTTTCTGTTGTTCCTTTAACAAGACCTTGTTTAATCACTAGAGAAGATTATCTATTGCACAATATCTGCCTACTGTGCTCCTCCAAAAGAGAGACACAAGGACTTTAAAGACCACCGAGCATATACTTCATTCACATGGCTAAGAAAGTGCCAAGCACATCTAACAGAATCACAGCAACTACTGGGTTGGCAGAATCAAGAAGAGGAAAAAAAAGTAATTTTCCAGTAAAGCAGAGTCTTAGAAGACAGACAGCAGACAAACGGGGACTGAGACAGGCTAGAAGTGTTCCCCTTAACAAAAGAAAAGAAAGATGCCTCCAGAAAGGCTACTCGTGGAACCTAGGGAATTTCAGTATTTCCCTCTTGGAAGCAAGTGCCACAATCAAGGACACAGGAGACCTGGCAATGTAGGCAGTTCTCAAAGGAGTTGATAAAAAAGAGCAGACTGAACTTGCTTGTTCCTTAGACACCTCCTAATTCTGCAAACAAAGTCAAGCTTAACTTGCCAACAATTCTGCTCTGAGACACATGCTCCCTAGGTATCAGTAAAAAAGGCCACGTGCACGGATTGCTCAAGGCACCTTACGTGAATCACAAGCATTGCCTTCTGGAACTCAAGTACTTGAGGAGCAGCACATACACAATTCAGGAAGGGAGGAAGTCTTAAAGGGCATTCTTCCCTCTGAAAGATTGTACTCAGGCTCTTCTTTAAAACTTAGGCATCAGCTGTTTAATTCCTGAAACTCCTGTTTCCTTTGCATGCCAGGAAGAAAATGTACAGTCAGGCAAGACAGGGGGATTGGTCTTCAAACACAGTCCACACAAAAACATATGCACACAGCACGCAACTCAGACGCAACTTTGGAGAAAGCAAACATCACGTTTACATAAAAAAGTTAAAGTACTTTGAAGATCCTGAGGACAAACTTTGGGATTCCACAGGAATATGCCTTTCAGTGTTTACAATAATCCACTCCCATGTCTGTGACGCCAAGTTTGAAATGTCATTCTCCACTGGTGTACAGAGAAGTGGGTCAAGATCAGCTGCTATTTTACCGAGCAAGGATCCCAAGCGATGTGAGCTTGGGATTGGTCACCAGCAATGTGAGCAGTCCATGACACACATAGCACTTTCCCCACTACCCACCTTTTTTTTTTTTTTTTTTTGGTCTCTTTCTTTTCTACAACACAGTTGGAAATGCATATATTTAAGTCAAGAACGAACTGGAAGATACTCAAGCCCTTGACAGGATATGTGAGATTGGTCACCCACTGCACGAGATCAGAGGTGATCTGCTGAACTGCTCAGGACCCTGAGTGCAGAAAAGCTGGGCCTTGCCCTAAGTGAAGTGATATTATGTATGGCCTGACTGGTGGTGCCACAGAGCCTCAGTTTACTCAGATGTAATAGCCTCAAAGCCTTGTAGCATCAAGAGGAGAAGGGGATTCTTGTACCAGGTCAGGCAGTACAGTAGTAAAGGGACCATCTACTTCCTCAACAGCCAGTGGGCTTACGGGCACTTGTGTGTAACTCTCTTACCTCCCAGTTTTTCCAACTTTGCTGAAACTTTCCTTCCTCTCCTTTTCAAACAAATCAGTTCTCATTTTAAATTTGCCTTCAAAATTATTGATTTTTAGAGTACTCAGGATATTTTAAACCTTCCTACACCCTCAAAGACTATTATCTGCCTCCCCATGTAAACAAAGCTCGGAGACAGCTCAAACGAGGATTGCAGCACACGGGATCACTAGTGGAGAACTACACCTCATGACACTCAGTCTTCCACCTTCACCATAAAACAAACGCGTCTCTGTGTATTTTTTTCCAACACACAACTTAGATCTGCTAGTCAAGCTCTCAGTGAACTAGCTACAGATACTCCAAAACAGATCACACCATTTCTGCGGCAGGCTTTCCTTACTACCAATTTATGCCTCAATGGTTTTGTGAGTTGAGTCCTGTAGAACCTGAGAAGCTCCTATCGCACCAATCCCATGGGTTTTACATGAACGGACAAGAGTATAAGCAACTACATATGACAAAGGGCTGTGTTTGCTGTTCCCTCCTCCTTAAGCTGCTCCTCTTATCAGTAGCAAACAGGTATCAAAAAAGCAAATTTTTTTTTGAGTGCTAATTAAATATTTGTCATTTCAGGTGAATGAAAATCATGATTGAATGAATACTTCCCACGGGCTCTGCCCATTTCAGGACATTTGCTATTTAATTACGCACTGAGGAGGGTTCCCATAAGAAGTCAGCCGGTACGTAGAAAGCAAAGAAACCCATCACAATGCCTGCCTCACACCAATTGTCGTTCCCTTCTTTAACTGACCTGTTGAGAGTGTGTCAAATGGACCTAGTTTCCAGCCAAGCTTCTCCTCCCATTCTCTGAGCACTCTGTTGTAACTACCTCTTCTCCTTGGCAAAGAGATACAGCAGCCAGCACTCTTTGAACATCTCATTGGTATCACGGTCCAAGTCAGTAACTAAGAGGCCCGAAGAAGCAGGCTGGCAATCTGCTCATATAAACAGACAAAAGCCTAGCCTACAGCTTCTCCAAAAGCTTCCTCCATACTTGCTAGAGAAATCTCCTTCCAATACGTTCAGGATTTTTAGTTTGTAAAATGCAATGTGCTGCTTTCACACAGCACAAAGCCTTCCTAACAGTGAGTGGCAACTCCAAGTTTTTAACAATTGCCCAGGAAACTGCATCCTCACACGAAACAAGGTACGCACAGTAAACCTTCACTTTGTCTCTTACATAATCCTGTTTCAGCCAGCAAGAAGATCCACAGTACAATAGTGGACCCTTGGAAGGAGCACGCGGAACATTCGTCGCACTCATGCACTCAATCAAAAGGCACACAGAGCAGACCAATTCCCTGACTCTCCTTTTTTGTAAACAAATGCATATAGATTGTTTTTCAAGTCTATGCAAGAAAAATATGTTCCTATATGCTTCCAAACTGCACATAAAAGTCTTTGCTCTATAGGTTAAACATTACATAGACTGTAAGTTAATCAACAGGAAGAGCTGTATGCTCCAACGATCAAGCTTCAGAGGGAAAGTCAGCTAATGAAAACACCTAGCATCAAGACATCCGTCAAAATATCGAACTCCACATGCATTCCCTAGTAAGACTACGGAGAAAACAGATGGAATGCAGAACCTAAAAGGAGCCTTCTCAAGCAAGCCAAGTAAGTTTCTGTTATGACAGGCAGGCTAGCTGTATGATCTCTCGATCTGAAGCTCCCCAAATTCACTCTGAATTACTGCTGGTTGAAAGCCACTTTGGAACTTTTTTTTTTCTTTTCTGCAATTAGTAGTTTCTTGTATGCAATCTGCAGCACATCCACAGATAGTTCATATCCACTTTTTCTTGTGCCAATGCTGTCTTTTAGATTAAACAGTTGGTTTTTCCTCCTTATTCTTCACTTTCCGACAGTATCCGTGTCGGATTGTGTGTAATGCGGTAGTTCAATGAATACTCCAAATACCATGAGCAAACACAGCTAGGAAAAAGAGAAGTCCCAGACTGCCACTTTGAAGAGACTCTCTTCCAGCCCCATGCTGGTCTCCTCCTTGTGCCTGTGTAGCTGTCTTCTGCAGATGTCCACTCAGCAAACAGAACCTGTGAACCAACCAGCTCAAAACCGACCCATCAAAACAAGGCTTACTTTTTGGTCACCTCAGTTCCCTGTGTCATCTTACCACACAATCACCTCGGCTTTCCAGTGGTGAAGAGGCAGGAGAGGAAAAGGAGAGGATGTTCTCATATTTGCAGAGGTGGCTTATAGTCTTCATATGAATACAGCCTCAAAATCAATTTTGTTAGCCTACCTAGCCAAGCTCTTGTACATCCTCCTCAAAAACAAACTGCCCAAGGACTATCTCATCCATTTCTGGAAGAGACAGAATCCAAATCCATTTTTCTGAAAGGTGGATCAGAATTTATAAACATATTACTAAACTATAGGACTACATTTGTTGCCACTTTTGCCCTCAGATCACACCACTTCTTCTTGATCATATGCAGTTTCTTTTCTCTTCAGAGGTCTCCTCATGTTAATTCCCAAACCTATGCTGTTATATTCATTCCTATTGCATGACTCTGTAATGTTCCCCAATTCTATCACTCCAGCATTCCTTCTCATCCAGCTCTTGCACAACATTCCAGCCTTCCTTTGTAACACCGATTCCTCAAGTTTGCTCATCAGAGTTAGATTTTACCGTGTAAATGATGCCAGTGCCGCTTACGTGGGCCCAAATTCACTGCAACTTTCAGACCAGCAGCTCCTCTTCTGACACAAATCTGTTGCCGCTTCCTCTCCTTACCCAAGTATGAGCTGTTGTACTAATTCTCCGGTATCTCCACCTTAAAAAAAAAAACCCTCCACCACTTTTTTTTTTTTTTTTTTGAGGGGGTGGTGGGCCGTGCTGTGCGATCCATTATCAAGTTCCATGCAGATTCAAGCTACTGTTTCTTTTACAGAGGAAGTAAATCTATCATTCTTACAAAAGACACAGGTCAGTCTGGTATGCTCCATCTTTAGTGAATGCCCACAGGACTCAGTCTGCTTAGTTTCATGTTGTTAATTAATTCTTTCCTTCAGTAATTCTCTAGAGCCTCGCACAGCACTGACGTCAAACTCATTAGGCTATAGCTGTGCAGCTCCCTGCCTCCAGTTCTTTTAGGAAACTATTTTTATAGTTCAGTAACAAATCTGCTATTTCAGAGGTAGAATATATTTAAAATTAGATTTCTGGTTAGATTTCCCTTAGGAAGCCTGGCTGTTTGTGGTTCTACCAATTGTCGTTATATTCCTGCAGTTCTTCTCCCTGTGACACAGCTACCCCGTCCCCTTCCCAATCGCCTGCCTCTCCAACTTGTCCAGTTCCTTTCTTGAGATACTTAAAGACGACTTTGGTTCAGAGGTATTCCAACCCAATTTTTGACAACATATATTCTGAAAACTTACTTCTACAAACATTTTCCTGTCAGCAAGATAAAATTCACTGCTACTAAATTATAGTCTGGGGTTGGGTTTTTTTGTTTTGGTTTGGTGTTTTTGTTTTCCCTTGCATTAACACTGCATAATGCTACAAAAGAAATACAGGCCCCAAAAGAAGAACAGAAGCAACAAAAGCCACCTCTGCTTTTCTCTCCAGCCTATGTCTTTTCCAAGACACCAACAACAAGGTGAGGGCAAAAATGCACTCTTCCTTATACAGATATCCAACTAACACTCATCTCCTAACAGTCTTTGACAAGAAAGTGACTGATAAATACTGTAAAACTTGCAACCTAGATGATCTAATAACTTGGTAAGAACTGATCCTGTGAACATGCACATGTGAACCGCTCCTAGGACACCATGAGGAAAAAGGATGCATTACAAACACGGTCTTTCAGAAAAAGAGATTGAAGGACGCATACAATGAGTTATTAAACTTCTACTTCAGCCTCTGTTGGTATGAGGAACTGTTTTACATGTTACCATGCCATGCTTATTTTGTTTCCTGAAGCATTAACAAAGATTAATTTAACTCTTTGCTACCTTGTATTAAACGCGTTCATGTCAGATCAATTCTCGTACAATGGCAACCATCACGTTCCTTACTGTTTTGGCAATTTTTGTAAAGACTAAGAATGCTCCGTGGAAAAAGACTCACTGCAAGTCCAACATTACATCTATCTGCTCTTGTCACAGCAAAACCACTGTGTGTGCAGCCTACCTGGGCAACAGCATCTTCTGTTTCAAGAGTTAAAAAAAAAAATTTAAAAAAATCAGAACATAAAATATCTAAGAAATACACAACGTAAAATTCTTCTACCTTACAGGCCACATGAAACAGTAAAGCATTTATGAAAGAAGTGAAGAAACATGTAAAGAAAACTTAAGGGTGAATTTATACCCTGGGGCCATCAGGCTGTTTGGGTACAAGTTGTACCTGTGAGAGTTCAACACGGTGCTGCCCGGCTGGGCCAGCAGGAATAGAAAGTAGATTAAAAAAAAAAATTTTTTTTTTCTTTTAATTCCCTGTCTGAACGTATTAAACACAGACGACCCACAGCAGATCCGAGAGCCACGACCTGAGCCGTCTCCCAGCATTTGCAGGCCGGGGGGAGTGGGGGGGGTACGGCCGCGGCGGGGAGCGCACCCTGCCGGCCCTCGCTCCGCCTCGCCCCCCGGCGGGAGCGCCGAGGCAGGACAGGGCGCAGTCACGTCCGCAGCTCAATAAACATTAACTGCCAGGAGCGGGCTGAGTCACGGCCCCGCCAGGCAGCCCCCGCCCCGCGCCTCTTGGCTGAAGGAACCCCCGGCCCCCTCCGCTGGGGAAGCGGGAGGCCGGAACCAACTGGGGCCCTACCGCGCTTCGCGGCGCCTCGCCGGTTTCAAAGCACTCCTTTACCCTCCCTCTCGAGGTAAAGCAAAGCCGCCCCCACCCCATCAGACGCCCCCCCTCCCGCAAGGGTTCAAGCCTTCCCTGAGGGGCTGCAGCCAGGCCGCCCCGCCGCAGAACGAGGGCAGCAGCTGGGAAGGCGCCGGGCAGCTCGGGGGAGGGGACCCGGAGCAGGACAGGGAGCAAGCGCAAGAGCGGAGGGGAGAGGCGAGAGACGAGGGGCACCCGCCGGCGGGCGAGGAGGCGGGCAGCACCCGCGCCCCCTCACCTGGCAGCCCTTCTTGTGGTGGAAGCCCACCACCACGATGTGCAGCACCGGGCCCCGCGGGGGGGCGACCAGCGGCGCGCCCCGTTTCTCCATAGAAGCCCCGGCGATGGCCGCTCTGGAGGATGCCGCCGTGCTAAGGCTCTCGCTCCACCTCCCGCCGCCAACGATCCTACAGGGACGCAGCCCCGACCGCCTGCGCTTCCGCAAGGCCCGGCCGGGGGAGGGCGGGGCGCCGCCGGCAGCACCTCCCTTTTCCCGCTCCTCCCTTCCCGCCGCGGCCGGGGATTCGCTTCGGCCCGTCCCTTCAGGAGGTGTTTTGGGCTGCGGGCCGCGGAGTGCGGGTGGGTGTCGGCGCTGGGCTCTTCAAGGAGTTCTCCAGGAAAGCTCGTTTCATCGAAGGGACTCCTAGTGAAAGCAGTTTCGTTTTGTCCCGCGGCCAGGAAAACGCATGGCGGCTGAGCAGTGGAGTCGGCCGTGCCGGGGCAGCCTGCCGGACCTCGGCTGAGGCTTTCCCGCCAGTCCCCTCAGCGCTAGTGCTGCCAGCCGCGGCGGGGCTGCGAGCAGGGGCGTTAACGGTGCCTCCTTTTTCTGGTCCTGGTCGTCTTTTCTGAGAAATTTTCTTCTCAAAGTCCCCCTGAAGCGCAGAGGACAGCATATCCTCCGGCAGCGTCCTTCCAGCGTGAAGTCGTGCAGGTTAATGGCAGCGCAAAATGAAGTCTGGGATTGTTTCAGTTCAGGTGTGTCAGGTTGGTTGCTGAAGGTTAAAAAAGAAAAATCACGGCTTCTTCCATTAGTACTGTTCTGCTGCTAAACATAAGTTATGATACCCTGGAAAGACAGTCCAAAGACTTGTCCAAGAGCACAGGCAAATTTAGTGCAAGAGAACATTTAAAAATCTTTCTCTTACTGCAGTCAGACCATGCTCCCTCTTTAACCTTTGTTATGATTCAATTCTGGTTATTTAAATCAACAGCATTTGCTAGAGACCACTCAATTATTAAGATTCTGTGTGGAAATCGGAGGAACAGATTCTTTTTGAAAGAACCACAAAAGAATAGTGCTTAAAGAAAATCTCATCACTAACACAATACCCAGAGGCTCAAATTATAATAATAAAGCATGTAATTACATATTGTTCCTCAGCTCCAACAGAAGTGACATATAATAAAAAAAAAATAAAAAGAAAAAATATACTGTAGGGAACACAGGATAAGCTACAAGGAACAATCCAGCTCTGTCAAGTGAATGATTTCTTATTAGTTTTAGTCTGTAACTTACTGTTTAGCATCATTTCAAAAAAGAAAAAGGTTTGAAATATTGGCCATTATCTCCTGCAGTAGTGAGATATCCCCCAAAAGATGCATGGGAGTGTTCATAGCTCACACTCAGTTCATTGAGGAAAGTGCAGTCTGGCATCACTCTTACCACTGAATTTTGCATTATAGAGGCATCTGAGCGATACTGCTGGATAACTGTGCCTTATTGCTTCTCTGAACAGATTTTTTTTTTTTCTGATTGAAATTTTCTTTCCCACTAAGGCAATAAAAATGTTGGACTGACACCATCAGCAAGTTCTAGGAAAACTAACTGGTATAATGTGTTTTTGTTTTCACAGCTCACACTGCGTGTATTTATGAGAAAGAAAGGAAGGTGAGAGCTGCTATGAAATGGAAATTCTTGGAAAAGTCTCAGTTGTAATTTTCCCAATGGAATTTTCTTTTTCAGCGCATAGCTAACAAATAGCAATGAAAACAGCCCTACAAGTTCTTCTGTTACTCACAGGCAATATTTTACTTAAAAACCACCAGCTATTATATCATTACAATATTAATCATCATTTGTTAGTCATTCTGCATTTCATAACAATAACAAGGAGTTCTCAACTTGGCTTATGCGCAGTGAAGCTTCTTGAGATAGATAAGCTTTACCTAGGCAGTATGATAATTTACATCTGGAAGTAACACCAGAGGTAAGCAGTGCCTGTGGTAGCTGGTAGCTCTGCTTTGTTTGTTAGGTATAGCCCAGCTTCCTAAAGAACAAAATTGTGAATTTGTGGAGATGAGCATGTGAACAAAAAATAATCATTCTCGGATTTCTGTTGAAAAAACGCATAAATGAAGTCCTGGCATGGCTCTGAGGTTTGTAACTAATTTCTTCTGGATGGCAATCTCACTGTGTGTGTGGAGTGGATTTTTTCTGAAGCTCTTGTCCTAAATTTCAGAAAAACTGAGTTGTATGCAGTAAGGATCATAACACTCGTTGGGATTATGATCTCTCACTTGGAAACTTATGTAAAAGAAATAGGAAAGAGAAAAGACTGCAGAAGAATTGATCAGACATAAATTTAATGAATGTCTCACAATATTAAAAACTGGAGAACATTTTACAGAGATAAAAATCTTATATATGAATATAAAAATATGGGAAAATAGCCATTAGTCAAGTAAACAAACAAAAATAGCACAAAAAAGAAATTATTTTATGTGAAATATGGAAAAAAGCAGTAAGGCAAGACGAGAAAACACTGCCATGTAAGGACCATCCATGTTCATTATGGTGAATGAAGGTGCTTGAGAATTTCATTAATGCGATGATAGGATAAGTGTACCCTCACTGACTACATCCATCTTCCACATGGGGAAAAAATACTTGGTTGAAGTTATTTTGGGATAAGCATGGGCAGCCCTTCACTTCTGCGAGAGGCCATAACAATCGGTCTGGTCGGGGTGCAATATGGCGGCTAACGCGAGCACCAGGCCGCCTCAGCTCAGTAAGTGGTACTGCCACCGCTTGGTGGGAAGCTTGAATGGGGTCGGTGAGGCTGGAAGGCCAGGGGTGGGAGGCGACACAGCTGGGGTGAAGTGCGTGAGTCTGGCCGCAGTGCCTGGCGTTATTGGTTGAAAAGGGAGAAACCCTCACCTGAGCGGAGCTGAGGGGCCAGGGGTGCGGGCAGAATGGGGTGGCCCTCCTGGTGTCTACCTGAGGCTGTGGGGCCTCCTGCTGCTCCAGAGCTGTACCCGTGCTGGACACCGGCATGGTCCCTGCCTGTGGCAGTATAGAGGCGCTGGGATGTTTCAGCCTCCGGTGCAGGCAGCGCTCGGGGAGGTGGCTCTGGGCCATGGTTTGGGTGTGGAGCAAAGCCTGGCTGGGGAGGAGTGTTGGTGCTCGGTGTCACACGGTGATGAAGTGCACACCAGCGACAGTGAGGTGTTTGCACCGGAGGGGACGTGTCCCTGCAGCGTACCAGCCTATTGCCTCAGAAACTTCTTTATCTCATAGCAGCAGTAAAGTGTGCAAGTACACTAGAGTGACCGTCTTTTCTCCCTGCTTTTGCAGCATGTAGACAAGTGGTCCTGAACACCAGGAGAATCTCAGGACTCTCAAGCATGCAGGAATAAAAAGAGAGCTTGGATTATTACAGGGCTTTGCAGACACAAATGCGACATATCTTCTCCTGCAACTTTGAAGAGGCTTCAGTTTGGATGGCAGAAACATTGGTCTCAGATCTTGACCGTTCTCCCCAACCAAGTATTCCGCTGTCCCTTCCGTGCTATTTACGCTTCCACTCCCCAGGGGTCCCCCCTCACTTTGGCTGGAAAGGCTGTAGGAAATCACCATAAAAGTTGGCAGTCATCATCACTTGTGGCAACACTTGTGTCTCCCAATTTGATGGCTCCTTTTTCTGCACAGCTCAGTGAGAAAACTGAAGAAATGCTGCCACCAGCACATACTGTGTGATGGCGCATAGGACAGAAAGGTGCAAGCTAACAAGGCGTAGAGCAGCTTCTGCTGTGTCTTTTAGGCCAGTTTCAACACCTGTAGAGCTGTTTACACTCAGGAACGACCTTTTGTGCCTATGGTCTGTCTTTCTGTAGTCCCTAATTGCCACAGTGATGTTGCTCTCAGATCTGAGGCCAGAGCTGGAGGCTCTTCCCTGAGGAGTAACATGCTGCGGTGCCCCCTGTAAATGTGTCCCGAGTCTCCTGTGTTGAGTGTAGGCTGCACCTGTGAATTGCCGTGTTTACTAAAGACATACTGGGAAGGAGTCCAGCCCTGTACGTCTCAAGACTGGATCCAGGCTGCCCGATTCTGACTGAAGTTGTGTCAGTTGCTCCTGGTTGTGTCTGAAGTCAATAGGAATGAGGTCAGGTTTGCAACTACTCCCGATGGACACTCAAAACCTCCCGTGAGATCTTCAGTTGGTCACTGCTGCTTTTAGGGCCAGCAGTTAATGAAAATGCACTGAAGGCTTTCGTCAGTAAGACTAACACAATGTTGAGTAATGCCAATTGCATTATAATGGTGAGCAAGTGGATCCTCCTTTTCTCCTCAAACCGTGGAAGAAGGGCAGTTTTCACTTGGGGCTACTCTGCTCCCAAAAGTGACTGGAGGGAAAGGGCTGCCCAAGTGCAGCAGCCCTCCTGCCTGTGTGTGTTCAGAATGGCCTTTTTCCACCTTGCTGCTTCTCAGTCTGTTAGCAATTGAGCAAACTCACCCTTGAATGAATGAGTGGTATTTCATTCTCACCCATGTTGTCACGATGCTGAATGGGGTTTCCTGTTCTGCCTCTGAGCACAATAAAGCCAGGCAAGGCGTTAAAAAGAGAGAACTGGAAGGACATGAAAATACATGAGTAAGCGATGGAATAGTTTGGATTTTTTTGCTCTAAGAGGGAGAGACATAGTGTAGTAGATAAAAAGGAAAAAAAACCCAACAAAACAACATAAACCCCTGTAAACCAAACCAAACCAAAAAAGTGTTTTTACGTATATACAGAGCAAATTTGATATGAAGTCCCTGAGGTGCACCGAGACCATCAGTGTCATGTGTTCCCTGGTTTGCTGCAAGCCCTGGGCTCCAGTAACCTGTGCTGGATACCTGCCAGTCCACTCCATGGCTCCACGAGGGAGTAAAACAAATAATGACGTTGATTAGAAACCAAGGTGTAAAACAGTAGTTGTCCCCATGGCCTGCTGCCTACTGGCTTTCAAGACCTTAAAGCCAGAGGAGCTGAGGAGCTCACAGAGGTATTTTTTCCTGTAGAACCAGTTTTCTTTCGCAGCAAACCTCCACTTCCATGTTTTATTCCTACCAGTAAGATGAAGCTCTTTTCTTACACATCTCATGAACTAGACATGCGATGCTGCTTTCATGCACGTTGGCAAAGAACGCTCACATTTGAATGCTCTCTTTCTTTGATCAGTAAGACTCAGGAAGCAGGTAGGAGAGATGAGCCAAAGACAGTAGGGATACAAGCTGGGGGCAATCAAGCTGACTATTTTTTTTCGACAAGGCCTTTGCTGTTCTCAGTAGCAAAACTAGCCATGGCGAAGTGTGTGGGAGATAAACAGGCTGATTTCTACCTGGTATTGGGTGAGGAAACCAATTTCAGTGTTCTGGAAGATGACTAGTCAGCTCCAGCCCTGAGCCTCCTCTTCTCCCAGCTGCACAGCGGCAGCTCCCTCAGCCTGCCCCTGTGGGCCATGTGCCCCGGCCCCTCACCTTCTCAACAGCGCTGGTCTGTCGGTGTCTTTCCTGTCCTGGGGAGACCAGGATGGGACACAGGAGTCTGCACGCAGTCTCAAAAGTGCCAAATATGAGAGGAGAGCATTTTTTGGTTTTTTATTGGGTTTTGTTGGTGTTTTTAATTGTTTATTGGCCAGTCTTGCCAAAACTTCTGTCGGAACTGAAGTCTTCTGCTTCTGCAAAGGAAGAGCTGTCTCCATCTTGAATGTTTCCAGGGATGGGGCATCTACCTTCTTTGCTGGTCTGTTGCTGTTTTCTGCGCAGTGCCAGGGCAGGTCTGGCTTCATCTTCACCCACCCATTCAGTAGCTGAGGCGAGAGCTGGCTGAGGACAGCCACCCCCGTCTGGCTTCCTCAGCCTCAGGCTGACAAAGTGCTACCTTCAGGCCCCAGTAGCCTTGATGGCGCTTCAGGGGAGTCCAGAAGGCTCTGTGGTGTCCAGCAGTCTCTGACAGTGTCCGGTGACATCCAGTGGTCCCTGATGGTCTCCAGCAGTGTCTGTGGTGTCCAGTGGTCTCCAGTGGTCCCCCGGTGGTCTCCAGCAGGCCCAAGGGCCTCCTCCTGGTGTGATGCTGGCCAGGATATGGCAGCCCCTCTCCTTGCCTCTTCCCCAGGGCTCAGGGCAGAGGAGATGCCTCCCCTCTATGAGGGGCGGGGGTGAGGGGTGGGAAAGCAGGGCTCATCTGGACAGCTGGGCAATCTTCCTGATGAGCCTGCTGGATGTTGGTGTGGATGGTGCCCTTTTAGGGCTAGCGTGGGCTGCAGGCGTGGCTCTGTTGGAAGCTGGCTGTTTGGAGGGTCCCTGAGAGGCCCTGGCGGTCCTGTGGCACTTTGGTCACCATGGTGGTGTAGTGCCCCATCAGCCCTGAGGGAGGTGGATCCACTTCCATTGGCTCTTCCTGGGGAGGCCAGGATAGTGACTCCATGTATTTTGGGATGGCCCAGTACTGAGTGCTGGAACCCTGTGGCCACTTTCCTGGCTACTTTGGCTCCGCTGAAAGCGTGGCCTGAAATAGATGATGGGGCAGTGTTTTACCCCCGAATTGAAACAGCTATGTGTGGGTTGTCATGGAAAGCGTCATCGGAGTCTTCTCACAAGTTAGCAGGAAGGTTGGGATGGTTATTAGTTACTGGTCTTAGAGCTCTTGACTGTGAAGTTGTTCCATTCTGGAGTAAAATGAGAGAGTTGGAAAGGGAAGTCGTGGCTTTACAAGATGCAAAAATGATTGCGCAAGAAGTGATTAATACTCGAGCAGAGCAGTGCCATGAGCTGTGAGGTAGAGTGGTTGGTAGCATGTATTGCTAATAAAGGAAGCAACAGATACAGAAAAAATAAGGTTTTGATTTTCCAAGTTCATGCTCTCACCACAAAACCTTTGTGGGATTCTGAGGAATAGGATGGAAATATCTGGAGTGAATCCTCGGACTCCAAGGTTGAGTTTGAGTTGCATTCAGAAGGCAGGGAGGTGGTAGAAGCATGACACCTCATACAAATGAAGCGGCGGTAGAAACAAGCAGATGGGGGAGTACAGGTCACACGTGCTTACACCCCACAAGAGTTAAGGGAATTTTTAGAGATCTATCAGCAAAAGAGTGGGAAAGGCATACTGGCCTGGATTTTGTGAGCTTGGGATAGTGGAGCTGCATCTATCTATTTATTAATGAGTGAAAAAGATATATTAAGCCCTATAGCCAGTGATGATCAGATACAACGAAGATATGCTCAGTTGCAAAATATCAGAGATCCTGATAGACAAGATATTCTTGCACCTACACTGTATCAATGGTTGTGTGCAGCAGTTTTAACAGTATATGCTGAACCTGTTGAATTAGTGTTGTCCCTCGGAAATTGGCATACAATGGAAGAGAGTATTAATTTAGCGTGGCAGATGGGGATGGCTCATGCGTTGACTATGGGACCCAATCCAGACAGAGTAGCAGTAACGAGAAGTATCAAAATGCAACTTTTGAGAAGAGTGCCTGCCTCACTAAAATCCGTCATTACACCATCAGTCACGAATGCTACTGGTAACGTGGGTGCCCTGGCAAATACCTTGAGGGAAACTGGGGCTGCAACTTCAGGACCACGTGGTAGATAAAGAAAAGCTGGCAAAACAAAAACAAGTTACATCACAGATGACAAGGAAACAAATGTGGAATGATCTTGTACAAGCGGGCATCCCACGATCAGAAATAAATGGGAGTACAACATCAAAAATGTTTCTCCGATGGCAAAAGTTAGCACCTATGCAAAAAAGCCAACTGTCCCTGGCACTGCCGCCAACTCTGCGCCCACCCTCAGCCCTGCCTGCCACCTCAAGGCAAGGTGCTACCTGACAAATGCCAAAACAGCAGAAATGAAGGTTTGGCAGGTCCCCCAAAATTGCCACCACTGTAGCCTTTTACTGTGAGAGGGGCCAACGTCCTCATGTTCCTTTAACTACAGAGTGGTGGTCTGGGGAGATTTTAAATGTGTTAGCTCTGGTGGATACTGTAGCTGAAGTTACTGTATTACATGTTAATAATAAAGAAGCCGCATCACAGATCTGTGGATTAGGGGGAAATCTAACCTCTGCTAGAGCTAAGGTTACCTTAACGATAGGAAATGCCACTCCATTTACCACAATACTGTTAATTGCCCCAATTAAAGAATATATTTGGGGTATTGATGTGTTAGCATGATGAACAGTTGAAACTTTAAATGGTCACTTCTGCTTCAGGACTTGGCAAGCGGGATTCACTATTCGATCTATAACCGTCTTGCGTGAATTCCCAAAGTGGGATCTTGTTGCACTGTCCGTGCCTGCCAAGGTGGTAACTGTAAAACAATATTGTATTCCAGGGGAGGAGGAAATGACTCAAACCATTCAGGCACTTCAACAAGTGGGAATTGTTAAGGAAACCGTGACTGCTTTTAATAATCCTATCTGGCCTGTTAGAAAGCCAGATGGCACTTGGGAGAATGACTGCAGATTATAGAGAATTGAATAAAGTCACCCCCTGACTTGCAGTTATGGTACCAGACATGGTTACTCTTATAGAGAAAATTAGCAAAAATTTACAACCCTGGAAGGTAGTGATAGATCTTGCCTCAGCGATACAAATACAGTCCTTCCATTTGCCACCAAATGATAGCAGCTGATGTAGCACTATGGTCAGGTACCGTTATTGTTTACCATTATATTGATGATCTATTGATTATGACGGAATCACAACAAGAAATTGAAGTAGCTGCTGAAGTGCTGAAAGTGCATTTACAGGACTGAGGCTAGGCAATTAATTCAAAGAAAATACAGGGCCCTAGTACTACTGTACAATTTTGGGGAATAGTTTGACGTGGGCACATTAGAGAAATACCAAATAAGGTACAGCAAACAGTCCAGCGATTTCCTGTACCAACCACAGTAAAAGAGCTACAGACCTTCTTGGGACATTTAGGGTATTGGAGAACTTTTATCCCACTTGTGGCGGTATTAACGTGCCCTCTGCAGAAACTAACTAGGAAGAAGGTTGTTTGGCAGTGGACCAAGCAACAGAGAGAAACCTTTGATGCCTGCAGAAATGCTTTGATTGAGCATGTGCAATTATACACTCCTAGGCAAGGATATCCTTTTGAATGAGAAGTAACAATTCTAGATGATATAGTGGGAATATATATTTTTGATATATATATTTTTGATATATTTTTGGCTCGCAGATGAGTGGGCCAAAAAATCAGAAGGACCCTGTTGGATTTTGGTCCAAGGCATTATAAGGCTCCACTGTACATTATATCCCAATAGAAAAACAAGTTTTAGCTGTAGTTTGGGCACTCCAAGAAACTGAAAGAATCACAGGCCAAGATGGCGTGATTGTACACACGCTTCTATCTGCTCATGGATGGGTCACTGACAATTGTTAGGGCCCATGCAGGGGTAGCTAGGCAGCCATGCGTTGAAAATGGAAACATTATTTACAGCAATGATTTCTATCGGGAAAACCGCATGTAACCACTCCACACACCACTCTTCTAGGAACTGTATCATTTAATCATATGCCCATGCTAGGGGAAACTCTTCTCCTTGGAGATATCCCTGCATCTCCTGTGGAGGAAGCTCCCTCTTATGACGAGTTAATAGAAGAGCACAAAAAAGGTGCCTGGTTTACAGATGGAAGCGCAACGTACACAGCAAAAGACAGTGGAGAGCAGTTGCATATGCTCCACTTGCAGGAGTTATATTATGGCAAAGAGGTGTACAGGCATCTAGTCAGTGGGCTGAACTGATTACAGCATCTCTTGCCATCCTGGAAGGGAAGGCATATAACTTACATGCTGACAGTCGGGTTGTATACAGAAGCCTCACAATGTGGTTACCTGGGCCTAAAAGGATTGGTGTGTACAAAAATACCCTCTATGGGGGCCAGATATATGGCAACAAATTTGGCAGTAGGTACAGAGGTATCCTTTAAAAGTAAGGCATGTCTCAGCTCATCAAAAAGATGATTTGCTTGAATCACAAAATAATAGGGAAGTAGATGATATGTCCTCCACCGAAGTACATGCTCAAGCTATAAATGCACATATAGATTGTGGACATCAGTCAGCTCATACGGCACACACATGGGACATTGGTCACAATCAAACCCATCTGCCATTACGTATTTATAAAGCATGTGCACATAATTGTACTATTTGTACACAGCTACATTTAAGACCATTATATAGGCCATGGGGAAGGATAAAAAGGGGTCAGTAGACCTTGAATTACATCACGTGAACCAATTACATGGCCTCCCTGCCCCCATCGAGGGGGTGACAATACATATTCACTGCTGTGGATACAGTGTCAGGACTATTTTTTGCTAAAGCCACCAAATATGCTAATCAACATAGCACAATTGAAGCATTAGAACAACTTATTAATCAGTACGGACCTCCTCACCAAACACAAAGTGACCAAAGAACACACTTTGGTGAACATAATGTCCAAGATTGGGGTCAAGGGCTAGGGACAGATTGGATATTCCACATTGCCTACCAAATGGTATCTCTTCCAAAATATTAACTACAGGGCAAATGGAATTGTTTACACCGACGGATTGCGTGGTGGGACCACAACCTATTAGTCTAGAGATGAAGATTCATATAATAACCCGAGAATGCCATATGGATCTGTACCCCAACTTCTCTTATTTTATATCCTCTGTTGATATTAGATTCTTGAGTTCTTGTATTTCAGGTATCATCGACGAATACCTGTGCCTTATCTAGAGGAGACAGATAGTGTTGGAATGGTGTTACTGGTGTCATGAACCCAACATCAAATTGAAGTTTAATCTGAAAAAGCGCAAGCCATAGCTCTCCAATCTGTGTGGGCAGTTACCCCACGTCAGGTTATCAAACCCAGAGTGATATTAGTTGAGGGAGCTGGAGCAACAGCGTATATATTACTGGAAGGAGACGACACTCCTGTTTTCCTCCCGTCACAGGTTGGCGCGTCGTGCTGTGTAGTCTCGTACTACAAGCACATGCCCTGGATGCGTTTCTGCAAGGTCAACATGTAAATACTTAGATTTGGTTAGCCTCTACTGTCACTAACTCATCTGCCTTTTGTATTGTATTAACAGCTGCAGATCTTTTGACAACGTGTTTTATTGGCATGCCAACTCCAGTAGCTGTATTACAGAATTATACTCTGCTAAGCACTTTTGATACTAATGTTCCTCATTGTTATTCCTTCTGAGTAGATAATGGCTGTACGTCAAGGAACGTTACAAAATCGATTGATGGTGGACTATCTCCTTTTTCGACACCATAAATGCTGTTCCCGTTGAAGGCACGTGCTGCTTCAACATAACTGATGAAACGGTCAGTGTAAAGGATCATATTCAGCACCTCCAGGATTTAACGCGTCAAATGAAACAATCTACTGGTGGCGCCTGGCTGGCTGAGTTACTTCATTCCCTGACCGGATGGGTGAGACACTCAATTCAAAGCATTATTGTAGAGATGTGTTTATTCCTTTTTCTATATTGTGTGCCCCTCTAAGTTACCCTGCCCTGCACTCCAGAAACGGACACCTCCAGCTTTGCCAGCCCCAGCAGACACGGTCCCTTGAGCGAGTAGGGTGGAACGTGGGATAATAGCGGAAGATTGGTGAGGAGGATTATAAACATGCTCAAGTGACTTGCAGCTGGGGTGTAGAAAAATACGTATGTCATACTAATTGTTGTTTATCCTTGTGTGCGTGACAAGTAGAACATCTGTGTTTAGATAACATGGGCTTATGATATAGACTTAGAGGCACCCTATCCTACAGGCTTGAAGTTCCTGCCTTGCTAAAGACGACATTAAAGCACAGTGGTAAACTACACCTGCATGAATCCCTGATAAATGGGTGAAATCAGCAGGGTCAGCAATCCTGTAGCATGGACTGAGCTCAGCAGTGCCTGTGTCCGCTTGTGCGCCTCTGCCCGGGTGCTGCTTTGGGGATCCCCCGGTTGGCAAGGTAGCGAAAATAAATTTACTCCTTGCGTTTCATCCATGGTATTGCGGTTGTTCCTGCGCCCTACGTGTGCCGACTCGTGCCGTTGTTACAACTACTCCAAGCAGCACTTCATACACCCTGTGCTCAAGGGAGCCGCGCCAGCCCTGCAGCGAGTCGGGTCCAGCAGAACATCTCTGCTCTGGTCCTGCGCGGCGCCCAGCCGGGCAGCCGCATCTGCTGATTTCAGAGGTATTTCCCTTCAGGAACAGAAAGTCCAAGCGTTCGGAGTTACGTGGGATCTAACCCCATTTAGGAACCAAGCTCGCAGGTCTGCGATGCCAGCAGCTCTCCGGCCTTGGAAAGGCACGTGCGTTTCTGGAAGCAGCACCGCCCCTCTTAGGCGAGGGACGGAGTGTATTCCGGCTTGGTTCGGCTGAAGTCTACCCCGTCGCAAAATGTGCGATGACTCTAGAAGTTGACATACCCTGTTTTATTTAATACCGTAGCGTTAAGCAAGCAAAGCATGCTTGAACAGCCAGTGACTTTTTGGCTCAAAGCCAGTTGTGCGCAGGCAAAAGGGTTTCCAAAAATCCTTCTTGCTGCAGCCCTCTTGCAGATCAATGAGCAAAGCTGGAATAAAAAAAAATAAAAATCAGCACATAACCCAGCTATGAAATACAGCCCATAAAATCCCTCCGCCTCACACTCCAGACGAAAAGGAGACTTACCTGAAGGGTGGACCGACACCCTGGGCACGCCGGGCTGTTCCGTACCGGTTGTACCGGCGACGGTCCAAGGCGGCACTGCCGGGTTGGGCCGGCGGGAGAAGGAGGGAAGAGAAAAAGGATTTATATTTCCTTTAAATCTCCACCTGGACGCATTCAACGCGCACAACCCACCCGAGACGCGGCTGTCGCCACGCCAGCTCTATGGCGGCGTTGGCAGGGGAACGGGGGAGGGCCCGGGGCGGGGCCGGGAGGCGGGGCGATGGCTCTGCCATCCACTCGTTGGGGCTGCTGGGCGGGTCCCTGCGGGCGGCTCTTCATATCTGCTGGAGGTGGTAGCGACTGGTCAGGTCTGGATCTGACATGGCGGCTAACGCGACCACCAACCCGTCTCAGCTCCTGCCGCTCGGTAACCAGCTCCGCCGCCACGCTTCCGCGCTCTCCCGGCGTCCGGGCGGCGGCGGAGGGGGAAGCCCGTTCTGTGACGGGCGGGCAAGGAGGGAGAGGCCGTTTGTGGGCACCTCCGGGTGGTGCGAGCGGTGCCGCCGCTTGGCGGGAAGCTTGAATGGGGTTGGCGAGGCTGGAAGGCCGGGGCGGGCGGGCGGGCGCCTCACCTCAGGCGAGGGTTTCCTCGCTCAGCCCGGGGGTGTGTGTGTGGGGGGGTGTGGAGGCGGCGGCGTGAGGCGAGGGAGGGCATGGCGGCTGGATGGGGCAGGGAAGAGGCCGGCGTGGAGGGGCCTGGCTGCGGCCCCGCTTCTGCTCGGCGGGCGCAGGCAGCGCCTGGGGAGGTGGCTCTGGGCCATGGTTTGGGTGTGGAGCAAAGCCTGGCTGGGGAGGAGTGTTGGTGCTCGGTGTCACACGGTGATGAAGTGCACACCAGCGACAGTGAGGTGTTTGCACTGGAGGGGACGTGTCCCTGCAGCATACCAGCCTATTGCCTCAGAAACTTCTTTATCTCATAGCAGCAGTAAAGCGTGCAAGGATACTTTTTTCCTTTTTTTTGTGTGTGTCTTTTTCTTATTTTCGTGGGTTTTACCAGTGTCCATGACAATTACTTTTTTTGCCACCAAAATATCAGGGTTTTTGTTTGAAAAATGTATGTTCTGTCTCTTGTACTTTTTAATTTTTTGTTTTTATTTACAGAACTTGTGGACAAATGCATAGGTTCACGCATTCATATTGTGATGAAGAGTGATAAAGAAATTGTTGGAACGCTTCTAGGTTTTGATGACTTTGTCAGTATCCTTTGGTGGAAATGTTTAAAGCCATCCACTTTATGCTTCAGTTGAATTAATTTATTGCTTTTGAGAGGTTTGATTTCACTATATGGAGTACTTTTGTATGGATCAATTGAATTATTCTCCTATTTTTATTTTACATTATTATAATAATAATTTTAAGTACTTTGATTTTAAAATTGTGGGCCTTATTTTCCTTGAAACTGGAATTTCAGATATGGTGTTAGAAGATGTTACAGAATTGTAAGTATTATTTCTGTCTCTTGTTCCTATTTAATGTTTGGACTTCCTGAGGAAAAATATTGTGTAAGACTTATAGGCAAGATGTTTTTCTATTTTTGGAATACTTGCCACCTGAATAGCTTATACGTTGGACTTAAACTATAGAGAGTGATGTGTTCAGGACAGCAGCGTCAGAGTAGCTGTTGCATGATTTAGACTTGTAATCAGATTCCTAATTTGTAGTCTTAATTTTGCATGGGTTGTGTGTTGAACTTTCCAGTAGTTTGTTTGCCTTTACATTTCCTTAAGATCTAGGCAAAGATTTTAAAAGTTAGCAGACTTAAGGATAAGTATTTATTACTTTGTCATGCCATGTTGCTATTTGAAACCTATTTTGAATATTGGTGGTATTCAAGAAACTGCTGTGATGTAGAGGGTGAATATGTATCTTTGTGTACTGAGCAGAAAAGAACAATGGATCTTTTTGGTTACCAGATAGTTCTCTTCACTCAGGTGGTCAATTTATCAAGATTACGCTGTAGTGTGGCTATTATGTTTGTTAGTTCCAAGAAATGCAGAGACTTGTGTCAGTTCTGCAATCACAACTGGAATCATTGTCTCTGATTATGTGTTCTTTCTTACTTTTTCTAATGCTACTTCAGTGAGATTACACCCGAGGGTAGAAGAATCACAAAGCTAGACCAGATTTTGCTAAATGGAAATAACATAACAATGGTAAGTCATCATTGTTATAAGGCTGCGTGCATGTATTTTCTGTACCTGTAAACTGATCAGTAGTTGAGTTCAACTTCTTCAAGCTGACCTTTCCAGACACTTCCATTGTATAAACTGCTTTCAAGTAGCTTCCGGGGCACATGTGTATATGAATGAGGCTGGAAAAGTGATCTTAATGCCTGACTCGGTTCATGTTACAGTTAAAAAAAAAAAACAAACCCCAACATGAAAAGAGCATGGCCTGAATTTTATTTTGGTGAATATTTTTCTGGTCTTCAGGTGTACAAGGGAATTGCTGACTTTGTTACCCACTCTGTAGGCTGGTTCATGCAGTGGCTTTTAACTCATGAGTGTTTGCCTGCATAAGTGTGTAGGGTGAGATACATCTACATTTCATCTGTTATCATATGTATAGATGTGTTTGCAGCAGTTTGGATGCTTACAAGCTTGCCAAGTCATTTGGTAATTATGACACCATGTGATGCCCAGAGAGCTGTACCTTTATGTGCTCTGAAAAAAAATCTGGAAGTCTGTTGGATTATACCAAATCAGAAGCACTATGATTTTTAGTTTATTATACGCTAATGGATGTAGATCAGTACTGAAATGGTAATTGCATATTGTAATTATGTATCCCTAAGATGAATTCTGCAACTTCCTAAATACCACAAAAGCAGGCCACAGTAGTTTTTAGCTTATCTGCATAGATGGCTACAAAATCTGGACTTCCTACATAAGGACATTCCTAATTTTGTGGGAAGACGATGACTGACTTCAGTCTAAGTCAGCTCTATGTGAATGAAGAATAATCTCCCTTTTGCTGTCTTCCCTACTTTGCCCTTCCTTACTCTGTGTCTGGGCAAGTGCCATCTTGACTTAATTTCTAAGTTTTTTGTCTGGTTTGGTTATTCTGCTTACTTAAAGGATAGTGCATGTCCTGACTTCTTGTACAGGGTAAAATTACTACTGTCCAGTTAAGCTGGTGGTATACTGCCCTTGAAGCATTCTTAGAGTGCAAATTTTCAGCAAGTCATGGGTATGTTTCTGTATTAGATCTTGTCTCTTTTAGGGACACGTCTTCCCGCATTAGGAACATGCTTTAGATTGTTTCTTACTTCAGTCCCAAAAGCAGTGAAGCTTTTTGTCTTTAGAAGTGCTGAGCAAATTATTAAGAATATATCATTTATATATATATATAAAAGAAATGGTTATCCTCTTCTTTTCCCTTATTCATGTTTTTCCTGTTGTATTTCTTCTTCTGTTGTACAGTTCTTTATTTTCTTCACAGGAAAGTGCTATGCTCACTTATTCCTTGCTGCCTGTAGAAAGATTCAGGCGCATTATTAGGTTTTGGGCTCTGCTTAGCAATACAAGTTGGAAAGATGAAACCAACTTTCCAGTATAATGACAGCCTGGGGAAGAATCAGCAATTGGAGAAATCCTTCATGAAAGGAAGCATGTTCTTTGTCCTTTTAAAAATGAGCCGTAGTGTTTCTAGACAGAATCATCTCCTTGAAGTGAAGAACAAAGACAAAAACCCAAAATATGTGTTATCTAGGATCTCCTTTGTGTTTTGTTAAACATTCTTCGTATTTTGGAGATTCTTTTTGGCATGTGCTTCTCTGGCAGTAACTGACTTCCTCTGTTGGGAGAGGAAGATAATACTGAATCTGAAAACCACTTTTGTGGTCTACTATGAAGTCTCCATCTGCTAAAATGTTATAAAGCAAGAACTGTCACATACAGGTTTGTAAAACTCAAATCTATGGCACTAACACAACTGTCTTATTCTTTTATAGCTGGTTCCTGGAGGAGAAGGACCTGAAGTATAAATTGATACAGTTGTCATCTGTGAAGACATGTTATATATATATAAAATTTAAATAGAGCTTTTGAGGTATGGGTGTGGGTGGGTTTTGGTGTGAGTTGAGGGGGTTTTTTTGTTTGCTGTTGTTTTGTTTACACACTCTTGCAGTTGACATTTGATAAAAGACCAGGATTTCCCCTTCAGGAAAGGTGTATTGCTAATGATAATGCTGACTTTGTAAGTTGAAATCGTGACTTTCTTGTAAAGATGTAATAATCTATTCTGAATAAAAGGCTTTCTTTTTGTTAGTTATTGTGTTCTGTTATGTAAGTGCATGAGTTAAAGATAGTTTTATAACTGGTTGATGGAATGGAAAAATAATAGTTATGTTTCAGTTGCTGTCAGTCTTCAGTTTTTCTACATCTGTTGCATCTTTTTTTATGGCCCAAGTCTATATAAAACACAAGTTGCAAGCCAAGAGATTGCTGTTCTTTGGAGTACAGGCAGATGCTAAGCTGGATCATTTGTTTAAACATTGCCTGGCGCTGTGTCGCCAGGAGCCATGTGTTAGTGCCGTAGAATTCTGAAAGCTCTTTGAAGTGGATGCATCTGCGTCATGTTCGGCAGCCTTTGGTTCTGCTGGCCTGGAGGTTCAGCTCTCTTGGACTTCTTTTGCTTGGTAGATGTACTGTCTTATAGTAAAGGCACTGTAATGGTATTTGGCAAGCGAGGGCAGACAGAGCAGACCTAGTTCATGGTGAGGGGGGGGCGGTGGTGGGGTGTGTGTGTGTGTAAAAAGGCCAGTGTTAAAACTTCTTATCCATGTCAGTGGTGACTGCTGTCACCACTAAGCGGTGCTGTGTATACTTAATTAAGCTGGGAGCTGCCCATGCCTGCTTGCATAGTTTGGAGTAGTGATTTTAAAGTCAACGTTCTTTTGGCTACGTCTGTTCTGTGATATAAAAACTTGTCAGATACTGGGAGCAAATACTTTTTTAGGAGAATTTCTATAAAGTAAGGAATTGCTGGTTTAATTTTGTCAAGGTGGACAAAAAATAATTGATTCTAAATCGTGTCCTCTGCAGCAAATGCTTCTGTAATACACTACTCAACTGGTTTCTATGTGTGAATGTCTTTGGAGAAGAATCACAGGTGCCTGCTGTTACTGTAGACAAACAGGGTGCAGTGTGGGCTCATGGAGAGGAAATGCTTTGCCTTCCCATCACCAAAAGAAGAAAGAAGAATTGAAGAAGGGGCCTGAGGAGCAAGAGACTGCAAGGAAGCTGCTGTATGAGATCTTTTTGCCTTGCTTTATCTGACAGAAAAGCTGCTTTCCGCTAGCTGAGTCTTAGCTCAAAATACAGTAAGAACTGGCTTTTGCCTATTAAAGGAGAAAGACTCCCTCCTCTCTCCTGAGGAGCGTGCTGCTTTTGACTCACTTGTTCTGAATATATGATCAGCAATTGTAATGTTTAGATTGCATGGTGACAATCTGTACCATTGGATCCTTGAATGTTGTTTTTCATTTCTGTCCCCATTTCTTTCTCCAGCTTTCTTCAAAACATCAAATAAAAAAAATATTTTTTTAACTTACATGTGATTGGACATCTGTTGGTTTTGGCCCCAAACACTTTGTCCTAGAACTAAGTTGAGTCTTTTCATCAGAACACTTCAAAGATTTCTAGCTGGTGTAGTACTATTGTGTTGGATTTTTTTTGACTAAGATTCTATATATGTTCCAGTGTGTGCACTTAATTTCTACTTCACTCAGTATTTTGAAAATGGTCTTAACCTGAAGAGAGGTTTCATGCTTAGGAGAGAAAAAGAGCGGGTCTTGACTCAAAAGCAACTTGTCAAAGCGAAAGGTAAACTATTTTCTTTCTTATTGAAGAATTTCTGACAGCACAAATGTCTTGTTCTCTCAGGGGTTTGTTATCTCTGGGAAAAAACCAAACTTGGTATTGCCTCAATTCCTCCACAACCAGAGAGGTTGTGTTTTTTACTCCCTCCAGAGGAAGTGCTAAGACTGTTATCTTTTAGGAAAGCATTTTAATTCCTGCCTCGAAGGTCTGCAGACATCACTCTAAAGACAGTTTCTATGCATCCAAATGCTGTTAATCCTTTATGATATGAAAGGAAAGATTTTTAACTTTCAGCTGAGAATACAAAGTATTCCAGATGGGTCTGGTTTGCTTTGCATTAAGTATTCTTGTAGCCTGTTGCTTTGGAAGTGCAGGTAATAAGTTCCTCAGTCAAATACGTGAGTGGTGGTGGGTTTTGGTTCTCCTCTAGAAATCTAGTGTTTAACCATTCTGTGCTGTCCTGCACAAGCTGTGGACACTGTGGTCTCCAGAATGCTATTTAGGGTGCCACTGCAAGTTGGTCATTTGAAATAATAACCTTAGGCTTTAAAAATACATAAGTTAATGATACTTAAAGTTCAGAGCAGAGTAGTCATCAAGTTAAAATAACTTCATGCTTATTATATGCACAGTGATGGTTCTGTTCAGTATTTTTTGTTCTTCAGGATGGCACTGGTTGCAGCGATCTTTAGTTTTACTTCATGGCTAACTAACTGTCTTAGCATGGGCATGGTTCCTTTCTGCCTACTATTTCAGTTTACTTGCAGGCATAGTTAAGATAGCTGTTTGCAGTTGTGAAGGGAATATATATGTGTGTGTGAACATGTATGAAAATAAGACCTAAAGCGCAAAGTGCCCTCCCCACATCCTTAGTTTTGCTGACTTGTATTTCAGTGTTACCAAGATTTTACAGTGACCCAAGTATTGCTGTTGCAAATGTTTCCATGTTTGTCTAACTGTTCTGATGAAATAAATAAAACACTAGATGTTTTATTGCTTGCCCTATAACTATACAGGCTTTCCCTGTCTAATATGTATTCCTTTCTTCTAGGATTCACTTATTTTTAACCATATAAAATGGAAAGAGATTTCTGGCTTACTGTTGGCTTTTAATAGATGTTTTATCCTTGGGGAATTGCCCAGCAATTAATTCATAGAGTTTGGAATTCAATTGATGGACATTTTGCATGTCTGTGTTCAAATATTGATGCTTACAAGCCATCACACATGGTTTGTGTTCAGAGCTTTATGGATACCTAAAGATAGTCAATGTCTTATTTTTTAATAATGCTTAATTTTTTTCCTCTTTGGCAAGAACAAGCAAGTCTGCCTGGTTTTGTAGTATTTGCAGCTTTTCCCTATCAACAGACTTATAAAAGGGAAAACCTGTATCAAGTACACACTTAATGATGGTGATTTTTAAAATACTAAGTTGCATAACAGTCTCAGGAAGAATGTGTGTGACTGAATGAGAACCTGTGGTGCAGCATTGCTAGCGTGCTAAAAAAAGTTTAGAAGAACAAAGCATTTACTTTATGAAAGATATTTCAGGATAATTTCTGATGCTGCTAAAGTTTATTGAAAAATTTGCACTGATTTCAGTGGTTATGCAGGTTTGATTTCTGCTCATGCATTAAATCTGAAAAGAACAGAAACCTACATTTGAAGGAAGATTTTGTATGAAGGGTAATCAAACTAGTAACCTACTTTAAGAGTTATTTTAAAATACTTGGAGCATTGGTTAAAAGCGAATAAAAGTTTATCATATGCTCCTGCATCAACTGTGACTATTGAATACAGACAGCCATCCACCTCAGCGCTTTTTAGTGTCCAACTGGAATGTGTAAGTTTTCACTGCCATGAGCTGATGGGCCGTGGTGCTCTCAAAGCATACAGTGCTGTAAGCTTAGTTTCTTGCATGGCAGGGCCTCTCTTCAACATTAGTAACTATACTACAGGGTAAAAGACAAATTTAGTGAATAATTGTGTGTAGTTATTAAAATAGCTGTTTGCATTTCAATGTGATGCTGATCCTTTCTATAGTGGTAGTGTTGGCACATGTCTTAGAATTCAGCTGATCCTCTCTTGAACTCATTTAAACTTTTGTCTTCCACTACATGCCTGACAATATGTTTCACAATGGAAAAATTATTTTCTTTAAAAAAAAAAAAAAGGGTGGAGAAAGTGGAGACAAAAGTCTGTTGTCTGCCAGTGTTGTGGGCTGTTTGCTCTTTTCCATTGAACTCATGGGTTTTTTATTTTTTGACCTTAGCGTATCCTCTGCGCCTTTGGTAATCTCCTGAAGTTTGTCTGTAGTAGCTATGAAAATCTTATTTATCAGTTGTCCCTTTTACTTAACATTATTTTTTATTTTAAGAAATATATTGAAAATAAATGTTAGGGTACTATTACTGCTCAATGTCAAGAGATCATGGGAAATACGGTGAATTTGTAGTAAAAATTACGGATGTTTTTCAAGCTATTTTTCCAGGTCTGAGGCACACTGAAAGATTTCTTTCATATGGTGGTGTGTTTTATTGACTTCAGCAGAATACATTGACTTTAACCAGTTGAAAATCTGTTGATAAGATTTTATACTCTATCTAGTGTTGCGAAGACTTATCATCTGAAATAAAAATTGTATTTAATCATCTTAACAGGAGGCTGGATCTTTGATCTGGAAATTATCCTGAGTGTGATGCTACAAAACCCAAGCTTATAACTTCACTGTTTCTTCCAGACCCTCAAGTTCATTAAGGATAATAAAGACCCATTCTTTTTTGTTTTGGTGCCATCATCAGTGATGGAAGTATTACGTTGTCAGTTGTAAGACATGTGGTTTAACTGCTGTTGGATTCTGCTTTTATGCCTGAAAACCCTGTTGATTTAAATGGTTTGAAAAGCTTATGCTAACGATGTGGCCGGAATGAAACAGGATCTTGTGTGGCCGTATGTAAGGACTGTATATGGTCATGGTTTGTAGCTGGGGTGAGGGATTGGTTAAAGTTACTTCTTATTTGCACAATTTAATATATTAAATATGAGTGAACAGGTTCATTTTTACAAGAGGAAATTTGTAGATCTGGTTTATCCTGTGTTAGAATTAAGATATGTATTTACTGAAGACAATGAGTCTAGCCCAAACACTGAAATGGCTCAATTTTGGGTACACTATTAGAACTCTTGTAAAATTTTCAGATCATAACGGTCTGTCAATTTATGCTTGTTGTCTGAGACATTACATGATGCCCTTTGAAACTGATATTTGTTTTGTAGACTATGCCTTTTCTGTGCTCTAAAGTCATGTACAAATAACTTTATTGTATCCTTTCCTTTTTAAGAGTTCTGTTCATCCAACCATATAAGCACATACCTGAATTTCACTAAATTCAATGTTAAATTTCCTGAATTGCTATAAACTATTGTGTTGCTGTAAACTATTTTGGCTGATAAAATTATTTTGACTGATAAACCGAAGCGGTCAACTTTGTATTCCTACATGTATGTGTGATTAATATGCAATAGCTCAGAACAAGTTACCAGGCAACTGCACACTCCGGCTACATGGGAGGCACAAAGCACCTGGCCCGTTCCTTTTAATCAGTGGAAAAGTACAGATTCTCATGTTACCTTGGTCACTTTGTCTAACATATATGGACAAGAGTATTTTTATACTCCTCTCATGGTGGGAGAAACACAGTGTGTGTTTCTGCAGTGTGTAAGAATTGCTTTACCGAGAGTTATTTCTAAAACACTTGGGGGGAAAAAAAACCAACCAAAAAACTGATTTAATCCAAGGCTGACCTCAGGATTCTCATTCTCACAGTTTTACAATTGTATAACCTTGTAAACCATACTGAGAATGACTGTCTTGTATGTGACATTTGAAAGTTTCATTTTTGGTGTTCTACACACTTCTGATGGCAATGCCTTTGTTCCCCGATGACAACTGGCAACAGACAATGCATATTGGTTTCAAGGCACTGGGGAACAGAAAAGGTAGTTTGCCAATGTTCTGGCTGCTGTTGCAGATGTTCAGTGTATTCCAAGTAACATGTTCCAAGTACCATATTCCAAGTACCTTTTCCTACCCTTGCTGCATATTTTGTTTAGTCAGAAGAATGTTTCTGTACTTCCCTATAGATACATATTGATCTGGGTTGCATGCTATTGCAGAGTCCTTGGTCTACCTGTTACAGATTGCTCCTTTCGGTTCTTGTGCATTTATGAGTGTGAGCCTGCCGCTATACCTACTAAACTGTAACACTTATTCAGACTAATATGCAGCTGCTACAGCAATCAGATATTTTGCTAGTTACGGTGTTTGCCCCCAGTCAGTTGGTTTACTATCTAATAGGTACCTGATGGCAGAGAAGGGGAATGACAGAAAACAGGTGAGTTAGGCTTTATATTAGAAATGGTTTTTTGTAAGATTTACGAGAACATAATTTTGGAATGAGAATTTACATACTGCTTACAGCAATCTGTTGGGCTAATGTTTTGCAAGAAACTGAGGTGTTTAAGTTTCAAATGCTGTTTATGTAAGTTGGCTTACCTATGAGTAATCTCCTTAACTGTGTGTAACAAAGAAATAAATTTGCATTTGTAGGCATGTGCATATGCATACATAACTGTAGGTGTGCAGCTGAGGATGACGCTTATATTTGGTGACCATCGAACTATATGGAGGGGCAGCAATGGGTGAAGAAAACCTTTAAAGATAATCTGGCGTTTCTCTTATCCTAAAGGTGAATGATCGACTTCCTGTATCATTGTTGACAAATGCTTGTCTGATTTATTCTTAAATTTTTCCTGTAATTATTATGACTGTTGCAAAGATTTCTACTTTAAGTTTTTCAGGTTGTAATTTATTCCATGTCCCGTATGCAGTGGATGTACACAAAAGTTTTTCTTTATAGCTGCCTTTTAGACATTTAAACATTGTTATTTCTTTTCAGTATTTCCCTTTCCAGGTTAAGCAGCTGTTTTTCAATCTAGACTTTGAAGTCAGACTTTTGTAAATAATTGAGCACCCCCTTGGACTTCCTGCAGACTCTCCCCAGTTATACTACACCCTTCTTGAAATGCAGTACATCATTTGGAGGGTTCAACAGCTACTCTGTGCAAATATAATGCTGCAAAAATAATGTATGGATGTACTAACTCAAGTGTGATGTGTGACAAGGAATGGCTGGGCCTTTTAAATAGTGAGAAATGGTACATGAAAAGGACATGACAGAAATAGGACATGGGGCTGGCACACTGGTCTTCAAACTTGCAGTACAGCTCTGGGTTTGGATGAATAAAGAAAAGCATGAGGCACAGGAGGGAACTGCTGCTGGATCTTAGTCAAAGATGGTAAATGATGTGGAGAGAGGTTTTCAAACTCAGAAATTAGTCAGGTGCCCAATTCCAAAATGACCACGAAATACTGCCTTGTGTGACTGTCCGTTGTATATCATCTAACAGCTTTTGTTTCAAAGTTAACAAAGTTACACTTGTGTGATAGGTGATGTAATGGTCTCACAATAGGCATAATCAAAGTCATGGAAAATGTCAGCATTTGAAACAGAGCCATGATAATTTATCAACGACTTGCACAACTGTTGCTTACCATGCCTTCCATGTTACAGCTATCTTAATCATTGATGCTGTTTCCTGATACCAAAGGTCTTTCTCGCATTTCTTGATCCTTTTGTATTTTCCTCCTTGTTCAGGGTCAGTTGATGACTGGAGCGATCTGTTTGTAACTATGGAAAAGAGATTCGTTGGCTTCCTTGTGTGATAAGTAGACATCAAAGAAATTGTATGCTGCTCATCTCTGAGTTGGAGACAGGAATTAGACAGGAATGTGTTACTGGAAAATAAAATTGAACAGGGCCCCTTGAGACAGAAATGTGTTGATGAAGTCATGCAGTATTATTAATCAAGGCATAGTGACTGTTGTATCAGCTAACAAACAGATCTTATGTTAAAATAACGTTCATTCCAGGTAATTCTAGTCAGTCTCCCAAAACAATGGATCTGCTTTGCAAATGAGAAAATGTGGACCTAAATATTGAAACAATAAGGGCTGTTTTTCTTCCCCATTTCAAAATTGGCACAGCAGAGCCTATATAGTTTTCAAAGCAGTAGCGGCTCCTTCACCTACTTGTTAGCACACAAAGCAGAATCTGTGCTTTCTCTTTCTGTATGGTTCTTGAGAGAAAGTTCGTTGCACTTGTTGGAAAAAATGGGATGGTGATCAAGTGCAACTAGCAAATACTTACTTTGCATAAACAATTTAGAATTTTCCTGTGTTGATTCTCATTAGAAAAAAATCAAAACTTGAAAAAATTAAGGATTAAGCTATAAGACTGTTTTCAGAAAAAAATAATTAGAATAATAAATGGAACATGGTTTTAGAGAAAAAGTAATTTTCATAGCGCTTTGAAGTGAGGCTCAGTGTTTAACCAAAAGGCATTTGATCTCTGTGATTCTTTTTGTGGCCTTCTAAATGAAAAATCTGACTATGTAAGCCCTAGTTATCTGTGTTATAGAAAACTGATGTGCTTTTCAATCTGAGACTGTTCTGAAATAGAGCAAAGTATGAGAGACATGGTCTCGTGGTTTTGGTTACGATTGCATATAATTTAAACATGCTGTATAACAGCCAAATCTTTTTGTGATTTAGAAACTTCATTTAACTGCATAAAGCATGGATGTGCCCCAGGAAGAATTTCTTGTGTTCATGAGCATTGCCAATGTTTTACTACTGAGGGAAACCTTAGCAATTGTGAACAACTAAATAATTTGTCAGAACCTCAAACACAAATGTATCTTAATTCTTGTATCATGGCTAGTCTAATGCATTAACTTTTTATGTTAGGAGCTATTCCATAAGAATCCATTTCTCATTTTATGGGATAGACAATGAAAGAATTTCTTGAAATACCTTAAAGGAAATGTTGGATGGGAAACAAAGAGAGACAGAATGGGTTTTGAAGCGTTGGTGCAATATATAGATTGTGTTCCACTCCACAGAGGAAAGGACTGTTTTGGTTATGATACCAGAATATTTCTCTTCCACATCTGTAAGCTACACTACCAGTAATTATTTCACACTTAAAAGCTTAAAAGATCCTGAGAAGTTAATTTCAACCTCTTAACCAAGGCTACTTGGCTAACATGATATTCCACCTATGCGGTCTGGATTAGCTCGTATCTTTCTCAATGATAACTACTGAGCTAAAAGTTTTCTTTTCACATATCCTGGATATCAGAAGTGATAGGACTAAATAAATTGTCAGAGATTTGAATTTACAAGTCTACTGAAGCTTTTAAGTGCCTGATTCATGTCTAAGAACGGAAGAAAGCCTACTGAATTCAAGTGAGACCATGTTTTTCTGAAACAGCACATCTGGTTTTAGTATACTCAACACTAGTTTAGAAATGCTGTACCTATGTGATGCAAAGCAGTGAAATTATGTGAAGTTGCTCTTCTAATTTCTTTTATGAGTAAATTTTGAATGAGCAATTTGTCCTAGCAGATTCTGTGATGAATCATGTGCTGTTTCTTCCCCAACAATGCACAGAAACTGTCATAAATCTCAAATTGTAAGCTATGGCTCAATCCAAAGAAATTTGCTTACACCTTATCAAGAGGAAATTTCAACTTGTAGGTGATCCAGTAGAGCACAGATCTAATAATAATGAAAATCAAACTACAGTGTCAGCACCTTGTTGGACTGAAGCCAGAATGTACAGTACCTTAGAGGTGCAAGCTTAGCTGTAACCAACTGTCTTTACCATATTGTAAGTAACTTTTATCCTATGTTAAGTTTCCAAATTATTGTGAATGCTAAGCTGCGTGTATGCCATAATGCGGTATGTTTAGTAAGTGGAATGTTTCATAACATGACAAGAACCAAATGACATCTGCCATGGCATTATAATTTACGCCAAAACTATGGCAGGAGAATTTTACCAGGAAGTAGCTGTAACAGAAATCAATGATACTGTCAAATTGCCTGTTTTCTTCACAAGTGAAGATGTGACTTTTCAGTAAGACTTAGCTAAATGAAACACGTTAAGCAAGGAAGAATCTATTATTGAACACAAAGGATCGAATATTAAACTGAAGTCAAGTTTTCACATAAAATGTCACTGTGCTTATTCCTAAAGTGTCAGATTGGATAAAAGGGAAGGTATTTGTCACATGAAGTCAACAGGCATTTTCTAAGGTGTGTACTGAAAGAGCATGTGCTTTTTGCTTCCAGGTTAAATTAGCAGCTTATGCAAAGAGTAGGGGCAGCTTTAAAAGTGAAATCCTTTACTCTTTCCTACGGAAGTCATCAATACTGTTAAGCCTTATAAATAGTTGAAATTTACGCCAAATTTAAAGCTAGTGGTTTCCTCTTGCAAAGGTTTAACTGTACCTTGGGGAAAAGTTACTTCCCTTTGAGATTAAAAGGGAATTACTCCTGGGGAGAATAGCTGTATATACTATAAACTTCTCTGTCTATATGCTAGCTGTAGGACCCTTGCTAACCTAAAGAAAAGCAAACAAATTCAGTGAATTTTCTCTACCAAAATGATGTGAGAGAGTAATCTTACAAGAATGACATTTCTCAGCTACCTGTAATAATGTTTTCTGTCTCATGTTAAACATTTAGCTGAAAGTAACGTATTGTTCTCTGATAAGCTCTGGTTGTCCTCCACAATTAGAGTGGGGTGGAGAGTAAAAAGTGGTTCTGGGACCTTGGTCAGAGCTGGGAATGTGAAGCTCTTATGGAAGAGTTGTTTTAACTTAATCTCTGCTCCTGCTCAACAAAGAAGAGATGACACTCTACTTGCCTACTGATTTTTATGATGTTTCTTTCCTCCATCTTTCTCTTTTCTGACACGCTGGAGCCTCCCAGAGGATGGGATGGTGTCATGAGCGCTCAGGCACAGCATATCCACTTTACTTCAAATAATTGGCATGTGTTTCTTAGGCTGCTGCCTATAAAAAGCATTTTGCTATGGCAGTAGTCCCAAGTGACAAAGTGGATGGGTCTGTTCATTTAATTAAACCTCTCTTGCATTTCTGCTTTCCCCATCCCATCCCCCATCAAGCTTATATCAAAGATCAAGGCAGTCTTGAAATGGAAATAGAATGATAGAATGGTTTGGGTTGGAAGGGACCTGAAGATCAAGGACACCCTCCACTGGACCAGGTTGCCCAAAGCCCCATCCAGCCTGGCCTTGAACACTTCCAGGGATGGGGCATCCACAACCTCTCTGGGCAACCTGTTCCAGTGCCTCACCACCCCCACAGTAAAGAATTTCTTTCTAACATCTAAATCGACACTCCTTCAGCTTAAACCCATGACCCCTTGTCCTATCTCCACACTCCCTGATAAACAGTCCCTCACTATCTTTCCTGTAGGCTCCTTCAGGTAGTGGAAGGCCACAATTAGATCTCCCCAGAGCCTTCTTTTCTCCAGGCTGAACAACCCCACCTCTCTCAGCCTGTCCTCACAGGAGAGGTGCTCCAGCCCTCTAATGGTAGTGGGTTTTAAGGCAAAGGGAACTGTTATTTACTCTGCACTCCAGTACGCCATGAAAGAGGTTTGTGCCAAGCAATTGCTAAATCAAACTTGGTATGATTGTTCTGTAGTATCGTAATGATTAGGGATGAACCAAAAGTACATCACAGCTGTGCAAGTGTAAAGAAGTAGCTGAATTTCTGTGGTCTGTTCATACTGGATACACATTATTTGATGCATATGTATAGCTAATAGTCACATACTTTAGTGAATTGTTCTAGCTTGTGTGTACAGTTTCACATTACCCTATGCTGGATACTGTAAACATTTGGAGAAATTAGTGCTGAAATTCTGAACTTGCAAAAGAGAGCCACCACCTTGAAATATTTCTTTTCATCGAAGGACAGACATCCACTAATACTACCAGTGCTGTTTAATCAGAATGTTACATTGTGGCATTCTCTTTTAATAGCGTAGTGTAAAATTAGGATGATATTTCAGTTTTTCACAGATGTTTCACAGTTCACAAAGAATGGGAAGCTCAGGAAGACAAAAGTACAAAGGCTTTATTTACAAATATGTACATCTATAAGAAAACTGTAGGAAAACATCCAGTAACAAAACTGTCTTTGCAATATCTCTTTGCTGCTGTTTGGTTATTTATCCCCTCTGCTGTCAGTTCTTGTATTGGGTTTGCATGGCAAGGTTTTGGTAGCAGGGGGGGGCTACAGGGGTGGCTTCTGTGAGAAGCTGCTAGAAGCTTCCCCTGTGTCTGATAGAGCCAATGCCAGCCGGCTCCAAGACGGACCCGCCGCTGGCCAAGGCCAAGCCCATCAGCGCCTCTGTGATAACATATTTAAGAAAGAGAAAAACAGTCAGAGAGAGCTTTTGCAGCCAGAGAGAGGAGTGAGAAGATGTAAGAAACTCTGCAGACACCAAGGTCAGTGCAGAAGGAGGGGCAGGAGGTGCTCCAGGCACCAGAGCAGAGATCCCCCTGCAGCCCGTGGAGAAGACCATGGTGAAGCAGGCTGTCCTCCTGCAGCCCATGGAGGAAGGATGAGGGGGTGTAGCGATTCCACCTGCAGCCTGTGGAGGACCCCACACCAGAGCAGGTGGAGACACCTGAAGGAGGCTGTGGCCCCATGGGAAGCCCACGCTGGAGCAAGTTCCTGGCAGGACCTGTGGCCCCGTGGAGAGAGGAGCACATGCTGGAGCAGGTTTGCTGGCAGGACTTGTGACCCCGTGGGGGACCCACACTGGAGCAGTCTGTTCCTGAAGGTCTGCACCCCATGGAAGAGACGCATATTGGAGAAGTTCATGAAGGACTGTCTCCTGTGGGAGGGACTCTGTGCTGGAGCAGGGGAAAAATGAGGGGAGTCCTTCCCCTGAGGAGGAAGGAGCAGCAGAAAACAACATGTGATGAACTGACCGTAACCCCCATTCCCCGTCCCCCTGTGCCGCTGAGGGGGGGGTGGAGGTTGAAGCTGGGACTGAAGTTGAGCCCAGGAAGATGGGAGGGGTGGGGGGAGGTGTTTGGAGATTTGATTTTATTTCTCATTCCTTTACTCTGTTTTGCTTAGTAATAAATTAGATGATTTTTTCTCTCTAAGTTCAGTCTGTTTTGCTTGTGACAATAATTAGTGAGTGATCTCTCCCTGTCCTTATCTCAACCCATAAGAGTTTCATTATACCTTTTCTCCCCTGTCTAGTTAAGGAGGGCAGTGATAGAGCAGCTCTGGTGGCCTCCAGCCAGGGTCAACCCACCACAGTTCTCCAAAAACTTCCAAGCAAAGATTTATTATTTAACCTATGCAGCTGTTTTCTTAGGGTTTATGAGGCTCTGATCTCATGAGTATAATATGCATCAAGATAATAGCTCGCAGCTATTTGTGTTAGAGGAAATGACTGTTCATCCTTAACGTTTGAGAAGCAATGGTGATAAATCTTTGCTAATAAACTGTCTATATTGCAGCTCTCAGGTCTGAAATATTCCTTTATATATTTAGCTACCGGAGCCTCAAATAAGACAAAACAACTCTCTGCTCTGCACATGTAATTTCAGACAGAGAACACAAAATCCAATACACGCAGAGTAGACAATTAAAATGCTTGGAAGTTTTTGGAGAACTGTGGTGGGTATAAATGTTTGTTGTCTTCCAAATCATTCAGAGCTGACAAAGGAGTCTTCTAAAATGGTGGCCAAAGGCTAGAAACCATGATTTAAATAGTTTTCAGTGTAAATGAAAATAAAAGTTAATCCATGTAAACAGATTCCATTTGCTGAAAAACCTAGAGCAGTCCCTTGTATAACTTGTGAGTGTTCAAAGGCTGCTAGCTGTAAGGTGGGAGTGCCACAAAGACGTACAGTCCCAGGAAATGATACGGTCGAGAGGATTTATTTTGGTTGAATAGCGTAGTTGTAGGTTTAAAGCTGAGCCTCGAGGTTGGTAATTCAGGAGGAGAGGGGGAAGATTAGCCTAAGGGTGGAAGATACAGTTTCTGCTCTTTAGGAGAGAGAAAATCAGCACATGGAGCAAGAATGCAAAGGCCCCATCCACCCTGTGTTGTGGACCTGGCTGCTTGAAAGCCTGTTCAGTCAAACGCAGTCACTACACTATATACATTTTAGTACTTCTCCAGATAGCTGTAATTAAAATGGTTGGGCTGCTGGTGGAGCAGAATAAGTGTGCTTTCTTCTCCCCCCCCCCCCCCCCCCATCAGTCTTCCTTCCCCACACGTGTTCTTTGGTTGCTGAGCAATGCTACGCTTCCTGTCTTTGTATCAGGGGCAGACTTTGGTGTCGTGTATCTGCTGGTCTTGCTCTACCTGCCTCCACCATGGATGAAATGTCATAGCTCCTGACAGAAAGCTGGTCGCCTGGCCGAGGGAAAGGGCATCTGTTTGCAGCTGGCATCTCTCCTCCTCTGCTGGAAAACGTTTGTGCTCACAGACAGGGCACAGCCCCGGCAGCTGACTAGAGGGGTGCAGATATTCCCATTGTTAACTGTTCCATGAACTCATGAAACCTCATGTTCTGCCAGTCTGGGACTTGAATTTAGAGGCTGATGCCTGATAGGAAATAAGTTAATGCTGCAGTCTTTCCTACAGCAGGGCAGGATTTTTTATTGCTTATTCCTACAAATATTTTCACAAAACTCGCATTAGTTTTGCATCTTTAAGTACTTTACCCTTTGAGATTCAGGCAAATCTGATAAAGAGTTAAAAAATCATGACGAAGTCAGCGGTTCTATAAGCCTTATTTTCCTCTAGGCCGAAAGACAGCAACTGAAGATCATGTCAGGCAGAGCCGGAAACAGAACTCAGGTCTTGTCTTGTGACAGGCCCCAATTTGCATTTCAGAAAATTAATTCACACTCAGTCCTTAACTGTAATAGCTCTCCTGCCATTACATTGGCATCGTGACTGTAAGGCAGCTTTTAGCTGGTGATTCACCAAAACTGAGTATTTGTCACGTACCCCCTGAAAATCTGAGGTGGCCCAGCTCAGGCAGTAATTGTATGTTACTCTTTAGGCTATGCGAGCAGGGCCTGTGTAGTAGGTGTCTGGCTGTCTGAAGGGACTGTATGGAAATGCTGTATTTAGAGACTGTCGGTGATGCTATGAGGGGGAAAAAAACCCCATGCATAGAATTCTGCTGTTAAAGATGGAATTATAATGCCTGCGTGCAATTTGGCTGACTTTCCTTTTACCACACACCAAAACTGAGGAAAAGGGGGAGGTGGGGTTGTTCTAGAAGAAAGGCTAATACTTTCTATTTCCAGTCCCATTTTGTGTTCATGAAAAGTCCTTCCTGATCAAGCAACATCCCCAGAGAGCAAGATGTGTTCTCTACCTGACATGCTACTTTGTGCTGAAACTGTGTCCCTGCAAGGACAGTCAGGAAGAAAATACAGGTAGAAACATGGAGGCAAAAAAAGAATTGATCCATTGCAGAGGGTTAAAATGAACAGGCTGCATGCACCCTTGCTTTCTTGCTTTCCGATGCAGTAGTGCCACTGTTTTTGTCCAGAAAAGAAAGACCGCCTTAGCAAAGGAAATTCCCATTCACAGTTAATTACGTCAGCATTGAGTTGCTTTGGGATCTTACTGTAAGAGCACAAGAGGAGCAAAGCAGCCAGCAGCAGTCAGCTCCGAGGAACACAACTGCTCAGGAAAGGGGTGGATTCTTTCTAGACACGGAAGAGAGTGGGATAACAGGCTGCAGTTATTTGACTTAGCTCCTTGATAGAGATGCAGCTGGTTGTTGCTTTTGTGTTACTGATTGGTATCACTGAAGGGTTATGTGAGGAAGCAGAGACAATATGCTCGGGAAAGTGTATCTATATTCTACTGTCATTTTAAACACCTAAGGAAATATGTATCAATCACAGACCCATAGTATGAAGGTACTGAAGTTCCTTTACAATGATGTGGAGTGCCCTGGTGAAATTTTATGATACCTATTTTACAGATATGAAATTAAAGTCAGCTTTGGAAATCTCTGGCAGCTGAGTGCTGTGTCCAGATTGTAGGAGACCTGTGCTAGTGATGCGGTTATAGTTGGTGACTATCTCTGTAGTAAACTTTGCAGTTGTAAGTCATAAATATTATATGGTAGTGATGCCGTAATGGTTAATATTGCAGAATAATTGAGGTTGGAAGGTACCTCTAGAGATCATCCACTCCAACCCCCTGCTAAAGGCAGGGTCAGCTAGAGCAGGGTGCGCAGTGCTGAGTCCATTGCATAGGACCATGCTTCCCTTTCCCTCTGTGACAAGATAGCCCTTTTACCGTTCCCAATAGATAATACTGAAAGACAGATAAGGACATTAAGAAGCAGTAAAAAGCGCTAAATTTACTCCCGCTTCCTTACGAAGAGGATGAAGAGCAGCGCGAATGTGTTTTTTCAAACCACCCGAGGCGCTGCCGGTGCCTGGGTGCCGTCAACTTCCCCGATGCTAATCATTGCCTTCACACACGCACCGCAGCCGACACCCCTGAGGGGGGACGGGGCGCTGCTCAGCGGCACCAGGACTGTCTCCCCAGAGCGGACCCTCTCCCGGGGAGGCGGGAAGAGTGCGCGAAGGTCTGGAGGTGCTCGGAGTTAGTACTTCCACTCCTACCTCTCCACACTTTTTGCGGGGCGGGGGGGGGGGGGGGGGGGGGGGGGGGGGGAAGCAACGTCCCGGCGAGGCGGGGCCCCCGCGGCGGTGCTCGGCCGCGCTAGGAGCGGGGCTTTTCTTCCGGGACGGGAGGTGGGGCCAGGGGAGCGGCGCTCCGGCCGTGCCGGGGGCTGTTGCCCGCGCAGAGGCGGGGCGCAGCGGGGCGCAGCCGGCGGTGCGGGGCGGCCATGGGCTCCGTCACCTCGGTCCTGGGCCGGCCGCGGCGCGCCCTGGTGCGGGTGGGAACCGAACCCCCGAGCGCCGCTCTCCGCCGGGCCCCGCCGGCCGCCGCGCCGCCGCTGTCCGCGGTGCTGAAGCCCCGCGAAGAGGAGGAGGAGGAGGAGGCGGAGGTGGCGCCCCGCCACATCCCCGACGACCGTGAGTGTCTGCGGGGCGGGGGCGCGGGGGGGGACGCGGAACCGCCGGGGCTCAGCCCGCAGCCACCACCGGCACCCCGCCGCCGCTGCCGCTTCCTCGGCGCGGGGTTTGCCCAACGGGCGGCGGCGCGGCGGGTCGCGCTGCCCCGAAGGGGAGGGCAGGGGGTTCCCGAGGGTGTGCGGGGGAAAAGCGCACCCTTGGGCATCGCTCTCCTTCACAGCGAGGAGCCGGGGCGCTTGTTTAGAAGCAGGGCGCCGTTTGCTGTGGCGGTGCGATGTGGGGAGGGGGGCCGGATTGATTACGGGGAAGCAGGTCCCTGGAAATTGTATTAAGCCTTCCAGTTTTCTTCTGCAGTCGTCCGGCTATAGCTTCAGGATGAGGAACGAGCTTGGTAAGTGTTAGGAGTTTCTTCCTGGGATGCTGGCTGCTTGAAGTTGCTCCCTCTGTGTGAAAACTTACTCAGCTAAGATTTCTGGTCCTACTGTGCGTGCCTCTGCAAAACTTTTCCCATTGCTGTCCTTCAGTTTCAAAACAGTGTGCCACATATTTTGGATAATTTAAATTGCTCAGTGTGCTTTATTCAGTCAGGAGTAATAAAAGCATAAGTCTGGATACTGCATTCGTTAAACAGTCTTTAATAAGTTGCAAAGAAAGGCAGGGATGTAATCTCATATGAAAACGAAGTTACGTACTCAGGGAAGTACCTTACCTGCTTTTTATGCTGCTTAACATTAGCTTTCTCTTGTACATATAGCTCTGGTTACATTACGGGGTAGGTGAGTGTAGCTGTTTAATGAGGCTTGCTTCACAGCTCTCTTAAGTTGTGTCTACTTTTTAGACCACACACATAATCATTTGAAATCAATGATCTAATAAAGCTTAAGGTATTAATCTAACTAAATGCAAAGTGTGGCTCCTCACTTTTAAGTGCAAGATCTCTCATGAGAAGGCTTGACCATGGTGAACTTTTCCTTTCACACCATTCCTCCTTTCTTCCTATTTTAATATCTCCTGTTTATGACTTTATGAGTTGAGCAACTGTTTTTATGTCCCATTAAATTTTTATAAGTTACTGACTCATCGGACTTTCACTTCAAACCCTGCAATTATGTCTTCAGTGTAAGGCACTTGATATCTGATCAGCCTTAGAATGCCAATATCACAAATTCCTCAAAAATTCAGAATATGGTCAGATCCTGAGGTGTTGTCATCCCTTGGAATAGATGTAATGATAATGGTTGATACCAATAATTTGTCATTGGGATTTATCTAATTATAGAATCATAGAATCGTTTAGGTTGGAAAAGACCTTTAAGATCAACAAGTCCAACCATTAACCTAGCACTGACAAGTCCACCACTAAACCATGTCCTTAAGTGCCACATCTACACGTCTTTTAAATACCTCCAGGGATGGTGACTCAACCACTTCCCTGGGCAGCCAGTTCCAATGCTTGGTAACCCTTTCACAGTGAAGAATTTTTTCCTAATATCCAATCTAAACCTCCCCTGCCACAACTTGAGGCCATTTCCTCTTGTACTATCACTTGTTACTTGAGAGAGGAGACCACCACCCACCTGGCTACAACCTCCTTTCAGGTAGTTGTAGAGAGCAATAAGGTCTCCCCTCAGCCTCCTTTTCTCCAGGCTAAACAACCCCAGTTCCCTCAGCTGCTCCTCATAAGACTTGTGCTCTAGACCCTTCACCAGCTTCAATTGCCCTTCTCTGGACACGTTCCAGCACCTCAATGTCCTCCTTGTAGTGAGGGGCCCAAAACTGAACACAGTGCTCAAGGTGCGGCCTCACCAGTGCCACATACAGGGGGACAATCACTTCCCTAGTCTTTTATGCTTTCTAACTCTTCACTCTACAGGAGAAAAGAGCACATACAGTGGAATATGCGATCTACTGGATCTAATTTTCTTCTTTACACCTGGTCAAGATGCTATTTACCTGGAATTTGAGTTGAAGGAATTAATTTGTCATTAAAATAGATTTTAGAGCAGTCAGCACTTTTTTTGTTATCTGAGTGGTTCATAGGTTGTAGACTTCAAATACTTTAAAAATCTTGCTAAAGTGCATGACCAGTGTTGCAGTTGTTTCAGTTAAGAGCGATTACTGTGCTAAGCCTTGAGGCAATGGTCTGCTGCTGATACTTCCAAATGAATATTTAAGTTCACAAGGTGTTTGGTGTTGCTTAGCCACACATTCTAGATCTAAATATTTCTCGAGATTTTTCTTCTCAGCATCAATATCGCCCTTTCTTTTGTCACAGGCATTTGAAGTATTTTTTTAAGGTATTTTTCTTGCCTATGCCAGGAACATATACAAATATTAGGGCAGTATCAAATGTAATAGGAAATAGATTTCCTCACTTACGTTGTAAGCCATGTAATTAAACTTAGGAATGACGCCTTACCCTGGCTGGAAATTAAACAATTAGACATGATAATGCGTTTTGAGATTGATTCAGTTTCACTGAAGGAGAACAAAAGATTTGACTTGACTGGGTTTTGCTTACATCCAACTTAGAGGCTCAGATTTAGCCTGGGTTTGAATCATCAGTGGGGCAGAGGGGCAGTGCCCTTATGGGAGTTCCTGGAGACACCATTCTTCAAGGGGCTTACCTGGTAGTTTCCTGAGCTCTGGGGAGCAGGGCTACAGGGGGATGGTGGGAAATGAAATCTGCTATTTTGTGCTCGGTTCCCATCACGGTGTCGAAGAAAGGACCTGACACAATTCATCCGGAAATGCCACAGGTACCAGCATGTAGCCTTTCTGCTTGCGAACATTTTCATCCACTTAAGAGCAAAATATATTTCAGTTACACTTTGCAAAGTGGCTTCCAATGGCTTTATTGATCTTAAAGCCTAGCCTTTAAGTCACAGTAGCATAATGCCATCATTTGCATATCATATGATTGCATGATGATGCAATGATTGCAGGGAGACTCTATCTGTTTAGAGTGTGGTATATGAATATGACAAAAGGCATAAATTAACAAAACCTTAATTTATCTTTAATGATCTTTTGATCATAAGGCCTCAGACAGTAGAGGAAAAAGGTTTATTCTGATAGAGTGCACCAGTCTGTCTAAATCACATGAGTTACCAGGCACTTCTGGTCACACAAGATAAATATAGGAAAACAGTCAAGTCCTCATTTATTAATTAGTGTTAAAAACTTATGAATCAGCTCTTTCATTCTTCCTTTTTCCAAGCACAAGAATTTTTTACTGAAAAACTGATTCATATATCATTATCAATGGCTGCTTGGCGTCCAGCTTCTCCCCACTGATTTCGCTGCTGTTCCTGTTCACCTGAACTCCAGTCACCGGTTTTTCTGATACCTTCAGAGCCCTTTCCGGGCCCTCAATCAAGGACCTGAAAAGTCCACCTGAGGCAAGAGTGCTCTTTTCCATGGCTGGCACGCAAACAAACATCCCATGTTGTCTCCTAGCAACCTAACCACCCTTTATAGAGCCCTCGGATGTTAAATTGCTCTTTCATGTCCAACCACAAATGTTACACCTCCCACCTCCTCCATAAAACGATGAGAACCCGACACATTATCCGCAATGAGTATGAAGGGTGAGAGGACTCGGTGAGCTGCTTTGTTTCTCTGCCCAGGTGCCAAACAGTCCAGGTCCTTACATCGGAGAGCACGGTCGTTAGTGAGGTTCTGGTTAGCCTCCTTTTGTTTCCTGCAGTGTGGGAGTGCATCAACGACAGATCTTTCTGCTAGATTAATGAAAAAGGTTATGTAGAAATGTTAATGTTCTTGGGAGTACGTTATCTGTGGTTAGTCTGTAGTTGAAATGCAATATATTTGTTTTGGATACTTTTTTGATTTTTTTTTAATCCATAAAACATTTCATCTAATCTGTGGGACACATTATTAACACAGAGTTGTGCATGCATACATTAGAACTGTGGGCATCACTTCGAAGTCCTAAAGGGAGTTATAGAAAAGTCAGAGGTAGTTTTAATGTCATGTTATCCATTGGGCTCTGTGACACTGTTGGCCACATCATTACCTCTATCAGCTCAAGGTGTGATTTACATCCAATGCCACTGAGAAGACAGGAGGGGAAAGGAGAAATGAGTTGGGGGTTGCAGGGCATTTTGACTTTTTGGAGATTTCAGCTGCAAGCCTAAGCATATAAAACAATTTCCTAAGATCAGTGAAAATTAGAGGTTTTAATTTGACTTTTAGGCAAACAGCATTCTTTGAGTTGAGAACTTTGAAGTCCTTCCTCTGTTAACAGACAACATTTTGCCATTCTTTACATGATATGTTTTTTTCCATGGATTTTTACTGATTGTTTTTTATTTTTGGCTGCTTCTCTACTGTCTTCATTCATGATCATTTTCTAAGACATCCAGAACTGTATCTCGTAACGAATGCAAATCTACAGAAAGTGTCTGGCTTCTGGCAATATGTGCATACAAAAATAGTTTAAAAATACATCTATATTAATTACTTACTTATGGTGCCTCAGGGCTCTAGTGCTGGCTGTTTATGGAAAAAAGGAATAATTTAAGAGGCTAAATTTGTATTAAACAAGTGAGATATATGTCTCTAAATTGGGCTCTTGGGGACTGTTTCAGGGTAAGAGCATGCAGTGCTGATAAAACTTGCTAATTACCAGCTAGCAATGTGGTTACTGCTATGAAACGTGAAAGATCAGAATCCAGTCTGATCCAGTCTTTAACTAGCTGAAAAGGAGTAAAACCCAGTATAATACTGGTTTGATCTGAAAGTTTTTGCTAGATATGTGGCTGAGGTATTGCTGTGAAAAACTAAAGGGCTGACATTATTTCAAGGTGGTGATATCTGGCTCTCAGAGTAGTGGGGGCATGTTGCCAAAATGCTAATAAGGGATTTTCAGAAAATGTACCATTTAGTCAATGGTTGGTGTGCCCACAGCCTTCTGCTCCAAAGCACAGACCTCCAATATTTCACCTAATAGAATAATTAATGCAGCAGTACAAGACTTTGTTACCCTTTTGAGTATATAAGGTGCACACTGCCAGTAGTTTGTTAGATTAATAATTTATGTATAACAACATATTTGACAAGCTTATAGAAGAGATAACAGTGGTTAGCAGGAAGCTTGTGTTTTATCTTGATGGTAGAAAAGGTTGTGGTTAGGATCATAGTTTGAGAAAACATGTAGTCTAAAAGGCAGAATTTAAATACATCAGTTTTGTGTTTAAATATTAGGCTCTCCCAGTTCTTCTCAATGTCTCATTTAAAAATCCTGTCATACTTGCAATCCATATGAATATAGTTATTTTCCTAGCAGTAAAAACTGGGAATGAAAAAGAAATATTGGACCCCTGTACAGGGTTTTTTGGGTCAGTGCTGCTTCTCTTTGGACAAAAAATACTTGGATATGGAACTTCTCTCCCTTTCTGAAGGCCTCAGGATTGGTCCTCATGCTCTGAGGACCTTTAAGACAATTTAGCAACTTAGCAATTGCAATGCACAGACCTCTCTAGGGCACAACTCTGAACACCCTAGGCAGCCCAAGTACTGCATCCAACAGCAATTGGACAAACCCGGGTGCTGTTGTTTCTTGCATCCCAGGCTTGAGGATCTCATCTGTTCAGGTATTGTTCAGAATCACAGAGTGGTTGAGGTTGGAAGGGACCTCTGGAGGTCATCCTGTCCACCCGCCCCTGCTCTAACAGGGCCATCTAAACCTGGTTGCCCAGGATCATGTCCAGGTAGCTTCTGAATGTCTCCAAGGATGGAGACTCCACAACCTCTTTGGGCAACCTGTGCCAGTGCTTGGTCACCCTCACAGAGAAAAAGTGTTTCTTGACGTTCAGAGGGAACCTCCTGTGTTTCCACGTGTGCACATCGCCTCTGGTCCTGTCACTGGGCACCACTGAAAAGAACCTGACTCCATCCTCCTTGCATCCCCCCTTTAGGTATTTATATACACTGATGAGATCCCCTGAGCCATCTCTTCTACATGCTGCACAATCTCAGCTTTCTTCATGTGAGATGGTCCAGTCCCTTAATCATCTTTGTGACTCTTTCCTGGTATCTCTTTGTCCATCTCTCTTTTGTTCTGGGAAGCCCAGAACCAGACCCAGCACTCCAGGTGTGGCCTGACCAGTGCTGAATAGAGGGAAAGGATCACCTCCCTCAACCTGCTGGCAACACTCCTCCTAATGCAGCCCAGGATACCATTCACCTTTTTTGTAGCAAGGGCACATTGCTGGCTCATGTTCCTCTTGGTGTCCCCCAGGTCCTTTTCTGCAAAGCCACTTTCCAGCTGGGTGGCCCCCAGGATATACTGGTACATGGTGTTGTTCCTCCTCAGGTGCACTTATGGTCTATTAAGTCACCTGTGCTTAGTGCAAAGATCACCTTTGCTCCAAGTGGATTAAGGAGATAGTACTGGGTGACCAGGAACATTTTGTAAGATGAATGCAACCAGTCTTCTTGTTGTACTGTTCTGAGCAATCTGTACTTTAAAAGTATCCTACATTTTATGAGCACTCAAAATTGACAGGCAGATTTCCTCCAGTTACTCCTGAAAGCTCTATAGTAAAATATTCCCTGCTTAAGCTTTTCTTGGGCACTGACCTGCACATACTTTCTTTAGGAGTGCCGCTTTGCATGCTGATGAAGTGAGAACGAATAGGGGTTCTCACATGTTTGAAGGATTTGGAAATGATCTTGAGCTGCCTGGGCAAGCGAGGGCCTCAGCATTAGTAGGAGGGAGATTTCGTGTTATACATTTGATTTTAGTTCGGTATCCAGTGCCAGTTATATCAAGTAGGGTTGCCTTCCTCATAGTTAAATGGGAATCTTTATTCCATCTTTTAAAACACTTTTTCTCCTCTATAAGGAACTTTCAGTACTAGGACCTGAGGGCAGTAACAGCCTTAATTACCCTGATCAGCCTCTCCTGGGGTCTCCACCTACCCTGCCCACAGCCTAGGAGCTCCATTTAAGCTCTGCCTGGGGCTATTGCTTCTTCCCTAAGGAGTGCTGGTCTTCATTGGTCCAGATCCTGGTACGTTGGCTGTTTTTCTGGTCTGCCTTGTCACTCTGGACTTGCCTGGCCACTGTGTGACTGTGTCAGACCTTGGCTACTCTTGCTGGATGTGATCCTGGTTTAACTTTGTGGCTTGGTAGTGGACTTGTGTTGCTACTGTGGACTTGCCTGGTGATCTGGACTTGTAGCCACCTCTGTGGCTGCCCTACTGTCTTACCAATGTGGTTAGATATGTCCTGGTGGCCTGGAAATCCCTGTCGCTTGAGGAGCAGCCAGCTCTGACTGTGCCTGAACTGGTAAGCAATCTTTCAGTCTGCCTCTAGATCTGAGGCAAAGCAGTTTATGTCCACCCTGGTGTGTCAATGTGATGGCAGAAAGTGTGGGGTTTGGGGTTTTTTTGGGTGGGTTTCTTTCTTTTGGGGTTTTTTGTTTGATTTTTTTTTTTTGGGGGGGGGGAGGTTGTTTGCTTTTTGGTCTCTGTTGAAATTGCATTTTAGAAAGTCAAGAGCTCTAGTTTAGCACAAAGATCTGAAAATAGCTGTATTTTGAGACCTACAAAAAGTACTGGCATCACCTTACTGGGTAGCTTGGAGCATGTGAATAAATATTATTTAAGGAAAGTCTGTCTTTTGGGTCTTTGAGGCTTAAGCTGGCTCTGTATGCAGTAACAACTCCAGAACCAAGCATGCTTGGCTAATTATCTTAGGCTGGCCTGATTACATTGGGTACTGTGCTGCCCAAATACACCTGCACCCGTTTGGATGCAGGCTGGCAGAGTCAGCACAGTACATGGTCTCACACCATGTGGGCTGCCTGGCTCAGGGCACGTTGCTTAGATGTGCCCTCAGCGGGGATGACCGGATATTCCTAAAGGAGAGTGTTTCCAAGGCTCAACAGAAGTTCAGGATGCTCTTTCCGTGTTTCATGGCATCTTTATCCCTGTCTCCCATTCTCAAGATACAATTTTCAGAAATGGCTTGCTCTGAGGGCAGGCTAGGGTGCAGGAGTATGTGCTCTCTATCATAGCCGTACACCGGGACATATGACTTGGCACAGGAGGTTTATCAGCCTGTCACACTGTGCTGTACCACAACTGTCACCTCACTTTGGTCCCAAGTAGTGTTTTAAGGAACTAAATGCTTTTTCTTCTGTAGTCTATATAAAAGCATAGATCCTAATTTTAAGTAATAACTAGATCTTGGAAGACTTTCCAAGGAAGATAAAAGTAATTTTGCCTGCTTAACGGATAAGGAGATCAAAGTATTGCACCTAGCTGAAAGGGAATGTGGTACTGTGCCTTAAGGAGCTACCATCTGCAGCTGGACAGTAGCAGATATGCATGTCCTGGGATCCAGGACTTAAGTAACTTGGCCAAAGTTTGTGGCAAATGGGCACAGAAATTAGTTCTCCCTTGTCTTATTCAAGTGCTATATCTATCAGGTCATATAGCCCTTTATGAAATTTGGGACATTATGGCAGATCTGCATATAGATGACTTGGTGCCCCTGGCCTGCAGTGGAAATGCTCTTGAAATTCTTGCTAAACACGGAGCAGAAATAGACAGTGAGGGATCATAGAATTATAGAATGATTTGGGTTGGAAGGGACCTTTAAAGATCATCTAGTTCTGACCCCCCCTGCCATGGGCAGGGACACCCTCCACTGGACTACGTTGCCCAAAGTCCTGTCCAACCTGGCCTTGGATACTTCCAGGGATGGGGCCTCCACAGCTTCTCTGGGCAACCTGTTCCAGTGCCTCACCACCCTCACAGTAAAGAATTTCTTTCTAACATCTAATCTAAATCAACCCTCCTTCAGCTTAAACCATGACCCCTTGTCCTGTCACTACACTCCCTGATAAACAGTCCCTCACCATCTTTCCTGTAGGCCCCTTCAGGTACTGGAAGGCCGCAATTATGTCTCCCTGGAGCCTTCTTTTCTCCAGGCTGAACAACCCCAACTCTCTCAGCCTGTCCTCATAGGAGAGGTGCTCCAGCCCTCTGATCAGCTTCGTGGTCCTACTCTGGACTCTCTCCAATGGCTCCATGTCTCTCTTGTACTGGGGCCCCCAGAGCTGGATGCAGTACTCCAGGTGGGGTCTCACGAGAGCGGAGTAGAGGGGCAGGATCACCTCCCTCGACCTGCTGGTCATGCCTCTTTTGATGCAGCCCAGGATACTGTTTCTGGGCTGTGAGTGCACCTTGCTGGCTCATGTTGAGCTTCTTGTCCACCAACACTCCCAAGTCCTTCTCATCAGAGCTGCTTTCAATCCATTCTCTGCCCAACCTGTAGTTGTTCTTGGGATTGCCCTGACCTATGTGCAGGACCATGAACTTGGCCTTGTTGAACTTCATGCAATTCACATGGGCCCACCTCTCCAGCCTGTCAAGGCCCCTCTGGATGGCATCCCTTCCCTCCAGCGTATTGACCACACTCAATAATGTGTTGCCTATTGATTGCTCTTGAGCAATAACTCCAATGTCTTATTTGTAAAATAACATACACCATTTTTCTTGATGGTGAATTCAAGCTTGCAGAAGTTACCCAGATACTCTCACTGACTATTGTCAGCATATGATTATGTGGAATTAAGGCTGAGCTGTGAGGATGGCAGATGCTTTAATTAGGTATTTTGTAATTTATTTACCTTTTTCCTGAGATCTATGTTTAGCTTTTCTGTGCATTCTGAAAAGACAAAACACCGCAAGTCTCACCTAGCTCTCCACTGGCAAAGTCTGGAGTCATTGAAGTCTAATTAAATGTTTGAATTTATTTCTATAATTTGAAAACCCAGAGGAAAGGAATAACAAAATCCCTGCCAATGTAATTGTGACAGCTGTATGTTATTTTTTTCTTGTTGGTGAGCCAAAACAACAAACACAAGAGTATTTCACTCTAGTAAATGCACAAATAGCACTTTGCTTGTTATCCATGCAGCAGAGTTATGTTCTCGGCTTGTTTCCTCTCAAGGCCCAAGGATGACAAAGACCTGGTTCTTTGGAGGTATAGAGTATAGCTATCCAACTTTCAGCAGCTCTAAACTAATGAACATCTAGTTCCTGTAATAGCAAATTTAGCTTTATTCTGGCTGAGGCTTTGGAGAGCAGGCAGGTCCATAGACTCTGTTTGTCTAGTGCAAACATAACTTTTATACTTATACCTCTGCATTTTTGTAAGCAAAAATTTCAGTCTCCTTCCTGAGTAAATAAGGCTTACTCTATTTTATTTAACTTCTGTGATCTGTTTTCAAATTAGTTTCTGGCAGGAATGAAAAGCACACTAGGTGTTGGGAAGCTATTCTGTGAAAATGATAGCTGTGCACCTCTGCTGATACTGCCTGTTTCGGGAGGGCTTTGCCATGGTTGCAGGTAATGTACTGAGCTGAAGGGACCTCTGGGCTGATGTCCTACGGTGGTTCTTGTGTTGTGCCTCCTGCAAGTGGCTCAGGGAAATCTCTCTTTTGGCCTGCTGGGGAAGGGGAAGCAGATGGCGAGACAGGCTGCCATTAGCACCAGGTACGAGTGCAGTCACCTGTAATTGCATGGGCTTTCACGATTGGGAATAAGTGTTAGGGAGTCACAGGTTGAGGATGAGGATTTTCTTTCTGTATTGGATTCACATGTTTCCTTAAAGTGTTCAAGTGGAATTTCTAGACCTGTATGAGGAAGGGTATGGGCATAGCTCTGTGGCTACATTTTCTCATCTGTTTCTTTCTCTAAATTACGGAGGTCCTCTTGATCTACTTGCCCTTGCCACCACAGAGAGAAACCTACTTTTCTTTTTTTGAAGTTGCTGTCAACACTTGTGACTCACATTTGCTTATCAAAGGCATAATTACATGAAAGCCTGACACTGGGATTTTTACAACATGAGGCATGACTAAAGATTATTGTTCTGAGCTATAATTAAGTGTTCATCTTATTGCAGTGGGTCTTGAAGGGAACTTGATAGTTATTATTAACTGTAAGTGTGCATACGTATAGCTGCCACAAATAACTGCAGCTGAATCCTCCCTCAGTTTGCTTTCCTCCTGGGTTTTTCCAAATTCCTGGATACAATTGCATGCTTCAGCATATGTTGTTCTCCCCGCATATAATCATCCAGATCTTGGTTTCTGATGTCCCTTTTGGGCTGTTTCAGCTACCTAGAGGAGAAGCAAAGCTGCTGGAGATGCTCATTTTGCATAGGCCAAGGGATCTGTCCCATTCGGAGGTTTTTTTTCTGCCATGTGATCTCTACAGTCACAGCAGCATCAGTGTGCAGTGTCTAACTCGGCATTCAGGGTTTTGTCAATGCAGTACTTAGGCGAAGTCCCCAGGGACTCTCAGGCTATACCTGTACTGCTAAATGAATGAGCTTGAACGCTGCTTGCCCATCCTTCTGAGTTGTTTCCTGGTGTGCTGTTGGCTTGTGAGAGTGTCTGGATGCAGGTGGCACACAAGGGACCGATCTCGCAGGTGGCACACAAGGGACCAATCTCACAGGTGGTAATGCAGAACTGGCCCAGGTTTGGATCCCTTCATGGGTATGCCTTGGGGCCACTGGCTCCTACGGGAGATCAGACAGGCCAGCCCGTGCCACTTGGCCTCAGGACCAGAAATCCGTCTATGGCTCTGTTCTGTTTAGTCCTGTAGATGTAACCTTGAAAGCTGACTGCCATTGTGGTGTTTGACATCCTATGGCTCTATGAAAGACGAATTCCTTACAATAGCAGAATTTTGTAATATCCTGGAACAGAGATGAGAATCTGGCTCCTGTTGCCTCTGTGCGGTGTGAAATTTCCTTGCTTGCATCTGTAAGACTCCTTTGATTCTATGTCTCTACTTCAGGACTAGAGCATTTTATCAACATTGAGCTGGCCAATGGAGAAGTTGAATTTTGTTCTTAATGAGAGTAATTAAATGAAATTACCAGCTGAAGACAGATTTTTCTCAGGCTGACAGATTTTCTTTCATGTGCAAATTCCGGATGGTACAAAACTGTCATGTGCAGAGCCTAGCAGTCTTTTGTTCCTCATACACGTACTATGGGCTAAGCCACTCACCCTTCTTAAATGTTTCCTTATTTGTGTTCAGAGTAAAACTCTGTCTGTAAGTTAGCATCTTATTTTGGTGAAGGGAAATGGAATTCAAGACAGACTTCTGAAAATGTAAGCCTTGTTAGTGCCAGATGAGGAGTAAATCTGATGTATGGGACTGCTTTGGTTTTCTGTATTAGCGCTAGTAAGAGTTCTTTGATCTTAATTTGCAGGTATGTAGTCTGTTATCACAATAGACAATCTTCTGTTTTAATCTAATTTTATTAACTCTATTTGAAGTATGGCATTAAAGTTGTTGGTAAAAACTTCAGAACAAAATGCCTTGAGGGAATTGAAAAACAGTTATAGCTGCACTGAAAAATTTTCATGCTTATAATCAGCTTTCAAAGAAGAAAATAATTTTTCCACCTCAGTATTCCTAAAAGAAACACAGGTAGTGATCAACCAGCATCCACTGGTTGATGGTACAGTCTCTCTATAGAAAGCTTGTGTGCATCAGATGGTAACTCATAAATGCCTATTTCCATGCAAAACCAATTTCCCTGATAATCCCTGCTCCTTCACCTTCTGAGACTGTTTTGATGACATCTGCCAGTTGTGTCATATTCTGTGGTAGTTTTATGTCTGTGTCCAGTTATTTGTAGACTTTAACATTAAAACAAAATGAAAGTGTGTCAACCATGATGTAGCAATTTTTTTTTTCCCCCAGAAGGCACAAAAGGGCACTGGAGCTGAAGTCACTGAAGTCGGTAAGCTCTTATTTTGGTAGGGCTGAATACAACCTTGAAGGAGGTGCTTTTGTGCAGACCAGAGGTTCCTGGAGAAAAAGAAATTCATCTTGTGGCTTCTTTTTTCTCTCCCACCCTGGCCCTTTTGGTTTTGACACATCCAAGCAAATACAGTCTTCAGGTATTTGTCTTTTTATTTCAGTATCTCAGTGGCTGCCATCTTCTCTTCCATCTGGAAGGTACCTGTTATGTTGCTCTGAGGAGTCTGTTGGATTCAGCAGCCATGGTAGAAGGTGTTATTGCCTGTGGCTCTTGTCTCCCTTCTGCTGGACGTTATCACAGCAAGAGCAGGAAAACAAATGCTGATTCCTTGGCTCCTGCAGCTTGAAGCTGGCTAGCACAATCCAGTATGGTATTGCAGTGAACTTGGGGTAGCTAAAGAAATGTTGCACACTTGCTCTTGTTGCCCCTTTTGTTCCTGGTGTTAGTCTCCAGCCAAATGAAAGAGCTGGAGGAGATAAACAGTGTTCCTCTGCCAGAGCCCATATGACAGCCCAAGCTGCAGGACTTGTGTTGGCATGAGATTCAGGTTGCATTGAAGCCAGCAGGAATTTACCTAATAAATTCAGTCCGTGTTTTGAGCCTGATATCTCCAGAGTTTTAGATGGGCATCTACTGAGGACCAACTTTCCCTTCAGACCATAAAAAATTAAGGTTCCAGTGAAGTTAAAGCAAGATAATCTGCTCTCAAAATGTTGAGTCTTCCAGCAAACTCAGTAGAATTTGTGTACCAAACAAGTGAATTTTGTTGCATGCTAACCTTGTATGCATCACTTGTGGAGGGTTTTTTGAAGACGTTTTCTTTCATGTTTGTGAGCACACATACGGATTTTTTGATAGTGGGGGGGAGAGTGAAGGTGAATTGGCAGTGCTCTGCCTGAAGACTTGCCACTAAGCCTACAGATATATGAATGGTGTATGATTCTCTTGGCTGTAAGGAGCCAAGGGAAAACAATTCAGAAATTAGCAAGTTTATCAATTGTTTACAAAGTGGTCTGTTAACAAGGAAAACATGACTTCTAATCCTAGACAAATGAGGTTCAAAGGAAGTGGAAAACACCATCAACAGTGGTTGACATGTGTTTTTGTTCTGAAAGGCTAAGTCTATGTTAAAACTTGTTTCTTTTTGTTTTAACCAAAAATAGAGGGAAGGAGAAGCAATAGCTTATATCTTGTTGTAGATTATAACTGTATATCCACATCTGTGTTACGACATTAATTTGTAAAAGATGTTATAGAAGGATGCCATCAATGCTTCATCTAAACCATTTCAATATGTGGAAGCAGGCCACAATTTTCACTGTATATGTACTGTAGGAGCAGTCTGGGCATCTGTATATTTAAATATGGATCCTGGGGTGAAATCCTGATTTTATTTACTTGCATTTCTGGCTCCTGTGCTTTTGGAACTCTGCAGTCAGGCTCTATCTGCAGTAGAGCTAAGTCAGTTGTTGTGATATGGCAGTCTGGACTCAGCTTCCCCATTTTTAGTTAGAGCAAAGTGTGAAATGTCCTGCTGGATGTTAAGCTTGGCACTTCAAAAAAAAAAACAAACCCCACAAACAAACCCAAGTGGTTTGTATAAATGCTTGCATATGCTTTTTTGCATGCAGCTTATTGCTGATTGAAAAATTGTCCTGTTCATCAAAAATTTTTTAAGGTATTACAGACACAAGTACATAGCAGGAGCTATGCCTATGCAGGGACCTGAGGTAATCGGTAACGTTGGGGCTGTCTTAAAACTTGGAGGGGCCCTGGGTGCTGCTTGTGGGCCTGAACAGATGATTCTAGATCATGTGCTGAAGGAGAATGCGCATTGTGGAGTCCCCTGCACCTATACAGGCTCTCCAACATGAGAATGGTGCTGGCAGTCGTGTTTTCTGCATCCAGTGTTTTGCCTGACTCTACCACTAACTGCATCTTATTGTTTCTCATAGCTCCAGTGTGGAGGATATAGACCTGGCTAAGCTGCTGTCAGCCCCACCATGACTAGAGGAAGCCTTTGCGGGCTTCCCAAAAGCCAGGCAGGGATCTTTCTTTTAGGGTAATGTGAAAATTGGGATTTCTGCCTGAATCCCAAACCTAAACACACAGCTCTGTGTGTGTTGGGGTGAGGTGGGTGGGTATTACGTGTATGGAGCCAAAAATTATTGAGAGCCGCACTTCTTAACCTTTTCTGACTCCATTAGCTTTTCGTCTTTGTTGTAGGTTAACCCTGGAAAGCAGTGAAGCACCATGCAGCTGCTTGCTCACTTCCCCTGACCTCCAGTGGGACAGGGGAAGAGGAAAGGAAGAGTAAAGCAAGAAAACTTCTGCATCAAGATAAAAAAATGTTTAATAAGCAAAGGACAAGTGGAAGAAGAGAGAAAGCAAGTGATGCAAAGGCTCACCACCACTCACCACTTCCCATGGACAGATGGGACAGTTCCTGAGCCAAAGGTGGCTAACCCCCTTACAATTCCCTCCTCTTCCTTTTTATTGCTGAGCATGATGTTATACGGCATGGAATATTTCTTTGGTCAGTTTGGGCCATCTTCCTGGTTGTGTCCCTTCCCAACCTCTTGTGCACCTCCAATCTATTATTCACTGGAGGTGCAGAGTGAGAAACAGAGAAGGCCCCAACGCTGTGCAAACACTGTTCAGCCACAGCTAAAACATTACTGTGCTATCAGCGTGGTTTTGGTCACTAATCTAAAACACAGCACCATACAAACTGCTGTGAAGAAAATTAACTCCATCCCAGCCAGACCTGATATGGTGTTATAGAACTGATAGGATAGGTTACTCTAATAAGGAAGAAGAAATTCTTTGCCATCAAATGTAGCCCTGCAACTGGATCATTAATAATTTCTGCTGTCATCTGGAGCTAGAATAATATTTACAAATGATTGCCCAAATTTGAATGACCTTTTGGTACACCATGATTTCTAGCTAATGGGTCATGGCTAGAACATTAGCTGGAGTACTGTTGTTATTTAGCCATTAAATTATATTATTAATACTATTTCATCTTGTTACCACAGAAACAACAGAAGCAGTGAGTTAGTCTTTAAGGGCTTTAAAGGCACAGCTGTTAGTGGTTTTTTGAAAGTATTAGTAATCAATCATTCTGACAGGACTACCAGCAGGATTATGTTATATTCCTGCAATGTCTGCCAACCTGCCCACCTTGCTACGTAGGTCCTGGTTTGGGCAAGGATCTAAAGTGTTTTTAGTCTGACACATCTGCCCTCTAAGTGTCATGAGTGCTGCATTACAAACAAGCAGAATCATAGGATGGTTTGGGTTGGAAGGGACCTTAAAGATCATCTAGTGCCAACCCCCCTATCTAGTGATGATCTAGAGAAGGACGAATATTGACTGAATCAACATTAACCTCATCTGTGTGTGCAAATAAGATTTACATGGGTGAAATCTTCTTGCACTCAAACTGTGGGGCCAGTATCTAAAAGGTTGGAGTAACTTTTTTGGCTGTCTGAATACATGTCCTAACAACAAAATCAGATATTTAGGCTTGACATTTGGAAACAATCAGTAGCAATGTGGAAGAAATTTGCATATGATTTTATTTTTTTACTTCAGCAGTTTCTTTTGTTTTGCTGAGCCACATTCAAAAATAAAACTTACCAAATGTTTAGTGTCAATGACTGAAATAAAACAGTCACTCTTCAAAAGAATGCCCAAACAGCAAATGATGCTTAATTGCATTGCTTTTGTTGTTGCCCCAGGACTGTTAGTAGCCAGGATACGTACAGAAGCTGCCAGGAAAGGACAGGTTAGCGCTGTTGGATGAGTACAGCACACAGTATGCTGCCAGCCTCTGCTACAGAGGTGTCATAGAAAAAAGAAACATAGAAAGTATAAGATTTTGGGGTTTTGGTGGGGGGTGGGTTGGTGGTTTGTTTTTTTTTTTGCGAAATCCTTCATTTTCTCTGCATGGTGAAAACCTCTCAATAGGAAGGGATTTCTTAATGCCAGTTGCCTAGAACCCTGTAGATAAATAACACAGTCTGCCAGTAGAAACAACGCATAATTTCAACAAAACGAGACTCCCCTTATCCTTTGAAGTTCCTGAGGAAGCCCCCTCTCCCCCCTTTCCTTGTCCTTTTGTGCCAGCTGTAGCCTTTTCTTTCTTTTATCTCCATCTAGCGGCCACTGCGCTCAGCTTGGTCGCCACATCAGTAAGCGTGCCTGCGAACAGGTCACAGGGATGTGGCGGAGAAAAATGTCTGGTTTCTGGACCATGTTGGCTTTGGAAGCCTTTTAGGAAACGCCGAGGTGAGCCTGTGCTTCACAGGTGGAGAGCAGCGTGGTGTTTGCCAGCTCCATTAGAGTGCCCCGTTTCTCACTGCTGTGACAGCTTGCCAGTGTTTCAGGAACGCAGTTTTAAGATTTTTTGATCCCAAATACTTCTATAAACACCGAAGCCCTTTTAAAACCTGGAAAATGTTTCCTATCAGGAGACTTGAGGGAAAAAAAAGAAATCTGTTTTTCCTTTTTTTAATGGAAACTAATGATCTCTTGCTCAACCTGGGAGGAAAATCTTTTTTTGTTACAGCTACATCAGAGGATGATCCTTAGAAGTGGTGAGCACCTAAAGCTCCTGATCGGCTGGGTCAAGTCTTGACTTGAGCCAAGTCATGAATGGCTCAGATTATTTTACTGGGAGTATTGCAAACAGGTACGCATCTGTATAGATATACACTCCAGAAAGCATTTCTAGATTGACACTGATCTTAGCAGCAGAGCAGAAAAAAGCAGAATGCGTAAGAATAAATATTTATATAGTGGACCCTCTATTTTCTTTTAGATTTTTGTGTTGCATAGCCTGTATAAAGGGCTGGAGAGCCATTAGCAGGGTCTTCAGAGATTACTTTTCCTTCCTATGGTGTCTGATAGAAGGTGAGGGTGTAGCAGGGTTTTATATGCTCTGGTTACTTTCTTCTGCTGCATTGAATCTTTAAGGTCGTTGCTAGATTAAATCATTGCTAAAAAGTATCCTTTATTTGAGGCTTGTTTTTTTCCCTTCAATTTTGCATACTTTTCCGTTGTTGCCACTGTTTTATATAAATGATTCTAAGTTTAATCTTGTTCAAAATGTTACTAGCTTTCTTAACAGACTTCAATCCAGTAACACAGTTTCATGAGGATTTAAAGAATGTTAAATACTGAATTCTGTATTGTATATCACTAATCCAAAACATCAGGAAGAGCATTAGGCAGGCTGAAAAATTAAACCTCTGGGCACTTATGTCAAGCAGCTGGGTATCCAGAAGCTTGGTGCATATGTTAACTGTGAAATAACACATGAAAAGCTGACAGTGACTGAGCCTGTCATTCATTTTCTCTTACCTTGGCAGATGAAAATAAACAAAACTTGTAGAAGACATTTGTCTGAGACTGACATATTACTTTTTTTTCAGAGGGGCTGAGTGTGGGAGGAGAGGCCACATCTCAGTAGTGACCTGGAAAAACAAATAATGTTTTAGGGAACAAAAAACGCCAGAGGTTTTTCTTCAGTCCACCACTTTCCTCCTCCTGTTGCTTGACAACAGGACTTCTGAGTCACTGACGTTGCTTCCCTATCAAATAGCAGATGATTTCAGAGTTCATAGGTAAATTCATTCCCTGTTCTTGCAGACCTGGTCAAGGCTGCGCACTGTGCAGGATTTTGCACGTTTCTTTCCCTTGGGCCACCCTGAGGTTTGGGGGCATCTGGTGAATCGCTCGACTCTTTCTGGCACCCTGGAGGGAGGTGGTGGGTGCAGGGGCTGTTGACCTGCCAAGTGGGTCCACCTGTTGTGGTACTAGTTTGGCAGAGGTGGGAGGAGAGAGGTCTGAGGCCAACCTGACTCTGGTGTTTAACATAATGGTTCAAGTCACCAGTTTTAACTGCCCGATTGCGAGGCAGCCTTCAGTGCTGTTTTATGCATTAAAAAAATACAAGGGCAGTTTTGGCCAGTGTATATCTGCTACTCAATGCATAGGTATAACTAAGCTTTAAATTGAATGGAAGTGCATCTGCTCTTTCTCTTAAGAAATAATTTTTTTCCCCTCCCCATTGAGCTTTGCTGTACTTTCTCTCTGCTCTATCATTGATAATGATGCTGAGTGATAAAACACTGCTTGCATTTCAAGTCAGGTCTAATAACACTAATTTTCAAACCAGTTTGAACTCTTGTGGAAGAAGATAGGAAAATGATAGGGCAATCATTAGTTTCTTTTTTCCTCCCTAATGTGGTAAAATGTGTTTTATTATGGCCTTTGATAACCGTAACCACAGCAACAAATAGTGATGTATATATTGCATTAGGATCTCTCATCTCAGTAATCATATTCTGCTTCCAGATGCCTTACAGGTCACGAAGTAAATTAACATTTGATGGCAATACATCAAGATGCTGCACAATATTCCCTCCTCCTTTTCAGAGAGATGATCTGAATTGTTAGAGACCTTTGAGCAGTAGCTGAAAATTTCTAAAGTCCAACAGTATCCCAACTTGACAGTTACTGAGCAGGCTGCTGTGTAAAGGTGAATGAAGTTGTTTGCCCGGATTAGTTGGAGGGGCTGTACAGGAATCAGCAGGTGGAATTAAATGCAACATATAGCAGCAGAAGAATGGGAAAGTAGCTTAAGGGGATGGAATATGTTGGTGCTTTGGTAGTATGGCAATCCGTGTTGTGGGATGGAGCTTTTCTTGAACTAAAAGGCTTTTAAAGTCAAAAAGGTTTACATTAGTTATATTTGTTTGCTGCTGTTTTGCATTCCAAACTCTGGTATAGGAGCTAAACAGCACGGAGTGGCATGTTGTGCTTTTTTGAGAGTACTCACAGTCCAGGCGCAGATGTGAGTGTGGCACTAATGTGCCCCCTTACCAAAGGGAGGTGTGCTGGTGCAAGAGGTCTCGGGTGAGTGTAAAAGTAATTATGATTACAGAGGAAGTTTAATGCTTCTGGATCTTCTCCCCGACATGTTGTAGGAAAGATTGAAAACAGGAGCAGCAGTGTTGTACTGGATGCCATGGAGCACAGCTGAACCTTGTATGAAACACATAGGTACTTGATCCTTATTTGAAGGGTTGTTAAATTATTTTTGGCCTCTCTGAAATGAGGAAAGTAAATGTGTCCGGTTAAGTTTCACATTTGCTGTGTACGTAAGTTTAGAAAAGTGAATTTTTGCCCAGCCGCAGGACATCTGGAGATCAGTATTATATTAAGTGGGATAAATGGCTTCCAAGGAGTGTCTGTTACTTCCTAAAGAAGTTGAAAATACATGTCACCTTCTATATGTCTAAAGTCAGAAGAGATCTCAGTCCTACGGGGAGATTTTGTAAAGCATTTAAGAGGATGAAACAGAAGAGCAGTTAACCTGATCTGTTGAGTTACCTACTAAAATTGCATGTGTGTGTGTTGTTAAATCTCTTGACCACTTCAGAAAATAATACCCTTCTCAAAAGGTAGTAAGCAAAAGACACTTCTAGGTAGTGATTCCACATATGGATGTAATATTTCTAAGGAGAAACAGAATTTTCTTTTACACTATTCAACAAATTTGTCTATGGCCTATTTACTACTTCCTTGTAACTAAAATGAATTTTTCTGAACAGTTTTCAAATATGTCAATTCTGTAGTTATGGAGATTTATAAAAAATAAACTGTGCTCACAGATATATTAGAAGAAACCAAAACTATTACACTTGAATATTAAAAGGTATATCTTGGGCACAGCATTTGTATACAACAGAGATATGATTGAAAAGAAATACTTGTAAGATTGGTTATTTATTTGAGAATTGATGCCTTGCTGTTTGTTGATACTACTCTGATATTCTTAGGAGGATATGTGTGTGTGGGGAAATTTAATACTTTTTGAAAGTAATTTGTGTTTCTGAAGTACTGATTGATCAGGGCTAAAAATATTTGACTTTAAAGTATTCTGAAGTTACGTGGATAGAAATATCCTAGTTTGTCTGATTTTGAGGATGGTATTGATGCTCATAACCATAACTGAGATCTATGATTCCATCTGGTGTATTTGCAAAAGAGGCTGAGCCTGTGCTGCTGCTGCTGGCTCTGTTTTAAGTAATCCCCCTTCAGGTGCCTGTTGCCTGGCTAAGGGATCTTTGTCATACCTGGCTGAACTGTGCTTGTCACTGACTTCATGGCAAGCCTCGTCCGATCTATGAAATGTCCTGCTCCCAACAAGAGCGTCATCTCAGAAGGAGGCTGGTCAGGACACAGTGGCCAGTTACAAACCAAAGGGCAGCCAAGGAACCCGAGGGTGGGTTTTTTCCATGCAGGTTCTTAGGTCAGCCTAGCTTTGGTCAGGCAGCTGCTGATTCGACAGAGAACTCTCTTGGCATGACTGTCTGTGTTTCCCTACAGCTGCAGGCTGGTGGGTCTCTTCTCTTCCAGTTTGGGGCTGGAAGACTCCACTGGAGCCTGTTACACCTGGTATAGAGCTCGCAACAAAGGAAGAATTGCAGTTGCTGTACTCCCAGGTGACACAAATATTGCACAACTTTCATTAATTGCCTTTTTTTTTCCTGAAGCCTTATTGATAGAAAGCAGTCTTAATCCAGTAAGAAGTGAGCACAAGCTCTAAGCATGCGAAATGCTTTTACTGAGATGACTGCCCACTTGTAAGGGTCATACCACGTATTTCTGCTGATGGCAAAGCTGGCACTCTTTACTGACTTCATTTAACTACTGTAAAGTGGTGTGTGAAACATCTAATTTGCAGTATCCAATACTGTTGGACTCCTTATATAGCCGTGTTTCAGTCCTGGAAACAAACTTCTTTTAATTCTCTGTCAATTAATTAGCTATTAATTTCTTTAAAACTGCTGTTTTATGCACGTTCCCATTTTCTCTCACAAGTGTGCATTTGACTTATGGAAATTCTAAGCCGATAGGAGTCTTTCCAGTTGCATTTATTTTTAAGCAAAGAGTTAACTTACCTAAGCTGAGTTGGACTTTTAATCTAGGAACGCAGGAGACTTCCAGCATAGGAGGAGATGGCTGTTGTAACTTGGATGGAGGGGGAAGGACTGAATAGACTGAAGATCTCTCCTTGTGGATTTGTTGTAAATTTGAAACGGAAGGTGGAAAAGGTGGTGTGTATTTATGCCCTACTCAGCCTCTTCTCATGGTGCTTAAATTCAGGCTTCTTCAGTCACTTCTTTGGACGCAAATCATGTAAGGGAATTTATGGTGTACGTGCGAGTGGAGTCAGAGGTGGGTTTTTTGTGGATGGTTGTGTTGGAAATGAGAAGTAAGAATTCTGGTGTGTTTGGTGAGCTGCGAAGAGGCATGTGCTGAGTGTGGGCTGGATGGCAAGACTGCTGCAGTGGATCTATTTCCACAAGAAGTTGTGATGTTGCTGGTCTGCAGCAACCAAGGTTCTGAAGTGTGCATGTGAAAGAGAATGATGGAGTGCTCTTGGGTTGCTGATACTGGAGGTAGAGGAAGTGCTACCTGGATAGCATTATGGAGATGATTCTTTTTGGAGATCTACATCTCTAACCGGGTTTTCTTCATGTTAGAAAATAAATAAAAGCATAGCCTTGCTTGTCTCCCAGATAAGCTGCTACTCCATTACAAGATGGCTGGGTGTGATGAGCAAAAAGGAAGATGGAACTTTTTTGGTAATTCATGGCAATTACCTGCAGCTTCCTTACTAAATATAATTTGCCCTGGAGAAGTAATTTGGGAATTACTGCGGTTCATTCAGGTCAATACTTGAATGTCTGGAACTTGAGTGTCTGGAAGCTTCTTTTTCTGAGAAGAGGACAGAAAAACTCTGAGGACAGTCATCCAGCAATTGTACAGATGTGAAGCTTTCATCTTAACTAGACCACTTGGCAATGGCCTTATGCATTGCAGCATGTACTTCCTATCTCTTCTATTATATAGCAAATGTCTAGGGATATTTCTTCTCTTCCTGAAAATAATTGCATTAGAATTCATATTTTTACCATACTCTATTACATGTAGAAATAATTAAATTCAGTAAATGTTAATTTTTCTACTGAAAGCTCTCAGGAAGAAGGTATTATAAACACGCTTTGTCTTGTTGAGAAAAACTCTATTCTTTTTAAACATGAGATTATTCTCTTTACTGAAGTACTTCAGTTTGTTATGTTATAAACACAGACAAACTGAGGCAGATTTCGTATCTGACCGCAGTGACACTACAGCTGTTGGTCCCGTTCCCATTTGTGGCTTATGGTGGAAGATGCTGGGAAGGCAGGTTGGTCTCACTGGTTTGATGCCTCTGTGCTCTTGGCCAGTCTATGCTGCCCGTGCAGGTATGATCTCTGCTTGAACTGGAAGAAAATGTTGCAACTGGACTGTGGTGGTGAAGGAAATAGAGTAGCAACTCCAAAGTGCCTATGCTGCTTCAAAGGTTTAAAAATAAATAAATGAAAAAGACAGAAAGTGAATCTACCAGCAGCATGTGGGTTTTTTGGAGTGGGCTTCTATAGCTAATTTAGCCCCACCCCCCCAGCTGTTTCATGGTAGTGCTTTTCCCATTACATACTTGTAAAGATCGAGAAGGTTCAATTAACAAAATATTCATTATGTATTTTTCCAGTAGCACTGACAGAACTAGTTCTGCAGATGCACATGAGCCAACTTCCCCCCCTCCCCACATCCCCAGATGAAACAGTGGACACCCTATCCCTGCTAGGAAGGAGTCTATGCCTCTTGCGTATGGGGGAAACCACTGGTGCCTGGTCTCCCTTGGATGGCCCCATGCCGGGTCCGTCCCCCCACGCTCCTCCTGGCGTTACGGGGATGCGTTACGGGAATGTGGGAGCAGCGGCCTTCGGGCCGGAGATGTCCCACGCTGCTCTGGGGCCTCTCCCCAGCGCTGGCTGGTGCAAAGAGAAGAGCATAAGAGCACGGTGCCCACTGAGAGGAGCAACCCCAGCCCTTGTGGTGCCCTCGTAGCTTGGAAAATCAGTAGCTTAGGGTCTGTAAAATCACACCAACTTTCCCTCTGCTTGTTACTAGCTGGATTTTTTTTTTTTGCTGTGTTCATGCAAAATGCCTGTTGGTAGAAAAGTGGATTTTGCAAAGGTGTCATCACTGGAGTCAACCAGTTTGATTTAGCTTCATTCTTGAATTAACATTTAATTGAACCAACACACACATGCCTCTGAACAGACATATCTGAATTTGTTTAGCAGATATAGGTGACTATTCATGCTGTACTACATGCATGTCCTGCATGGGATGATGAGAACAATCATTCAAAATTGTTACATAATGGGTTAATCTGTAAAAATTTACCAAAAAAAAAAAAGATACTTTACCTTTGAAAGGATTAATAACTTTAAAGCACTGGCTGAATTTTCTGCAGTGAACTGTTGTTAAAGCAAAATAAGCTAAAATGGAAAAAGCCACCACCCTTCTGGATTAAGCTTACCCATTACTGGGAATTGTTTTACATAATTATAGGAGTATAATTATATCTGCTATTTCCTGGAGTAAACAAGTTCTCAGTATGATTTAAAAAAAAAAAAGTTAACATTTATCAGTTCCTAGTTGCTTGTTGGACCCTCTGTTTTTTCTGGAATGCTTTGGTTTCTAAGAGGGTCATTCCACGTGGAAACAACTGGCTTAATCACAGGTGGAGCTGAGGCTGGCAGCCTGTTTCAGAAATAATGTGTACAAATAGTCCATAGCGAGTAAATATCATAAAAATTTAGACTGATGTATGTTGGTTTCCATTCAAATGAAATTTTGTGACATTTGAGGTTTTTTGTGATGTTTTTAATCTTCTGTTAGATCCTGCAGCAAATCTTCTCAGTAGCTTAAGTATTTCTGTGTGGCATCACTCTAGAATGAGAGTTCATTGTGGGTTTCTCTCCATTTCAGAAAAGTCTGCACAGAAATAACAGTTCTGATCCTTGTTTTGATGTATTTGATTGAATACTGCAATAAAATCATGTGCAGCTTTGTAAATATGCAACTTTAGATACACACTCAGCTTAATGTATGCAACACTTAAAAATTTTGGTATTGTTGGTGTGTTACTTATCAGCCAAATAACTCTGGGTGTAGCAGAACAAATACTCTCTATTAAAACATTCTCTACTGCTATTTTAATTCCAAGGCAACAGCACATCCTGCAAAGATCACCTGTCCAGAACTACCAGCTGGAGGCTTTTGCATTTTGAATATACTTGATATTATTATTTGTTATTCCAGGAAATGACAATTCTTAGAGTGAAGGATTAATTTTCAACCATGAGCATTCTCCGGTGAACTGAGTTATTGGCCTCGTTGTTTGACATGAACAGAACATTCTGTGTGAGACTTGACATAAGCCTCAGTTCACCGAGCGCTTCAGAAATGTCAGATGGAGCAACCTGTCCCTTTTGAAACAGCAGCCTCTCCCCCTCTGCAGCTCAGACTGGTGCAGCCGCAGCGAATGTGCTCAGGTGGTCTGGGCAGGACCGCTCGCGCTGCGGCGGGGGACGTTGCATAGAGTTTTAGGCTCAGCGTATTCCCGGACGTCCAAACCATTGAGAATCCGAACAGTGAGCTGCAGGGGAACAGGAATGCTTCTGCAGTTCTCAGCACCGATATTTCCAATTCTACAGACCTGGCCTTTCTAAGAGAGACTCTCTCTTTGCTACAGGGTCTTGTCATGCTAATAATCAATGGTGACTATGGATCTGTCATAGTGTGGATAGTGCTACAGTTGCAAATGTGGGAAATCAGGTCCTGACACGTGCTGTTGTCAGTGGAGCAGCTCTCTAGGCTCTCTGCTAAATGTCACCAACCTGCACTCAAGCCATGTCACCGCATTCGCACTGTGGCTGTTACTTCCATCAGGTTAACATGATCAGAGGTGTATTTTTCTTGGCTTCAGGTACCCTGTAGTCTTATCCTTCATTGTGCTAATTCTATACCCCTGAGTCTTTCAACCTTTAGATGTTTTTCAGGCAAACTTCTTTGGTTAGAAACTGCATACGTGTCTTCCCCTGGATTATTTAATAAGAAACTGCTGATGCGTACATAACCTATAAAACAGCATTTCTTGGCACCATCATCCAAATAACTAGATTGCTCTTCACTTACTGAAACCTCCACCTTTGTGATTCACAAAAACCAGTACAGGTACCTGAATTTTTTTTTGGATGCTTCCCTGCATGGCGGAGTTACTGCGCAGCATCATAGGAGCTAGCATAGTTTCTCATTTGCTTGCTTGCTTATGTGTGGTCTTGGTCCCTTATGCATCCAGAGAAATCAGTGCGTATCTGAAGAAAAGCCTGTCATCTGGAGACGTGATTTTTTGGAAATAACAAATTTTACTCTGTCAAATACCCAGTGGCTCACACTCATCTTGATAACAGCAAAAATTTCAGTGTGTCCCCTGTAGAAGAGGACAATCTTTAAATCTTGAGTACAAAACCCACATAGATAAATAGCGGTCTATTCTTTAAGAAATATTTTGAAAATTATACTTGGTAGTATTTTTGAATGAAATGTCCTTGCTGCATTAAGTAATTATTTATAGAATAATTCATGCAAGCAGTTATATAGCAGAAAGTGCTAGGTGTGTTCAAGAACTATATTTGTAGAAACCTGAAAGTTGTCTTGAGCAGTCAGATAAAAAAAAAAGTGTAATTGACTTTGAATTACAGTGACTGGGGCCATGCTTGGTTGATATAGACCTAATACTTAAATGGAACACTGTTGTGACATCCTTAGATTAAAAGCATGGTGGGAGTTTTTTTTCGGGGGTTGGGATGGTGAAGGAGCATCCTTATTCTCCTTGGAAGAAGCGGGGGGGAAGCAAGGAAAAGGTGGATACTCTTCCTGTGACAGTGGGAAGCGGATTAGAAGCTGGGAGTTTCTCACAGGTGGCCTGCAAGGTAGGACGATGAAGAGGAAGCTTAGAGATGAGTGGTCCTGGTCTTATTTAGACTGGAAGGATCCTCTCATGCCACATGCTGGTGCATTTGCAGAACAATGAAAATTGTCCATGAACCTACTATAGTCAGTGGGATCATGGATTGCAGGAAACGCTACAGTTTAATGCTTAAACTAATTAAAATGGAATCAATAATGACTGGAAATACCCTTCAGTGAATATATACCTGGTAATACCTCACCAGGCAGTGGCAAGCATATTCAAAGGTTGACATATCAACCAGAGCAGCATGCATGTGTGTGTGTGCCTGAATTTCTTAGATTCCTAACTGTTTAAGCTTTACAGTGCTGTGGAGCTTGGTGTGTTAGAAGAAATAGACTTCTGCCATGGGCTATAGAGAGCAAATCCTCTCCAAGTGACCTGTAACTAACCACTGTGCAATATAAAGTATTTTAACCTACCTGACTGATATAGAAAGTTTATTTTGCCATGACGAATAGCTATGGTGCGGAACTCCTTGCTACAGTACACTGCAATGGTTACATATCTGTATGAATGATGAGATCTTCTGTAGCTATGGAAGTAAATAAATATCCATGATGAACATAATCCCAGGGCTTGGACAAACAAACAAAAATTCTGTGGGATATCAAGATGCATATGGGGAAATGAAGAATTATCAGGGACAAAAATCATCTGGTCCACTGTTGATATGGGTGCTTGGAAATGTCTCAGCTGTGATAAATACAAAACAAATCCATAAGTAAGGTGTGCAAAACATATGCGGTTATTAAGTACTATCTGAAATGTGGTATCTCAGTACCCTTCAATAACTTTTTCAAATGTTTGTGCCATTGAGGCCATCAGAAGAATCTAGGAAGAAATCTTCTGTATGCTTGTCCATTTTGCTTTGGTATATTTTTTTTTGTTGATTTGCTTGATAACCTTCCTTTGATAAGTCTATAACTGCTTACAATAGGAGACTGTTAGTAGACTTTGAGAAACTATTAAGCAATGGGCATAAGCTAATCATTTTACAGTGTGCAGCCAGTAATTGTTCCAAGTGAAAGAAGTTCTCATGACTTGCCAAAAAACCACTGTTGTACTTCAAGTGTGGAATTGCGGGTCCTTCCTGGTGGCACCTTGTATGCAGTGCATATGTTAAAAGCCACCACTGGCTTTGCCTGCTTTTTCTTGTTGCAGGCATGTGATGGCATTGTGTCTACTGCGGCAGGATGCCTTCCTCCTTCCCGCTCTGTAGGCTCACATGCTGTGCCTTACGGGGGCTGGTAGCAGAAGCAGCAATGGAAGAGAGAAAACCCTGCAATGAAGTAAACTATTCTCAGGAATTGTTACATTGCATTCAATGGGGCGGTAGAAAAATCTGGGGTTCATAGTTGAGAGTACTGGTGGTAGGTTCTCACGCTCAATTTGGCTTTGGTTGGGATGACAAACTTGTTCTGTGTTGTACAGATTTTTTTTTTATCAATCTTTGGTGGGTGATGTGTGCCAGAACTACCGGGAGGTGGTTCTTATTGCCTTAAATTGTGGTCTTCAATGCAGGTAGCATGATAACACTGATCAAAAGACTCTGAATACAGAAATGATTAGGAATACGCACACCTCTGTGTGTGCGTATAGTCTAGTTTGTGCATTGTGAGCATATCTTTGTCAGTGATGAATGATGTATCTGTGTACTTTCTTTAGGCTGGTGTCTCTTGTTACCACATAAAATGCTCTTGTAAAACTTACATTTCTGTTCTTCATACTTTTATTTTTTTGCTCTTGCTTGCATTGCAAGGTGCAGGAACGAACTAACAAACTTTTGTATGAAACTTACCCTTCTGAATTTCCAAAGGGAGCCCCCATTTCCTAATTTGTTTTAATCACAAGAAATAGTGTTTTTAACAGTTTCTATAAATGTGATAGATGGGAATGCAGCAGAAAAAAATCTAATAGTATTACAGTACTGATCACTGTATAAATGTGTTTTGACTACACAAGTTTTTTTTGGCTAACTTTTACCATGCTATAGTTGGTTATTTGTAGAGGTGCTGGGGAGAAAAAAGGCAATGTGAAAAGGAAAACAGGAGAAGATGAGTGTAGAATCTGAAAATTCACATACAGGTTAAAAAAGTGTTTATCCAAGTGCTTTGCATCAACTGTTTAGAAACTTGCTTTATTTTTAAACATCCCCCAATAGTTCTACAAATATAAAGATTTTTCAAGAGAAAAGGTACAGTGAGTAAGTGTTTTCTTCCACTGCTGTGTAAAAGAATAACCCATGACTAACTTTTCCACAGGAATACAAGTAAAATCTGAGTAAATCTGGACTTCAAAAATTTTGAAGCAACGCGGTAGAGCTGTGAGATGACAGGCCCACCCCACGCTTTTAACACCTCACCCGCCCACAGCCTGCAGGCAGGCAGAGCCAGAGATGGCCAAATACTCAAGATGGTCCATATAGTGAGACAACTGGGGCACAGATGGAATGAGGTTTTTCTTTCCCACGTGCGTTACCTATTTTGAAAACCACAAACAGTTCCCTCCTCCTTAATACTTTCTTTTAACACTGTCTGCTAACTAGTCACTTGGCCGTGTCAAGACAGCTACAACTGTGCTTTTTGGAGCCGTCAGGAGGCTATGTTTTTGGAATGGAATATGCTGTCATTTTTTGTAAAACCTTGTTGGGTGGAACATTATGACATGACTCAAGTGTAAAAGTTCTCGAAATTACTCTATCAGTTTGATCACAGGCTTTTCTGAAGCCTGGGCTGAGAACCTGTCAGGCTGGGCCGCAGTCTGCTGATTTCCCTTCTTGATCTTCACACAGCAATGCTAACCACGTTGGGCTATCTTATCAAGTGTGTAACCAGCAGGCTTGAAGGAAGTGTTTACGCTTCTCTCTCCATCACTTGTGAGGCCGTATTTGTAGCAATGTGTCCAGCCCTGGGCTCCTCAGTACCAGAAAACTATTGACAAACTGGAGTGAGTCCAGCCACCACAACGATCAGGGCAGAGGAGCACGGGATGTTGAAGAGGCTCTGAGAGCTGGGTTTGCTCAGTCCTAAGAGCAGGAAGCTGAAATGGGACCTGATGGCTGATTTCAACTACATAACGAGACATGAGAGATGAGAGCCAGGCTCCCCTTAAAACCACACAGTGATAGGGTGAGAGGTGACAGAAGCTGCAACATGAGAAATCCCAGTTAGGTTATAAGAAACTCTTTCACTGTGAGGGAGGTCAACACTAGAACCGGGGCCTATAGAAGTTGTGGTATCTCTATCCCTGCAGATACTCAAAGCTCATCTGGGCAAGTCCATGAGCAACTTCATCTAAATATGAAGTTGGATCTAACATCAAAGTTGGTCCAACTCTGAGCAAGGTGAAAGGGGATATTGAAACTGCTTAACCAAATGAACTCCAGAAGTCCCTTCCAGCCACAATTGATTCATTATTCTCTTCCACAGGCATGTCATTGCCTGCTGTCATTATTGCAAGCCTAACAAGACCACGATCTTCTATCTTGACTTGCGTCTGGAATCTAGGAGAAGCCCAAGTTTGACATTTCTGCTGTTGGTTGCAGGCAATGCTGCGGCAAACCCAGTTGTGTCCTAAGTAGCTGTGATTGTAACAGGGCTGTGGTAGCACTACCTTGTCTGGAAGCAGTGACAGCAGCATCTTCGTTGCTTCAGTTTCTTATATGCTGCTCTGTGCTAGTCCCAATGCTATGGTGCCCCAGTATTCTTGAGCAATAGTGAACAGGTTTTTTTCTGTGCAAAAGCCACTGTGAGGAAACTCCAGATCATGGCACTCAGAGTAGTTGTGTTGTCTTGAAGAATGGGTATTTTAAGTCATCCCCTCATTTTCTAGATCAGCCAGTTGAATCATGGTAGTATCTGGTCATGGTTGTACTTGACAACTTAGGGAAACAGTGAGTATTGAGGTTGAGCCCTCCAGCTATTTTTTTTTCCATTTCCATAGTCTTTCATTCCGAAATGTAATGTTGGCACCTGCATGCCAAAAGGGATTATTTTACTCAAGTCTTGTGGGAGAGGGAAGAAAGGTTCTGAATAGAGATTAAAATAGCACTCATAATAGCCTTTGCTTGCAGTAAAAGGAATTGGATGCTTCAGTCATCTCAAATGACAGTAATCACCTTAGCGAGCACCATTGTAGAGTATGAGGTGAAGTTACTCCTGTGTAGAATACTTTTCACTCTGCGTATATAAATAAAGAATATAAAACTTTTCTTAAAACTTTGGTTTGGGAGGTAACAGGAAAAGATCTGATGTGTAATAACCAAATAGACCAGTCTCCCTGGGGACTATTTGCATTAATGAACCACCTGCTGCCCTTTTCTCTGTGAAGCATCATGGACAGCATCATGCTCTTTCTGTTGTGCAGTAACAGTGGGATATTCAGGTGTCTGTGTAGCAGGAGCATGTTTGACACATGTTACTCCTCCCTCCCCAGTGACTGCCTCTTGTCTCAGGCAAGCTGGTCCTGTTGGTCAATATAAATGTGACAAGAGATGGAAATAACCAAGAGGTCTCGGGTCTCCTTGGCAATATGGTGATTAACACAGACTATACAATGACGTGATTCATTCACAGAGGCGGTGAGTGTGGATTTGTGAATGCTTTGCTTATGTGGTATTGCAGCATCCAGTCATGTGCAGCAGGTTGCTGCTATTTGTATTAAGCATCTCATTTTCTTTAAAAAAAAAAAATCAAAAAAATCTTAATTCTTTACTGATTCTTACAAAGTCTGAGGAATCTAATGATCACCTCATATCAACAGAGAAGTATCTACACTAGCTATGCTCAAAGAGGATTTTTCTAATGAATTTGCCTATCTGTAGTTGTGTTATGCTGTCTTCAAACACTGTTTCCCTTTCCATGCAGGTGAAACAGAAGTGAAGGATTCTCTTACACACATTTAATTAGCAGGGAAATTAATTCTGATTTCTGTGCAGTTACTTTGGATTTACACTGTACTAACAAGAAGGGAAGCAATCTTAGTCTCATAGTAGTACAGTCACACAGGGAGATTATTGGTTGTCAGGGAAAACACAAAACAGTGTCTTTATTTAAACACACCGCACTGAAGCTTAAACTGTGTAGCCCTCCCATGCTTTGGCTTCATTGGCAGTAAGAGATGTTAGTTATCAAGGGAGGCCTTGGCAGAGGACAAAGAGCCAAACCTTGTACGTCTTCTCTACGTGTTGGCTTGTATGAGTAGAGGCTGTGCCTCTTGGTAGTACCAAGTTCAGCTTTTTTGTTTTAGGAAAAGATTAGTTCAGAAGAATAGAGCTTCATGCAAGCTTTTTGTCTGAAATGCACAGGAATGATAGACCTAGGTTTGTATTAAACAAAATACTTTTATCTTAAAAAAGTCCTCCCTAAATACACAACTCTTCATGCTATTGATGCTACTTTTTCCTGAGGTTGTCCCTCATCTAATTTCAGTGATCAGAATGTCTTTTCCAGAACACTGCTGTTCTATGGTGTCTTGGGTCTTGTGGATGTGGTAGTCTTTAGCCTTTTAAAGTAAAAGCCAAGCTAATTATTAAATTCTTTCCTTCCCCCAGTGCACAAATCCTCACAGCACGGCTTTTGCTTAGAAAAAGTGAAGTAATAGCTGGTAGAGATCTCCGATCAGCTTGTCACTTGTGTCTCAGATGCACGTGATTTCAAGAGGAAGCTATCATATGAATGATTTAAACTACCTTTTTGCTGTTTTTGTGCACCCACCCCCATCCATTCACTGTAGTTAGCCCTTCTTGGAAAATACCAATAATCAAATTCATAAATGAAGATAATCAAATCATGAATCCTTTCCCCCAATACCAGATGTTCTACTGTTTTTCTTCCTATCAGTGCTCATAAACAAGCAAGACTTCCTGCTATATTAAATATCCAGTTTGTTGGCAAAAAGCAAAAATGTTGTAGTTTGCTACTACCTGAATGTATTAGTCATTAATGAAGAAAGTCTGGTAAGTGTTTGCAGGACAGCTGGTGCTCTGAATAGTACTACTTGATAGCAGCTATCTCTTTTTTTTTCTCTCTTCATATTGTGCAAAATGAAGTAATTAAAAGGTTAACAAATATTCTTCAGCACTGAGAAGTGATAAACTACCATTGCGGGAAACTAAGAACAGAACAGGACAAACTGTAAAGTTTCTCCATGCAGCCTCATCAATGTCTAATCTCCTCCACCCCCTTCCTATGTTACGTATTTTTTTGGAAATATTTGCATACATCAAACCTGTTGGTAGACTCTTGTTGTTCTGGGGAGATTTGTGCCTGCTTAATGTGAGCAGGGCAAGAGTATGATTTGGCTGCTCCTTGGGGCTGAAGAGGGTGCAGGAGGAAGTGCTTGTGCAGGAATGTCAGCAACCGTGAGCTGGGGCTGCCCCACACCGTGGGCACGAGCTGGCTCCTGTCTGAGCTGGGGACCTGTGACAGTGCGGCTGGCGGCTGCCAAGAGGAAGGATGTCTACGCTGGCACCTCGATAGGGAGAGGAAAATGTGTCGAGGAAAGTCAGAAAGCAAGTTAAGGCCTTTTTCTGAGAAGAGAGAATAGCTAAGCTTGTGCAATGTGGATGAGAGAGGTCGGGCATTTAAAAGATGTTTAGACACCTCACAAAAATTGTTTAGGCTTTCTCGGTTAAACCCAGCTGGTCTTGGGGAAGAGTGAGGGGTCAGCGGAGTTGAGCGTTCAAGGTCTTATAATTCCTTATCTGGCTACGGACACCAACTCTGAACATTCCTACCCCATTTGTAAATTAATTAGTAATTCCAGTTTGATCTGTCTACATTTCTTATAGTGGGCAGTGGTATTTTGGTGTGTTGCAATGAAACACCTGAAGAGAGAATGGTAAAACTTGGAAGTGACCTTCTGGTCCTCGAGAGTGTTGGAAAGGATTTGTTTGCTTAGACTGTTACTACTCCCTTGTGAGCAGCTTCAACCTATTGAATTTAATTGGTGTACAGATGTTAATCTCCTGGTTTGGAGGGAAGGTGCTGAGGGAGGGGAGAAGTTAGGTGGGCTGCTTCCTATCTTTACATGTTCTTGGTTTTCCCTTATATTAGGGTTTTCTGTGCTCTGCAGAGAACATTGGAGTTAAAGTGTAAGAAATGCAGGGACAGAATAAGAGAACTCTGAAACCTGATTTGGCAGAGATTAAGAGGGAAAGGAAATATGGTTATTGATTTGTCTAGAAATAATTTTTTTTAACTTCTCTTACCTGCCAGGGTCTTGGATTGTGTTCCAAATACTCACAGCATTCCTCCCCACTAAGAAAATGTTGATATCCTTGTTGTACAGGTAAGGGCTATATGTCAGAGTAGACTCTCTAGTCTGTACTGCCCAGGCTTGAATTTTTGCTCTGAGTTGCAGAGCCCTTTCACTTGTGCCTATTGATTTGAAATGCTCTCAAAAAGAACAGTAACGCTTTCAGAAAGTCAATTACATGGTTCAAGGCAGAAAAGAATTGGACCCAGAAAGCTTGCCTGGCCAATTCAACAGTAATTTTAAGGAGTGGAGGAGAGGCTGGGCAGTGGATATTCTTCATTTGGCCATGAGCATGCAGTGTGGTGTGGGGATTTGTCACGCTGGTTTGACAAATGCAAGGAAACCCTAACACCTTCTTCCACTGGCTCTGCTTTCAGCCTGTGTCCAGCTCATCTGGGGAGAAAACCCAGGGCTCTGACATCCATCTTCATATCCTAATACTCAACCCTAGGTGGGAATCCAGGTCTATTGCTTGTGAAGGGTGGATAGACAGTGTTCAGACTGGAAAACTCAGCAGTTAGCACCCCTGAGTTTCATTCCCAGCTGTGGTGGGTTGACCCTGGCTGGAGGCCAGGTGCCCCCTGAAGCTGCTCTATCACTCCCCCTCCTTCACTAGACAGGGGAGAGAAAATAAAACAAACAGCTCAGGGGTTGAGATAAGGACAGGGAGAGATCACTCACCAGTTACCATCACATGCAAAACTGACTTGACTCGGGGAAATTAGTTTAATTTATTGCCAGTCAAATCAGGGTAGGATAATAAGAAGTAAACCCCAAATCTTAAAACACCTCCCCCCACCCCTCCCTTCTTCCTGGGCTCAGCTTCACTCCTGATTTCTGTACGTAATCGTGCCCCCCTCCCCGCCCCCAGTGGCACAGGGGGATGGGGAATAGGGGTTGTGGTTAGTTCATCACATGGTGTCTCTGCCACTCCTTCCTCCTCAGGGGGAGGACTCCTCACACTCTTGCCCTGCTCCAGCATGGGGTCCCTCTCACAGGAGACAGTCCTCTACCAACTTCTCCAATATGAGTCTTTCCCATGGGCTGCAGTTCTTTATGAACTGCTCCAGTGTGGGTCTCTCCCACAGGGTGCAGACCTTCAGGAACAGACTGCTCCAGTGTGGGTCCCCCCACGGGGTCACAAGTCCTGCCAGCAAACCTGCTCCAGTGTGGGGCTCCTCTTTCCACAGGTCCTGCCGGGAGCTTGCTCCAGCGCGGGCTTCCCACGGGGTCACAGCCTCCTTCAGGTGTCTCCACATGCTCTGGCGTGGGGTCCTCCACGAGCTGCAGGTGGAATCTCTACACCCCCTCATCCTTCCTCCATGGGCTGCAGGGGGACAGCCTGCCTCACCATGGTCTTCTCCAGGGGCTGTAGGGGAATCCCTGGCGCCTGGAGCACCTCCTGCCCCTCCTTCTGTACTGACCTTGGTGTCTGCAGAGTGGTTCCTCTCACACCTTCTCACTCCTCTCTTCTGGCTGCTGTTGCGCAGCAGCTTTTTCCCCTTCCTAACTATGTTATCCCAGAGACGCTACCACTGTTGCTAGTGGGCTCGGCCTTGGCCAGTGGCAGGTCCATCTTGGAGCCAGCTGGCATTGGCTTTGTCAGACATGGGGGAAGCTTCTAGCAACTTCTCGTAGCAGGTAGCCCCTGCCACTATCAAAACCTTGCCATGCAAACCCAATACACCATCACTGCTCCAGACTCCTCCAGCTGGTCACTCGCTGCCTTTCCTACCTGTGGAGGCCCCTCTGCAGACCAAGGCACTTCTGCTGGGAAGGGAACATCAGCCCTGGGTTCAAGGGAAGGGTGCACTGTGAACACTGGAGAACCTAACCTGCTTGCTTTTCTCCAGAGAGGTGTAAGAGCTCCTAGTAATAATCCTCTCTTCTACTGTGATTTGACTTTTTTCTTCCTCCTGTTGCCAAGGTTACACTTTAATTCTGTTTAGCAAAAAAGCCCCACATGTAAACTTGACCTTGGGGACTTCAATGTTGGTAACAATGGCTTGTTTGTGTTCGTTGTGTTCAGCTTTCACTGTAAGGGACAGGGTCAAAAAAATCTGGAGACAAAGGGATGCGAGAGAGGTCCTGCTTCACATTAAAATCTGCAGTCAGTTTGAGTCAGGGCTTTTAATTTATAAATTTTGTCGGTAAACTCAGCTGTCCTTAACAAACTGTGAAGCTGCAGACCACAGATTTACTCCACAGAACCCAGCCAGCGTCTGTTCCTGCTAATGCCTTACACTTTTTTGTGGGTCATGAGACAATTGGGATACATGCTTAGATTAGATTATTCACATGTCATGCTGTTGGACACTGAAATAACTTTGATTTTGTGCATTGAATAAACAATCATGTATTAAACTTCCTAAAAAGATAAAAAACTACAGTAAATTAAGAAGCAAACACTATGGACCTTTTTTCTGTTACAAAAACTTAGCAACAAAAGCCACATTTATGCTGCTCACTTTCATAATGACCATTCTTGCTTGGTATTTCTTCTTGCAAGGTGTTGAGTGCTCTGGCTGTAATCCAGCAAGATTTATGCATGTAATTTAACTTTAAGGATGTAAATAGTCCCACTTTATTGAAACTGTTTGAGTGATTAAAGGTACGCAGGTGGATAAGTGCTTTGCTGGATAGAAGCCAGAATGCACAGCATCTTCCAAGATCAAATCCTTAATTATTAAATTGATTTAGAGCAGTTCTGGTATCCAAGGCAACAATGACAATGAGACGGTCGAGTACTAAACTCTCTATATGTTTAAGAGAAACGTAGTTAGTCAAATTCTGCTCAAATATGGCTGGACATGGTTTACTGTCTATTCCTCTCAAACAGCCAAAATCTATCTCAGTAATTGCATGTTGATGAATACAGATGGAGTAAATTAGCCACGCTATGGATCCTATATGTAAATGTTTATGGGGTCTTTTTGTTTGCTTAGGAACTTAACTCAAAACCAGTCTTTGTATTACCTCTTCCCAGATGGTTAGCAGGTCTTTTTCATCAGATAGGTGTTGCTGACCCTCATTATGTTATCTGGTGATAGTTGAAATACGTATTTCTTTTGTCTCTACTTCCTGGATTTCATTTAAATTGGTAAAGAATATTTTCTAGCTGTTATACTACAAGATTTCATTTGTTTGTAATATGCTAAACTATTAAGTAATCCAAAAGTCTTAAAATATGGGAAGAAAAGTAAAAGACCCTTATCCTCCTTGTTCTAATTATGTTTAAATAAGCTTTTGATTCTGGAATCTCTCTCATGACTTTCTGAGTACCTAAAACTGTGGTATAACTAACACTGTAGTTCAGACAAACCAGTTCAATTTGAATCTTCTTCAGTATTTTCAAGCAATACTCAGTTGCTTGACACCTGAAACAGTTCATATCAATAGCCTAGGTAGAGAAGAATCTATCCCAGTGTCTTTAGGAAGGAAAGATGGAGAAAAATTTGAGATTCACCATTGTCCTCTCTGTGTTTGCGTGGTCTTTCCACATAACCATCAGTAACATTATGCTTAATCTTGTTTAGGGTAAATACATTGCAAGAATTTACTGTATCTTCTGAGGTTTTTGTAGTGTCAATTAGTTGTTGACTTATGTCAGTGATGGGTCATCTGTAAACATACCCTACGATCTCTGTCGATTTGCAGTTTACCTTGATACTGTTTTGTATCTTGTGTCACTACATATGCTGCAGAAATAACAGACTTTTTTTAAGCTAGTAGTGAGGAGAGCAATCTGTTTCCAATAAAACTGCCTTTTTGTGTCATTGTGAGCTTTCAGGAAACAGGAAAAACATGAACTTCAGAGTACCCCAATTGTGGTGCCACGGGGAAGTTCACAGTTTGAAAAACCTGGGCCTTAGTTAAAACAGTGCAGAGAATATCAGACTGTTAGGCTTCTGGAAAACTCCAGGTGGTAAAGGTGAAATGAGTTCCTAATCAAGCGAAGATAAACACAAAGGTAAAGCTGCGTTTTCATGTTTCTGGTCCTATGTCACCCTAATTTCAAATTCATTTTTGGTTTCATAGAAGATATTCCCACAAAACTTCTACAAACTGTCTTCACTTTTGCAGCATTTAGTTTGTGAGTAAACCCTGGAGTCCTCATTCTCCACTGTTGCATATGGAGCAATGATTTCTATCACTACAGAGAAAAGGCGCTTAACCCACACCGGTATCAGCTTTGCCACAGAGATAAACAGTGATGCTGCTCAGTGTCATGGACGAGGAGGCTGGTTTCCTGCCTCTTGCTCTCTGCATTGGTTCTGCCTGTTTGTTGCAAACTTTTGCAAGAATTGCCTCCTCCTTTGAATTGCTGCAAACTTGATTGCACCCAGGTTTCACCCATGAGAGGGGACCATTATCAAAATTAAGGAGCAGATGCATATAAAATAGCTTTGCTTGGGGGCTAATGGAAATACAGTTGAATTACGTGAAGCCACTGTGTTGTTCTTTATCTCCAGTTCATGTCCTGATTTGGTCTGTGCTTAAAATATTTTGTTAGATTAGCTGTCAGCTGGAAATATGCTAAAAACCAAAACAACTTCCCACATCATTAATGAAGAGAGCTGTGTTGGTAATAGTTCTTAAGTGGACACAGTTATATTGCAACAGGGAGGGAGGAAAAGTCCCCTTGGTATAATCCGGTCCATCTGGGGAGCTGGCAAAAGAATTACAGGTGTAGATTACACCTGTATAAACTCCCTCTCCCAGTTTGCCAGTAGACTTGACTGGTAAAGCTCAGCTTCACTGAGTATTATCTGACGGTAAACAGCAAGTGATCTTTGCCAGGGGTTTTGCAAGCTAGCAGTTTTAGGACCGTTCTGTCCATAGTTGCGTCTCTAACCCCCCCAGATCTGAGGCACTGCTGATATCGCAGGGCAGCGGGATTTTCTTTTGAAGCACTGCACAGTGGTCATGCTGCTGATTCTCTGGGAAAGCTTTGCTGGTTCCTGCTGCCACCACTTAGTGTCAACCTCAGCCAGTCAACAGCTAGAAACCAGTACCTGAAATAACAAGACTGGTTTAGATATGAGATTCAAAACTCAGTGGTTCCTTTTGTCTCTTTTATTTTTTTTTTTGAGCTTTTGGAGCTTATTTTTCAAGGCTTTGTCCAGGCTGGCTCTTGCTGACAGAGGTTGAGGCCCAAGGTAGGATACTCAGGCTGCGGAGCTGTTTCCATTGTGCATCACTGGGAAATGCCAAAAATGGACACTGGTAACAGGAAAGGGAATCGGCCAAAACCCATCTTCTCCTAAGGGAATTAGTGGATATAGTGTAAGCTGAAGTGAATTCCTTGGTGGAATAGTAGATAAGCAGCAATTTTTTCCTGTTTATTAGGTTTTACACTGTTTTTCATTACTGATTAATAACTAAGTATGGTTTCAGGAGTAAATTGTACCTCCTACACTCAGGATCCTTGCATTTTTGGTCCTATTTTCTTCATACACTATTATTCAGTGCTTAAAAGTCCTTAAAAATTAATAAGATAAATGTTTAAAAGAAGAAACAGAATCCTTATTTTAAAGGTTCAGAGGTTATTGGAAGAAGGGGAAGTAAAGCAAAACTATGTCCTCTGAATTTGCATTGCTTTACATGCAACTCAGGCTAAGTTAATGTAAAATGATAAGCATAGAAGCTTTAGCTAAGAAAATTAGAGGAATTAGATGCTTTGTGCGTACATATATATCCTACTAGTTTGATAATGTTAAAATGACCTGAGATATCAAGCTGGTGATCTAAAATCAAGCAAAGGATAAGAAACGTCAGACTTGCTTTTCTTCCTTCTCTAACAGGCAAATGGATTGATGTAAATCCCCATTGCTGAAAAGTCACCTATCCTGATGCTGGTAAAAATGATGTAAAAACCACACAATGAGCCTAGAGTTGCAGGAGTAATGTTGCCTTCTCACTCTGCCTTGTTCGCTTTGCTTTGTGCTTTGCCTTCCTATGGAATCTCCTTGCCACCGCTGCACCAGCCTGCCTGCTGCTGTGGCATGTTTGTTAGGAAAAGCTGCTCGTCTTTTCCAGGTGCTCAAGATCAGCTGCAAAGAGGCGCCAGTCTTGGACTGCTACAAAACTGCAAGTTGTGTTGAAACACGACGGGGTGATTTATCAGGGAGGAAAAACTGGCAGCATTTAAGTCAAGATGGTCAGAACTAGTGGCTGTTGCATAATACCAGCACTTGAGTGGCAGGTAACGGTACTTTCTGCTGAGGGCATGTGGTATGGGGAAAGCATACAACTAGATGTTAGCGTTTCTCTGCCAGTAGGTACTTACTTTGACCAGGGAGCAAAAAACTACTGAAAACTTGAAATTTGGATGCGAGGGATCTCTGACATGTTGCCAAGAGACTAAGTAGCTTTTATTTTTGTTATCACCCTAAATCGAAACTCTAGTTACTGGCTGCCAGAAGGTGTTTTCCAGAGACTGATTTCTGTTAGTTCTGCTCACCAGCCCCATGGAGCTAAGCACATGCTATTACAGCCCCACTGGGCAGCGGTATGACTTTTGTCCACTTGTTCAGCTGGTTTTGTGTGGCTGTGCTCTTTAAAAATAAATAATAATAATTAAAAAAAAAAATCTGTGAAACAATCCACAATAAAAGGCAGGGATTTTTCCTACCTTTCTACTTTCCTTCCTATCAAAAGCAGCTGAGCTGGTGCAGCTCAGAGGCTGGTAACCTTCACTGAGGGAACAAGGGGAGAGAGATGGGGGACAGCAGCTGAGAAAAACCTCCTCACTGAGCCCTGCTTTTGGTACCCCAGTAATTTCTTTCCCAAGAAGAAAGAAGGATGAGGACAAGATTGTGCAGGATGAAGGAGTGAAAGAGGCTCAGAAGAGGGCAGCACCCAGCAGGGCTCCTGGCACAGTGGAAAACAGATAAAATGGGGAGTATGGGAAGGAGGGGTTGAGATCCTTCCTGGTGGGATGGGAATGAGGAATGACAAGCCACTGGTGTGCCGGAGCAAGTAGGGCTGGATGTCTGGCTGGGGGAGGCACACGGGGAGACTTTGCACTGATGCACTCTTCAGCAAAGCTCCCGACTGGTTAATATTACAGAATGTTAAATGATTAACCTTGCAACTAAGCAGTTGTTTGAATTGGATATTAAGAAATACATAGTGTGAAGTTACTAGTTTCTGTGAAGCTTCTGGATTTGGCCTTCAGTACTGAAAGTTAAGGCAGTGACGGGGGAGCTCTTAAAGATACATTTAAATCATCTTTTCTACTCCTGGCATTTATATCTATATGAGGATAACTCTAGAGAACGTTTTTCTTGCTTTTGAAATGCTTTGGGCTGCAGGGATACCATACAAACAAATACATCCTAGGGGAAGATGTTTCTAGATCTCCTTAGGCTTTCTTTCCTCCTATTGCACAAATTACTCCCTCTCCAGACAGTATTGACATCAATATCAGTGTAAGGGAAGCCTTTAAGTTCTGAAAGAGGCGGTAACAGATCTTCGCATAAAGAGGAGCCAAACTCGCATGCCACTTGCAGGAGGGAGTGTTTCATAAAAATTACTTTTATTATTCTGGTATTGGGTTAGAAAATCATGCTGCTAAATGTATGAGAGAAATTATTATAACGGAAGGTGTCTTTACGTAGCTTAAATATCTGACAAGAGCATTTCAGAAATAAATCATTCATGCTCCCACTTGCTGCCAACTGAACCTGCTGCCTTTCTCATGATAATATGATGTCCCTGACTTGCAAATTAAACATTAGCCAGTAATGGCATAGGAAATCAGGAAAAAAAAAAATCCATGAAAATTGAGTTGTGAGTTTGCATCATAGTCATGCAAAGTGGTGCCCATTCTGGTGAACTGAAAAGCTCTGAATGAATTTTGCCATGAAATTCTTCTGCAATGAAGATTTTTCCCCAGACTGAAACTGCTGGGGAACCCTGAAAGTTGGGTTCCATAAATTAATTCTTTGGTATTTTTTAGCTAAAACTGCAACTATGTCCTCCCAGAAAATTAGTGGGGTGGGCAAGCATTAGTGGGTACAGCTCTGCAGACACTAAAACTCATAACAGACACTAAAGAAACCCCAAGCTGCCTCACTCCAGGTAAATATCATAGATAAACATTGTGTTGCCCATAACATACACAAATGTGCTTGCTATTTTGTGCACTGAGGACTAAATGATACTAATAGTACCTGTGTTGTGGGATTAAGATGACTGTGGAGGACAGAGGGAAGGACAGCAGAAAACTCTGCCAGATAAGTATACGTTATAAAAATATACCAAATCAATGACAGCTTATTATGCTTTGCCACTTTACATCAGTGGTTACTATTCCTGCTTGCCGAGTCACCAAATCAAACAAGTCACTACCTGTCCTCTTTGGTGGAAGGGGTGGGATCTCAACAGATGGCTCTGAGAGCTACTTTCTCATAATGTTGCAGCTATACTACATGTGGGATAATTTTCTTTTTTCAAGCATACATTGGCTAACACAGGACAGGCTTTACTGACACACATATATTCAGCAGGACAGTGAAATCTTACTAGGCTTAAGTTGTCTTGTCCTTATATCTTGATAAAGTTGTCTCATGAACACCAGTTCTGTTTCAACAAGCTTGTATTTAGAACCTCTGTACATCAGCAAAAGATTGTCTACAGCTTCCCCTATCAGCAAAAGAAAAGTTTAGAAGTTTTTTGCATGCAGACTGTCCTGGTTCTGGCAAGGATAGAGTTAATCTCACAAGGAGCCAGGACAGGTGAGCCAAGCTGGTGGGGGGCTATTCCATACCATGTGACGTCATGCTCACTATAGAAGGGGGCTGGGCGGGCAGGGGTGGGCTCGGTGTGGCTCCGGGATGGGCTGAGCATCAGGTCCTGGGATCAGTAAATTGTTCTCTGTCACCCATCATTACTATCTGTTATCAGCACTGTTGTTGATTGTTTCCCTCTCCCTTGCTGTCCCAGTAACCTGCCCTTATCCCAACCCTCGAGGCTTTGCCGATGTTTTCCCGTTCCCCTCCCCATCCCGCCGGGGGAGGGGTGAGTGAGTGGCGCGTGGCGCTCAGCGGCTGGCCAGGGCTAAACCACGTCAGTCCTTTTTGGCGCCCAACGTGGGGCTCGAGAAAATTGAGATAAGGATAGTAATTGGAAGAGGTAACGGGCAAAACATTGACTGAACGTAGCTTGAGAGTGATATAGTGGTGAAGGGGCTAGAGGTAAATTTTGTGTGTAGATTGTCCGTTCTTGTTTGGTGTTGTGATAGTGTTGTTTTGATTTTGGTGTGGGGAATTTTTTTTTCTTTTTCCTTGTCGATGTGATTAGTGTTTGTGAAGTTTTTGTGTTGAATGTATATTTTAATGATAATTCTTAAATACGTGATTCACAGAGGCAAGGGGTGGAATGTGTTGGGTTTGCGTGGCAAGGTTTTGGTAGCGGGGGGGCTACAGGGGTGGTTTCTGTGAGAAGCTGCTAGAAGCTTCCCCTGTGTCTGATAGAGCCAATGCCAGACGGCTCCAAGACAGACCTGCCACTGGCCAAGGATGAGCCCATCAGTGCCTCTGTGATAACATATTTAAGAAGGGAAAAACAGTCAGAGAGAGCTTTTGCAGCCAGAGAGAGGAGTGAGAAGATGTAAGAAACTCTGCAGACACCAAGGTCAGTGCAGAAGGAGGGGCAGGAGGTGCTCCAGGCACCAGAACAGAGATCCCCCTGCAGCCCGTGGAGGACCCCATGCCGGAGCAGGTAGAGGCACCTGAAGGAGGCTGTGGCCCCTTGGGAAGCCCACGCTGGAGCAAGTTCCTGGCAGGACCTGTGGCCCTGTGGAGAGAGGAGCACATGCTGGAGCAGGTTTGCTGGCAGGACTTGTGACCCCGTGGGGGACCCACGCTGGAGCAGTCTGTTCCTGAAGGTCTGCACCCCATGGGAGAGACCCACGCTGGAGCAGTTCGTGAAGGACTGTAGCCCGTGGAGGAGACTCACGTTGGAGAAGTTCATGAAGGACTGTCTCTCGTGAGAGGAACCCCACGCTGGAGCAGGGGAATGATGAGGGGAGTCCTCCCCCTGAGGATGAAGAAGCGGCAGAAACAACATGTGATGAACTGACCGTAACCCCCATTCCCCGTCCCCCCTGTGCTGCTGAGGGGGGGCGGAGGTTGAAGCCAGGAGGGAAGTTGAGCCCGGGAAGATGGGAGGGGTGGGGGGAGGTGTTTGGAGATTTGATTTTATTTCTCATTCCTTTACTCTGTTTTACTTAGTAATAAATTAGATGAATTCCCTCTCTAAGTTCGGTCTGTTTTGCTCGTGACGATAATTAGTGAGCGATCTCTCCCTGTCCTTATCTCTACCCACAAGCTTTTTGTTGTACTTTTTCTCCCCTGTCTAATGAAGGAGGGGAGTGATAGAGCGGCTCTGGTGGGCATCTGGCCCTCAGCCAGGGTCAACACACCACACAGACAAACAATGAAAGAAGTCTATGCATTGGCCTATGCTTAAGTGGTGGCTATGGTAGGTCTACACAGGCTGATGGTAAAGCTTTGGCAGTGCTTATAGTTGGGATATTGGTTCAATGCAGAGAAGCCTGGACAAGGAATTGTGGCAGAGTCCAGCTTTGGCAAAGTAAAGAGTTTGGACTGAAGTGTACCAAAGGCTGGACCTCTGTCCTTGAAGTGGTCCAAACAATGACAGCATACTGTCACATCCTACAGCCTCTTATTCTCTGCCACAAGTGAAATCTGTTGCATGGTGTTCACTGGAATTGTTACAGCAGACACTTCACTTGGGGTCAGCAAGGAACCCAATGAGGCTGTTCATCAGGTTTTGTAGGATAATGTGAATGAGCTGGCTCTGTGTTCACGCTGCATTCCCTTTGATCAGAAGATATGGTAGGTCAAAGCTGCCTTCAACCCTTTAAGATCCAATTTTTGAATGAACATTAAATATCATGGAAAATCTACTGTGGCACAATAGACAAAGGTGTGAACAGTAGTAAGGAGGTAGATATCAATGAGGCTGCAAGCAGATTCTCTACATAGTCATGTCCACATCTTTTGGTTACAACAGGGTGGCATCTTCCTTTAATGAACCTTGTGCAATAGACTGCTAACAATTTGAGATCTAAAACACTTAGTGTGCCAGCATATTCCCTTTTTAGTACTTCCATAACAGCTAACATATGGTGGGGTCTGTTCTCTCCTTCATATATATATGTACAGCTGCCATTGATGCTGGTGGGAATGATGAGTCTCAACTGAAGGCAAAAGAGTCCTTACTGGTTTTGTCATTACAACAGTCATATAAAAGCTCTGCAGTCCTCACTCCAGGGTTGTTTGTCAACCTCTAGACCACATTCTTCTCTAGGGTATTTTGACTGAATTTGATTTTCTGTGACTTCTGTCACAGAAGTCTTTGTGCAGTCGAGGGAATTACTGGATGGTTTGTACCTGATGCCATTTGCAGTGTGACAGATGCATGGAAGGTTAAGTTAGGAAGTCGTTGCTTTATTCTTGTATCATCTACAGCAAAGAATAAGGAAGCCAGAGAAAGTGGTTATGTTCTGATTGGTCGATTTATTTATTTTCTCCCAGCGAAAACATGAACCTGAGCAACTCTAAGATACTTCACTCCTACCAGTATATATTCTTATATGTCAATTAAAGATAACGTTCACTGTCACATTTGTAGTGTGCACCAAATCACAAGAAAAGTAACAGCCTTCTCTGAAGTAGTGAAGTGAATGCTTTCTGTGAGATTGGAAGTATCTTTCATTTTATGATCTCTTTGGTTTCAGAAGTCTTGGCAATTCAGTTGTTTGGGCTGTTGCTAGGAAGTTTTTTTTCCTCATCTGTGATTAACAGATGTAGCTGTGAAAGTCAGTTGCATAAAACTAGGTATTGCACTTAAATATGCATCGTGTTGCAGAATTGAATTTGCAAAAGTTTCGTCAAGGTAATGGAACTGAAGATCTCTAAATGTGTATAGTTTTGCTGGGTCATGGTTTATCATTTATTTGTTGTAAGAAACAATTTAACCACAATCCTATGCATTTTGTATGTTTCAAATATATAGCTGTGAAGAAGGGTCTTTTAAAATCTGTAGCTCTTTTTGCAACCCTTACACTTACTGTGTGGATAAACTCTGACATAAATAAAGTAGGAGATAAGATTTAAACAAGAACATCTTTTTTCTTTAACTTCTGTGTCAGAATACCACAGATAACCAAACAGAGGAAGATAAAACATTCAGCTCTTAAGGCAGGTTTCTATGCTTAATTCACTTAAAAGAAGTGAAAAATCATGTCAAAAGAATATGAAACTAGCAAAATCAAGCAAGTAGAATTTGCAGGAAACTTTGACTTGCGCATCACAACTTTGTGCATGTGTGGTGAGTTGACCTTGGTTGGTTGTCAGGTACCCACCGAACTGCTTTCTCACTCACCTCCCTCAGCAGGACACAGGGAGAAAATAAAAACCCCTCATGGCTCAAGATAAAGACTGTTTATTGCAGAAGCAAAGCAAATTTAAAAAAAAAAAAAAAAAAGAGAGATTTATTCTCTACTTCCCATGAGCAGGCCATGTCCAGCCATTTCCTGGGAAGTAGTGTCTCAGTATGTGTTTTCCTGAAAGTATGTGTAGTGGTTGCTTCAGAAGACAAGCACTTTAATGAATGCTCCCTCCTCCTCTGTTCTCATAGATCTTATTGCTGAGCATGATGTTGTATGGTATGGGGTATCTCTTTGGTTAGTTTAGGTCAGCTGTCCTGGCTGTGTCCCCTCCCAATCTCTTGCCCACCCCCAGCCCACTGGCCTTCAGCGGGGTGTTGGAGAGACAGCCTTGATGCTGTCTGAGTGCCGCTTGGCGATAGCTGAAGCATTGGTGGGTTTATCAATACTATTCCAGCTACAAATACACAGCACAGGACTACATGGGCTGCTATGGGGAAAGTTAACTCCAGCCCAGTGAGACCCAATACAGCATGAGAGGACAGTGCAAAACCATAGCTTAGTTTTACCTTGATAGGATCTCTGTTGTAACTGCTTTGATGCAATATCACAGTGGAGAGAAAGCAGATGTGGCTTTGATATCCCTGCAGCTAGTTAAGGTCAGCTCTTGTTATCCCTTCAGCCAGGGTTTGCGTGGATTAGCACTAGGCAAGTAAAACTCCAGAGCTTCATGTCTATATTAAAATACTTTTTAGTATTTATACTGTGTTAGCTGAGGTGATTTAGGAGCTGTCGGCTGCTGTTGACTGAGGTCAAGGGCAGTGATTACCCTCTTCCACTCTGCTCTCCTGAGACCCCACCTGGAATACTGCATCTAGCACTGGGGTCCCTAGCACCAGACAGTCATGGACCTGTTGGACTGGATCTAGAGGAGTTGGGCTGGGTCTAGAGGACGGGTGTGATCGGAGGGCTGGAGCACCTCTGGAGAGAGGCTGAGAGAGCTGGGGTTGTTCAGCCTGGAGAAGAGAAGGGGAGACCTTATTGCAGACTTCCAATACTTAGAGAGAGAGACTTTTTACCAAGGTCTGTAGTGACCAGACAAGGGGCAATGGTTTTAAACTGAAAGAGGGTGGATTTGGATTGGACTAAAGGAGGGTGGTGAGGCACTGGCACAGGTTCCCCAGAGAGGTTGTGGAGGCCCCATCCCTGGAAGTGTTCAAGGCCAGGCTGGATGGGGCTTTGGGCAACCTGGTCCAGTGGAGGGTGTCCCTGCCCATGGCAGGGGGGTTGGAACTAGATGATCTTTGAGGTCCCTTCCAACCCAAACTGTTCTGTGATTTTCAGAAATGACTGTCATAGCAACTTCTAAAATTAGTACAGATTTTATCCTTTTTGAGAGAAAAGGGGGATAAGGAATAGGTTTGTGAAAAAGAGTGGCCACTACTATTGCTTACTACTACAACTGTTGCTTCAGGGTCACTCCCTGCAGTCCTGCTCACCCCCTGTGTGCCAGACCAGCTCTGGATTCCACAGGCTGTGAAAACAGCCCAGCCACCTGCCCTGTTGTGAGTAGCTACAAATCTTTTTCATATTATTATTCACAGCAAAATCCAGCACAAACATGCTGTAGATGTAGGCAGCTTCTGCAAAATCTTAAAATAAAAGTAGCATTTAGGATGGGAAAGACTAGTTGAAGCAGTTATATTTGCCCATGGTATTTTTTCAATAGTCAGTTTTTAAGAGGAGTGATTTCTTTCAGTCTTTTTCTTTCTTTTTTCTTTCCCCTCCATCTCTCCTTCTTTTTCTCTTCTCCTTCAAAAACTACTTTGGCATATTTCAGTGTGATGAAAGCTGGACACAGATCCATCTTTGGAAGAGTGGTGGGAGGTAGCGTGGGCTGAGGTTGGGTCAATTTATTGTTCAGGCTTTTAAGTGGAACTGGAGGAAATTGTGAAATCGAGGTTAAAGGAGAGGTGAGCAATACATTATTTTCTTTCCTTTTCAGACTACCATTTCAGCTCCAGGGTATAACAACATGTTGAACAAAAAAATAGAGTCGCTTAGTTTTTAACGATTTCAGATAATCCTTTCCCTGTATGTGAAGGTAAAATAAAATGCCAATGACTCTTCTGTGTTTAAAAAAAAATCTTTTAACCTTTTGTTCAACATTCTCTTATTTGTTTGTTGTGGTTTCCCAAGGCTATTATGTATTAACAATATCTGCATTGTGCAAGTGCTTGCGGATCCTGTTATTATCCCACACATTTGTGGGCCTGGAAGGCCAGCTCAGGTTGCAGTGCGATGTGTTTTCCATGTGTTCAAGTGATTCTAGAGATAGAGCTTGAAGAATGGTGGGGTCATGGAGCAGTGAAATGTTTGAACCGTGAGGATGTGAATTAAAAGTGACAATGAATGTCAGAACCCCTTTAGGGTTGCATGGGTTAAAGTAATATCGGGTATTTACTTTCAGACAACTTATATAACAGGTTTTGTTAAGCTCAGTGCCCATTATCTTATAATGAGAGCAACTCATGGAGGAGGAAAGAGATGCTGACGTGGTCTCTTTCACTTACAAACCTTGGCATGTAAGCTTAAAGCTTAGAACTACTCATATAGACAAGTTTAAGCGCATATTCATTGTCTGAAGACTTTGGAAAAAATACTGGAAGTTTTCTGGGGAGTAGAAGGGCTGAGACACTTATGTTAAAAAAAAAACCAAAACAACAAACCAACCACCAACCCCACCCCCCACCCCCCCAAAAAAAAACCCCAAGATAAACAAACTCCCCTTTGGGGTAGATATTCAATGACAGGCAGAACATGTAAATGTTCAAGTCCTGGAAAAGTTGATGGGAACTGGATGCTTCAGTCTTTTTACCTCCAAAATTACTTCTTGGAAAGCTATTATCTATCAAAATGAATTGCATTTGAATGAGTAGGTCCCCAAAATCCCTGAAGCAGTTCTGAAAATCTTCTTTCTTTCCCCTCCCTCCCCCCTTAAGATTTTTTTTTGGGGGGGGGGGGGGGGGCAAGACTATTACAGCCTGCAGCTGAAGTATAAATAGAATTTGTTTGCCAGCTTGAAAATACTGTGCACTTCTGGTGGATGAAACAGTCAGCAAAGACAGCAAGTGAATCTGAAGCTTTGAAGCTGTAGTCTCGAGTATTTAATTTCATGATCACAATGTCTAGATCATTATTTGGTCATCTGGCTTCAGAACTCAGCACTCTTTCAGCAGGAGATAGTTTTGGGATTGAAGGTGAAATAAATGAAAGCATTATAGGAAAGTCTGTTGTTGTTATAAAGTTCTGCTCACAAGCTGAACTGTGATTTCAGTGTAGCACACTACTGCTTCCACTGGTGTTCACGGGAGCAGGATCAAGGACAGGCAATTCATAACCTCTTGAGACAGACCGATAGAAGGAGTGCCCATCCTTCTGACATCTAACCAATGGTTCCTGCTGTTGGTTTGCTTCCTATTCTATATGCTGGCAGACTTACTGGTAAAATAGATGAGGGACATAACCCTAATTATTCTCTCCCAAAATTTCTAGCAGCTGTTTTTAATATGGGTAACTTCCCCATTGTGACAAAGCAGAACTGTAGGAGGTGGCAAGCTGTGGCGCAGAGGTGAGAAAGACCTGTGGTAAGAGGAATACTTTTTGGTCGGAAACCTGAGCTCTTTAGGTCATTAATAAGAATTTTTAACCATGTGTAGACACTGGAAAGCAGGAATATACACAGTTCATGACTATGTGACAATTATCTTCTGTACTGGCTAAGCCACAGAGTGGACAGCTGGGAGTAGCATGCTGCTAGGCCAAACATCAATGTGCTGACCAGCCCACTGTGATGAGTCTCTGCTGGCCAGGCAGTTGTCAGTGAGGCAGGAAGGTTCTGCCCACTATTGTCTCTTGGAGTGGGCTGATCATTGGTCTTACCAGGTGTCCACCTTCTGAACCTCTGCTTTTATCCAAGGGTTTTATACCTTTCCTTGTTGTTATTTTTGAGTCCTTGAGTGACTATTTGACTCCACAATTTCTTTCTTTGATGTTTTTTTCATTTACTTATCTTGCTGACTTCATTTTGTGCTCTATTTACAAGAAGTTTTTTCTGACTAAAGTCAAGCCAAGGACACGGCCAAGCCTCAGGTCACATTCAGATGAACCTCAAAAGACTGGGCTATGAGTTACAGGTTCCCTCTTTGATGGTTTGATCTCTTCTGACCGTTGATGCCATTGCTTTGTTGATATTAGGGTCTGGCATCAAGCTGAGCCTCCACTTAGACCTCTACCTAGTGGGCTGCGGCAGGGTTTGGAGTCTTAATGGCAAGTGCTTGAATGAAAATCCAGTATCACAGTGTATGCAAACACCACCCTAGTTACTACCCCAAGTGGCTGCCATTCATCTGGTATGTTGGTGTCAATCCACCACTGTTGAGGTTAAGTGGTCATTGCTACATAAGGAAAAAATCCAGGTGCAGCAGGGAAAAAAAAACACTGAGTCATTAGGATGATGGAGAATTTTTCATCCCACGCTTCGTGTGTGTTATTAACCATTTTATATTTGATTAACCCTCTGTATTTGCTGTGAGCTTTTGGAGTGTCCAGCTGTGTAAAACCATTCCTAGAATTATTTCATTACTATTTTTTCCTTAGTCGATCCTTAATATCACATTCTTATACCAGGAGAAAACACTGCTGTACCTTTGACAAGCTTTCATCTCTGCAGAAACACTTTTGATAGAAAATGTCTTCATTCCTTTACTAAAGATCTACTATGATCTTAAAATGTATGCCTCTCTTGCTTGTAGGTAATGGACTAATGAAGTCTATTTGGATTCTTGTCCTGGGTATGTCTTTTTCTATTGGCAAAGAGCTCTGTTTTTAATTTGAGTGTGTGCAACGATAAATGCATGTTGCAAACGCTTATCAGTGTTCAAGGGAGTGTCTTCTCCCACCCCTAGCCACCATTCTGCAAGAATAACTCCCTTGCAGGTTTTTCCTCTATCCGTAGTGTGGCAAGGTCTATGCCATTTACATTATAATTGTGATAACAGGATGAAATTCAAGTGTCTCCTAAAATTACAATTCTGGTGTAGCTGGATGTCAGGGCTGTGCCTGTGTGCTTCCCCAGTGTAATTAATGATTGATTCCCTGGGCAGGCCAAGAACTCCCCAGCTGGTCTCTGCACAGATGAGATGGACTGATTTGTGACAGTGAACTGGCTTGAGACAAGGTGACTGACTAAACTCCTAACTCCTGACGTGCCAAACACAAGCCTCTTGCAGGAGAGGCACACTGCACACTTATTGGTGGTTCTGTTCCTTAAACAATTTGTTCTTAAATTTTGACTCCATCTGCTATTTCTAGTGTTGTGTTTTGCCCTGTATTCTTCTTTTACTGACTTTAACAGGCCAGTCATACCTATGCTTTTCCAGAAAGCCCCTGTGGCAGTTGACAAAGCATCTGCTTTAGGTGGTTTTGGTTTAGTACTCTTCAACTGCATTACAAATGCCTTTCCTCCTCCTCTCAGTGCATCTTCCCTTCAAAAGACCTATGCTGCCTGCATTCTCCACCTGTTCTACTACCTTGGCCCTTCTGGCCAGTTCTACAGGGGATCTGTTACCACGTGCAGACACATGAAAGCAGGACCATACACAGTTTATGAATATGGGACAATTTGGGTAATGCACAGAGCAAACAGCCGGGAGTAACGTGCTCCTAGGCTAGGCGTGAATGTGCTCACCACCCCAGTAAAGGCATGTAGTCGGTCTCTGCTGGCCAGGCAGTTTTCAGTGAGGCAAGGAAGTGCTGCCTACTGTTGTCTGATCTTGCTAGGTATCCATCTTCTGACCGTCTGCCTTTCTCCAAGGGTTTTATACTTTTTTTTTGGTGGGGTTTTTTTTTTTTTTTTTTTGAGTCCTGGAGTGACTTCACAGTTTCTTTGGTTTTACTCTCCTCATCTTGTTTTAGTTTGTGCTTTCACCTTTACAGTGCAGGAAAACTTTCTCCCCCCACCGCTTCCTATCCCTCCCCAGTAAAGCTGAGCCAAGGTCATGCCATCGCATTTCACACAGCTGGGCCTTAGGTCAGACAGCCGAGCCTCAGAACTAGAATAAGGGTTGCAAGGTTTGCTGCTGCAATCAGTACTTCACTAAGAGACCTCTGCTGCGAATTACCATGGCTCTGATAACATACACCGATTCTTTCTAGACTGTGGTAAATGGATCACTTATCATGGGAATTTATCCTTAAATCACAGGAGCGGTCCAGAGAATGGGAAATTGGAGGACTCTTAATTATTGGCACAAAGTTGGATTAAAATGTTGAACTGCAAAAGCTGTACTGAAGCAGTAGTGCCTGGGCATTGGAAAGCAGGAGACTGTAGTTAGCAGCTGCCCATGGCTCTTTCTGTGAGAGGATGTCCATGTAGATTTATGTCCATCAGATACCATCATATACATTTTCTGATTGGCAGTCATTCCTTCTACCTTAAGCTTGTAATATATGTAACACGTGTGTATATATATTTTGCCTGGTTGAATCAAATGCTTTTAGGCAGAATCATCTAAGTGTTTATAGAAGTAAAAAATACCCTCCCCCCTCCCAACACAACTATGGCCCGTTTTGCTCCCATCAAATGGTAAGCAAACTCACAAATCTCATTTAAATGTTTTTATAGTACTTGACTAGGGGTTTTTTAGCTAATTGACACGTGCCTGCTTGAAGATCTTTCTGCTGGAAATGACTATAATATTAACACTGGTTCTGTCTGCCAGTTAAATGTTGAGAGATGTTGGAGAGCCACTCAGATGGCCTGTACAACGTTCATACTCTATGTGTGGGTATTGTAGGTCTGATTTAGTAAGACTGTTAGCCAAGGACATCTTTGCAAGAACACAAAATTAATCATTCACATTCCTGAAAAGATAGGAGTTGTATTCTTGAAGGCTCCTTACAGATGAACTGTGCCAGTTTATAATCAAATACTTTGATTTCTCGCCTCTCTTCCTTCTCACACTTTGTGTGGAGTCAGTGACTGAGCATCCCTAAATGGAACCGTCAGAATCAATTTGCTATTCACCTCTCTTTCTTTCGGTGACTCAAAGACTGTTTTTCTTTAAACCTTCTTATTTGTGATTGCGGTAGCAATCATTCGATGCTCCCCGTTTCAGAGCTCTCCGAGCTGAACAAGTTGACTTGGCAACCAGGGAGTACTTCAGGAGATGCGAGTGGAAGGCGCCGGCTGGCAGGGTGTTCGTAATGAGAAATGTTGATACTGCTACGAATCTGTGGCAAACGAGTGCTGCCTGGTCCTTGTTGCATAATGGAGAACGCCCCTGAAATTCAGAAGTCTGTGAATGTTCAAATGGGTGAAACAAGGGCAAATATATCACAACTCTTGTCAGATAAATAAATTGGTCAGCTCACTTTACCATGTACTCCTTTGCCCTGAGGAGCTGCTGGGTGGTGAGAGAGGGAACTGTGACTTTTCAGCTGCAGAAACCTGGTTCAAAGACATGGAAAGAAAATGCAGTAAATCTGGAACACAAGCCCTTAGGATTAATCACTGCTGCTTAACCTATAAGGAAAATGACTTTACCGTTTTACCATTAGCAGTATAGGGTTTATGACACGCAGGTGAGCAGATATGGTTGCTACTCTTAATGAAGCATATTCACTAGATGGCGTGTGTTATTTTAAGGGTTATCTGTGTGCTGTTGCACACAAAAAGATGCTGATGTCATGCCAAACTACAAACCTGTTGAATTTCCTGCATTGTGTTTCTTGCATGGAGGGACTGTCCCTCCTGCTCCTGCAGCTCAGCACCTCAGCCTTTCTTTACTCTTGCGCTCTTGTGCATCGGGAGGAAGCATGAGCTGTGACCCCTTGGCCAGCTGCAGCAGGTGCCTGGAGTCATGAAGGAGGAGAGGGGCTGTCCCACGGACAACTTGCTTAGCAGGACCCAGAGCTTAAAATGATGCTGCTGGGAGGCACTTGTCACCAGAAGCCACATCCCACAGGTTCCCTCATCACATCACCTGATGCACCTGGGAGTCCATATAGCCCAACAGGAAGATGTTGGAAAGAAACTTGAGAGATGCGGATTTACTGTTTGTGGCAAAGTATTCAGGTGTACTGGGCTAGAAAGCTGTTTTGTTAAGAGCCTCCACTGGGGAAAACGCTGCTAATTGTATTCTGACATATTTATGACCAGTTGAAGGAAATACACTGTTCTTTGTGGGAGAATTTACTTTCTACTTTGAACAGGGTTGTACAGTGAGACGTACAGAATAATTACTTGCTATGAAAAGCATCAAAGAGAGACCACGATGGCTCTTAAATAAAGATGTTTTTCCTGAATCACTGCAAAGATTTGTCAAGCTACATTTAAGGTGCAGATATAGAAATACAAGGCTATTCCACTAACTTTCAGGATTTCACTATTTCTTAAACATTTTTCCAAGTAAATTAGTTAGAACGATTTTTTGCCTAATGTTCAAAACGCACATTTCATGAGTTTGTGGCTTCTCAGCTCCAATTTCAGCCACATTTCTGATAAAAAAAAATAAAAAAAATCTGTCCTGAAGTAAAGACTGGAACATGTTATTAATCTGATAGAAGGTTGAAATATTTACTTAACACTACTTAACACTAGTGCTTCACATTATAACAATTCTTAGAGTAATTAGACTCAGTGGTTTTTTCTAAAAGCATATTTTTGTGACTAAGAAAATATTTTAGCAAGTCCCAAAGCAGAAGGCTTTTGTGAATGCATGAGAAAAATGGAATAAACCCAAGCTTTCTATCTTAACGCTGGTTAATCCATTAGCAGAAATATCTTCTCTTTACAGGCACTTTTGTGAGTGCTAGGGTCCCAAAGAGGTTCAAAACTTTTGCTGCTGGGATCTGTGGGGTTTGTGTGTGTTTATTAGTTTTATCTTTTAATAGTTTGTTTACTGTTGTGAAATGGTTTATTTATTGGTTTGTTACTGTTTTCCTAAATGGTAGACCTAGAATTTTTACACATGAAAAATAAGGCAACAAGTTTGTTCTTTGGCAACTGCAGAAGCTCACCTAAGCTTTACAAAAAGTGTTTCGGATTTTTATATCTCTGCCTGCACAATTTTTTAGTCTCTTGCAAGAAGAGGAGCAAAGATCATAGGAAAAGCTGAGGTGGATTGAATGTCTTCGCAGTCTTATGTCCTGTGGTAGCTCTAACCGTAACTGGCTCAGGCCCTGGCCTTTCTCCTGACACATCTCATGGCATGAGCAATGTGGTAATTACTGTGGAAAGAAAGTGCGGCTGTGGCATTAGTAGGGTCATTTGGACTGGGAGGAAAGTGGATGTACTGCATCTGTATAACTGACAATTGAAAAGGGCTCTAGCATTCCTTCCTTTTTCTTCCTACCTTGAAGATCTCAAGTGGTCTCCTTTCACGTTTATTATCTTTATAGCATACGTGCTTGCTCAAGACTCCATTTGTGTGCCAGGGAGCAGTGAGGGCTGGCTGCTCCCTGAGGACAGGCAAAGCAGGAGCCGTGAGTGACCGTGGCACAGGCTGCGTGCTCACACCATGGGGTGCTGAGTCTGAACCAGGTGGGCAGAGCCAGGGGCTGGTAATGGGCGAGGAGATGATCCTTGTCCAGGGTCTAGCCAAGGGCAGCAGATGATGCAGCTGGAGAGAAGGCTGCAGCAGAGGTCCCAGATCCATCTGGGAGACAGGGCTGGAATCTCCACACAAGGTCTCCATTCAGGAGATGAGCTACCTAGAGTGCAGGGCTGAGGTTTATTCAAGAGGCAGGACCAGAGCCAGGCCACCTGCAACAAAGCTCAGGCTGGGATCATGGGCAGAGGGTGTAGGGGAAGGTCCCAGCTGAGGTTGGTTGGGGGGGGGCTGTTAAGAGCTCTTTGTGCCCCCAGGGTCCTGGTGCTCTGTAACTTCATTAGACCTCCATGCTCTCACCAGCTCTGGGAGCTGGCAGTCCTCTGAGCTTGCTAAAGCTGAATTCTTTGCAGCTTCCAATGATTTTGCCCCCTGAGGAAAACAGGCCTTGCTAGGTTTTATGATGATAGATGGAAAATGCATTTATCATCTGATTACTAAATTCTGGCCTTGTTAGAGGCATTCAAGGTGATTATTTATGACAAGCCATGTTAACTCTTTTATCTCTTAGCCGAGGGCTCCTAGAGGTGTCTCAGTACCGACACTCCAGCCCTAAGGTGCAATGGGATTATGCAGCAAGGTACCACGGACCTCGGAAAGAGGGGCCCACTGGAGCCAAGGCTGTGCATTAGGCATCTCTGGGGCTTTTTGGCACTGCACAGGTCTGGGTGGGTTGTCCTTCAGCAGTTTTGATACAGGGAAGACGTTTCAAAGCTACAATGTGAATGCAAAACAGATTTAGGTAAGGATGTACTTGAATGAGCTCATCTGATCTTCCAGCCATCTGCTGCTGAAGGAGTTGGTCCTGCCTTCCTCTTGCATCATTTAATCTTTGCCCTGCATCCTTCTTGCTTCCTCTCGGTGCAAGGAGACTTTAATTTTACACTGGGATGAGTACTGCAGACCCTTATAAGACTTGTGCTTGGAAAAAAAAAAAAGCTGGCAGGAAGGAAATCTATATTAAGAGTAAGTAGATCCATGTGTTCAAGTCTGAATATTGGCATCATCGTAGCCAAATTTTTAGTACCTTTCCCGAGCTCAGGTGCTCATCTGGCTCATCTCTCTAAAAAGGTCTTTGCTGTGAAAGTGAAATGAATGCACTGCATCAAAGGAGGGCATGGGACAGTGCAGCAGGGATGAGAATGGGGAAGGGTGGAGAACCCCTCTCTTTGGTGACAGTGGCTGAGCTGGCTGCTTCTGAAAGCTCATCCTAAGGAAATCCCGTGTTTCTGTTCACTTGTGTTCACTCTGTTGAATCGACGTCTTCAACCTTCATGAAGATGGAGGTCAATTATTAGACAGTCTTTTTTTGTGGATTCTTTTAACTTCCTGAAATTATTACTGTGAAAAGTTGTTTCTTCATACAAAGGAATATTTTATGACTTTATTCATAGATGGAAAGGAATATTAGTACTACATGGAAGTGAATGCAGCAGCATCCAAGTCTTAAAAAAAAAAACAAACCAAAACACGTGAAAGTACAATAAATCCTTGTATTCATATCCAAATGTTAATGATTCATAGTTGACTTGTCTTTCCTCTTTTGCTAGACTTAGTGACCTGTTGTACATTGTCCTCTTGAAATGACTGCAGATGTATACTGAAAAATAAATATGAAGCAACTTTCAAAAAGAGAGGTTATAAACAACTCTCTTTCTTGGCCCAAATCACCTGCTTTGCCAAAGGTGCGCAAAGGCTGCGTGAATCTAAAAGAAACTAATTTCTTCCTGCATTACTTTCCATAGTCTGCAGACTCTGTGTGAGCACTTGGTATTGGCGTTCTGCTATCAGGCAGGGACTATCGAAAGAGATTGCTCAAGAGTCCCTCTTCTAATGAGCAATATGTGCCAAGTACTTATATCAGCATAACAACATAAAAAAATCTCTTTAGCTAATCACTAAAGCTAATTGCCTCATGTATCATCTCTCTGAAATGTGTACTTAGTTGCTGTGAATTCTGCTTTTCTTAAGACACAAGTTTGTGGATACTTGCTGTAAACATAACTACAATTAAACTAAAATAATGGTTTCCTAATGATAATGGAAAAATCTCTCTGCTGCTTTGTGTTCTGTTAAACCCATACCCAGAGCTGGGGGTCAGGAAGAATTCTTCCCTTGGGTGAGATTAGTGAAGACCATTGCTGTTCTTGTTTACTTGCTTGCCTGTTTGTGGGGGGTTTTTTATTTGTTTTGGTTTTTGGGGGGGGTTGTTTTGTTGGGTTTTTTTCCTTTTTTTTTTTTTTTTCCTGTTCCTTGAAATGTAGAGAGGGGCCTGCTTGCTGAATCTTCTGGGGGAATTTTCACCTTAGAGAGCTCCTACTGGTGCAGGGACCTAAAATATTGCTGCTGCCTTGGGTGTCCTGCCCTTGATCTCTGTCACTGTTCTCTGGCACACTGCACTTTGAAGGCCTGTAGCTTAATTTGAGGTGTGAGATTGTCTAGTGACCTGGGGTGTGCAGGGTTAGAGGTGGAAGTCTTATGAACTAAATGTCTTTTTGCTGCCTATGATTGTGAGTTTATAGATCCGATGATCCGTACCAGTTCTCATATTACTGTGCAATTATGTAGTCTGGGTTACCTTCGCACTGAAATTGATTCCGTGGGTGTAAAAAGGTTAAAGCATCATTTTATTAAAAAATGAATTGTGATGGAGTTGCATGAAGGAGCCAGACTGCCTTATTATGTTCACATGCATAATGAAACATAGGTTTTATTATTTTTTTTAAAATCCACCTACTTCCTCACTCCCCCACCCCAAACTCTAGTAAAACCACATGCAAATGGATGAATTACTTGGATGTCTCCTGGTACTTAACCATTCAGGGCAGGATTCAGCTCCTCTAAGGCCACAGACCCAATTTTTAGGCAAACATATAAGCTAGTCAGCTAGGGTCCCCCTGTACTAAAATTCACTGTAGAATGACCCCATCTCTGGGGGTGTCTGCCTAATTAGCTTAGGCTGGAGGCCTGCTTTTCAAATGGCTGGAATTTAAGTGAAATTAATTGCTTTCTAGGCTTCCCACTTTTTCCAAAGGTAGTTTGCTAACAGCTCAAGGTCTCAGGATGAAAGCTGACAGTTACAGTACAGAGATTTAGCCCAGAGTAGGTTAGTAGGAAGTAAAGGGCAGATGGCTACCACATGGGATGATATTATGTGCTGGGTCTCCTATACTTAAAATAATATATATCTGAACTAGTTTTGCTGCTGCAGACTTTTTAGGAAGATGTGGCGTTATATATTTATAAAAGAAATCTGTCTGGCAATTTTCAGTACACTCACTTTTCATATAATTTTAAAAAATCAGGTTAAAGCAATAAGATAAGTGGAAATTTCATAAGCATTATAGATTTAGACAACAATGAAATTCCAACCACAAAAAATATGCTTATTGAACCTCTGACTTTTGATTAAAAATAAAATATTAGCTTACACTGTATATAATTCAAAGAAAGCTGCTTCTTTTTGCTAGGTTGAGTATTAATTATTCATTATGGGAATTTATAATGGAATTTTTATTAATTATGGGGTTTCAATGATTCAGCAGTTTGATCAGAGCAATAGAATTGGTTAGTTTTGAAATATGAATCTGCTACATATATAGTGATGGTAGGTCTGGTACCTGTCGCTCATTCCCTGTGGCATGGCCCTCATGCTGCCGTTAACTGCACGGGGAACCCAGAGCGACGGTGCACTTAAATTTGGCACTTGCCATTATATGCCTCAAGCAGAGAGCGTGGAAAACCCTTCTTGTCCCCCCCACATCCCTTTCAGAGTGGTATTTGTTGATTTGATTCTTCCTGGGACAAGGCAGCTTTGTGCTGCCCTTCTCTCAAGAGACAGGGCAGAACAATCACTGACGTACTGCACATGATATAAAAAGGTGTTTTTGTGTGTGCTCGCATGGTGTGCAGGGGTGCGTGGTGTGTGTACATTTCAAACCACCTTTCTGTGGCTTAATTTCCATTTATTCAAGTGTATCTGTATCAACAAGGAAAACAGGTGGTTCTGCAAATAAGATATAGGCTACGTTCATTTAGCATCAAGGACACTTGGATCTGGCCAAAAAAACTTGCGTCTAGGAACTGTGTGGCTGTAGCAGGCAGTCTGGGTTTGGATACCTGCTAAGGGAAGCTGGAGTTCTTGCCTGTTTTACTTATTTGTGTTGGTACGATTGAAGAAGGAGCAGCTGGCTTGGGGAGGGAGTGATTTGGAGCACACATAGGGTGTTAGGTCGTCATTTTTACCTGGGTGCTTTTTAGTATTTTTTTTTAGGTAATTTGAAGAACGCGGCTCTCATGATAACTCGAACATTTTTTAAATTGTGGTCTGGAAAGGATAAAGTGTAAAATCTAGCCAGAAGTAACATACGCAATACAAGTAAAAGTAGGTATATATACAACGTATATAAAAGTAGGGAAAAGCAATGCTCTTGGCTCATTTGGGAGGGTACATGGTTAACCTACCGTTACCGTGTGGAACAACGGTACCTTAAAAGCCAAACACTGATATGAGGAGGCTGGCATTCAGGACACTGGCTGATAAGAAGCTGTTCAAGCAATGCAGCTCAGTTTCCCCTCCAGGCTGGAGGGGAAGGAGCAGATCTTGATCTTAAGAGCTAGGGCAGCTTTGCTGAATCTGGTTTTCACAATCAAAAGATCTACTTCCTCGCTCTCTCTATTGGAGCGTGCCCTCGCCATTTTCACATCAATGATAAAGCAGGTCTATGGACTCCTTTAGCACAACGAAATATCTTTAAAACTAACTTTGCAGAAGAAGGAGGGGAGAGGAAAGAAATCCAAGGGGATGGGAAACACATTAGTGGTATAGTGAGTGACTTGGAAAGCAAAAAAATGGCTTTCATGATTTGACTGGCCACAGCCCAAATCATCAGGGAGAATGATGCCTCCCAGGGAATCAAATGGGATGCATGCTCTAGCTGGTCACTGCTGTTACACTATGTGGTGACTTTTCAAGAGGGCTAGGGGGAAGGAATGAAGGTAAGTCCACCAAGAAAGTAAATTATGGTGCAGTACCATGAGGATCAGAAATATCTCTCTCTGACAAGATGGAAAGGAAAACCTTTCAGTATTACTTTAATCGCGGGATAGTCCCAGGAATGCTGTTGGAAGCAGAAGTCTGTCGTCACATGTGTATGGCACAATCATGTAGCGTTAATTGTTTTGCAACCTGGTTTTTAACAGTGTTACCTCAAGCTTTATTTTGTTCTGTAATGGTATAATTTTTATTGTTTCTGTTTTTGGTTGAATTGCTTTCAAGAATGGCTGCCATAATACAGAGAATCACATTACACTGGAGAATCATACTTCAATAGTGTGCAAAATGAGACAAAAAAAAATAATTAAAGCATAAAGGCAAACTGAAATCTGATCAGCAGCACTGTTTAGACAAGAGTGGAATTAGAGCATTAAAAATGTTTTGCTGTTGAAATTCTATTATTTAAAAACCAAACAAACAAACAAGGAGAAAAATCTCATCTAAAAGGGTAACTACACCCAGAAGCAGGGATGCTTTTGGCTTTCATGGTGCTAGGGACTACAGGTTAGTGTGTGAAGGAAATACATGGGGGTAGGTGATTTTACAGGGATCTTTCAAAGCCTTCACGTTCTCTTTTCCTACTACAGCCTGTTTCCCATCATCTAACTTTGCATATGTCCAGACTAAATGCTCCTTCACCACTTACAATTTGCACTGGAAACCTATATGATGTGGTAGTTTGTTAATATTGCATCACAAAAAGACAGACCTCACTGTTGCTACCGGATCGCACCTAGTTGGAAGACAATCATGACTTACCATGTTGCTGTCTGCAGGGAATCTGGAGAAATTGTCAGCTATTGCCAGGGATCCTGCTGGTCAACTTTAGTCTCCTCACTAAGCTACCTTTTCCAGATTTTTAGATGCCTCAGGTGCTCTCAGTCCTCCAAGGAGAGAAAAGAGCTTCTCCAGAGAGTGATTCAGATTTTAGGAGCTCTGACTCACCTTTGGGGTTGCCTGCTCACTGCAGGGGGAGCCTAGGGGTTCCTCATTTAGGCACCTCAGCTAGGTGCCTAAAATTAGATGGTATAGATCCCTCCTGTGCTTCTAAGGAAAACAACACATTTCCTTTGAGTTGCAGAGCTGCTTGAAATAGTTAAGATGAAGTCCAAGCTCAAAATAATATTACAGGGTTTGTGGGTTTTTTTTTCCTTTCCTGTGCCCAGCATTTATTGGATGCATTTGGATTTTCACCCATAGTGTGAAGTCATTTTAAATAACAGAAAATGAATGTATATTGGGAAATATAAAATAGCACAAACAAAGACAATACTCCAGTACACTGGAGACTGTTCCTTTTTGTCAGCGTTTGGTAAGGGAGAAAATGGTAAAGCTTGAATCAAGCAGAAAAGATCAGAACAGCCGAGCGTTAAAAAGTCATATTGCCTTCTGGCTGTCATGGCTAAAAATAAATGTAGTGGATATTCCTGACGGTGACATCGTCTGATAAAATCGTCATAACAGGCAGATGGAGTATTTCTAGGAAACAGTAAAACAAAGAAACTTTCAGGGAAGAATGCCATCTCTCCATAAACAACCTGCAGTACACAACTGCATTGCTGCTTGTGAGAAAGATACCAAAGACCTCAGGAGATTTCAGCTTAATTTCTTCTCTGAAGCTGGAAGACATTTTCTTAAGAGATTTATCAATTCTTGATGCATCATGCCCAGTCCTGAAAAGTGCTGAGCTCTTCTTTGGGATGTTAAATGTTTTCAGGTGACACTGGCACCAGTGATGAGAGAGCCCCCTAAAGCTGCTCTGAAAAATATCTGCTTGTAAAATTGATTCAGTTGCAGTTTGTGGAAATAAGGTGTTCCAAACAATGTTTTCAAAGGCAGGACCTGCCTGGTGCTTCTGTGGTCCACCCTCATTGGAACTCACAGTCTCAGGGGTCCCTTACCACTAGAAATCCTGGATGCTGGGGAACCCTCTGCCAGCCACGTAACTGCTTCTCACCTTTGGATTCATAGCCAGAAGGCTTCAGAAGTGATACTGTTATCAAAGCGACTATTAGGCTAAAAAAGCGACCACATAGTGAGAAGGAGAAAGGTTCAAAACAAACAAAAGCAGGAAGTCTTCATGCAGTGTTTAGTTAAGCTGTGGACCTCCCTGTCAAAGGATGTTGAGGGTGCTGAAGGTTTAAGCTGATTGAACAGAAAACTTTTGATTGTTTATGAACATACAGAAGACACAGCTGGCTCGGGAGGTACCTGAGCTAGTGGTGGTTGGATATCTAGTATCACCACAGCCTGCCTTGTTCTTGATCATTTTTAGCATCTTTATTATTTTCTTCACATCTATTTTTGGGCAGTGATGGAGATATGACACAGAGCTGGATATAGGACACTGGGCTCAACGGACCTTTGGTCTGACCCAGTAGGGATGCTTTTTTTTTTCTCTTAATATTCAAAGTCAAGTTGTCAGTTGATTTAGGATGCCTGAGACATTTCTGAAAAGAAAAACAATTCAGAGATCCTAATTCTGCAAACTTCAGTGACAGGTACTACAAAAGCATATGGATGCCTGAGGTCTAAATTCATCGCTGCTCCTGTGAAATTTTATTGTTTTAGGAACTGAGTCAACAGGAGTACAAGCATGGAAAACTAGGAGGATAGAGCTCCGGCCCTGCTGAAGTGAGTGGGAGATTTATTCTTGACTTGTGTGGGGCTAGGATTTTACTTAATGCTTTTATTTTCCCTTTCTTACACTACAAGAGCCAGAGGATATAGGACTGAAATAACAAGTCATGCCTTTGAGCTGATACATAGAAGTTTTTCTCCATGCAATTGATTTTTCAAAGTTTATGCTTGCGAAAGTATTTGGGTGTAAACTGCAATTAAAAATAGTTCAGTCTTGCTGAGACAAATTTACATAAATAATATGCCTTTTTATACTGCAGGGCAGAACCAGACTGCCTAGGGATAGGAAGACAGTGTTGCATATCCATTTCTTATAGGTGGCTGTTTTTTCCCCAACTTCCTCTAGCATGGATGTTGGAGGATGGCAAATTGGATGGATCATTGGTTTAATTTGATATAGTCTTTGGTTAAAATAGACTTCCTGGAAACATGCAAACTCTTCTACACATTGAAAAGTAAAGGGAAAATTTTAAAGTAACTGCTGGTTTATGTGTTGACAAATTAAATGTTACCATGGATACCCTGGTCTGTTTACAGCAATAATAATAAATATTTTCAATTCACACTGTGCTTTTCATCTCAAAAGATCCCCAGGTGGTTTACAAATGACATACATGGATTGCTCCACACGGCACTGAACTGCAGCCACAAGAGCTGCCTAACAACCTATATTGGTACTGCCTGGCAGTGGAAGGTAGAAAATGTACTGTACCCCGAGTGAACCTGTAGGGATTGTTTGGGAAAGCAGAACATAAATGGCAGGACTGAAATCTAGCCAAGAGCTGAACAGCAAAACGCAAAGAATCAGATAGGGTCAGGTATCAAGTTGCTGATATGATTTGGTAATTCTTTGAGCAGACGGATTAAATTTTTACTAGATCTGGGAGGAAACTGTTTCCTTCTTGAAAAACTTGCAGGTGAAAACCTTTCGCTTTTCACCGTGAGGTGAGTGCCTCTGCAGTTTTGACGGGAGAGAGCATCCAGCTGCAAACAGCCAGGTTAGGGCCCTCTCTGGGGATGCGGGAGATCCAGCTTACAGTCTTATTTGATCACTTCACCCTGTGGAGTGACTGTCTTTGCTCTTCCTGAGGGCATTGTTCACTTTGTCCTAAATAAGATTATCAAATTATTACAATTATTTCAGTTAGTACTAGTTGGGACTTGAAGAAGGTATCATTGCAAGGTAACTCAGGTGTGCACAAAGTCCTTTTCTCTCTGGCAATCTGTACAAAGTGGCCGAAGCTCCAGTGAAGGAGATTGGGAATGAGCAACATGGCAGTAGCTTGGTGATCCGGATATTCTCTCGAAGATGAATGCTAATACAACTCTCCTGCCTCCTTACATGAGTGTGTGGTCCAAGGCAGGGAGCAAGCAAGACTGTCTGCCTGTCTTTTTTGGAAATAAGTCTCTCCTGGAACTAAGAAACTTGACTGAAACTTCATGATCATCATTAGTATCTTCCCACTTTTATTTTCATGAATTAATGCTTTATGGCTTAAGGAAAAAAAAAGGTGACATCAAATAAATAAATTTAAAAAAACCCAAACCCTGACAGTTTTTTTTTCCAATATTTACCTTTCCTTTAGATAACATTTAACTTTGTGCTTTCTAGATATAGCGTGAGTAATTCTCTGTGCCTTTGCTTTCTTAGGCAGAGCATCAGTGCTTACGTAGGTGTGTGACCTATATAACCAGTGACAGAGAAAATGATTCCTTAGAAACACTTTATACTCAAACTGGTTTTCTACATTGTTTAGGAGAGGCAGCTACATGATGGAGTCTGGTGAACTGCTTGAGAATTCTTCATTGCGGTGGCTGCTTTTATAGCCGCAGGTCTCTTAAATTCCTGACTTGTGCCCACCCTTATGAGGTCAAAAATAATTGCAGGTGCAAGTGTGATGGAAATGTTGTATCTAAGTAGTTATTACTATTTCACGCTTCAGTCTTGAAAGACCAAGAAACCTGGAAGCCCAGGTCCTCCATCCTGTAAAAAATAAAAACCACTCTCACCTACCAATAGCCTTTTTCTTAATGAGACTGCCTTGTATTACTGAGTGTCCAAACCGTTTAAAAAATTGTTAACAGAAAAGGTCTACTTGGCTGAGGCTTTTCACTGGGCTAGTACTAAGTGGGATTTAAATTAACTGTACTGGAGCTCAGTAGTGATTCTCTTCCTTTGAAGAGAGGGGATTTAAAAAGTGGAATATTTTTATCTGACTTAAGCTTTTGTCAAGAAACCAAGGTAGGGTTTAGGGTTGAGGTTTATACCTTAAACACAGACCAGGTTTGCTGATATTTTGTAAACCTTTTGGGGTGTGTTGGGCAAGCTTTTAACAAACTGTGTCTCAGCTACTATTTTGATGGCAGTCTTCCTGAAACTCAGTGTTTCCACGTGGTTTCCACCCATAACAATGCACAACCTGATGAATTTACCTGGAATTTACTTTTATGCTCGAGAACCTTAAAAACCAGAGCACTTTAGTAACACGTTTCTATATGAACACATATAGCAGAAAAAAGAAAAGGATTGAACAGATTTACGTGAACTGGAATCATTAAGACATTGATAGTGTTTTCTTGGATACCTGTTTATAAAACCTTGGCTCACTGCTAGCCTTCTGTGAAAACTTTGCCAGCCTTGACTCTAAAATTTGTCCATTCATAGCACAGGGAAGACTTGCCTGCCTTTTTCAGTGGATTGCTGCAAGCACTCTGAATCACATTTTTAAACATCATTGGGAAAAAAAACTGCAGAGGAGTTTACAAACCATATGATGAACTGCCACCAGGAGGAGGAAGAGCTCAGAAGACTTTTTTTTTTGTATGTGCATCTACATTTTGCTCAGTTTATCATCATTACTGCTAAATTACTTTTTTGTTTTCCCACAGTCACTTACACTCTTACTTACTGATAATCTCTTGCGTTCTGCTGCCAGTTGTGTTTCCAGAGATGTGCCCTTAGTATAAGCAGTAGATGATTGATGGTATACTGTAATCTTGGGTTGATTCATTATATCTTGAGTGATTAAAACATGCTGCTTGTATTCGAAGGGCTGAAATCTGAGCACGATTTGCTGCAAGTCAGAAATCCCCGTGAGCAAGGGGAGCCACAGAAGCATAGGCTGCAGCATAGCAGGGAATACAAGGAGCGTCAGCGGGTAGATCACAGCAAAATCTAACCCTTCATCTTTTTTTAATTGTGTGCTGAACTCCTACACGGAGATTTGATAGATATAGCTGGCTTATTGACTCGGTAGTCTCACATTAATTGACTGTTGGTTTAGATACCGGAGCCTCTAACCAGTTGTTAAACTCCGAGTAGGCATGTCGGTAACATGCCAGCGAGAGTGTTTGGGGGAGGAGAAAGCTGCTGGGTGCATGCCTCTTGGATTCAGCTCCCCGCGCCGGGAGATGTGTGAAGTTGGGTGTGCGTGCTGTCACAGGCAGATATTCAAGGGCAGCTAAGAGCGAGCTCGAGCGCTCTGCTTCCACAGGGGGAGAGAAAGGCTGCTGCTGGAAGTACAAGCTGGCAGGATCATGACAGAGCCAAGCAGCAGAAAGGAAGGATTTAAAAAATGCCGGAGTGCTACTTTCAGCATTGATGGCTATAGCTTTACAATTGGTGAGCCTGACTTAATTCCTCTTTTTTCCTTCATTGTCTCTCTTCTTCTTCCCTCTCTTTCTTTGCAGGTCCAGTAAGTACAGGTAAAAGACAGCTGCTGACAACTGCCTTTTGTCAATATATGCCTTTAAAATGTATAGATGCCCTGCAATTCTTGTTTGGGTTTGTTTTCCATTCTGCCTTCTATATTTTCGTCTGCCTGAGAAACTTGCCTTTGATACGCAGCCACTCTAAATCCTTTCGCTGGGTTTTGGCACGGGTTCACCGAGATGTTTGCAGAACTTTTGTTTTGGAACCTTATCTCAGGAAAGCCTGGGCTTCAGGATTGCAGGTTTCCAACTTGCTAGCTGCCTTCCTTCCGATGAGCACAGAACATAACCCTTGGGAGCCTTGGCTTTGTTTCCAATATTTCTTTGTTTGCTTAGCAAGTGTTTCCAAATTTTATAACCTTTTGTCATTTCTCAGTTTGCGTAAAGATGTATGTAACAGATCTTGTTGCCTCTCAAACACAAAACCCAAAATTGCTGGGGCAGGGAAAGATAGAGAGGAGAGATTAGAAATTTTAGGACTGGTTGTTGTAGCTGTTTGATGACTGCAGTTTATTGTTTGTGTTCACTGTCTTAGGGAAAAGTGAGGCTTCTCAAAGCGACAGGTGTCTGACAGTTTTTCTAAGAGACTTGCTGTGCAAAAGTTAAAATCTGAGGATTCCTTGAGCAGGCTGCTCTGCTAAAACTGCATATCTCACTAGGCTACATTATATAAATCCCTATAGATCTTAGAAACAAAGCAAGCTTATATCCCATTTTAATTGTTAGATGAAATCCAAGTTAAAATATATGGATAATTTACGTGTAATAATCAATCGATACAAATTCCCCTTGAATACCTTCAAGATGACAGAGATTCTACTTCCTTGCAGTTGTGAAACCAGGAAAGTTTTTCCTGATTTGTAGTAGTGTAATTGGGCCACAATTTCATCTAGTAATGATGGATACAAGCTTTTCATTGGTGTGGGAGGAGGTACCTATTTATCTATTCCTCTGCTTTATGGAAAACTAATTTTGCAATCATTAACATCCTGCAAACATTAAACTTGCTGAAAAAAATTGGACATGGGAACATATTTTTCATTAAAATATTTTCACATAGTCATCTGTTAATGTGCGTATAGCATTTTAAAAGTGAAACTGCAAGGCAAATGCTACTTTTCAGATTTCTTTCTCTAATGGGAAGGTGGTAGTCCTCCACAGGTTAAGTTGCAACATGCTCGCTTTTGAACTCCCTATCTTAATCTCACTCCCTCTCAGCATCATTACTAATAGCGTTATTTCATCAGTTTGTGTCAGTCTGGAGGATAAACATTTCCTTTTTGAGCCTAGGCAGCGAGAACATTATCTGAAGATGCTGAACACTTGTGACCGTGCCTAATTATTTTGTTTGTTCATGAACAAACCATCAGGATAGCCGTATTTGTTGCTCTGCTGTCTTTATTGCTACTTGTGCTCACAAAACAACTAGACCAAATTTTGGATCAAATGACTCAGGTTTAGAACTGCAGTTTCTTCTGTTTCTTAGGACAGTTGTTGCATAGGAGTTCCTGTGCTATTTTCTTCTATTTGGTGCACACAACCAGCATATTGATTCTGTGAACTGTACATTATATAACATTTATTTTTATATCTGGGCAAATGTGCATTGGATTGACTCACATAACCGTGAAAACTTTGTAAACACGTTATCTAGTATTACCAGCACTGTGTGGTAGACAGACCTGAATGATTCATGTATTTGTTAATCTTCATATTGATGAAAATGAATGTATCCAAAAGATCCCACAGCAACATTAGTGTGTCAGGGGTGACCTTAAACTTATGGGTTTTTTCCATCAGATGAGACTTCTGTGTAGGTATCTAGTTTTGGGTACTGCAAATTTTTAAGAAGTGCTTGGGAAATGCTGAGCTGCTGCATCTGCTATTGAAGTGTCAGCTGGGAGAGAAGGCTGATACTCTTGAGGAACAGAGTACTACCAGATTGAGACAAATGAGTTTCCATTTGTGTGCAAAAAAAAAAATATTTTTTTTTGCATTGATTCACCCTTATACTAACGACTAAGAAAGGATGATCTTCATAGTGCTTTGAAAAATGATCACTTACAATGAGACTTAATGAAAATTTTCATGAAAGACCTGGGCCTAACATCAAACATGAAAGTATGTGGGCATGGAAGAAGGCTGGCGCAAGAAGAGCTCTTAGCTGACAGCTGGCAGTAAGATAGCCTCGTGTCTCTGGAGAGGGTCAGCGCAACCTAGAGCAGCTTCTTGACTGCTCTAATTTTCACCTTGGTTGCTTACAGCACTGGTGGTGAGACAGGAGAGCTGTGGGAACTCAGCACTTCCCAAGGACTACACACATCCCTGCAGAAGAATCTGGCCTGCCATACCAGAAAGGCAAATGTATGCCAATACTGGTTAGCTTTTTTTCTATATGAAGACACAAGGTAGTTAGAAATCCCTTTCCTCTAGATAGGACTCTTTCGACAGAGACCCTGAGGAGGACTGAGGCGTGCTGCTCTGTGCCCACTGAGAATGTCTGTTTTGGGATATTCTGGTTTTATGGCCTTTTTGCACCAGCAGCGTGACGTAAAGGGACTATAGCAGAGCTACAGAGTGAGCCATTTAGTGGGATCGTTCAAGACGGGAATCATGCAATTGAGCTTGCTCTAGAAAGTTCAGTGTATCTCAGATGAAGGATTCAAGATCATTATTTGCCATGGTATATGCCAGCAAATTTCATAGTCCATGAAGTTTTTGTATATACAAGTTATTGTATTTGAGCTTTTGTTTAACTTTGGCTAATTTTTCCACCACTAAAAGTAAAACCTAACAGAATGGCAGCTTAGTTTAAAGGAAAAGAAATTGAGTCAAGGCCTCTTTTTTTGTTTTATTTTTTTGTTTTATTTTTTTGTTCTGTGCTGTGTCTCATCACTTCTGTGCAAATGAAATGCTGTTAAATCAGAATGCCAATATGTTACCTACTTTGCTGCTGTAATCAACTGACCAAAGGTGCAAGACAGAGAAACATCCACTGCTTTTAACCCTGGGAAAATGGTAAACACAAACATTAACAAGAGGATATTTTCTTTCTGCATTTATCACCTTCCTATGACTAAGAGCTAACTTCATTAAAGCTCTCACTCTGCTTTTCATATCCAGAAGCACCTGGCAACACTGTTTTGTCCTGTTCAATGTATCTAATAAATTTATTTTTATAGGTTAGAATGAATTGAAGTGAGGGGGGTGTTCTGCTGTAACTCAGGTGTTACTGGAGAGGAAGGATGTGGCACTGAAATGCTTAGTCTAGCTCACAGTATTTGTTTCTAAATCTTGCAGGAAAGTTTTTTTAGGAGGACCTCGTCTCCATTTTGCGTACAAAATCTCTTGCTCCGATTATTACGGAAGGTGGTACTTTTGGTCCCTGTTTTGACATAATTCTTTAAAAATGTGTTTTTCTTAATGTTGCTGGATTTTTTTCGTGTTGCAGTTTGCTACTTGAAACCTGTTTCAACATCCCTTTCAACATGGCAGAACAGCCAAAGTAGTTCTTGCTGGTCCCCCTGACAGATCACTTCAGAAACGCCTTCTGTGTTTTGGTCAAAGAAAATGTTGCTTGAGGAGGTGCATGCCCTGTGTTGGTCTCAGCTGGGGTGGGGAAGATTGGAAGCAAACTAAATATTGAGCTCAGCTGTATTAGGATAAGGAAAAACGCCTTCAGCTCCATGTCACGTGCTTAACTTTTAAAGAAATTGCTGCTGTGGATTTTCTGTTATTCTTTCTTGAAAGGTTGTCCATTAGGAGTGGAATAGACAGGAATGGGTTTTTGAAATGATATAGAAAGAAACCAGAGAATTAAAAGCGGTTTCACTTCTTTTTTTTTGTACTGTATTTTGGCCAGAGAACTGTGTACATTGTAGCAATTAAGTTAACTGTGTTGTTCTTGTGTATTGATTTTCAGCCTTACTCGAGTTTGTCATTCATCTGAGGGCAACGGCACCTTTGCAACCCACAAAAGAGGCGGGTTTCAGCACACGCCCGTAGGCCCACACGCAGTGCATTTTCATGGAGATTTACTTTCATTCTGCCCTTAGTTGCTTATAATAAAAAACTTCATTCAGACTGAAAGCACAGCGTAATTATAAGGTGCTGACAAATCTCTCACTAATTCTGCATGTGCGTCACTCGTAGCCTTCCTTCAAAGGAGGTCTGGGAGAAACGTCTGTCTGTGGGGTCACTCTGCTTTCCGGGAGGGGAGAAGATATCTCTGCCCGTGCAAGAATAACATCCCTGGCAAAAAGGTGAAGGGGGAATGCATAACCACCACTTCTGCCGTGGATTATAGCCTCTCCTTTCTTTGTACCTAAACTCTGTATCATTTTCTTTGTTATGACATAATACAAAAGATATAAAAAATGACAAAAGCACCAAAACTTTGCTTCCCCCTCCCCTTCTCTCTCTTTCTCCTAAGAGACCTTACTATGAGAATACTTTCTCAATAAGAGCTGATAGGAAACACTGATTTCTGTGTAAACAGCGGAATATTTTTGTCATCTGAAATCTAGGAAGTGGGAAAAACAACTTTACTAATATAATACAAAGGATGTGACATTTTTAATGTAATTTAAGGAAGCCTGAGGTAGACTATAAAGAATAAAATCCTCTTCTAACACAGTCCTAACCCCAACAAGTTGTGTTCTAGCTTCAAACTATGTGGTCTCTGTCTGCTCTGCCTGAAAACACACCTCAAAGGAGTCTGCAAAGTTGGCGTGCATATGGGTGAGATACCCAGCTGGCCCATTGCGTGGGGTGGATGGTCTCTGCCACAGTGATGGGCAATAGGAATTCCTGCTGTTGGTGCTTCACCTGTAGCTACTTCTATAAAGGGATGGAGATGGTGATTTCTGTGGTACCTATGGGGTCTCCATATTGCACTGACATCTTTGATGTTGCAGAGGTGGACTGCTGTAAGCTAAGTAAATGATCTTTGAAAAGACTGCGGTGATAGTTCTCGTGTGGCAAAGAGCCTGCCAAGGCTTTCATGGAGCTCTACCCATTTGCCTCTATGGATGGTCTACTTTATCACTGCTACTTGCTGTTCACAGGTCCGCTCTGCTGCCTGTATCTTGGCATCCAGGGCTGTCCCCTCCTCTGTCAGAGTTGTTTTGAGTGAGAGGTTACTGTGCAGGGTTGCACACCAGGTTCAACAGCAGCTCACAAAGGATTGGATTCAGACTGCAGGTCCCTGTGGCAGGGTCACATCAAAAGTGCTATTTTCCTTCATCCTCCTGATTTTATTTCTCAGGGACGCTGCGAACAGTAAAACCTTTGCAGCGTGTTTTGATGTGAGTGATTGGGCATCCCTGGTCTCTGCAGCTGAGTTCCATACATGGGAAAACAACCTCCAGAGCCCTGGGTGAGGAGAGACATTAATGGATAAAACCATTGTCCTCACTGTCAGGAAGCGTTCCTTTAATTACTTCATCTGAATCTTTTTTTTAAGCTTGGCAAATTATAAATGTCCAAGTCTTGGTGCTCAGTCACCTCTGAATCTAGCTTCAAGACTAATGGCACCAAACGGTCTAAACCCCTCAATGTGTTGGGAATGAGATTCACTAATGGGAAGTAGCTATGAAAAATGCGCTTGTGGGGCAACAGAGCCCCCAACACAAGGTGCAAATAGGGCAGAAAGTGGAGACCCCTGGATGGACATGGGGACTCCTGTTCCCTTTGTGCCAGATACCAGACCCATCATGCCATTTGTCCCCCTGCTCATCTTCTGTGAGGGAAGGAAGCTCACAGTCCTCTTCTAGAGACAACAAATGACTGTTGCTCCCTACCAGAAGGGGCCCCATCTTACCATGGTGAGGAATAGCGTTGCCCTTGCGTTTGTTTTCTCTCTGGGCTTTGGCCAGCTACTCCTGCTCCCAAAGCCTTCTGAATTGATGCAGCAAGATGAATTACAAATTTCAGATTTTCTAGAACATCCAAAGTTCAAAAGAAATAAACAGACATGAACTCTTCTGTGACTTTTGAGCTCAGTTTTAGGCAGGCAGCCAGGCCTGTTCCTGAGCAGGCAGGCTCTGACCCAGAGCAGCCTTCACTCATTTGCAGCCCCAGCTGGCACTCTCTCCCATGTTGAAAGCGAGAGGTCTGCATCCTCCTCCTCATGCTGCTGCTGCGAGGACCAGTGTCTAGGAGCTTTCACACCTAATTGCCTTTGGGGATGTGCTTTTCTGCTGCAGATCTTCTGTTTTAAACCCTTGTGCTGTACTAAGTGGTCTATTTTCCTGAGGTAAAAAAAAATATCAGGAAAGCTCATTTTTCCAAGTTCTGTAGCTCTGCATGAGTAAGAAAGCAAAAGGCTCCTGGATGTATCCTGCAGTTATTTATATACTAGTGCAAATCAAGTCAAGAAGCAGGATCCTGGTCAGTGGTAAATCTGCATCACTCCACTGCAGTTGGGAGAACTGCAGTGATTTAAATGAGCAAAGGATCTGTCCTGGACAGTCTTTTCCAGTTAAAGCAAACACCGCTGTAGGTTAGAGAAAGAGCTGCCCTATGTACAAGGAAGGCAAATCATGCAGCTTTTCCATGGCTTGCTTCCAAGACTCCATCAAGATTACGCTGATATGATTTTACTCACCACTTCTCCCTGCCTGGTGACAGAGATTGTATCTAACGATCTTGCTGAAACTCGATCCCAGATTTCTAATAGCTACAGGCTCGAAATTTTCAGGCCTGGGAACTTAACCCTCGTGACTACATCGATAGCCTCTCGCTACAGCTGTGTGCAAAGTTGGAAGCATGGTGTGGGGAAAGTTGTAGTAATTACTGAACAGATGCACTTAATGAGGTCTCTACTGGCTTCCCAGCTGGCGAGTGGAGCCGTACGCTGGGACAATGTGAGAGCAGTCGCTTGGGTTGTTGTGTGACATCACATCCTCCCCCTTGTTGTCATAGCAGCTGCAATCAGCCCCCTGAAAATTTCCCTCAGGAAGACTGCAAACATCATCTCTCTCCATTAAATGCAGCGCATGGTGTTAGTCTCTTGCTGCTGCACAATGCTACGTCTTATTTCTGTTGATTTAGTGCCCTTTCCAATTCCCCCCCTCCCCCTTCTCACAGTGACGCAGAACAATGAGACCTGTCAAGTGGTGTGTTATTGGGAAAGGGGAGAGGGTACCCAACTTGCTCAGCCAGTACCACTTAATTCAGTTTCAACTTCAAGTGCCTTTTCACTTTTTCACTTCCCCCCATTTCTGGGTCTTGTACTCTTGAACTGCAGTGATGGATCTAATGCTCAAAATTTGTACTAGTGTTTTCTTCTTTATGCTTTATCCTTTCCCCTCTTTTTTATTCTGTGCTTCATAATTGCCAGTGTAATTTCATGTCAACTGAAAACTAAGCTTTCTTGCTCTAGTCCCACCACAGAGCTAAGCCAATACAGAAAATTTCCTGGTTTTTGTTTTTTTTTTTTCTTGCTAATTCAAGTAGAGCAAGTCATTAAACCACTTTGGAAATAGACTTGAAGTGAAAATTATGAATCTGTTAACTTTCTCTGAAACTACTTACAGCAAAACGTTCCTCTGCTTGGAATATTGAGTTTGAGTTTTGTTTTTTTTTATGATCCCTATAGATAAAGACGAATGACTTACACATACCAGGCAAATACCCTTAAGAAAACCTAAAAGGAGATTTTCATTCAGGCCATGATTCTGCTGTTGGATGTGCACATGAAACTTTACTGAAGTCATGGGATTTGTCAAACAAGTGGTCCTCAGTTGCAGGCCGAGCAGCTCTGTGTGTGCTCCGTGACTAAATGAGAGCAATTGGTATGTTCATCAAATGCCAAGTGGGTACAATTGCAATTGTAACGCTGTAGGAAGCAAGCAAATAATGCAAATACATGGAGAAAAAGGAGTCTCTGAAATTTATAGGTGCTACTGTCAGCTATGCTCCAAATGCAATATGTTGTTCTCCTCTCCCATTAAAACAGGTGTTTTGTAGGGTAAGACATTTTATATGCTGCTGTGTGCAACGCGAATAGCAGAATACTAAACCCATTTAGTTTATATTGATGTCCTCCCCCACTCTCAAAGCTGTAATTATTACCGGACATGTATACTGTTAATAATCACTATTTCCCTTGAAATGTACTCTGCAAATGGGATCTTTAGGATGGTCAGAATTCTTTATTTGCCCTTATTTGGTGGCACTGTACCATACTTTATTAGTCTACAGGAGGGAGATAGATGGTCTTTTCTCCCTTGATTTAAAGAGAATCTATATTCTTTCCACCTTCAACATTAATTTAGAATTACAGATCTTGCAGGTCAAATTATGTTGACTCTTATGCAACCCTGATAACTCAAAACATAATTTGGCCTGCAGTGTGTATTATTTTTCTTAAAACTGCTGTATAAGCAAATCTGAGAAATGTCTAGCAAAACTGTGTTGTGTTTTTTTTTCTTTGCCAAAATCTGGAATATTAAAATAGAACTTGATAATCAAAGCTGATTTCAATCTGAGTCATAGAGAAGGGTGATCTATATTTTATAGTCCATGTATCGTATATGTGGTATATAATAAAAAAGTGTTGAATGTTTCTGTAACTGTTACTGAGTACATGGGACTGTGGTAGAGTCTACCAAGGAACATAAATAATTTTTCAGCATTAATTTACAGAATCTCATTTCATGGTTCCTCAAATAACAAAAGCAGTGGGATTTTTCCAGAGCCCCAGCTGTTGGCTAACTCTGCTGTTATAAAAATCAGTGGATATCTTCAGAAAGTCTGGAACAGGACACCCTGTGCTACTTTTCACAGTTCCTTTGCAAATAAAGAGTTAATTTCTTTCTGGTAACATCAACACTTAAATAGAATTCCAGCAGGAAATACCTAAGACCTAATGACTGCTGCTAACCTTAGCTTTTAGTTGATTGTCTGCTTTTCATAAATTATGCAGCATATATAGGTCAACTGATAAGGAGCATCTTGCTTCGCTTCAACAGAATGAATTCTGAGTTTTCACAAGCATAATTCAGGGTAGATTTGAGCTGGAAGTGTTTAATGACATTTGGGTGCATGTTTTTTCTGCAAAAATGATTGATTTTTCCATGCTGTGAATTTTTGGTTGTAAAAGAGGTGGATATTAAGGTAGTTGTTTTACTACTTCTCCCTATTAAATGTAGATAGAAATGATTATATGGAAACCTCCTGCCTCACAGTGCAAAGCCACAGCATGCTTGGGTGTTGGTGCTGGAGCCTGGTGCACTTGAACGATGATGATCCCAGAACCTGGTTGAACAGGAGGTTGTAGGAGCTCCTTCGTGCCCACAGTTTGCAGCCCACTTTGCTGCAGAGAGCAGACACTGATTGCTGGTATCTTGAATTCATCTGGCTATAAAGTTGAGATCTTTCCTCTTGGCTCACCCTGCTGCAGGAGCAACCTCTGGGAGAGACACAGGACAAACACAAACCCTGACCAAACCATTTCTGTTTAAAATGCCACCTGGGAGTCGTCACAGCAGCCTGGGGAAATCAGGGTATCCTGGGTGTTATTAAGTGTTGTACAGGAGTTTCACTTGGACAGGCTGAAGCTGTGACTTGAATATGGTTCCATGTCAGCTGCTGGTAGATCCTGTAACTAAGTAAATGCCCCAACTATCAGTCCAGCCTGCTAATGCTCCCCAGCATTCCTCCATTCCCGAACTATCAACATATTATTATTACAGTTGCTAGGTGGCTTCATGATATTATTCCTGTCTCCACAGCTAATGCTTAAGGCTTAATAGTTCTTAAGTCAAGGGAAGTATAAGTACTGAGAATGGCAATTACAGCACTGCTGATAACTTGGATCCACTTGCTCCTGGAAGATGCTCCTGTCAGCTTTACAACGTGATCAGAGTAAATTTTCCTCCATAGGAGAATATGTTTATTCTTTAGTGATGTTTGCTGCCTTATGTTGCAGTCTAATGCTTCCTATTAATTAGAATTCATTGTGCCATTTAAGTGAAGTGGCATTTTTGAAGTGAAATTCTGCATGACGACTTGTCATTTACTCTCTGATTGTGTTTGCCTACTTGCCCTCTGAAGCAGCAACAATAATTTGAGCCTTCTGTTTTATTAGCTGTCATTTACAGTAACACTTTATGTGCATAATTATTTTTGTGTAGCTCTGCACTGATACTTAAATGAAACCTCTGGGATGTGTTCCCAGCTGGTTGTGTGTTTACGTGTTGTATTCAGTCACTTGCACTTGATCTCTTTTATGTTGTTTGTGGCAAGCAAGTTTTGTGTCCTTTTGGGAAGTTTTGAGCTTTGATTACTTCAGTGTTTATTAAGAAGCACTAATCTGTTCAGATGCTTTGGATAAGCCTTCTCAGAGAATGCCTCTATCTTCAGGTCCCTAAGCCAAGAGGCAAAGGAAACTTGACTTTTGAGCACTCTGGGAAATTTTGCCTGTAGTGCATACGTACTGTTACAAACATCTTTTTGAATTGGGAAGAAGAGGATGTTTCCATGTCGGTGAAATGAGTGTTACGCTGGAAGGAGGGGGGGGAATATTTTAGACTTGGAGTTGCACATCTTTCCCCAGCCCCCATAGTCCTCTCCACCCTTTGGCAGTAAGATGCCCGAGCCCTGCTGTTTGCTGGCACTGCTGCTAACCAAAGGGAGGGGATGGATTTTTTTGGCATTCAGAGTCTTTCAAAGGAACCTGGAAGAAGAAAGAAGGGAAGACAGGACATGCTTTGGGTACCAAAATCTCTCTCGGTGGCTTTTAAGACTAATTTGTGTTTCTAAAGAAAATGTTACTGTACCTTATGGACTGTGAACTCCTAAATTCAAATGATGCAAGTTGGAAAATTTGTGAAAAAAAAGGAGCAAATGTCCTAATACTTTTGTAATTGTGAAATCGGCATCTAGCCAAGCTTACTACTTCAGAATGAAGCACAGGGAAAACTTTGGACACACAAAAATGCCACACAATTATTTTTAAATTTCGTTCAAAATATATTTTAAGTTTAGTTTGATGGATTTAGTGGATTTATCACATTCAGTAAACTGCCTATGCAGACGGCACATGCCATATTTGTTGTCATCACTACAAAATGTTTATTTGTTCCCATTTGCAATAAGCTGATTGTTGAAGTCACTGAGCAGCATTTGAATGGCTAAGACATTTGTGACTCTATGTGAAGTCATATTTGGTACCTTTGAGCACTCAAAAAGGAATAAAGAACAGACTCTTTTGAAATTGTGCGTCATTACCATCAAATAATATCTGATAGCTAAACAAAAATAATTTTTGTAATTAATATTTCGAATTGTCTTTGGTCCTGCATTGTCTTTCAGTCTATATAAGGTCTGTACTTGTATCCATAATTTCATATTCGTTAAACTGCTATAAGCTGCGGGAGGGATTAGCACTGGAAAATGAAGGCATCTCTTAGTATGGCAGCTGAAGAACCAAACAGCAGCAGTTTCAAAACTTGTTAAAGAAAAATAGCAGTGAGGAGCAGGAATAGTGAAATAAGATAGGATTAAGGATGTAGCAAATATTTCTTATTCAAAGAAATCGGAATCCAATGTCAGTGATAAAAAGAAAGGAATTCAAAATTATGCCCAAGTTATTTAATGTTTGAAAATGAGGCTGGTATTTTGCATAACAATAATGCTTTTTAAATGAAAGGAGCATTTGCTTTACAGTTCATTGTGGCTGGAGGGCCATGTGCCACAATATTTACAGGTGAAGTGTCTAATCTCATAATTTTTCTCCACCTTGGAATTCAGTGATCTAAAGTGGGCAATAATTGTTGGTATTATTATCTCTTCTCCAATCTCTTGCTGATGTAATTCATGCCATTGTGAGGCGTTCTTTTGTCACTGAAATTTTGGGACATGGATGAGCAAAGCAGTAAGTGGAAAATAAATTAGACATAGTTGCAAAGGTGGCAGATATTCACAGAAGCATAAGGATAAAGCAGTCAGGATGATGCATGGACATTATACACCATTTAGGTTACAAAACATGCAGTTGGACTTCCCCAGTGAAAGACTTTATTTAAAAACCCAAAACCAACAAAAAACAAAGCAAGAAAAAAAAAGAGGAAACGTTAGAGATGATTTTTGTTTAAAAAAGCACGTGAGAAATGAGAAGGTTCTGTAAAGGAGTATGGCAGAACCAAAGAAAATCAGTGAAGGCAGTAACTAAATGAGAAGTATTTTGAGCTCAGTTATGCATTTCTATGCAATTAGTCCCATTACAATAAATGGGAGTACTTACTACTGCAAAAGCTGCCAAATTAGACTTGCTCATAATGATAACTTTTAAAATATAGAACACGCTTTGCTTCAGGAGCTCAGTCATATATCTCTTAAGTGCTATGCCCAATGTGTTTATGAAGTAGTGTTTTTGTGGATTTTGAGAGAGTTCTGTTCCCAGTACCTTTCAGTAATATGGACAGACACTTCCAGTGAGGTATCCACATATTCATCAAGCCTCCTGCCTCTTCCTGGGATACACCTGAGAAAATAAGCAGGCGGTCATGTCAGAACTACTCAGTAAAATATAGTTAAACTCCTTCCTCTCCAAAGAGCTACTGCTGTAAGACCTTTTAAAGAAGCATGGCTTTAACCCCCTCTGCATTGCATCCACAGCATCACGTGTATTGAGGCAGAAAGCCTTATACCGTTGTCATACAGCTCCTTGAAGGTATTTATACCTTCTGCTGTGCACTTGTAGGGCCAGCAGATAGCTCCTGCTGCCCAGAGACACCACAGCTGGTTTGTCCTGATGAGCAGGTGACCACCTCCTGACTTCTGAGCACAAAGCCCTAAGTTATATCTCATTTTCAGCCAGAAAGCTGAGCGCTTGCTGTGTTGCACAGACTCTGCATTCACCATGGCCTGCTTGTCCTTGGAGCTGCTGAAGTAGCATTGTCTCTAGAAAGAGCCAAGGGACGTTTTTCTATACAGAAGCAGGGATGTGCCTTAAAGCAAGGTGTCTGTCGAGAGATGTCAGGGAGACGTAGCATGTGTTATTGCCTAGTTCAATCTGCATGGTACCTGAAATGAAGTCATTTATAGTATTGCTGATGAAAAAAAATTAATCACTTTTCACAGGCATTTCATTTAGTGGCTTTGAGAAGAACAAAACAGAAGTATTTTTCCTTGGCTAACGTTTCAATGTAAAGAGCCACACATAACTTTTAAACTAAGACTGACATTATACATTAGCCAGTGTCAGTGTTTTGCTCAGGGCCTTCACCGAGGGTATATATTCAAGCGCAGTGCGATAAATGCTATGACTCAGGCCTTGGATCTTTCCTCCTTTTATCACAGGTTGAAAGCAACTGAATGTGAAGCTTGGTGAATCTTTCAAATATATTAATTTTAAATTTATGTAGTATTAAGACAAAGCTGTCCTCTTTAAAGTGGAAAGACAGCTTTGGGGGAAGAGTATACGTTATACTGGTCACTACTTTTATCAGTATTGGTAGTTTATGTGAAGTAATAATGATAACGCTGGCAAATACTCCTGGTGGCATCTTTCATGTCAGAAGTGCTTAATGGGTTGGCTGTATTTGCTTCAAAGTGGAGACTTAAAAAAAAGGAGAAAAGAGTTTTTATTTTAAAACACACAGCATCTTTGTGTGAGGAAATCCTTTTGCATCATGACTGGAAACCAGCTGCTGCAAAGGCGACTCTGAGAAGAACCTTCTGCAGGTACTCACCTGCAGATTGCCAATGACAGGGAACTGGGAAGCAGCACTTGGTTTCTATATGCACCAGAAGGTTTAGTTATTTACCTGAATTTCAATTGCTTGAAACAATTATATCAGATGAGATCATGTCACCAGTTCACCTCTGCTGTGAGCTGGTAGAAAGCAGACAAGATGAAAAGGAAAGAGACACATGATGGTGCTCCTAACATCTGCACCGGCAGCTTATGAAGTGGTATAGCATTACTGTATGGTTGACTTGCTGTGTCACCTATTAATAAGAAGTTTATTTACCAGGATTATCTTTCTTAGCTTTTTGCACATGCTGTTCTCTATTTGTGAGAAACCCTTCCTGTCTGTGCCACCTGGCAGGTAGGCTGGAGCAGCGTTAGGTTTTGCTAATTAAAGATCGGGCTTGATTTCATGAGTAGGAGGAGACAAATCCTGCCCTGCTCTTGGCCTGCTCTCTGAAGCACAGGCACATAAGCACAGGGTCTTTTCACATCCTGGCTTAAGGTTATGCAATGTAGGGTGCTTTATCACTGCAGGGCAGTATTTCTTACCTAGTCATTCAGAACAGAGTCCTGAAATAGGTCTAAAAGTCCTTTCTATCTGATCCCATGCTGCTTGTGAAGTAAATAAATAAAGAGTGCATGCACTGATGCCAAAGTGTGCATGGGGGAATCCTGTGGCACCTCAGGAACACCTGCAAAGTGACCACAAATGAAGGAAGCTAAAAACTCAGCGCGCTTCCATTAGTGACCCACTTTTGCAATATTTCTAGAGCCATTCTGCATGAGGTTGTAACTGAAATAAAACTTTAAATATTTATTTTCATCCTGCAACTCACAAGCCTGGGGGCAGCATGCCAATGTTTGAGGGATAGTGTGCTAGCGAGGCCATTTGGTCTGCCGTCTCAGTGGATGTAGGGGATGGAGATCCATGCAGCAGCAAAGACTCAAGGGTTATTGATGTGTTGGAAACCACAGAAGCACCTGAGAATGGTCACATAGGAATTAGGACTTCTCCCCCCCAAAAAAGCTGGCGGGATGGACAGCCCAACTGAAGTGCATCTGCATGCCATGCACGCAGCGTGGGCAACAAACAGGAGGAGCTGGAAGCCATTGTGCAGCTGGAAAACTATGATAGAGTTGCAATCATGGAAACGTGGTGGGAAGACTCACGCAACTGGAGTGCTGCAATGAATGGCTATAAACTCTCCAGGAGGGACAGGCAAGGAAGGAGAGGCAGTGGGGTAGCCCTGTATGTTAAGGAGTGTCTTGATTGTCTAGAGCTTGACAGTGGTGACAATAGGGTTGAGTGTTTATGGGTAAGAATTGGGGGAAGGCCAACAAGGCAGACATCATGGTGGGAGTCTGTTATAGACCACCCAACCAGGATGAAGAGGCAGACAAAATATTCTATAAGCAGCTGGGAGAAGTCTCATGATTGCTAGCCCTTGTTCTCATGGGGGACTTTCCACATATCTTCTGGAAATACAATACAGCAGAGAGGAAACAGTCCAGGAGGTTCCTGAAGTGTGTGGAAGATAACTTCCTGACACAGCTGGGGAGTGAGCCAACTAGGGATGGTGCCTCACTGGACCTGTTGTTCGCAAACAGGGAAGGACTTGTGGGTGATGTGGCAGTTGGAGGCCATCTTGGGCTTAGTGATCATGAAAACGTAGAGGTTTTGATTCTTGGAGAGGTAAGGGGAGGGGTCAGCAGAACTGCCACCTTGGACTTCTGGAGGGCAGACTTTGGCCTGTTTAGGAGACTGGTTGACAGAATCCCTTGGGAGGCAGTCCTGAAGGGCAAAGGCATCCAGGAATCTGGACATTCGTCAAGAACAAAATCTTAAAGGCACAGGAGCCGGCCATCCCTACATGCCAAAAGACAGCCTGGCAGGGAAGAAGACCAGCCTGGCTGAACAGAAAGCTTTAGCTGGAACTCAGGAAAAAAAAAACAGCTTATGACCTAGGGAAGAAAGGACAGGCAACTCAGGAGGGCTACAAAGATGTCGTGAGGTTATGCAGGGAGAAAATTAGAAGGGCCAAAGCCCAACTAGAACTTAATCTGGCTACTGCCATGAAAGACAATAAAAAACCCTGTTTCTATAAGCACATTAGCAACAAAAGGAGGACTAAGGAGAATCTCCATCCTTCATTGGATGCGGGGGGAAACATAGTGACAAAGGATGAGGAAAAGGCTGAGGTACTTAATGCCACCTTTGCCTCAGTCTTTAGCACTAAGACCGGTTGCCCTCTGGGTGCCCAGCCCCCTGAGCTGGAAGACAGGGAGCAGAATGAAGCCCCCATAATCCAAGGGGAAATGGTTAGCGACCTGCTACACCACTCAGACACACACAAGTCTATGGGGCTGGATGGGATCCAGCTAAGGGTCCCGAGGGAGCTGGCAGAAGTGTTCACCAAGCCACCTGCCATCATTTACCAGCAGTCCTGGCTAATCAGGGAGGTCCCAGTTGACTGGAAGTTAGCAAATGTGATGCCCATCTACAAGAAGGGCTGGAAAGAGGATCTGGGGAACTACAGGCCTGGCAGTCTGACCTCAGTGCCAGGGAAGGTTATGGAGCAGATGGTCTTGGGTGCCATCATGCAGCAAGTACAGGACAACCAGGTGATCGGGCCCCGTTAGCATGGGTTTATGAAAGGCAGGTCCTGCTTGACCAACCTGATCTCCTTCTATGACAAGGTGACTCGCTTAGTGGATGAGGGGAAGGCTGTGGATGTTGTGTACCTGGACTTCGGTAAAGCCTTTGACACCATTTCCCACAGCATTCTCCTGGAGAAACTGGCTGCTCAGGGCTTGGACAGGCGTACGCTTCGCTGGATAAAAAAACTGTCTGGATGGCCAGACCCAAAGAGTTGTGGTGAATGGAGTTCGCTCCAGTTAGTGGCAGCTGGTCACAAGTGGTGTTCCCCAGGGCTCAGTGTTTGGCCTGGTTCTGTTTAGTATCTTTATCAATGATCCGGACAAGGGGATCAAGTGCCCCCTCAGTAAGTTTGCAGGCGACACCAAGTTGTGTGGGCGCGTTGATCTGCTTGAGGGTAGGAAGGCCCTACAGAGGGTTCTGGACAGGCTGGATCGATGGGCCGAGGCCAACTGTATGATGTGCAACAAGGCTGAGTGCCAGGTCCTGCACTTGGGTCACAACAACCCCATGCAATGGTACAGGCTTGGGGAAGAGTGAGTGGAAGGGTGCCTGGTGGAAAAGGACCTGGGGGTGTTGGTCGATAGGCAGCTGAATATGAGTCAGCAGTGTGCCCAGGTGGCCAAGGCGGCCAACAGCATCCTGGCTTGTATCAGCAATAGTGTGGCCAGCAGGACTAGGGAAGTGGTCATCCCCCCTGTACTCGGCACTGGTGAGGCTGCACCTTGAGTACTGTGTTCAGTTTTGGGCCCCTCACTACAAGGAGGACATTGAGGTGCTGGAACGTGTCCAAGGAAGGACAACAAAGCTGGTGAAGAGTCTAGAGCACAAGTCTTATGAGGAGCGGCTGAGGGAACTGGGGTTGTTTGGCCTGGAGAAAAGGAGGCTGAGGGGAGACCTTATTGCTCTCTACAACTACCTGAAAGGAGGTTGTAGCCAGGTGGGTGTTGGTCTCTTCTCTCAAGTAACAAGTGATAGTACAAGAGGAAATGGCCTCAAGTTGCGCCAGGAGAGGTTTAGATTGGATATTAGGAAAAATTTCTTCACTGTGAAAGGGTTACCAAGCATTGCAACAGGCTGCCCAGGGAAGTGGTTGAGTCACCATCCCTGGAGATATTTAAAAGATGTCTAGATGTGGTGCTTAGGGATTTGGTTCAGTGGTTGGACTTGGCAGTGCTAGGTTGATCGTTTGACTCGATACTCTTAAAGGTCTTTTCCAACCTAAACAATTCTATGATTCTAAGCAACATGCTTTAAGTTAGCCTTACTTTGAGCAAGGATTGTATCTCATGACCTTCGAAGGTGAAATTTTTTCAGAAAGAGGATGTAATGCTCCTTTTCTCACATGCAGGATGGGCAACCAAGGATGAATCTTTCACGGCCTGCTGTCCATGCAAACTTGCCAGTGTTGGTAGATGAAAATGTAGTGAAGTGCAGGACATTTCCAGGCAGAACTATCACTGATATACTTGAGCTGTAAATATGCTCTGCTGTGTGGCACATGCAATGGCCATCTGTCCAGGATTCCCGTGATTAAAGAAGGTAGCAGGGCTGACTGCCTCTGCTTGTCTTTCTGTCAGCGTGCAGCTGAAGTGCTGATGTTTTGTGGAAAGAAAGGAATTTCCAAAGCTTCATTTTAAATATGCATGTGTATATTTGTGTGAATTTATGGAAGCAGAGGGAGGTAAAGAAACTACGCAGCAATAGTACACAAATTTAGCAGAGGTATAAATGACCAAAGGTATAAGGCAGTGAAGACCTGGGATTTGAGGAAGCTCCAAAGAGAAGAGAGGGTTACTTGAAAAGGCATTGTTTACACTTAGTTGCCTTCCCTGCTACGCTCTTTTGGCCCTGTGGCTTTTTGGATTTCATAGGGAAACATAAGAAGTGACATGGAGGAAAAGAGGAATAGGGCAAATTACATGTTAGTAAGCAGATGTAAGTCTCCTCCAAGGGAAAGGCGGAACAAGGTGTGGGTTTCCTGGCATACGCTTCCTGGAGTGCTATCTAGGTGTGCTCTGGGTCACCTCTGGGCTTGGATGATGCCTGAGGTCCCTGCCTGGCAAGGGAGGGAAGGAGAGCAGGCGTCAGAGGAACTTCCTCAGGAGTCCCACTCACAGCCAGAGGGCTAAACCTGGATTCCCCTGGGATCACAGACTGAAATAGAAGGGCAAAGGAAATGGTGTATAATTGGTCCCTATTGAAAACAATGGGATTGTTGCCTTGTAAAACCAAGTATTTTGTGAATGAAGCTTCTAGAGACTGAATGTTTTGGAGTTCCTTTAAAATGAACTCTCCTAGGAGCTGGTAACCAAGCCAGAGTCCACAGCATGTTTCTATTCTCTGCTGAGTATGACCTGTCCATGCATAGGAAGATATCAGATGGAAACCTGAGTGGACAGAGTGATGATCCCAAGGGTGCCTACAGCTTAAAAATTAAAATGGGATGCTGGGAAGGAAAAGATGCAAACCACAGAAAATAGTGAGTTCATCTCTTGAGAAGGAAAAATCAGAAAAGCCTATTTCCTCTCCCAGTCATCTCTTGCTTTGTCTGATGTAAACTCAACTGAAAGCAGAGGCAATGGGTCCTCTTTTATACTTGGCTTTTGAAATAGACCCAGTGAGAGAAAACGTGGGCAGAGCCTACTGCTGGAAATGCTGGTTTGACTTACAGCTAACTACCTCAGCTATGCTTCCCAGTACCCAAAAGTCTTTTATATATGGTCCAAACAAATGATTGTCATTTTTTAAAAAGGAAAAGTAGCACTAATTAATAGGAATAGTAGCTCAGCATTAATCCACTGTGTTCATTGTAGCACAGAATGATTTTAGTGACTCCATCTTTAATTATATCTGGCTAAAGGAATAAAAAATTTTCAGCTACGCCAGCCATTTTCCTTATTGCATTTTATCTTTGTTAGCAAACAGACTAGCCTGAAATGTTTGGCTTTATGGACTGCCACAGAAAGCAGTCCAGTCTGTGGAGTATTGCAATCTTTGCATAGGGTGAGGGTGAAAGATGATCTATGTCCCAAAATTATGTCCTAACCACCTAATATATCTAGAAGAAACAATGTAGAGGAAAATCACCAAAACCTTTTATGCTCTGAGCTCCCAGGGAGGCCTGTCTGCTCAGTGCAGCTTGCAGATGTGTCAAAAGGTGAAAGCACACAGAATCACAGAATGGTTGAGATTGGAAGGGACCTCTGGAGATCATCCTGTCCAATCCCTCCGCTCAAGCATGGCCACCTAGACTCAGCATTGCCTAGGACCATATCCAGTTGGGTTTTGAATATCTCCAAGGATGGAGACTCCACAACCTCTTTGGGCAACCTGTGCCAATGCTTGGTCACCCTCACAGTAAAAGCATTTCCTGATGTTGAGAGGGAACCTCCTGTGTTTCCATGTGTGCACATCGCCTCTGGTCCTGTCACTGGGCACCACTGAAAAGAGTCTGGCTCTGTCCTCTTTGCACTTCCCCTTCAGGTATTTCTAAACATTCACGAGATCCCCCTAAGCTTTCCCTTCTCCAGGCTGCACAGTCCCAGCTCTCTCAGCCTTTCCTTATATGCGAGCTACTCCAGTCCCTTAATCACTCTTGTTGGCTTTTGCTGGACTCTCTCCAGTATGTCCATCTCTTTTGTACTGGGAAGCTCAGAACTAGACCCAGCACTCCAGGTGTGGCCTGACCAGTGCTGCAGAGAGGGGAAAGATCTCCTCCCTTGACCTGCTAGCAACACTCCTCCTAACGTAGACTGGGATACTATTAGCTGCCTTCACTGCTAAGGCAAATTGCTGGCTCATGTTCAAGCACAGCTGGCCTTCTCTCACCCATCAGCATGGCCAGGCCTTGCACTTGGGCATAACGCTGCTGTGACATCTCCCCTCCCTCATGAACTTCTGTGCCAGCGAACAGCCAGGACGAGGAAGAACAACAGAAATTGTGGCACTGCGCAGTGTACTACCTCACCTCGCGCCAAGTATCCCAGCTGGAAAATGTATTTTTAGGCTGCACTCCAGTGCTGTAGCTTCTCTCCAGCCATGAAACCTACCATGGCATTGGGTTATGCATTAGAAATGGGGTTGCTGGACAGAAGGTGTGCACGTTGAGGAAATCAATCTAATACTGTATGACCTCTTATGTTCTGTCTTGTGGCATATATTGGGCAGTATCAGTACTGGGGTTTATTACAGGACAGTCAAAAACAATCTGGGCCACTGAGAACTACAAAGTAAATGCAAAGTGTGGTTCGTTTTTTTTTTCCCTTGAATGTTCCTGTCACTACCACAGTAGCCTACGATAGCTTTGCTATGGATACAAAAGCTCCAGCTCTTATTTCTTCAGGAACAACTTGTTTACAGCCTGATTGCACTAAGATCGTAAAGAGGCGTGCTGTTGTTGATGACTATCAGAAAAGTACCTCTCTGTCTTCATAACAGATGACATTTGCAAAAGCTCCTAATGATGTGGGAGCTGGGGCTCTGCTTTCAGGTGTGACACAAGCACTTAAGACCTTGCATCTCAGTGATCTTTAAAAGTAGGACTTGTGGTCCCAAAGCATGACTTGCTTTTGTATCTTAGTACTGTTGTAGAGCAATGGCTGCATCAATCTTGTATTTCCAGCTAACAGAAGTGCCTGTTTGGCTGAGTGACGATGCCATTGTATCACTGTCAATTTAAGTACCTGTTGATAAAGTGCTCTGGAGCCTACTGCATTTCCCCCATGCTAGAGAATCATTTGATTTGAGGCATCGCACAGTTTTATGAACAAGCTGTTGTATCAGAGCTGGCAGGTACATGTGGCTGAGATGGTTTGTTGCTCTGTGATGGTTATGGATTCAGTTATTTTTAAAGCCAGTTGCTTTGGGGAACAGGAAAACACAATCCTTACGTGTATTGGAGGCTGAACTTCTAGTCTGGCATTCCTTTAGCTGTGCACAGCTCAATGATTTTCTTTTCGATATTTTTTTTTTTTTTAAATCGCTCTATTTCATCCCTGTGTGGAACCGCAGTATACATTCTTTCCTTTTTTCCTGGTGTTCAGCAAGGGAATAAAGGTGCCTGTGAGAAATTCGCAGGAGGCCTCATTTACTAGTATTACAAAATTCAAATCCAAAGGGTCACACCCACAAGAGCTAATTGTCAAATTGTGCTCTACCAATGGGGAAAAAAAAGTGTTACCATGGTAACTTTCTAATGAGTCTGCTTGAAAACCATTCCAAGAACTTTTGTTCCAGTGGATTAGACGTTTGTGAGGTCAAGCAGCTCCTGTGCTGTAGGTGTAACCTCACATGATATTACTGTTGGTTTTTACACAGCCCAACTATTTGCAAGGAGAGAGCCTCAAACACAATCTGTACAAGCAGCACATGAAACCAGGTCAGGGCAGGATTTCACCTAATTTAAGGCATCCTCATCTGAGGTAATCATGTTGGCTTCCTTTATAATCAAAGTAGAGAAATAGATTCTTGTAGGGTGTTGTTCATCTGACCTATTTTAGAAATCAATCTCTGGCTGAGCTGAATCATGCCCTAGAAGTGCCATTTTCTTTCTATTGACTATAAAAGGATCCTGGATGACTTTATCACGCTTGTCGATATCTAGATCTGAAGAGATGCCCCCCTGTCCCCCAGATCCTTTTGCAATCTAGAGGTCTAGAAAATACGCTTTTAGAAAAAAAAAGGTAGAATGAGTGATGATGTAGTCTGGAAAAGATAAAATGAAGGACATACATGTAACAGTTTTCAAATATGTAAGTCCTTTGAAAAGAAGGGAAAAGTCATTGAACTGGACAACAGGAGTGGGTTAAACAGCTCTAATAATAAGGATTGCAAGACACTGATGTTTCACTGAGAAGTACTGATTATCTACTTTTTTGTGGAAGTACTCCAGAATTTGTTCACTTCCCAGTGCTCTACAAGTTCCAGCCTTCTACTTTAACAGATATACTTCTTTCCTGTTCTCAAGACAACATATGGTTGTATATCCTCCTTTTGTTTCTCAAGGATATACTTTAAAAAAAAAAATCACACAACAACATATCAACAAACAAGCAAACAGGTTTTTTTATTTTTATTCTTTTTTTTTTCCACTTCCTTCTAAAAGGGATTTTTCTGAGCAAGGCTTTTTATGGTTTTGGGTGGAGGGGTTGTCAAAGAGTTTTGGCTGGCTAGAGTACAAGAAGTATCATACAGTATTTGAATGGAAATAAAATCTGAAGAAGATAGTTTGTAGATATTAAGTATGCAATTTTTCTTGCTTTACTGGTATCTTAACTAAGTGCTTCATGGGACATCAGGGAGAGATTTCACATGGTTCACAAAAATCAGCAATGGTGCTTTTAAAAAAAAAAGAAGTTAAAACCTTCTCTCTCATTCCTCTAGTTTACCTGTTGTAGTAAGAGGATTATTTGGCAGCGAGATCATTTGAAATATGTCAGTGGATATTCTTACTATGTGTATTGTTTGTTTTTTTCCCTCTCTACTGGTAGAAGTCAGTCAGTCAGACTAAAGTTTCCTAAGCAGTTCAAGGTGTTTCAAGCCATTGGTACCTTTGAAAGAAGTAGTTCTGCCATCTCCCTCCAACTAGCTATGTGTTTCTGCATCCTCATCACCTTCAGATGGTGCTGCATCTGGGCAAAGCACCAAAGCTAGGAATTGTCCATGGATAAAATCAGTGTCTTGTCTTTTCTCCCAATGTCAGGAAGAGCTTGGTGCAGGTTTGGAAATAAATGGAAGATGAAAGGATAGGACTGCTTCTTTTGGTCACAATGCTAACTTAAGGTGTTGGTGGAAGCAGGAATCCAGTTGTGCTATGCTTGCTTGTTTTGACTGCTTTGTGAAAATGCCTTGATCAATAGTTGGCATCTTTTAGTAACTTTCCTAAGGGTGAAGTTTAAATATCACTCTTCCAATTACAAAGTATAATTTAGGGAGCAAATTGTGCTATAACAAGAAAGTGCATTTTGATCTTGCTTTGGTTTCATTAAGGCATCATCTGGAAACCAAGGACATTTCTCATTATTTTAACGATTTTAGAGTGTGGTGGGGAGCCTGGACCCGCTTCCTGTGAAATCGTTAAAAATAATCCAACTAATTTGTGTGGGCTTGATGTCTCTTTTCTTCCATGCACTCACAGATGAAACAGTATTTAGATTCATTGCAATGACCACCTGCTATTCGCAGAGCATGCCATTTGCTAGTAGATTCACTGAAAGGAAATTTAGCAATTGGGATGACAACCATGGATGCTGTTAATCTGCTGTGTACAGAGCTAGTTCAACCTGAAGTTTTTAGCCTTGCAAATACAGCTGATTTTCTTTGAAGAAGAAGAAGAAAAAAAGATTTTCCTGTTTACAAAAATGTAAATTATAAATCCTATCAGAACTTCTCTTTTTGACAGCTGAGTTCAGACACTGTGTCTCTAAAGCTTTATTTTCCAGTATGCTTTCCCAAATGGAAGCAGATATGTTCAAAACTGTGAAAATGTCATTTCAGGTTTGGTCATTATCCTCTATTATTTTTCTGTTTGACCCAGAGTTCAGTTGCACCACTTGGTCACAATGATCACATGCATAACAAGTTTCTGCCTGTTTCTGCAATACTTAAGTTTGCTCAGAGGTTAATGTCTCTGACTTCTGGATTGCTAGCTCAAAACTTACTGTGAGTTGGTGTCAGTTTTATGTGATGTAAGTTTTTTTTTCTTAAAATGTTTAAGCCCTTTAACTCCTTTTTCTATTCAGGAGTGTTCGGAGCCTGAGTATGAGAGTAGAAGAGGGCGAGTGCAAAATCCAGTAGCATATGCTCTGAAATATTTCGAAATTTAAACTACATAATTTGAGATTTCCTGGCCTTTACCCTTTCTGGGTACTTTTCTTGTCTCACAAGTTTTCTATTCTCTAAAACTTTACAGCTGTTATGCATCAGCATTTTAGAACATCAGACAGAGTAAAGCTTTACAGTCTGGATCCTCCTTGCAAAGGAAATGAAGTGGGAAGGAGGGAAACCACTGAAATTGCTACCACGTTTAAGTATCTCAGGTGAATGCATGGGAAGTTTGAAACTGCTTCCTTAAACAGGGACTCAGAAACTTCTTGTTCTTCACCAGTGAATGAGGAGATGCTAATGAAATTTGAGGAAAAATGGATTTGTGCAGTGGATTTGCTTTTGGGACTGTAGCACAGCTTGGTGGATTGCAACCAGAAATGCTTTATGTGCCAAAGGCTATTAAATGTGGTATGTGCTGGAATACTGCCTATAGCTGCTGCAGATTAGCAGCAGGCTGGGAGTTTTGAAGAGGACTAGTGGAGTTGAACAGGCACCTTCGGTGGGTGGCTGGTGGACTTACCTTGGTGAATGTATATAAAGTTGCATACATGCTTGCTCAAGCTGGCTGTGAAGTGGATGGACCACAGCTAGCTTCAGGCTGGAAGGTATCTTCTAGTTATGTTATCAGCCTGTTGTACCCAAACTAATAAAGCCTTCTGAAAGCTTGCTAGTTTTATAAATGTATTTCTTACAGTACGATTTTTTTAAACTTTAGTTAAATGGTGCTGTTTTGAAAGGGACAAAAGCACTCTAAGGACTAATACTATGGGTTTTCAGCTATTTTGATTCTAAGTTAAACATGTTCAATGTGTACGTTAGTGTTCATATACATGCACAGACCAATCTAAATTGAGGTTGCACCATGCTTCACTGAGGTTCATGATTTCTAATGACTTTGCTTGTACAAATGTCACCATCTGGAACTAGCTCATGTGACTTTTTATATTGAAGGAACAGACTGATTATATTTAGAAATCTGAGACTAGATTTTCTTGTGATATTACATTACGCTGTCATGTCAAATTTCAATAAGGAAGGATTTGTGCTGTTTCTATCTAAAACAAATAGCTAAAAGTATACAATGATTACTCAATAAGGTTGTACCACTCGATTCTTTCACAAGAAATCAAAAGGAAAAAAAACCCCTGTTTGTTTCTGTTGTGCAGATTAGAAGTTTTTCAGCTTATTGAGCTCTGCTGAAACTTCTGCATCTTAAGATGCATTTAAAAATGTACTTATGAAAGCTAAGTACATTAGAAACTTCTCACGAGACTGAAAGGGCACTGCACGTTCATGTATTCAGATAATAATCTGTTACCTCTGCAGTTCTAGTCTGGGAGACTGAATCCTACTGTGGCTGATTCTATCTGCAGCTGAAACTGGTGATAGTTCAAGAAACCTTGATATGGACAGTTTGGAATTGCTCTTTGAAAGTTTATAAGGGTGTCAAATTTTAAGACTTCAGATTTTCTTCTGAATTATTGTGCCTACATCCTGGCCTGAATCCAGGGATACCGCTTATGCCACAAATAGGTTTCTTCAGAAAAGCCTCAAGAGATTAAAAGTCAAGCCCTCTTTTATGGACCTGAAAAATGGTTGTTGTTCTCATCCTCCCCTTAACGGTTTTCTTGGGAAGAACGTGACCTTAGAAAACACAGAGGGTTAGGTGGGTGGGAAGCGCTTGCTACTTCCTGGGCTGTGCTGTGGGTATAGTGAGGTTGTTACTGCAGGCATAGTGGTTTTTATAGGGTTTTTTTTTTTTCAGCCCAGGCTGGAAAAGAATTTAAAAGATCATCTGGCCCAACCTTTTGTGGGAAAGGGAGCCTAGATGAGATTATCTAGCACCTCATCCAGTTGCATCTTGAAAACCTCATGTGATGGGGACTCTACCATGTCCCTGGGGAGGTTGTTCCAGTGATTGATGGTTCTTACTTTAAAAGAATTCTTATACTGAGATGAAACCTCTCCTGGTGCAACTTGTACCTGTTGTTCCTTGCCTGTCCCACATGGCTTTTTGTGAAGAGAGAGCCTCCATCCTCTTTGTAGCTGCTCTTTAAGTACTGAAATACTGTGATGAGGTCCCCCCTGAGCTTTGTCTTCTCCAGGGAGAGAAACTCGTTCAGTCTTTCCTCATACAGCAGGTTCTCCAGCCCTTTGATCATCTTCATGGCTCTCTTTCAGACGCTCTCCAGTCTGTCTGCATTTTTGACATGCGGGGACCAGAGCTGGACACGGTACTCCAGGTGCAGCCTGATAAGCGCTGAGTGGGATGATTGTGTCCCTGTCCCTGCTAGTAATGTCCCTGCAGATGCAACCCAGGATCAGATCTGCCTTCCTTGCTGCAGCATCACACTGCTGCCTCGTCTTCAACTTGTACACCAGGACCCCCAGGTCCCTTTCAGCAAAGCTGCTTTCCAGCCACACAGATCTTAGCCTGTACTGGGCTCTGTGGTTTTGATGTTCCAGGTGCAGGACTTTGCATTTGTCTTTGTTAAGCTTCATACAGTTCTTGCTAGCCCATTTTTCCAGAGTGTCCAGGTCTCTCTGTAAGGTGGCTCCTCTCACTGTCCAGTTTATTGTCGTCAGCAAACTTGGTGCAGGTACTTTCAATCCCATCGTACAGATCATTTATGAAGATGTTGAACAGCGTGGGGCCCGGTATTGATGCCTGAGAGACCTCACTTGTGACTGGCTGTCAGCCTGAGTAAAAAACATTGATCACTACCCTCTGTGTATGGCCTGTGAGCCCATTTCCTATCCATCTCGCAGACCACCCATCCAGTCTGTATCTTGCCAGTTTGGCCAGGAGAAGGCTGTGGGAAACAGCATTGAACACTTTGCTGAAGTCCAGGTAAACATCACCCGCTGCTCTCATCATGTAACACAAAATGTTATTTTGTTGTAGAAGGTAGTTGAGTTACTCTGGCGTGATTTGCCTTTGGCAAATCTGTGCTGGCTTTTCCCAATCACCTGCCTTATTTGGTTTGTAATAGTTTCTAGGAAGACTTGTTCTATTACTTTCCCAGAGAGTGAATTAAGACTAATGGGCCTGTAGTTTCCTGGGTCCTCTTTTGGGCCCTTCTTGTAGATGGGTATGACATTTGCCCTGTTGCAGGCATCGAGGATATCCCCCAATCTCCACGATTTTCCAAATATTATAGATGGTGGCCTTGCAACAACATTGGCCACTTCTCTTACCACCCTGGGGTGGATTCCCTCTGGGCCCATAGATTTATGTGGGTTGAGCCCTTGCATGAGGCTGCAGACCAACCCTTCCTCCGCTTCTGGTGAGCCAACACATGTTGTTGTAGCTACTTGATCCTGTGATCTGGGGTCTACCTCTGTTGGTAAAGACAGAGGCAAAGGAGGTATTGAGGTCCTCTGCTTTGTCAGCATAACTAGTTTCCCTGCGCTGTTTAGCAATGGTCTTCCCTGTGTTTCTGCTTACTGCTCACGTATCTGAAAACATCTTTGGCCTACACTCCTATCTCTGACTGGCAAGACAGAGATCACCTGGGCACCTCTCCCTTTCACTTGTGTCCCCTGGGCTCTGAAGTCCTGCTTGATCTTGCCCATGTTTTAATTTACCATGTCATGGTGCCCACATGGAAAAGGAGCAGGAGATAGTAGTCTGTGCTTTTAACCAGGATGGCAGCCTCCCTGTGACATCCCGGAGCAGTCCTCGGAGGTGAGCACCATGAGGCCCTAGTATTTCTTCTTGCAAAATCTCAAATAATACTCTATTGCTTGTTCTCCTCCCAAATACAGCACAGCCTGCTGACCGCTGCCTTCCTCCTGCAGCTCCTCCACCAGAGCACACCTTAGGCAGGTGGAGACTCAGAGGGGAGGTGCGGTCTTTGCAGCCTTCCACCTGGGCAGCAGCTTCCCTGGTAGGAGGCTCTGTCAGGGTGGTCACCCCCAGCTAGCCTGGCCAGGTAACTGCAGAGCACAGCCCTTGCCGGCTCTCTGCCACCACGCTTCTGCCAACCCCAAAGCACTGCCTAACAAGCCCTCCTAATTCTTTGGAGACCTCGGGCTCCTGGGCAGGCTTGCATGGCCACCGGCTGCCTGCGGTGGCCGTCGGGGCTGCAGCCCGAGGCGACAGATGCGCAGAGCGGGCTGCAGCCCCGGCCCTGGCCGGGTGAGCTGCCCTTCCAGCGCCCACGGCCGCTCCCCGGAGACCGGCGCTCCTCAGGGGCCGGGGTGTTCGCGGCTTCCCGTCCATGTGAACGACCGCCGAGGGAGCCCCGGCTCCCGCCTGCCCTACTCGTGAGACCAGCCGCCCGTCGGCCGGTCCTTCCACAGACACAGACAGCCCTGGGAGGCCGGAAATCCCCTCAGACAGCCGGCAGGGGCCTCGCACATCTCACCGTCCTCCCGCGGGCGGCGGCTGCCATCTGCAGAGGTAGGGGAAACCGCCGCTTCTTGCCTGCTCGACTAAAGGGTCATCGGGGCCTCCGTGCACCGCCCTGCCCGGGCAGCAGCCACAGGCAGCGCTGTCCCCTGGGGACACCTGGTACCAGACCGTCAGGGCAGGGTGCCTGGAAATGGGGGGGAACAGGGCAGTTGTTGTCCTCAGACTTTTTTTCCAGAAGGAACACAGTTCTCCTAGGTCTGCTTCTCTGGTCAGTGACACCATTAATCTCCCCTGTTTTTGTTCTCCTTCTTCGCTTGTTTTTCCTCTGTTGAAAGTGAAACGTTTTGGATTGCTCTGTGCATTGCCAGGCGACAGCAGCTGTGAAGGAGAGGGGTAAAAGGCGTCCCCAGGACAGGCAGGGAGGGGGCTGAGCCCTCTGTGGCACCAGCTGCACCTCAGAGAGCACCACGTTGCTGCTGGGGAGGTTTCACCAAGCGAGGAAGTGTGAGGTTTTGCCAGTTGATTCATGTCCTTTAAATTTCTTCCTGGTACAAAAGCCCCGTGAATCGTTGTGAAAGTGCCAAGTTGCCAAGTGTTGTCTCTGTACGAAAATCAGTGATTTCTTTCCCCATAGTTATTACCATGGCAGATGGCCAGCTGTGTGAATGTAACAAAATCTAGAAATTGCATTTTAAAAATTATGTTTCAGAATGCAAAAACCCCACATTGTTTGTATTTAGTTTTTTCTGGAGACATATGCCATGACAGACAATGTGAAAAACCCTTTGATGTGGAGAAAGGGCATTATGAAACAGTATTCAAAGTGGTACACAAATTATTTCACACAGGGCTTGTAAATGTTTTTAGGATGTCTCTGGTGGCCTTTCCTGGCATCTGCTATGCTGTTACCAACCATGAACTCCAGGAAATCCACAAACATTTTGAAATCCATCTGGGGAATGTAAGAGTCAGGTCATGAAATGCCCAGATGTGAATATTCTTGAACTTTAGAGGAGTTAAGGTCTGCATGCCCACAATGTGACGCTATCCTTTTCCTTAATGAGCTGAACACCCCTGGTACCTGTTGAGCTGTGGATGTATGTTTCATGATCGTCATGAGTTTGTGGTATTGCAGGAGGCACTTTAGAATCTGGATACACCTAAAATGTATTTTTGATTGTATGTTCAAACAAAACCTTATGATGTGGCAGTGGAGTGATGAAATTGAACAGGCTCTTTCTCTTTTTGTTGAGTTTGTTTGGGTTTTTTTTCCCTATATGATGGAATACAGAAAAATGGGCTTGAGCCCTGACCTGAGCTTTTGGCAGCGATACCACTTTTCCCTCTGAATAGAACAGGCTAATTGATTCCCAGAAAATTGCAAATTAGTGGGACTGCAATTAAGCAGCAGCAGTGCTAAAGGTGGGTGTGACTTATGCGGTAAAAAAGATGCTCCTTTTCTAGGTGATGGAAAACAAACTCTGCTTTCCCTGACTCCCACACAGCCCCTTTGTTTTCAGCAGACTTCTCACCAGAGCTTCTGCAAGCCTGTTCTTAGATGCAACTGAAAGCAGAATTTTCTCTTTATTATTACCACACTTCAGAGTCAATTCTGCTTTCACTGAACTGAATGGAAATTCATGAGTAAGGATGGTGCTTACATTTGTTTGCAGTGCCACGGTAGAGTTCATGTGACCCTGCCTGTCTTCATTAAATGTCAGCTTTGTGTTGTGATTTTCACTGAAGTGACATCTACCAAATTGGAGAAGACCTATGGGAGAAAATAAACTGACGACAGAAGTTTTGAACGATGGGCTTGGGAACAATAGATGTGCATGTTTATAGAGTACAGCTCTTTCAATCTCCTAAGAGGATTTTTTTCCTCTCATAACTGGAGTAGGATGGAAATCTTTTCGGTCTGGTGGATTTGATATTTATGACTTCACTTTTTATTGTGTTGTGAAAAAAAATGAACACAATCTTCTCATTTACATCCCACAGTGTTACCCAGTGGTCTACAGTGTGTGAGGCTTTCACATCTATTCCACACCTCCGCTAACACTGTGTCAGTCTTGATCTGGTTGAATGAGAGCCGCTACCATCAATAATGTTATCAACTCCCCTATCTCCTCACTCTGGTTTTCCTCAGTTTCTCACGTGTGCTTTCTAGAAACTGCATATGAGGGAGAGAGATTATTAGAGTCCTTTCTTATTCCTAAAGGCATCTGAAAATTCTGTTCGGAGTCACTTGCTGTAAAATTATCTCCTGCAGGAATATTTTAAGATTTTGTAGATGAGGCTTAGGAAGGTACAATTCTTTTCTTATACTCAGTTTAACAAAAGTCTCTGTACCCTTGGTCTCATCTTTAATGCTATATTTGAGATTTACTGGTTCTCCCAAGCAGGGTGCCCTGCTGTTGAATGAGCCAGGCATAGCAGAGAGCCCTTGGTCTGGTCATGGTGAATATTTTTTTTTAATAGACTTGGACCAGCATGGTGAGTTTATGTTGTTTCAAGGATTTGCTACAATGTCTGTGGCATTTTTTGACCCAAATAATGCAAGCCTTTTAAAGCCATAATCTTTTTTTTTTTTTTTTTCCTTCAGTGAACCAGTCTTAGAGTCTGTAGAGCACTGGATTATTGCACTATAATATAGGATATTAATATAGCAGCAAAGCAGTCTTCCTTACTGGTTTCCTCCTACCACAATAACTTTGTTTCATAATGTGTGTATGGGAATGAAAATGCTAATAAATGCAATATGAATATTTGCTAACTGCAGGTATTTTTACAGTGCTGATCCTTCTAATAGCAAGGCAGATGTAACAATAGTCATCTGTGTACTTCTATGAGTCTGTGCTGTGTTTAGTTTGTTAATGGACTGTAGAGTGACTTCTGATTATGATTCATGCATTATTAGAAAGCGAAAAAGTGGATGTGGAAATGACAGGAGACACTGGGAGCTTAAGTTTATAAATAATCGTAGCATCTGACAGTTGATCCAGTCTCAGTGGAAACTCTTTGGGAACAGTGCTAAGCACTGGATCTGGGTGAATGGTCAGAGTCAGCTGAGAGAAAGAACTATGGCTTTATTCAGATCTTCCCTCCAGTTGACTTAAATAAGAGTGGACGAAAACCTTCTTGTAAAGGAGCACTTTTGAATCTTCCTTTAGATTTTGAGGGGGTTTGCCTTTTATGTGCAGTTTTTAAAATATTTTCCTCTGGAAAAATATATCGATCTATGTGTTTCTTACTTATCGAAGTCTGTTGATGTTAACTATTACATAAAGAAACTCTATCAGAACCACTAGACGAATATTGTTACAGAACTGTATGTAAGTGGTGGTATAATTTAACTATGATTACTCAGACATCACAGCAGGTTATTTTTATCAAAAGAATTGGTGGTGACTTGCAGTTGGTAACACTTATGGAAGCTTATTTTATGAAGTCTGAGAGCACGAGTAAAACAGGTGACTTAAGGGTGATGGTAGGATGGGATTCAATCTGAGCCTTACATGGCAGGTGAAATTTCATAAATCAGACAAACAAGTAACTGTTCCAAGTTCCTTGTGAACTGGTATTCATCTGGAATTAATTTAGGGAACTAGTGCCATTGCACAGTTGTGGCCTCGTTGTACGTTTTCCTTAAAGACATTTTTAGATAGGAAGCTGAGTTTTCAACTTAATTTGTACAAGTCCCTGTTTCCTCTGAGAAATACTAAGTTTTCATTGTAAAACTAAAAGGGGCGCAGGCTGGAAGGGCCTTAGCTTTCCAACAAAAATTAGTGCTTTCCATGGGAAACATCCATAGACTCCTTAAATTTTGTAGAGCCCTTCACAAAATCCCTTCTTCCTCAAAACCCCTCCTTTTTCTCATCAGCTCTATTAGCAGTGTCATTTCTTTGACTGCCAAAACACCCTTTTGAAATCCAATTGCTAAACTGCTGTGCAACTTTGGACAAGGCATCTTTAATTTACTTTCTGTCAAGTTCCAACAAAGTGAGAAAAACTTCTTTTTCCGTGTTCATGTTCTTAATTAGAATAGCCTAGTTCAGCTGGAAGGGACCTACAATGACCACCTGGTCCAACTGCCTGACCACTTCAGGGCTGACCAAAAGTTAAAGCATGGCATTAAGGGCATTGTCCAAATGTCTCTTAAACACTGACAGATGTGGGGCATCAACTACCTTTCCAGGAAGCGTATTCCAGGGTTTGACTACCTTCTTGGTAGAGAAATGTTTCCTCGTGGCAAGTTCAAACCTGCCCCGACGGATGCAGCTTGGAGCCATTCCCCCCGGGCCCTAGCCCTGGGTCCCAGGGAGAAGAGATCAGCGCTTCCCTCTCCACTTCCCCTCTGCAGGAAGCTGGAGAGAGCAGTGAGGTCGCCCCTCAGCCTCCTTCTCTCCAAACTAGACAAGCCCAGAGTCCTCAGCTGTTCCTCAGAGGACATGTCTACGAGCCCCTTCATCAGCTTTGGTGCCCTCCTTGGGACACCTTCAGGTACCTTAACATCATTTTAAAGTGGTCCAGTTGATGGGATTGCATCCCCTACAGTATGGGAAGGCAATTAGTACGGCTGTAGCTAATTGTTTCAGGATGTGCTAAGTCAGCATGAATTTCACTTGTACAGACCTTTGCGGAGAGGAAAGCATGGTCTTGAAATGCACTGGCTACCAGTTTGTTTTCAAGTGTAACTCAAAGCACAGGTTTTAGCTCATAAATCCCACGTTGTTTAAAATCCTTGCTACTGAGAGACCGTCTTTTTCTTAAAGCCCTCTGGACAGGGGACATACATGGCAAGGGAGTTTATCTCTAGCCTCGCTCTGCCTGCTGATCTCTCAGATCCATGTTTGGACACATGCGAGGGCCTGTCTCGTCACACTGAGCTTGCATCAAAATGTTGAGATTCTTTACATGAGCAGACATAGTGTGGCAGCTTTCTGCACTCATTGCCCCAGTTTTGCAAATTAATTACAATGCGCGTGGTAGAAAACTGTTTTTCGTAGATTCCTTTATTATTTTTTTTAAAAACTTCCTTTCTATATGCATGATGTCATCAGCAATGTCATCACACTGATATTCTCAGGTGGTGTCAGGAAACAACGCATCACCTCTAGCATCAACTCTAGCATCACCACGACCAAGTGAATGCCTGTGGTACAAAGGCCCTTCTTTATTGACATAGCCTGCAGGCACAGATGAATTGCCAGGAATGTGCAGCAGCTGTGCCCAGGCCAAGGCCACCAAGGGCAGGGACAGCCCCCTGGGCCTCCTGGGCATGGGGACCGCCTCGGGGCCAGCACCCCAAAGGCCCTCCTTCCTTCCTAGGATTCTGGGCAGAGGGGCAGGGGTGGGGCTGTGGTGGGCAGGGCTGTGCATTGGGGGGGCACTGTCAACTCCACATCACAATGCCACGCAGCAGTCACAATGCCCCGGGGCAGTATAAAAGGGGCATCCTCCCGTGTGCCGCTGCCAGAGCTCGCCCACGGGCAGCTCAAAGCCATGTGAGAGTTAAGTTCTGGAGGAGCCGGTGGACTTCCTCGGCAGAGGCTGAGGGAGGAAGAACGGAAGCTGGACGAGCCTGCGAGATGGAGATTCTCTGCTGCAAGGACAGCTCCTGGCGAAGCCATCTTGAAAGCCCATCGGATGGATGGATGGATGGATGAAAATCCTGCTGCAGCCTTGGGGGAACAGACGCAAGCCCCTCAGGAAATGAGAACCACCACCACCACCAACCCCTGGAGGTGCCCGAGGCTATCAGGCCTTTTCTGCTGGATAGCCGTGGCCAGAGCAAGGGAATGCCTTCTCGAGAAGCGCTGCAGAGCTCACCGCCCTCATCCCCCGTGGAGCCAGGGGCGGCAGCCGTAAGAAAGGGGAGGATACAGAGAGGTTGCCAAGGGTTCCCGGTGCTTTGGAGCACCCGGTGGTGTCCCAGCGGACACCCGTGGGAAGGATTCTTGCCCGCAAGGTCGATCAGGCCGGGGGCACTTGGCCACTCTGGGAAGCCCCTGAGATGGCTCCAGGCTGAAGGAGACCAGGGCTTGGGCATCTCTCTCCCGGGAGGCGTGACCAGCCTGCCTGTGGGAGGAGGAGGAGGAGGCCGGTCTTGCTCACGTGCTCAGGGAATAGCCGATCGCCAGCGCCGCTGGGGTCAGGAAGGAATTTTCCCCCGGGGCAGATTGGCACTGGTCCCCGGGGGTTTTTTGCCTTCCTCTGCAGCACTGAGCAGGACCACTTGTTGTCAGGGCTCCTCCCCTCCATTTTGGCTCGGTCACTGCCTGCTGCTCATGCACCACGAAGATGGCCTCTCGTGCCCTGCAGCTGGGGGGAGGAAGGCTTTTTTTTCCCCCCGGTGGGCTAGCAAGTGTCCCCCGGGGGTTTTTTGCCTTCCTCTGTGGCTTTGAGCACGGGCCCCTTGCCAGGCCTGCTTTGGGCCATTTTGGCCAGGTGCCTGCTGCTCATGCTCCACGAAGGTGGCCCTCGTGCCCCGCATCCGGGGGGAGGAAGCTTTCTAGACCCCAGGGCGGGCCCCAAGGGAGGCCGCCGGGGCTTGCTTCTTGTCCTCTGTAGCATTGAGCAGAGCCCCATGGCGGGGCTCCTCTGGCCCCTTTCGGCTAGGGTCTTGCCTGCTGCTCTTGCACCTCCAAGGTGCCACTCTCTCGGCCCCTGGCTCTCTTGGTCTCTCTTGTCTGGTGCAGCTTCCTAGCGGGAGCGAGCTCTGCTCTTCCCTTGGCTCCCTTTCCCCAGGGGTTCTTGCTGCTGCAAAAGAGCCCGTGTTTTTGGAAGGGCTCCAGCCTTGCTGCACCACCAGCAGCAGCTGCCACTTGGCAGCTCTCCCTGCGGGCAATCCAAGCGCAGGGCAGGCGCGAGCGCGCTTTTCGCGCATCGCTGGCCGAGAAGCACAGCGCAGCAAGCTTTGGAAAGCCAAAAGTATGCTTTTGCCATTGGTGGGCACCATACTTTGGAAAATATCCCACGGTACCACACACCACCTCTCTTCTTCTGCTTCGTCTCCTTCTTCTTTTGTGTGTGGTCGGTCCTGATTCTCATTCTTCACGGTCGCTCTCTTCAGGAAACAGGGACTGCTTGGCCTGCATTGCTGCTGCTGCTTTCTGCAGGTCCGTGCCTTGCCTTTGCCAGACTGCAAGGGATGTTTTTTCAATCGAAACTGAAGAATGCATCGGCCTGTTCCTGGCTATGTGTGCGCATTGTCTTAATGATTGTGAATATTGGCTCTGAAAAGATTCAGGAAAATAAAATAAAATGCTGTTTCCACTTGCACCCTTTGTGTGATGTGTCCTTGAAAGTGTTTTTGGAGCTGAAACCCCCCTGGCATTTCAGGCAAATAACAATCTCATTGTCACGCGGCTCATGGTAAGCGCATAGAATAAAATAGAGAAGAGTGATGCTATGTTATGGTGGGAAGAGCTGTGACCTAGGTCTTGAGGGCTCCATCCAGGAGAGGGGCTCTCTGCAGTGCAGGTCCCAGGCCCATCCAGGAGACAGGGGCAGAGACGGCCACACCTACAGGATGGCTCAGGCAGGGACTGAAGGGCCCAGGCTGAGCTGAGACACGTCGCCGGGGCCCTTGGCCGGAGACGGTGTGGGTGGGGGTCCCGGGGGAGGCCGGTCCCAGCCATTGAGGCCTATGAGCCCCCCCAGGACCCTGACAGGAGGAGACCTGCACTGCTCAGATGCTCTCCTGTAGACATCGATGGTTGGCCACGCTGGAGACAGAGTCTTGGGCCAGAGGGACCCTCTCTCTGATGGAGTACTGTTGTTCTCAGGCTCTTGCGTTTTAGCAGGCTGGGTTGTTTAGCTTTCTGCTCTCATTGCCACAGTTTTGCAAACTAATGACCACGCGTGTGCTAGAAGACTGTTTTTCATAGTTTCTTTCATTTATTAAGGGGAAAAAAAAAAGTTCCTTTCTATCTGAATGACGTCATCAGTAATGTTACCACACTGGCATTCTCAGGTGGGCATCTAAAAAGCAAAGGCTTCAGTCCTCCTGGGCAGCTATCGTACGGGCGCTTAGGGCCTCGTAAAGAGAGATAGTTGCCTTTTAGTGTCGGATGGCCACCTGGCCAGCCACCTCCTCACCCCTATCAGTCTTCCCAGCAACAACCTTCCTCTTCACTAAATGCCTGCACAGGTCATTTCAAAAATCGTCAGCAACTGTCAGTCACACTCCTGGAGACTAAAGCAGATCCCCGCAGACAGCAGTGCCACCAACTGTGTCGCCCTGACCCGCCAGGGTTGCCTCTCCTGTAGCTTTTGCAACGCCTGGGCTGCTTTGGCACTTTCACCAAGGAAACCTCCAAAATGGAAGCTGGCTTCATGCCAGCTGGGACTGTTTGCTTCCCTAGGAGGCAGACAGCCACTTGGAAATTGACTGGGCTGACAGCACCAGCTTCGTGTTCAGAGCCCACCCAGGCAGCCCGTCTGGTGCTCTGCGGGCCGGTGGGGGGCTGGATCTGCTGGCCGCGACTGCCTGGAGCTGGACTCCAGCAGGCTACCGCTGGGCTAACACATCTCTCAGGCTCCACCCTTGATGCTTGGCTGTCATCAGCTGGAGGAAAGAGTGACGTTCATGGTCAGGTCTTTTGAATTTGAATTGCAGAAAAGCATCGCCCAAGAAACGTAGGTTTCCTTGTCCACATCATCTTCTGGATTCCATGGCGTCCCTGAGGCAGAAAAGGCCCTGTCTCATGCTATGCTTCCACGGCCCTGTCGCGTGAAAGGGTACAAGTCTGACGTGTGGCTGAGGGAGGCCCTCCCGTTGAGTCACGAGTTTCAGAAAGGACCCCCTTGCTTTCTAAACTCCTTCTCAGAGAGGAGCCTAGGTGTGGCTAGGTCCAGTCTTAGTCCCAGACTTGGTCAACGGTTTATGTCTAAAGGATTATGTGTGTAGCCACTTATCAGAGTCAACGTTTGCCTGTCAGAGCCCCACTAAGGACTTTCACTGAAACAGTTTCGCAAAGTTGAAAAGAAAAATAGGTAATTTATTGGAGCGACAGATATAAAAGTTTGGAATTGCCGTTGATAAATGCACTTACTGCAACAATTTTGAGCTCAAGTTAATAGTTCAGCGCTTTTGTTAATGATAGTTTTCCCCGGGGGTAACATCCGACATAATCGGAGGCGCAAGAGGCGTCCGTGCTTGGGGAGGAGAGAGGTCCAGGCCCGTCGACCCGTCTGGATAGTTGGAGTTCTCGTCCTCAAAAAAGGGGATTCTAAATGCCGGATTTATACTTTTGGCGAAGTGGGACTAAGTCAGGTATTGTGTGTCGATTGGCCCTTAACAAGGCTTGTTGTGCAGTTGATCGGGCCTGGGGGGGGAAGTGGTGGAGAACAAAGGCATTCAGTGTAGAGGAGCGGTGGTCTGTTTAGTTTTACCAAAGTAACGTCAAGCTGTGAAGGCTCCCCCTCACCCCAGGCGTCACTTAGTTGATTAAGGAGTAGACCCGTCAGGCGCTGCATCTTGTTAAGATGAACAAATTGCTCATCTCCTGCCCCTGTTCAGGTCCAGTGCCTGTCAGTGCAAGATAAGCAAGTTGCTCAATCCCTGCTCTCGCCCAAGCTGGACTCCCCCAGGGCCCCTTCTGCTGGCCCATAATGGCCCTGTATTTGGCACCAACAAGCCTGGACAAGTCCGGCATCCGATATTATCCACCCTGTGACTTTAGTCACAACTCGCCAAGAGGGACATCATGTAATTTGGATTTAGGCGGGTTGAGGGGTCCACCTCTCTCTCCCGTGTTTTCATTCTCATAATTTTCACTAGGTGATGGTACTGAAGGGACATATTCAGTATCACAGGCTTGAAGCATCCTGACTTGTGCAGTTACAGCTCTAATTATCATAGTTTTCACACATGACACTCCAATTCCAACAATAACAATCGTTATGATAAACACTAATGCATACTGGATTAGATTCTTTATCTATTCACTCATTTTTAATCCAAAGCAACTGAAAACTTTTGAAATCCACCCGGTCCACTGCCTGTCTCCTGGTTTTATTTTCTCACGGAGTTCGCAGGTCTGGTCTGCAATTTTTCTCATCTCATCCATCGCTTTGTGCAACGTAACAGACACATTTGGATTGACACACAACAAGTTTCATCGGGATAGGTGTTATTTAGCCACCCACAAACGCCGTTCTCCTTCAGTAGTAGTATATCCAAGGCCCATCGATTTTGTAAGGTCATCTGTGAGGTTGCTTGTAGCTGGGTGTTGCTAGCCTCGATGGCAGTTCGTGTCCAACTAGCAAGAGTCTCTACTTGCCACGTTAGATTTTCTATAGAAAGTCGATTGTTAACTATTACTGTCCAGTGACCCCAGAATGCTTTCATGGCTAAATTTATCCTCATTCCCGGTGTATAATAACTTGGCCATGGCGTGGGGGGTAATACGTTTCTCTTTGTTCTGTACCCTCTTACTTTCGTCAACGATTGAGTGTAATTAAAAGCTATTGTAGGACATAAACTTGGAAGTCCTAAAGTGCGTTCCAACCCATCCCAACAGGGTTGAATGTAGTCCGAAATCAGTCCATCAGAACATACCCATATGGTCTCAGGTGGTGCATTAGAGTGGTACATGTACTGTTTTCTACTACGCTACGCGTGGAGTGTCCATTCCTATAATGTCTCGTAGGGATTCTACATTTACCAGAATTGTACACTGACCAGATGGTGACATTTCCAGGAGTCACCTCCTTTTTACACTCTGGTGCTGGCCCAGGGATTGGAGCACTATAATTATGGCACAGACGTATACTTCTTAAGGCATGATAGAGGTCTGAGGCAAACCATACCCATAGATAATCATCAATATTGGAGCAATTTATTTTGTTGGTACAATTCCATAACCTGTCTGGTCCCAATGGCGTGGTATATTGGGGTCTCCTCACCCATTGTTTAAAACATTTTTTGTGATCAGTGGTGGTCCATATGCGAGATAAATTATTAGATTGTGGGCCACAGTCGGATCCATACTTAGAGGGAAACTCAATACACCATTCAGCTTCTACTGGGACTTTATAATGGAATGTAATAGGCAAACCCCAGAACGGCCGAGGAGGCTGATTAAGCCAAGGTACCTCAGTGCAACTGATATTTGCAGGTACATTGTTATTATCAGCTGCTCTGCGCGGGTTTATCCAAGGATTCTGTGGCCAATATTGCATAGTGCAATTGGTACCCCATATATTGCTAAGGTTAAGGCCCAAGGGATATGTATAGTTTAAAGAAGTAGCATTTTCTACATTCATCCATGTTAAGTCTTGTATTAGAGTGTCATTTCTGTTCCACAGATCAGACGGTGCTCCACTTAGGTCAAGAGGAATCACCATAAAAGGGAGTCCCTCCGCAGGGGTTGTTGGCATCATTAAGCAAGTAGTACCCTGAGTCCACTCCATTGTCCTAAAAAATCCTTGCTTTAGCTTAAAAGCAGTGTTGTCCCGTAACATCTCTAAGGTTCTTTTACTTCTTCGATCGTAGTCTCTATGGATCACACACACAATTACTATAGCTAACACGTACATATATATTAAACTTATCCTAAAACTACTTACACATAATAGGCTCATAATCAAAACTTTGGTTGCCACTTAACAGTAAATAGTACAAACAGAACAGCAGTAATGATAAACACAGTGAAGCCTGGAATATATTCCAAACCAACATTTGACTAAACACACAAATTATTTCAACTATGGCCCCAAACAATATCACAGTTTTGTTAACCATGGCCATATTAAAATTTTGGTTTCCAGATAAGTATGAGAATTAGAAATAGAAATACACAACAAATAAAAATCAGTAGCCCTTGGGGGCGCTCTAGATTGGTGTAGGGGAGTCCGTGATCCCAGGTGCAATTTCCTGTCATTCAGAGTACCTGTGAACACAAAAGAAGTGCTCGGTCTTGATTTAACCGGCAGATATTAGGTTAGAAGGTGGGTACTATCCACCTAGTGCTGATTCGATGGAGTTTTCCCGAACTGTCTTTCGCTTTCCAAGCATAAAGATTCTTTGGAGTTGTTAGTACCATTGCCACTGGCCCAATGTGAGGCATTTTAACCAGCACAGGCTGGCCTGCATAAAAGCCGGTAGGGTATTCCCCAGGTTTTACATCTGCCTTTGGCACTAAAGTTGTGGCAGAAGCACAAAAAGCTTTCATCTTCGGGCAACCGTCTCCACTCCATCTATTGTTTAATTGATAGATGGCACTGGACAGTCGTAGATGCCATCCAGATTCATGAGTTTTAGCAAGTCGCTTGACCAAGCCATTTGTTCGCTCCACAATACCATTGGCTTGGGGGTAGTAAGGAGTATGGAATACCCACCAGATGCCTTCTTCCTTTGCCCAGTCTTGTACTACTGTAGCTGAAAAATGTGACCCGTTATCACTTTGAATCTCTTCAGGAAGAGATTCCTTCACACTGTGGACTGTGTTTTCACCAGTGGCAGCTGTGACAGCTGTAGCCATGGTAACTCCTGAAATGACTTCCATTCCCACCAGTATGTGTTTTTTACCCCTTGCGGGTCGTAGTGGGCCAATGTAGTCGATCTGCCAGGTGTGCCACAGTGTTTTCTTGTCCCGGATATGCAGGGGAGGTGCTTTACTTGGATGATCTTTGTTAAGTCGCAGACGACATTGTGAACAGGCAGTTACTACTTGCTCACACAGCTTTACCGATATGGGCCATCCTCGGGCTATACCTTCTCGATACAAATCGGCTCGCCCAGCGTGGCCTCGTTTTATGCGCAACCATTCAAGCAAGCGTTCCCATTCATGCTCATTACTCACGACATCAATTTTCTGTAGTCGTGTGAGGCTATCAACTTGTTGATTGAACTGGGCAGCGATAGAAGCTGATCGATCATGTCCTTTCACCCATCCGATATGCAGCAGCCTTTGTTCTCCTATTTCTAGCAATTGTTTCCAACTGTCAGTTTGCCAGACTGGGACTCTATTTACCTGCCAGTCATTGACTGCCCAGTGGCCTACCCACTCTGTGGCTCCTTTAAAAACAGCATATGAGTCGGTATAGATAATGGCTGGCACCATGTCGGGCGGCTAGTAGGACTGCCCTAAGCTCCCCTACTTGTGCACTTCCTTTACCCGTTTTGCTTAACTTTTCCCCCGTGGCCACTTCCAGTGCCACGGCCTTATAATTCCACTCATTGTTTTGCCTGTAAGGTGATGCATCAGTGAACCATACCCCTTTAAGGTCACTGCCTTCTTTCAGAGGAGGCGCCTCCTGAATTGGAGATGGTTTGCTTGGTGGAGTTTGGAATAACAATGTGCTGTCTATATCTTTCTGCAATTTAGATACTTTAATGCTGCCTTCTGTACTAGGCATGATGTCATTGATACTTTCCAGGTAGGCGTACCATTTACGGACTGTAGGCTTCTGGGCAATGCCTGCAGGTGGTGCCGTACCCTTCCGAACTATATCCAGAAGACGGAAAGGTCCCTGAATGATCACACTCTGTCCTTTTCTTATCCGTTCCACTTTTTTCACTGCTCGCACTAAAGATAGCAAGCCTTTTTCAAGGTCTGAATATCTCATTTTGGTGTCATTGAAAGAATGGGAGCTAAACTCTAGCGGTCTCTCTGGCCCTTCTGGTCCCTTTGCCATAGGTTACAATAGGAACCATGTTCACTGAATCCCCACTCTACATGGATAGGGTCAGTCGGGTGTAAGGGGCCTAGCTGTTGAAATAGTCTCAGTTCTCTTATTAACAATTCTAACGCAGTCTCGTGCTGTTTAGTCCATTCCCATGATTTACCTTTTCTGAGCAGATTGTATAAGGGACGGGCAATAATAGAAAAACCAGGGATATGTTTGCGCCAATAGCCTAAGGTTCCCAGAACTTGCTGTAACTCCTTTATGCTAGATGGGTTCTGCCCATGCTCTATTTTTTCCAGGGTGTCAGGGGGAATAGAGGCGGCTCCTTTAATCCACCAAACTCCCAGGAACTTAACCTCCTGGGCAGGTCCCTGACACTTGGATGGGGGAATGTCTGGTCCCAAAGTTATCAATTTTTCTTGTATACCTTCCATGGTATGCCTGACTTCCTCTGAGTTTTCTCCTCCTATCAGTATGTCATCAATATATTGATATATCGTGATACCCTGTGGGCTGGGAATTTCTGATAAAACCTTCACCAAAGCATTGTGAGCAATGGTGGGGGAGTGTTTATATCCCTGAGGCAGCCTATTAAAGGTGTACTGTATCCCTTTCCAAGTAAAAGCGAATTGGGCTTTATCATGTTCCTGGAGTGGGATCATAAAGAACGTATCTTTGACATCTAAAGTTGCCATCCATGGGTGCGATGCTCCCTGAATTTGGGTTACTAATTCTGCAATGTTTGGTACGGCTGCTGTTAAAGGTGCAGTATTGGCATTCAATCGCCTCTAATCAAGTGTAAGCCGCCGCTGTCCATTTGGCTTTTTTACTGGCCAGACAGGAGAATTATAGGGGGAGTGTGTGCGAGTGATAATACCTCTTTTTTCTAAATCTGTTACCACCCCGTCAATGCCCGAATGTGCGGCTGCTGGCAGGGGGTACTGCTTTACATTAGTAATTCTTGATGGGGGTAGAGGTATAGACAGCTCTAATAAGTTTATAGCTTTAGTTTCATCCTCTTCAAGCCATGCTATTTCTCCATCACCTCGTCCAGCGAAACTCCAGACTGACCCATCGGGGAGTTTCCACACTCTGCCGTACAACACATCAAATCCCAATATGTTGGTGTTTGCAGCACCGACCAGTACTTCAGTGCGGGTCAATTTTCTCTCGCCTGGGAGCCACAAGGCAATTTTTGCTGTGGGGCATTCCTCTACGAGTCCATCAATCCCTGTAAATTTTACCTTACGGCGACCGGGTTTCACATTTAGGCATTCCACGGTCTCCTTGGTGACTACTGACATTTGAGCACCCGTATCAATGAGGAAATATGTAAAAATTCTCCTTGGTCCTACTGGAAGAGCAATGACAGGTTTGTGATGTTTATCAAAGAGCCATTGTATAGTTAGCACTTGCCAGGCAGGGTGGCTCACTGTCCTCCCCGGGGATGCAAGTTTTTTGTTTGAGTATCTACTAAATCAATCAGCTCCTGCTGTGGGGCTGAGGGCAAGGATCTAACAGGAGTCCGGCATCCCACAGGCCCCCATCCTCCCGACCAGCTGAAGCTCTGGCAGAAGAGAGGTCCCCAACATCAGTAAACCCTGCGTGAAGAACTGCAGGGTAGAAAGAGGTAACACGACGTCAGGGGGAGCACCAGGAGTTTCTGCTTCCGACTGGAAACCTTGGAGTAGGCCAATGTTCCTGGAGGCATGAGTAGGTCACAGGGGACAAATTCCCAAATTCTGGGACGAAGGCAGACAAAGACTAAGCAGTTGATGAGCAGCATGGCAGGCCTCCAGAAGAAGGCAACGATTGGAAGGAGCAAGACAAAGGCTGAGAGGGCTTTCAAGAAAGGTATCAAGGATGAAGGCCAAAGGAGGAAAAGAGCTATTAAAGTGCGAGGGAAAATATGGTCAAGAAGACAAAACAATTCAGGCCGCCTTTCCCAGAAGACGACCTCACCGTAAAGAGTGTAGTAGCAAAGGTCCCTTGGTGCATTGGTAAGGAATGCTGAGGAAATCATGCAGGCCCTCTGTGTCTCTGCAGAGTTCATGCAGAGGGAACCAAAGCCCACTCTTTCACCTCTAGCATCACCACGACCAAGCGAATGCCTGTGGTACAAAGGCCCTTCTTTACTGACACAGCCTGAAGGCACAGATGAATTGCCAGGAACGCCCAAGCAGCTGTGCCCAGGGCAAGGCCACCAAGGGCAGGGACAGCTCCCTGGGCAAAGGCCAGCAATGGAAAGGCCTGCTTGGCTGCCTGCCTTCCTTCCTTCCTTCCTAGGATGCTGGGCGGAGGGCAGGGCTGCGGTGGGCGGGGCTGTGCATGGGGGGCCTGAGCACCCCCATGTCACAGTGGCAGCGCCTGGCAACGCAGCAGTCACAATGCCCCGGGGCAGTATAAAAGGGGCATCCTCCCGTGTGCCGCTGCCAGAGCTCGCCCACGGGCAGCTCAAAGCCATGCAAAAGTTCTGGAGGAGCCGGTGGACTTCCTCGGCAGAGGCTGAGGGAGGAAGAACGGAAGCTGGACGAGCCTGCGAGATGGAGATTCTCTGCTGCAAGGACAGCTCCTGGCGAAGCCATCTTGAAAGCCCATCGGATGGATGGATGGATGGATGAAAATCCTGCTGCAGCCTTGGGGGAACAGACGCAAGCCCCTCAGGAAATGAGAACCACCACCACCACCAACCCCTGGAGGTGCCCGAGGCTATCAGGCCTTTTCCGCTGGATAGCCGTGGCCAGAGCAAGGGAATGCCTTCTCGAGAAGCGCTGCAGAGCTCACCGCCCTCATCCCCCGTGGAGCCAGGGGCGGCAGCCGTAAGAAAGGGGAGGATACAGAGAGGTTGCCAAGGGTTCCCGGTGCTTTGGAGCACCCGGTGGTGTCCCAGCGGACACCCGTGGGAAGGATTCTTGCCCGCAAGGTCGATCAGGCCGGGGGCACTTGGCCACTCTGGGAAGCCCCTGAGATGGCTCCAGGCTGAAGGAGACCAGGGCTTGGGCATCTCTCTCCCGGGAGGCGTGACCAGCCTGCCTGTGGGAGGAGGAGGAGGAGGCCGGTCTTGCTCACGTGCTCAGGGAATAGCCGATCGCCAGCGCCGCTGGGGTCAGGAAGGAATTTTCCCCCGGGGCAGATTGGCACTGGTCCCCGGGGGTTTTTTGCCTTCCTCTGCAGCACTGAGCAGGACCACTTGTTGTCAGGGCTCCTCCCCTCCATTTTGGCTCGGTCACTGCCTGCTGCTCATGCACCACGAAGATGGCCTCTCGTGCCCTGCAGCTGGGGGGAGGAAGGCTTTTTTTTCCCCCCGGTGGGCTAGCAAGTGTCCCCCGGGGGTTTTTTGCCTTCCTCTGTGGCTTTGAGCACAGGCCCCTTGCCAGGCCTGCTTTGGGCCATTTTGGCCAGGTGCCTGCTGCTCATGCTCCACGAAGGTGGCCCTCGTGCCCCGCATCCGGGGGGAGGAAGCTTTCTAGACCCCAGGGCGGGCCCCAAGGGAGGCCGCCGGGGCTTGCTTCTTGTCCTCTGTAGCATTGAGCACAGCCCCTTGGCGGGGCTCCTCTGGCCCCTTTCGGCTAGGGTCTTGCCTGCTGCTCTTGCACCTCCAAGGTGCCACTCTCTCGGCCCCTGGCTCTCTTGGTCTCTCTTGTCTGGTGCAGCTTCCTAGCGGGAGCGAGCTCTGCTCTTCCCTTGGCTCCCTTTCCCCAGGGGTTCTTGCTGCTGCAAAAGAGCCCGTGTTTTTGGAAGGGCTCCAGCCTTGCTGCACCACCAGCAGCAGCTGCCACTTGGCAGCTCTCCCTGCGGGCAATCCAAGCGCAGGGCAGGCGCGAGCGCGCTTTTCGCGCATCGCTGGCCGAGAAGCACAGCGCAGCAAGCTTTGGAAAGCCAAAAGTATGCTTTTGCCATTGGTGGGCACCATACTTTGGAAAATATCCCACGGTACCACACACCACCTCTCTTCTTCTGCTTCGTCTCCTTCTTCTTCTTTTGTGTGTGGTCGGTCCTGATTCTCATTCTTCACGGTCGCTCTCTTCAGGAAACAGGGACTGCTTGTCCTGCATTGCTGCTGCTGCTTTCTGCAGGTCCGTGCCTTGCCTTTGCCAGACTGCAAGGGATGTTTTTTCAATCGAAACTGAAGAATGCATCGGCCTGTTCCTGGCTATGTGTGCGCATTGTCTTAATGATTGTGAATATTGGCTCTGAAAAGATTCAGGAAAATAAAATAAAATGCTGTTTCCACTTGCACCCTTTGTGTGATGTGTCCTTGAAAGTGTTTTTGGAGCTGAAACCCCCCTGGCATTTCAGGCAAATAACAATCTCATTGTCACGCGGCTCATGGTAAGCGCATAGAATAAAATAGAGAAGAGTGATGCTATGTTATGGTGGGAAGAGCTGTGACCTAGGTCTTGAGGGCTCCATCCAGGAGAGGGGCTCTCTGCAGTGCAGGTCCCAGGCCCATCCAGGAGACAGGGGCAGAGACGGCCACACCTACAGGATGGCTCAGGCAGGGACTGAAGGGCCCAGGCTGAGCTGAGACACGTCGCCGGGGCCCTTGGCCGGAGACGGTGTGGGTGGGGGTCCCGGGGGAGGCCGGTCCCAGCCATTGAGGCCTATGAGCCCCCCCAGGACCCTGACAGGAGGAGACCTGCACTGCTCAGATGCTCTCCTGTAGACATCGATGGTTGGCCACGCTGGAGACAGAGTCTTGGGCCAGAGGGACCCTCTCTCTGATGGAGTACTGTTGTTCTCAGGCTCTTGCGTTTTAGCAGGCTGGGTTTTTTAGCTTTCTGCTCTCATTGCCACAGTTTTGCAAACTAATGACCACGCGTGTGCTAGAAGACTGTTTTTCATAGTTTCTTTCATTTATTAAGGGGAAAAAAAAAAGTTCCTTTCTATCTGAATGACGTCATCAGTAATGTTACCACACTGGCATTCTCAGGTGGGCATCTAAAAAGCAAAGGCTTCAGTCCTCCTGGGCAGCTATCGTACGGGCGCTTAGGGCCTCGTAAAGAGAGATAGTTGCCTTTTAGTGTCGGATGGCCACCTGGCCAGCCACCTCCTCACCCCTATCAGTCTTCCCAGCAACAACCTTCCTCTTCACTAAATGCCTGCACAGGTCATTTCAAAAATCGTCAGCAACCGTCAGTCACACTCCTGGAGACTAAAGCAGATCCCCGCAGACAGCAGTGCCACCAACTGTGTCGCCCTGACCTGCCAGGGTTGCCTCTCCTGTAGCTTTTGCAACGCCTGGGCTGCTTTGGCACTTTCGCCAAGGAAACCTCCAAAATGGAAGCTGGCTTCATGCCAGCTGGGACTGTTTGCTTCCCTAGGAGGCAGACAGCCACTTGGAAATTGACTGGGCTGACAGCACCAGCTTCGTGTTCAGAGCCCACCCAGGCAGCCCGTCTGGTGCTCTGCGGGCCGGTGGGGGGCTGGATCTGCTGGCCGTGACTGCCTGGAGCTGGACTCCAGCAGGCTACCGCTGGGCTAACACATCTCTCAGGCTCCGCGCTTGATGCTTGGCTGTCATCAGCTGGAGGAAAGAGTGACGTTCATGGTCAGGTCTTTTGAATTTGAATTGCAGAAAAGCATCGCCCAAGAAACGTAGGTTTCCTTGTCCGCATCATCTTCTGGATTCCATGGCGTCCCTGAGGCAGAAAAGGCCCTGTCTCATGCTATGCTTCCACGGCCCTGTCGCGTGAAAGGGTACAAGTCTGACGTGTGGCTGAGGGAGGCCCTCCCGTTGAGTCACGAGGTTCAGAAAGGATCCCCTTGCTTTCTAAACTCCTTCTCAGAGAGGAGCCTAGGTGCGGCTAGGTCCAGTCTTAGTCCCAGACTTGGTCAACGGTTTATGTCTAAAGGATTATGTGTGTAGCCACTTATCAGAGTCAACGTTTGCCTGTCAGAGCCCCACTAAGGACTTTCACTGAAACAGTTTCGCAAAGTTGAAAAGAAAAATAGGTAATTTATTGGAGCGACAGATATAAAAGTTTGGAATTGCCGTTGATAAATGCACTTACTGCAACAATTTTGAGCTCAAGTTAATAGTTCAGCGCTTTTGTTAATGATAGTTTTCCCCGGGGGTAACATCCGACATAATCGGAGGCGCAAGAGGTGTCCGTGCTTGGGGAGGAGAGAGGTCCAGGCCCGTCGACCCGTCTGGATAGTTGGAGTTCTCGTCCTCAAAAAAGGGGATTCTAAATGCCGGATTTATACTTTTGGCGAAGTGGGACTAAGTCAGGTATTGTGTGTCGATTGGCCCTTAACAAGGCTTGTTGTGCAGTTGATCGGGCCTGGGGGGGGAAGTGGTGGAGAACAAAGGCATTCAGTGTAGAGGAGCGGTGGTCTGTTTAGTTTTACCAAAGTAACGTCAAGCTGTGAAGGCTCCCCCTCACCCCAGGCGTCACTTAGTTGATTAAGGAGTAGACCCGTCAGGCGCTGCATCTTGTTAAGATGAACAAATTGCTCATCTCCTGCCCCTGTTCAGGTCCAGTGCCTGTCAGTGCAAGATAAGCAAGTTGCTCAATCCCTGCTCTCGCCCAAGCTGGACTCCCCCAGGGCCCCTTCTGCTGGCCCATAATGGCCCTGTATTTGGCACCAACAAGCCTGGACAAGTCCGGCATCCGATATTATCCACCCTGTGACTTTAGTCACAACTCGCCAAGAGGGACATCATGTAATTTGGATTTAGGCGGGTTGAGGGGTCCACCTCTCTCTCCCGTGTTTTCATTGTCATAATTTTCAATAGGGGATGGTATTAAAGGGACATATTCAGTATCACAGACTTGAAGCATCCTGACTTGTGCAGTTACAGCTCTAATTATCATAGTTTTCACACATGACAATCCAATTCCAACAATAACAATCATTATGATAAACATTCATGCATCCTGGATTAGATTCTGAATCCATCCACTCATTTTTAATCCAAATCAACTGAAAACTTTTGAAATCCACCCAGTCCACTGCCAGTCTCCTGGTTTCATTTTCTCACGGAGTTCGCAGGTCTGGTCTGCAATTTTTCTCATCTCATCCATCGCTTTGTGCAAGGTAACAGACACATTTGGGATTGACACACAACAAGTTTCATTGGGATAGGTGTTATTTAGCCACCCACAAACGCCGTTCTCCTTCAGTAGTAGTATATCCAAGGCCCATCGATTTTGTAAGGTCATCTGTGAGGTTGCTTGTAGCTGGGTGTTGCTAGCCTCGATGGCAGTTCGTGTCCAACTAGCAAGAGTCTCTACTTGCCACGTTAGATTTTCTATAGAAAGTCGATTGTTAACTATTACTGTCCAGTGACCCCAGAATGCTTTCATGGCTAAATTTATCCTCATTCCCGGTGTATAATAACTTGGCCATGGCGTGGGGGGTAATACGTTTCTCTTTGTTCTGTACCCTCTTACTTTCGTCAACGATTGAGTGTAATTAAAAGCTATTGTAGGACATAAACTTGGAAGTCCTAAAGTGCGTTCCAACCCATCCCAACAGGGTTGAATGTAGTCCGAAATCAGTCCATCAGAACATACCCATATGGTCTCAGGTGGTGCATTAGAGTGGTACATGTACTGTTTTCTACTACGCTACGCGTGGAGTGTCCATTCCTATAATGTCTCGTAGGGATTCTACATTTACCAGAATTGTACACTGACCAGATGGTGACATTTCTAGGAGTCACCTCCTTTTTACACTCTGGTGCTGGCCCAGGGATTGGAGCACTATAATTATGGCACAGACGTATACTTCTTAAGGCATGATAGAGGTCTGAGGCAAACCATACCCATAGATAATCATCAATATTGGAGCAATTTATTTTGTTGGTACAATTCCATAACCTGTCTGGTCCCAATGGCGTGGTATATTGGGGTCTCCTCACCCATTGTTTAAAACATTTTTTGTGATCAGTGGTGGTCCATATGTGAGATAAATTATTAGATTGTGGGCCACAGTCGGATCCATACTTAGAGGGAAACTCAATACACCATTCAGCTTCTACTGGGACTTTATAATGGAATGTAATAGGCAAACCCCAGAACGGCCGAGGAGGCTGATTAAGCCAAGGTACCTCAGTGCAACTGATATTTGCAGGTACATTGTTATTATCAGCTGCTCTGCGCGGGTTTATCCAAGGATTCTGTGGCCAATATTGCATAGTGCAATTGGTACCCCATATATTGCTAAGGTTAAGGCCCAAGGGATATGTATAGTTTAAAGAAGTAGCATTTTCTACATTCATCCATGTTAAGTCTTGTATTAGAGTGTCATTTCTGTTCCACAGATCAGACGGTGCTCCACTTAGGTCAAGAGGAATCACCATAAAAGGGAGTCCCTCCGCAGGGGTTGTTGGCATCATTAAGCAAGTAGTACCCTGAGTCCACTCCATTGTCCTAAAAAATCCTTGCTTTAGCTTAAAAGCAGTGTTGTCCCGTAACATCTCTAAGGTTCTTTTACTTCTTCGATCGTAGTCTCTATGGATCACACACACAATTACTATAGCTAACACGTACATATATATTAAACTTATCCTAAAACTACTTACACATAATAGGCTCATAATCAAAACTTTGGTTGCCACTTAACAGTAAATAGTACAAACAGAACAGCAGTAATGATAAACACAGTGAAGCCTGGAATATATTCCAAACCAACATTTGACTAAACACACAAATTATTTCAACTATGGCCCCAAACAATATCACAGTTTTGTTAACCATGGCCATATTAAAATTTTGGTTTCCAGATAAGTATGAGAATTAGAAATAGAAATACACAACAAATAAAAATCAGTAGCCCTTGGGGGCGCTCTAGATTGGTGTAGGGGAGTCCGTGATCCCAGGTGCAATTTCCTGTCATTCGGAGTACCTGTGAACACAAAAGAAGTGCTCGGTCTTGATTTAACCGGCAGATATTAGGTTAGAAGGTGGGTACTATCCACCTAGTGCTGATTCGACGGAGTTTTCCCGAACTGTCTTTCGCTTTCCAAGCATAAAGATTCTTTGGAGTTGTTAGTACCATTGCCACTGGCCCAATGTGAGGCATTTTAACCAGCACAGGCTGGCCTGCATAAAAGCCGGTAGGGTATTCCCCAGGTTTTACATCTGCCTTTGGCACTAAAGTTGTGGCAGAAGCACAAAAAGCTTTCATCTTCGGGCAACCGTCTCCACTCCATCTATTGTTTAATTGATAGATGGCACTGGACAGTCGTAGATGCCATCCAGATTCATGAGTTTTAGCAAGTCGCTTGACCAAGCCATTTGTTCGCTCCACAATACCATTGGCTTGGGGGTAGTAAGGAGTATGGAATACCCACCGGATGCCTTCTTCCTTTGCCCAGTCTTGTACTACTGTAGCTGAAAAATGTGACCCGTTATCACTTTGAATCTCTTCAGGAAGAGATTCCTTCACACTGTGGACTGTGTTTTCACCAGTGGCAGCTGTGACAGCTGTAGCCATGGTAACTCCTGAAATGACTTCCATTCCCACCAGTATGTGTTTTTTACCCCTTGCGGGTCGTAGTGGGCCAATGTAGTCGATCTGCCAGGTGTGCCACAGTGTTTTCTTGTCCCGGATATGCAGGGGAGGTGCTTTACTTGGATGATCTTTGTTAAGTCGCAGACGACATTGTGAACAGGCAGTTACTACTTGCTCACACAGCTTTACCGATATGGGCCATCCTCGGGCTATACCTTCTCGATACAAATCGGCTCGCCCAGCGTGGCCTCGTTTTATGCGCAACCATTCAAGCAAGCGTTCCCATTCATGCTCATTACTCACGACATCAATTTTCTGTAGTCGTGTGAGGCTATCAACTTGTTGATTGAACTGGGCAGCGATAGAAGCTGATCGATCATGTCCTTTCACCCATCCGATATGCAGCAGCCTTTGTTCTCCTATTTCTAGCAATTGTTTCCAACTGTCAGTTTGCCAGACTGGGACTCTATTTACCTGCCAGTCATTGACTGCCCAGTGGCCTACCCACTCTGTGGCTCCTTTAAAAACAGCATATGAGTCGGTATAGATAATGGCTGGCACCATGTCGGGCGGCTAGTAGGACTGCCCTAAGCTCCCCTACTTGTGCACTTCCTTTACCCGTTTTGCTTAACTTTTCCCCCGTGGCCACTTCCAGTGCCACGGCCTTATAATTCCACTCATTGTTTTGCCTGTAAGGTGATGCATCAGTGAACCATACCCCTTTAAGGTCACTGCCTTCTTTCAGAGGAGGCGCCTCCTGAATTGGAGATGGTTTGCTTGGTGGAGTTTGGAATAACAATGTGCTGTCTATATCTTTCTGCAATTTAGATACTTTAATGCTGCCTTCTGTACTAGGCATGATGTCATTGATACTTTCCAGGTAGGCGTACCATTTACGGACTGTAGGCTTCTGGGCAATGCCTGCAGGTGGTGCCGTACCCTTCCGAACTATATCCAGAAGACGGAAAGGTCCCTGAATGATCACACTCTGTCCTTTTCTTATCCGTTCCACTTTTTTCACTGCTCGCACTAAAGATAGCAAGCCTTTTTCAAGGTCTGAATATCTCATTTTGGTGTCATTGAAAGAATGGGAGCTAAACTCTAGCGGTCTCTCTGGCCCTTCTGGTCCCTTTGCCATAGGTTACAATAGGAACCATGTTCACTGAATCCCCACTCTACATGGATAGGGTCAGTCGGGTGTAAGGGGCCTAGCTGTTGAAATAGTCTCAGTTCTCTTATTAACAATTCTAACGCAGTCTCGTGCTGTTTAGTCCATTCCCATGATTTACCTTTTCTGAGCAGATTGTATAAGGGACGGGCAATAATAGAAAAACCAGGGATATGTTTGCGCCAATAGCCTAAGGTTCCCAGAACTTGCTGTAACTCCTTTATGCTAGATGGGTTCTGCCCATGCTCTATTTTTTCCAGGGTGTCAGGGGGAATAGAGGCGGCTCCTTTAATCCACCAAACTCCCAGGAACTTAACCTCCTGGGCAGGTCCCTGACACTTGGATGGGGGAATGTCTGGTCCCAAAGTTATCAATTTTTCTTGTATACCTTCCATGGTATGCCTGACTTCCTCTGAGTTTTCTCCTCCTATCAGTATGTCATCAATATATTGATATATCGTGATACCCTGTGGGCTGGGAATTTCTGATAAAACCTTCACCAAAGCATTGTGAGCAATGGTGGGGGAGTGTTTATATCCCTGAGGCAGCCTATTAAAGGTGTACTGTATCCCTTTCCAAGTAAAAGCGAATTGGGCTTTATCATGTTCCTGGAGTGGGATCATAAAGAACGTATCTTTGACATCTAAAGTTGCCATCCATGGGTGCGATGCTCCCTGAATTTGGGTTACTAATTCTGCAATGTTTGGTACGGCTGCTGTTAAAGGTGCAGTATTGGCATTCAATCGCCTCTAATCAAGTGTAAGCCGCCGCTGTCCATTTGGCTTTTTTACTGGCCAGACAGGAGAATTATAGGGGGAGTGTGTGCGAGTGATAATACCTCTTTTTTCTAAATCTGTTACCACCCCGTCAATGCCCGAATGTGCGGCTGCTGGCAGGGGGTACTGCTTTACATTAGTAATTCTTGATGGGGGTAGAGGTATAGACAGCTCTAATAAGTTTATAGCTTTAGTTTCATCCTCTTCAAGCCATGCTATTTCTCCATCACCTCGTCCAGCGAAACTCCAGACTGACCCATCGGGGAGTTTCCACACTCTGCCGTACAACACATCAAATCCCAATATGTTGGTGTTTGCAGCACCGACCAGTACTTCAGTGCGGGTCAATTTTCTCTCGCCTGGGAGCCACAAGGCAATTTTTGCTGTGGGGCATTCCTCTACGAGTCCATCAATCCCTGTAAATTTTACCTTACGGCGACCGGGTTTCACATTTAGGCATTCCACGGTCTCCTTGGTGACTACTGACATTTGAGCACCCGTATCAATGAGGAAATATGTAAAAATTCTCCTTGGTCCTACTGGAAGAGCAATGACAGGTTTGTGATGTTTATCAAAGAGCCATTGTATAGTTAGCACTTGCCAGGCAGGGTGGCTCACTGTCCTCCCCGGGGATGCAAGTTTTTTGTTTGAGTATCTACTAAATCAATCAGCTCCTGCTGTGGGGCTGAGGGCAAGGATCTAACAGGAGTCCGGCATCCCACAGGCCCCCATCCTCCCGACCAGCTGAAGCTCTGGCAGAAGAGAGGTCCCCAACATCAGTAAACCCTGCGTGAAGAACTGCAGGGTAGAAAGAGGTAACACGACGTCAGGGGGAGCACCAGGAGTTTCTGCTTCCGACTGGAAACCTTGGAGTAGGCCAATGTTCCTGGAGGCATGAGTAGGTCACAGGGGACAAATTCCCAAATTCTGGGACGAAGGCAGACAAAGACTAAGCAGTTGATGAGCAGCATGGCAGGCCTCCAGAAGAAGGCAACGATTGGAAGGAGCAAGACAAAGGCTGAGAGGGCTTTCAAGAAAGGTATCAAGGATGAAGGCCAAAGGAGGAAAAGAGCTATTAAAGTGCGAGGGAAAATATGGTCAAGAAGACAAAACAATTCAGGCCGCCTTTCCCAGAAGACGACCTCACCGTAAAGAGTGTAGTAGCAAAGGTCCCTTGGTGCATTGGTAAGGAATGCTGAGGAAATCATGCAGGCCCTCTGTGTCTCTGCAGAGTTCATGCAGAGGGAACCAAAGCCCCCTCTTTCACCTCTAGCATCACCACGACCAAGCGAATGCCTGTGGTACAAAGGCCCTTCTTTACTGACACAGCCTGAAGGCACAGATGAATTGCCAGGAACGCCCAAGCAGCTGTGCCCAGGGCAAGGCCACCAAGGGCAGGGACAGCTCCCTGGGCAAAGGCCAGCAATGGAAAGGCCTGCTTGGCTGCCTGCCTTCCTTCCTTCCTTCCTAGGATGCTGGGCGGAGGGCAGGGCTGCGGTGGGCGGGGCTGTGCATGGGGGGCCTGAGCACCCCCATGTCACAGTGGCAGCGCCTGGCAACGCAGCAGTCACAATGCCCCGGGGCAGTATAAAAGGGGCATCCTCCCGTGTGCCGCTGCCAGAGCTCGCCCACGGGCAGCTCAAAGCCATGCAAAAGTTCTGGAGGAGCCGGTGGACTTCCTCGGCAGAGGCTGAGGGAGGAAGAACGGAAGCTGGACGAGCCTGCGAGATGGAGATTCTCTGCTGCAAGGACAGCTCCTGGCGAAGCCATCTTGAAAGCCCATCGGATGGATGGATGGATGGATGAAAATCCTGCTGCAGCCTTGGGGGAACAGACGCAAGCCCCTCAGGAAATGAGAACCACCACCACCACCAACCCCTGGAGGTGCCCGAGGCTATCAGGCCTTTTCTGCTGGATAGCCGTGGCCAGAGCAAGGGAATGCCTTCTCGAGAAGCGCTGCAGAGCTCACCGCCCTCATCCCCCGTGGAGCCAGGGGCGGCAGCCGTAAGAAAGGGGAGGATACAGAGAGGTTGCCAAGGGTTCCCGGTGCTTTGGAGCACCCGGTGGTGTCCCAGCGGACACCCGTGGGAAGGATTCTTGCCCGCAAGGTCGATCAGGCCGGGGGCACTTGGCCACTCTGGGAAGCCCCTGAGATGGCTCCAGGCTGAAGGAGACCAGGGCTTGGGCATCTCTCTCCCGGGAGGCATGACCAGCCTGCCTGTGGGAGGAGGAGGAGGAGGCCGGTCTTGCTCACGTGCTCAGGGAATAGCCGATCGCCAGCGCCACTGGGGTCAGGAAGGAATTTTCCCCCGGGGCAGATTGGCACTGGTCCCCGGGGGTTTTTTGCCTTCCTCTGCAGCACTGAGCAGGACCACTTGTTGTCAGGGCTCCTCCCCTCCATTTTGGCTCGGTCACTGCCTGCTGCTCATGCACCACGAAGATGGCCTCTCGTGCCCTGCAGCTGGGGGGAGGAAGGCTTTTTTTTCCCCCCCGGTGGGCTAGCAAGTGTCCCCCGGGGGTTTTTTGCCTTCCTCTGTGGCTTTGAGCACGGGCCCCTTGCCAGGCCTGCTTTGGGCCATTTTGGCCAGGTGCCTGCTGCTCATGCTCCACGAAGGTGGCCCTCGTGCCCCGCATCCGGGGGGAGGAAGCTTTCTAGACCCCAGGGCGGGCCCCAAGGGAGGCCCCCGGGGCTTGCTTCTTGTCCTCTGTAGCATTGAGCACAGCCCCTTGGCGGGGCTCCTCTGGCCCCTTTCGGCTAGGGTCTTGCCTGCTGCTCTTGCACCTCCAAGGTGCCACTCTCTCGGCCCCTGGCTCTCTTGGTCTCTCTTGTCTGGTGCAGCTTCCTAGCGGGAGCGAGCTCTGCTCTTCCCTTGGCTCCCTTTCCCCAGGGGTTCTTGCTGCTGCAAAAGAGCCCGTGTTTTTGGAAGGGCTCCAGCCTTGCTGCACCACCAGCAGCAGCTGCCACTTGGCAGCTCTCCCTGCGGGCAATCCAAGCGCAGGGCAGGCGCGAGCGCGCTTTTCGCGCATCGCTGGCCGAGAAGCACAGCGCAGCAAGCTTTGGAAAGCCAAAAGTATGCTTTTGCCATTGGTGGGCACCATACTTTGGAAAATATCCCACGGTACCACACACCACCTCTCTTCTTCTGCTTCGTTTCCTTCTTCTTCTTTTGTGTGTGGTCGGTCCTGATTCTCATTCTTCACGCTCGCTCTCTTCAGGAAACAGGGACTGCTTGGCCTGCATTGCTGCTGCTGCTTTCTGCAGGTCCGTGCCTTGCCTTTGCCAGACTGCAAGGGATGTTTTTTCAATCGAAACTGAAGAATGCATCGGCCTGTTCCTGGCTATGTGTGCGCATTGTCTTAATGATTGTGAATATTGGCTCTGAAAAGATTCAGGAAAATAAAATAAAATGCTGTTTCCACTTGCACCCTTTGTGTGATGTGTCCTTGAAAGTGTTTTTGGAGCTGAAACCCCCCTGGCATTTCAGGCAAATAACAATCTCATTGTCACGCGGCTCATGGTAAGCGCATAGAATAAAATAGAGAAGAGTGATGCTATGTTATGGTGGGAAGAGCTGTGACCTAGGTCTTGAGGGCTCCATCCAGGAGAGGGGCTCTCTGCAGTGCAGGTCCCAGGCCCATCCAGGAGACAGGGGCAGAGACGGCCACACCTACAGGATGGCTCAGGCAGGGACTGAAGGGCCCAGGCTGAGCTGAGACACGTTGCCGGGGCCCTTGGCCGGAGACGGTGTGGGTGGGGGTCCCGGGGGAGGCCGGTCCCAGCCATTGAGGCCTATGAGCCCCCCCAGGACCCTGACAGGAGGAGACCTGCACTGCTCAGATGCTCTCCTGTAGACATCGATGGTTGGCCACGCTGGAGACAGAGTCTTGGGCCAGAGGGACCCTCTCTCTGATGGAGTACTGTTGTTCTCAGGCTCTTGTGTTTTAGCAGGCTGGGTTTTTTAGCTTTCTGCTCTCATTGCCACAGTTTTGCAAACTAATGACCACGCGTGTGCTAGAAGACTGTTTTTCATAGTTTCTTTCATTTATTAAGGGGAAAAAAAAAAGTTCCTTTCTATCTGAATGACGTCATCAGTAATGTTACCACACTGGCATTCTCAGGTGGGCATCTAAAAAGCAAAGGCTTCAGTCCTCCTGGGCAGCTATCGTACGGGCGCTTAGGGCCTCGTAAAGAGAGGCTGTTGCCTTTTAGTGTCGGATGGCCACCTGGCCAGCCACCTCCTCACCCCTATCAGTCTTCCCAGCAACAACCTTCCTCTTCACTAAATGCCTGCACAGGTCATTTCAAAAATCGTCAGCAACCGTCAGTCACACTCCTGGAGACTAAAGCAGATCCCCGCAGACAGCAGTGCCACCAACTGTGTCGCCCTGACCTGCCAGGGTTGCCTCTCCTGTAGCTTTTGCAACGCCTGGGCTGCTTTGGCACTTTCGCCAAGGAAACCTCCAAAATGGAAGCTGGCTTCATGCCAGCTGGGACTGTTTGCTTCCCTAGGAGGCAGACAGCCACTTGGAAATTGACTGGGCTGACAGCACCAGCTTCGTGTTCAGAGCCCACCCAGGCAGCCCGTCTGGTGCTCTGCGGGCCGGTGGGGGGCTGGATCTGCTGGCCGTGACTGCCTGGAGCTGGACTCCAGCAGGCTACCGCTGGGCTAACACATCTCTCAGGCTCCGCACTTGATGCTTGGCTGTCATCAGCTGGAGGAAAGAGTGACGTTCATGGTCAGGTCTTTTGAATTTGAATTGCAGAAAAGCATCGCCCAAGAAACGTAGGTTTCCTTGTCCGCATCATCTTCTGGATTCCATGGCGTCCCTGAGGCAGAAAAAGCCCTGTCTCATGCTATGCTTCCACGGCCCTGTCGCGTGAAAGGGTACAAGTCTGACGTGTGGCTGAGGGAGGCCCTCCCATTGAGTCACGAGGTTCAGAAAGGATCCCCTTGCTTTCTAAACTCCTTCTCAGAGAGGAGCCTAGGTGCGGCTAGGTCCAGTCTTAGTCCCAGACTTGGTCAACGGTTTATGTCTAAAGGATTATGTGTGTAGCCACTTATCAGAGTCAACGTTTGCCTGTCAGAGCCCCACTAAGGACTTTCACTGAAACAGTTTCGCAAAGTTGAAAAGAAAAATAGGTAATTTATTGGAGCGACAGATATAAAAGTTTGGAATTGCCGTTGATAAATGCACTTACTGCAACAATTTTGAGCTCAAGTTAATAGTTCAGCGCTTTTGTTAATGATAGTTTTCCCCGGGGGTAACATCCGACATAATCGGAGGCGCAAGAGGTGTCCGTGCTTGGGGAGGAGAGAGGTCCAGGCCCGTCGACCCGTCTGGATAGTTGGAGTTCTCGTCCTCAAAAAAGGGGATTCTAAATGCCGGATTTATACTTTTGGCGAAGTGGGACTAAGTCAGGTATTGTGTGTCGATTGGCCCTTAACAAGGCTTGTTGTGCAGTTGATCGGGCCTGGGGGGGGAAGTGGTGGAGAACAAAGGCATTCAGTGTAGAGGAGCGGTGGTCTGTTTAGTTTTACCAAAGTAACGTCAAGCTGTGAAGGCTCCCCCTCACCCCAGGCGTCACTTAGTTGATTAAGGAGTAGACCCGTCAGGCGCTGCATCTTGTTAAGATGAACAAATTGCTCATCTCCTGCCCCTGTTCAGGTCCAGTGCCTGTCAGTGCAAGATAAGCAAGTTGCTCAATCCCTGCTCTCGCCCAAGCTGGACTCCCCCAGGGCCCCTTCTGCTGGGTCATAACGGCCCTGTATTTGGCACCAACAAGCCTGGACAAGTCCGGCATCCGATATTATCCACCCTGTGACTTTAGTCACAACTCGCCAAGAGGGACATCATGTAATTTGGATTTAGGCGGGTTGAGGGGTCCACCTCTCTCTCCCGTGTTTTCATTGTCATAATTTTCAATAGGGGATGGTATTAAAGGGACATATTCAGTATCACAGACTTGAAGCATCCTGACTTGTGCAGTTACAGCTCTAATTATCATAGTTTTCACACATGACAATCCAATTCCAACAATAACAATCATTATGATAAACATTCATGCATCCTGGATTAGATTCTGAATCCATCCACTCATTTTTAATCCAAATCAACTGAAAACTTTTGAAATCCACCCAGTCCAGTGCCAGTCTCCTGGTTTCATTTTCTCACGGAGTTCGCAGGTCTGGTCTGCAATTTTTCTCATCTCATCCATCGCTTTGTGCAAGGTAACAGACACATTTGGGATTGACACACAACAAGTTTCATTGGGATAGGTGTTATTTAGCCACCCACAAACGCCGTTCTCCTTCAGTAGTAGTATATCCAAGGCCCATCGATTTTGTAAGGTCATCTGTGAGGTTGCTTGTAGCTGGGTGTTGCTAGCCTCGATGGCAGTTCGTGTCCAACTAGCAAGAGTCTCTACTTGCCACGTTAGATTTTCTATAGAAAGTCGATTGTTAACTATTACTGTCCAGTGACCCCAGAATGCTTTCATGGCTAAATTTATCCTCATTCCCGGTGTATAATAACTTGGCCATGGCGTGGGGGGTAATACGTTTCTCTTTGTTCTGTACCCTCTTACTTTCGTCAACGATTGAGTGTAATTAAAAGCTATTGTAGGACGTAAACTTGGAAGTCCTAAAGTGCGTTCCAACCCATCCCAACAGGGTTGAATGTAGTCCGAAATCAGTCCATCAGAACATACCCATATGGTCTCAGGTGGTGCATTAGAGTGGTACATGTACTGTTTTCTACTACGCTACGCGTGGAGTGTCCATTCCTATAATGTCTCGTAGGGATTCTACATTTACCAGAATTGTACACTGACCAGATGGTGACATTTCCAGGAGTCACCTCCTTTTTACACTCTGGTGCTGGCCCAGGGATTGGAGCACTATAATTATGGCACAGACGTATACTTCTTAAGGCATGATAGAGGTCTGAGGCAAACCATACCCATAGATAATCATCAATATTGGAGCAATTTATTTTGTTGGTACAGTTCCATAACCTGTCTGGTCCCAATGGCGTGGTATATTGGGGTCTCCTCACCCATTGTTTAAAACATTTTTTGTGATCAGTGGTGGTCCATATGCGAGATAAATTATTAGATTGTGGGCCACAGTCGGATCCATACTTAGAGGGAAACTCAATACACCATTCAGCTTCTACTGGGACTTTATAATGGAATGTAATAGGCAAACCCCAGAACGGCCGAGGAGGCTGATTAAGCCAAGGTACCTCAGTGCAACTGATATTTGCAGGTACATTGTTATTATCAGCTGCTCTGCGCGGGTTTATCCAAGGATTCTGTGGCCAATATTGCATAGTGCAATTGGTACCCCATATATTGCTAAGGTTAAGGCCCAAGGGATATGTATAGTTTAAAGAAGCAGCATTTTCTACATTCATCCATGTTAAGTCTTGTATTAGAGTGTCATTTCTGTTCCACAGATCAGACGGTGCTCCACTTAGGTCAAGAGGAATCACCATAAAAGGGAGTCCCTCCGCAGGGGTTGTTGGCATCATTAAGCAAGTAGTACCCTGAGTCCACTCCATTGTCCTAAAAAATCCTTGCTTTAGCTTAAAAGCAGTGTTGTCCCGTAACATCTCTAAGGTTCTTTTACTTCTTTGATCGTAGTCTCTATGGATCACACACACAATTACTATACCTAACACGTACATATATATTAAACTTATCCTAAAACTACTTACACATAATAGGCTCATAATCAAAACTTTGGTTGCCACTTAACAGTAAATAGTACAAACAGAACAGCAGTAATGATAAACACAGTGAAGCCTGGAATATATTCCAAACCAACATTTGACTAAACACACAAATTATTTCAACTATGGCCCCAAACAATATCACAGTTTTGTTAACCATGGCCATATTAAAATTTTGGTTTCCAGATAAGTATGAGAATTAGAAATAGAAATACACAACAAATAAAAATCAGTAGCCCTTGGGGGCGCTCTAGATTGGTGTAGGGGAGTCCGTGATCCCAGGTGCAATTTCCTGTCATTCGGAGTACCTGTGAACACAAAAGAAGTGCTCGGTCTTGATTTAACCGGCAGATATTAGGTTAGAAGGTGGGTACTATCCACCTAGTGCTGATTCGATGGAGTTTTCCCGAACTGTCTTTCGCTTTCCAAGCATAAAGATTCTTTGGAGTTGTTAGTACCATTGCCACTGGCCCAATGTGAGGCATTTTAACCAGCACAGGCTGGCCTGCATAAAAGCCGGTAGGGTATTCCCCAGGTTTTACATCTGCCTTTGGCACTAAAGTTGTGGCAGAAGCACAAAAAGCTTTCATCTTCGGGCAACCGTCTCCACTCCATCTATTGTTTAATTGATAGATGGCACTGGACAGTCGTAGATGCCATCCAGATTCATGAGTTTTAGCAAGTCGCTTGACCAAGCCATTTGTTCGCTCCACAATACCATTGGCTTGGGGGTAGTAAGGAGTATGGAATACCCACCGGATGCCTTCTTCCTTTGCCCAGTCTTGTACTACTGTAGCTGAAAAATGTGACCCGTTATCACTTTGAATCTCTTCAGGAAGAGATTCCTTCACACTGTGGACTGTGTTTTCACCAGTGGCAGCTGTGACAGCTGTAGCCATGGTAACTCCTGAAATGACTTCCATTCCCACCAGTATGTGTTTTTTACCCCTTGCGGGTCGTAGTGGGCCAATGTAGTCGATCTGCCAGGTGTGCCACAGTGTTTTCTTGTCCCGGATATGCAGGGGAGGTGCTTTACTTGGATGATCTTTGTTAAGTCGCAGACGACATTGTGAACAGGCAGTTACTACTTGCTCACACAGCTTTACCGATATGGGCCATCCTCGGGCTATACCTTCTCGATACAAATCGGCTCGCCCAGCGTGGCCTCGTTTTATGCGCAACCATTCAAGCAAGCGTTCCCATTCATGCTCATTACTCACGACATCAATTTTCTGTAGTCGTGTGAGGCTATCAACTTGTTGATTGAACTGGGCAGCGATAGAAGCTGATCGATCATGTCCTTTCACCCATCCGATATGCAGCAGCCTTTGTTCTCCTATTTCTAGCAATTGTTTCCAACTGTCAGTTTGCCAGACTGGGACTCTATTTACCTGCCAGTCATTGACTGCCCAGTGGCCTACCCACTCTGTGGCTCCTTTAAAAACAGCATATGAGTCGGTATAGATAATGGCTGGCACCATGTCGGGCGGCTAGTAGGACTGCCCTAAGCTCCCCTACTTGTGCACTTCCTTTACCCGTTTTGCTTAACTTTTCCCCCGTGGCCACTTCCAGTGCCACGGCCTTATAATTCCACTCATTGTTTTGCCTGTAAGGTGATGCATCAGTGAACCATACCCCTTTAAGGTCACTGCCTTCTTTCAGAGGAGGCGCCTCCTGAATTGGAGATGGTTTGCTTGGTGGAGTTTGGAATAACAATGTGCTGTCTATATCTTTCTGCAATTTAGATACTTTAATGCTGCCTTCTGTACTAGGCATGATGTCATTGATACTTTCCAGGTAGGCGTACCATTTACGGACTGTAGGCTTCTGGGCAATGCCTGCAGGTGGTGCCGTACCCTTCCGAACTATATCCAGAAGACGGAAAGGTCCCTGAATGATCACACTCTGTCCTTTTCTTATCCGTTCCACTTTTTTCACTGCTCGCACTAAAGATAGCAAGCCTTTTTCAAGGTCTGAATATCTCATTTTGGTGTCATTGAAAGAATGGGAGCTAAACTCTAGCGGTCTCTCTGGCCCTTCTGGTCCCTTTGCCATAGGTTACAATAGGAACCATGTTCACTGAATCCCCACTCTACATGGATAGGGTCAGTCGGGTGTAAGGGGCCTAGCTGTTGAAATAGTCTCAGTTCTCTTATTAACAATTCTAACGCAGTCTCGTGCTGTTTAGTCCATTCCCATGATTTACCTTTTCTGAGCAGATTGTATAAGGGACGGGCAATAATAGAAAAACCAGGGATATGTTTGCGCCAATAGCCTAAGGTTCCCAGAACTTGCTGTAACTCCTTTATGCTAGATGGGTTCTGCCCATGCTCTATTTTTTCCAGGGTGTCAGGGGGAATAGAGGCGGCTCCTTTAATCCACCAAACTCCCAGGAACTTAACCTCCTGGGCAGGTCCCTGACACTTGGATGGGGGAATGTCTGGTCCCAAAGTTATCAATTTTTCTTGTATACCTTCCATGGTATGCCTGACTTCCTCTGAGTTTTCTCCTCCTATCAGTATGTCATCAATATATTGATATATCGTGATACCCTGTGGGCTGGGAATTTCTGATAAAACCTTCACCAAAGCATTGTGAGCAATGGTGGGGGAGTGTTTATATCCCTGAGGCAGCCTATTAAAGGTGTACTGTATCCCTTTCCAAGTAAAAGCGAATTGGGCTTTATCATGTTCCTGGAGTGGGATCATAAAGAACGTATCTTTGACATCTAAAGTTGCCATCCATGGGTGCGATGCTCCCTGAATTTGGGTTACTAATTCTGCAATGTTTGGTACGGCTGCTGTTAAAGGTGCAGTATTGGCATTCAATCGCCTCTAATCAATTGTAAGCCGCCACTGTCCATTTGGCTTTTTTACTGGCCAGACAGGAGAATTATAGGGGGAGTGTGTGCGAGTGATAATACCTCTTTTTTCTAAATCTGTTACCACCCCGTCAATGCCCGAATGTGCGGCTGCTGGCAGGGGGTACTGCTTTACATTAGTAATTCTTGATGGGGGTAGAGGTATAGACAGCTCTAATAAGTTTATAGCTTTAGTTTCATCCTCTTCAAGCCATGCTATTTCTCCATCACCTCGTCCAGCGAAACTCCAGACTGACCCATCGGGGAGTTTCCACACTCTGCCGTACAACACATCAAATCCCAATATGTTGGTGTTTGCAGCACCGACCAGTACTTCAGTGCGGGTCAATTTTCTCTCGCCTGGGAGCCACAAGGCAATTTTTGCTGTGGGGCATTCCTCTACGAGTCCATCAATCCCTGTAAATTTTACCTTACGGCGACCGGGTTTCACATTTAGGCATTCCACGGTCTCCTTGGTGACTACTGACATTTGAGCACCCGTATCAATGAGGAAATATGTAAAAATTCTCCTTGGTCCTACTGGAAGAGCAATGACAGGTTTGTGATGTTTATCAAAGAGCCATTGTATAGTTAGCACTTGCCAGGCAGGGTGGCTCACTGTCCTCCCCGGGGATGCAAGTTTTTTGTTTGAGTATCTACTAAATCAATCAGCTCCTGCTGTGGGGCTGAGGGCAAGGATCTAACAGGAGTCCGGCATCCCACAGGCCCCCATCCTCCCGACCAGCTGAAGCTCTGGCAGAAGAGAGGTCCCCAACATCAGTAAACCCTGCGTGAAGAACTGCAGGGTAGAAAGAGGTAACACGACGTCAGGGGGAGCACCAGGAGTTTCTGCTTCCGACTGGAAACCTTGGAGTAGGCCAATGTTCCTGGAGGCATGAGTAGGTCACAGGGGACAAATTCCCAAATTCTGGGACGAAGGCAGACAAAGACTAAGCAGTTGATGAGCAGCATGGCAGGCCTCCAGAAGAAGGCAACGATTGGAAGGAGCAAGACAAAGGCTGAGAGGGCTTTCAAGAAAGGTATCAAGGATGAAGGCCAAAGGAGGAAAAGAGCTATTAAAGTGCGAGGGAAAATATGGTCAAGAAGACAAAACAATTCAGGCCGCCTTTCCCAGAAGACGACCTCACCGTAAAGAGTGTAGTAGCAAAGGTCCCTTGGTGCATTGGTAAGGAATGCTGAGGAAATCATGCAGGCCCTCTGTGTCTCTGCAGAGTTCATGCAGAGGGAACCAAAGCCCACTCTTTCACCTCTAGCATCACCACGACCAAGCGAATGCCTGTGGTACAAAGGCCCTTCTTTACTGACACAGCCTGAAGGCACAGATGAATTGCCAGGAACGCCCAAGCAGCTGTGCCCAGGGCAAGGCCACCAAGGGCAGGGACAGCTCCCTGGGCAAAGGCCAGCAATGGAAAGGCCTGCTTGCCTGCCTGCCTTCCTTCCTTCCTTCCTAGGATGCTGGGCGGAGGGCAGGGCTGCGGTGGGCGGGGCTGTGCATGGGGGGCCTGAGCACCCCCATGTCACAGTGGCAGCGCCTGGCAACGCAGCAGTCACAATGCCCCGGGGCAGTATAAAAGGGGCATCCTCCCGTGTGCCGCTGCCAGAGCTCGCCCACGGGCAGCTCAAAGCCATGCAAAAGTTCTGGAGGAGCCGGTGGACTTCCTCGGCAGAGGCTGAGGGAGGAAGAACGGAAGCTGGACGAGCCTGCGAGATGGAGATTCTCTGCTGCAAGGACAGCTCCTGGCGAAGCCATCTTGAAAGCCCATCGGATGGATGGATGGATGGATGAAAATCCTGCTGCAGCCTTGGGGGAACAGACGCAAGCCCCTCAGGAAATGAGAACCACCACCACCACCAACCCCTGGAGGTGCCCGAGGCTATCAGGCCTTTTCTGCTGGATAGCCGTGGCCAGAGCAAGGGAATGCCTTCTCGAGAAGCGCTGCAGAGCTCACCGCCCTCATCCCCCGTGGAGCCAGGGGCGGCAGCCGTAAGAAAGGGGAGGATACAGAGAGGTTGCCAAGGGTTCCCGGTGCTTTGGAGCACCCGGTGGTGTCCCAGCGGACACCCGTGGGAAGGATTCTTGCCCGCAAGGTCGATCAGGCCGGGGGCACTTGGCCACTCTGGGAAGCCCCTGAGATGGCTCCAGGCTGAAGGAGACCAGGGCTTGGGCATCTCTCTCCCGGGAGGCATGACCAGCCTGCCTGTGGGAGGAGGAGGAGGAGGCCGGTCTTGCTCACGTGCTCAGGGAATAGCCGATCGCCAGCGCCGCTGGGGTCAGGAAGGAATTTTCCCCCGGGGCAGATTGGCACTGGTCCCTGGGGGTTTTTTGCCTTCCTCTGCAGCACTGAGCAGGACCACTTGTTGTCAGGGCTCCTCCCCTCCATTTTGGCTCGGTCACTGCCTGCTGCTCATGCACCACGAAGATGGCCTCTTGTGCCCTGCAGCTGGGGGGAGGAAGGCTTTTTTTCCCCCCCGGTGGGCTAGCAAGTGTCCCCCGGGGGTTTTTTGCCTTCCTCTGTGGCTTTGAGCACTGGCCCCTTGCCAGGCCTGCTTTGGGCCATTTTGGCCAGGTGCCTGCTGCTCATGCTCCACGAAGGTGGCCCTCGTGCCCCGCATCCGGGGGGAGGAAGCTTTCTAGACCCCAGGGCGGGCCCCAAGGGAGGCCGCCGGGGCTTGCTTCTTGTCCTCTGTAGCATTGAGCACAGCCCCTTGGCGGGGCTCCTCTGGCCCCTTTCGGCTAGGGTCTTGCCTGCTGCTCTTGCACCTCCAAGGTGCCACTCTCTCGGCCCCTGGCTCTCTTGGTCTCTCTTGTCTGGTGCAGCTTCCTAGCGGGAGCGAGCTCTGCTCTTCCCTTGGCTCCCTTTCCCCAGGGGTTCTTGCTGCTGCAAAAGAGCCCGTGTTTTTGGAAGGGCTCCAGCCTTGCTGCACCACCAGCAGCAGCTGCCACTTGGCAGCTCTCCCTGCGGGCAATCCAAGCGCAGGGCAGGCGCGAGCGCGCTTTTCGCGCATCGCTGGCCGAGAAGCACAGCGCAGCAAGCTTTGGAAAGCCAAAAGTATGCTTTTGCCATTGGTGGGCACCATACTTTGGAAAATATCCCACGGTACCACACACCACCTCTCTTCTTCTGCTTCGTTTCCTTCTTCTTCTTTGGTGTGTGGTCGGTCCTGATTCTCATTCTTCACGGTCGCTCTCTTCAGGAAACAGGGACTGCTTGGCCTGCATTGCTGCTGCTGCTTTCTGCAGGTCCGTGCCTTGCCTTTGCCAGACTGCAAGGGATGTTTTTTCAATCGAAACTGAAGAATGCATCGGCCTGTTCCTGGCTATGTGTGCGCATTGTCTTAATGATTGTGAATATTGGCTCTGAAAAGATTCAGGAAAATAAAATAAAATGCTGTTTCCACTTGCACCCTTTGTGTGATGTGTCCTTGAAAGTGTTTTTGGAGCTGAAACCCCCCTGGCATTTCAGGCAAATAACAATCTCATTGTCACGCGGCTCATGGTAAGTGCATAGAATAAAATAGAGAAGAGTGATGCTATGTTATGGTGGGAAGAGCTGTGACCTAGGTCTTGAGGGCTCCATCCAGGAGAGGGGCTCTCTGCAGTGCAGGTCCCAGGCCCATCCAGGAGACGGTGGCAGAGATGAGCACACCTCAGATGCTCTCCTGTAGACATCGATGGTTGGCCACGCTGGAGACAGAGTCTTGGGCCAGAGGGACCTTCTCTCTGATGGAGTACTGTTGTTCTCAGGCTCTTGCGTTTTAATAGGTTTTTTCATGGGAAACCGTTGAGGCATTTCTAAAATCAGTAGAAAGATTAAACAAAATCCATTGGGAAGTGAAAAGGTGTTGTTCTTGTCAAGAGAGCATTTGCAAGCATTTTGTTTAGAAGTACATCCTGCTTTAGAGTGTGGGCTTGATGTCTTAGCATTGCTAGTGTCAGAGATGTGTGGTTTTGCCATCTTGTGGAAACTCCGCTCAACTGTATGAACTCAGAAGGCTTTTAAAACACCTGCTTCACACTTCCTTTTTGCAAATGCATGCAGATTGTCCAGTTCTCTTGAGACAATGCACAGCTGTCACCATGAGTATCTACATGCCTCCTTCCCATGAAGTGACAGAGCCACTGCCTAGGCTGGAACATGGTTCTTGTTATTCAATGTCTTCTTCTGGTGCAGGGCTAAGAATTAATGGCATCAGAGATTTCCTCATTGTGTAGTGGCAAGGAGAGGAGAGGTGGGAAGAAGGATAGCATGGCATAGCATAGCATTGTTCGGCTGGAAGGGACCTACTGTCTGACCAGTTCAGGGCTCACCAAAGTTAAAGTATGGCATTAAGGGCATTGTCCAAATGCGTCTGAAACACTGACAGGTGTGGGGCATCAATCACCTCTCCACGAAGCCTGTTCCCGGGTTTGACCACCCTCTTGGTAAAGAAATGTTTCCTTATGTCAAGTTTGAACCTCCCTGACCCAGCTTTGAACCATTAATTTAATACTTCTACTGTGAGTCGCTTGAAATTTTTTTTCCAGTTTAGACATCATCCCATGAGCTAGAGCTGTGAAATAGCTAATGACTTGGCAGTGCCACAGGGTTGTACAGGCAGCTGTCTGTATTCTGTTTTTTATTCACTTGATTTTTGTTCTGCACCCGTGCTTCTAGGTGGGAAGCATGAGAGAGAGAGAAAAGTGCTTGGGTTCACCGAGCAATGGCTGTACTTCTACTCGAGTGCTACAAGTTGAGGAGAGCACGATGAGAATGGAGGAGCAGGTGAAGAAGCTCAAAGACAAAGGATTGCTGGTTGGTATGCCAGTCAGGAGAATGTCCTGTGACCATATCTGATACCACTTTCATGTGTTTGGTCACTATGCTATTGTTGATATATTTTCTAGTGGAAGGGAGCTGGAAGTCATGGTAGCCCACATGTGCCCAATCCTGTTCTAAAAATACCATAGTTTATGATTTCCATCTATCTGTCTTAGATTCACTGCACAGAAATACACTATCTAGACCAGAGTCTAGTTGGAGACCTATAGCTAGTGGTGTGCTCCCAGGGTCAGTGCTTAGTCCGGTCTTATTCAAAGTATTCCTCGATGACCTGGACAAGGGGACAGAGTGTACCCTCAGCAAATTTGCTGATGATACTAAGCTGGGAGAAGTGGCCAACACACCGGAAGGCTGTGCTGCCATTCAGTGAGATCTTAACAGACTAAAGAATTGAGCAAAGAGGAACCATATGAAATTCAGTAAGGGCAAGTGTAGGTTCCTGGCCCTAGGGAGGAATAACCCCATCCACCAGTACAGGTTAGGGGTTGACCTGCTGGGAAGCAGCACTGTGGAGAAGGACCCAGGAGTCCCGGTGGACAAGAAGCTCTCCATGAGCCAGCCATGTGCCCTCGTGGTTAAGGCGGCCAGTGGTATCCTGGGGTGCAGTAAGAAGAGCGTGGCCAGCAGGTTGAGGGAGGTTATCCTCCTGCTCCACTCTGCCCTGGTGAGGCCACATCTGGAATATTGTGTCCAGTTCTGGGCTCTCGAGTTCAAGAAAGACAGGGAACTACTGGAGAGAGTCCAGCGGAGGGCTACAAAGATGATTAGGGGACCGGAGCATCACTCGTATGAGGAAAGGCTGAGAGAGCTGGGTCTGTTTAGCCTGGAGAAAACTGACTATCAGTGCTTAATAATATAAATATCTAAAGGGTGGATGCCTAGAGGAAGGGGCCAGACTCTTCTCTGTGGTGCCCAGTGACAGGACAAGGGGCAGTGGGCACAATCTGGAACACAGGAAGTCCCATCTGCATATGAGGAAAAACCTTCTTCACTTTGAGGGTGACCGAGCACTGGAACAGGCTGCCCAGAGAGGCTGTGGAGTCTCCTTCTCTGGAGATATTTAAAACCCGCCTGGATGCGATCCTGTGCAACATGCTCTAAGTGATCCTGCTCTAGGATGGGGATTGGACTAGATGATCTCTAGAGGTCCCTTACCCATCTGTGAATCTGTGACCAAGCTTTCCAGATGTATAGAGAAAGATGCAAGTGTTTTGCTACAATGGGAAATCTGTTAGAGCTACCAGAAGTAAGAAATCTCAGTTAAATGTAGAAAATCAACCCAGAAAAAAAAGGTCATATTCCAGAAGCCAAAAGTTAAGGCAGCTTCATCATCTTGCAGTGGAGAAGGTCTATATATCTATATAATTCGTCTTCCATCATCTCCTGATTCACAGCTTTTTTAGAAGCCATTTCATCACAAGCTGTTGGTGACTGGGGGTGCCAGAGCTGTCTGTATCTGTGTACGGCCAGGGAAGCAAAGGGCTGTGCTCTTTGTACTCTGAAGACTGGCATGGCAGAGGTTGGAAATGAGAGCAGCCTGGAGCTTGCGTGACCAGAGCCATTTGTTCTGTGAGCTTGGAGAGCTGGAGCATATTCAGTCTGCAGAACATATGTTAATAGTTTGAATAGCTTATACAAGATGGCATCTCAGTTTTGAGGTTAGGAATATGTTTAACATAGGCCTTGGTGCAAGGAAGGTAGTTTTGGTCCAGGTGGTTGCTGGTGTTTGCTATTTTCCTTCATCTCCAAAACCCAGCATTAAAGCCTGTCCAGTCTTTAGGCGCCAATGAGGCCTCAGTTTGCAAGTTGAGTGTTTGTATCTTCTTCCTCTAAATAAAATTTGGCTGATGCTCAGCAGAGTGTTGAATAGTCCTGCTTCTTTTCACACAGATATTTTGCACCTATTTCTCTGTTACAATTCCTCTGGGTACACCTTGCCCTTCTGAAAGCATTTCTGTGGCTGTCGATGAGACACAGAAGCTCTGAAATCTGTGTGTGGAGTTTAAAGTCCCTTCAGAGGGAGGCAGCAATTATCTTCAGTTTTCTGAGGGATCAAAGTGTTTTCCACTGCAGAAGCAACTTTCCCATCACAGATACAAATAACCTAAAGCGTAAGGATCCTTTCATAAGGAAAATGAATCATCAATTGTGTGTGGCGTTCCTCTCCCAGTCAATGAAGGACAATGTTTGGTGTACAGTGTCGTTGCCAGGCAAACAGCAGCAACAAAAATCCATTAGGAGTTATTTTAGGAAATGCTGGGTGGTGTATGCCTCTTGGTTATTACTTGTAAGTGAAGATTGTGGCTTCCTGACTTCCACAAGTATTTTGAAACATAGCTCTTGTTTCAAATGTGTTTTGTGATCTTCAGGGTATATCCAAGAGACACATTGTGCCTTTTCCATCTGTGTAATTGATTTATTACTTAATTGTAGTAACTAATTAGAATCTTAAGTCCAGAGAGACAGTCAAGTCATCCAATATTTTTTATCAGCAAAAGGTTGCTGCATATTTTTGTAAGTTTGTGAGCCTACTGATCTGTTTTATAGGGTGTGTTTATGCTGTCTGTACTGTTGATGTTTACAGCACGAGCATTTCAAATCATATTAAGTTGCTGGTGTTTCCTGTGTGGTACTGGGATTGAGCACTCTAGAAAACTCTTTGGGTGACTGACTCTGGAGGTGCCTGCATAATCTCTAGCTTAGTAAAGTGTGCACTGGCTGCATGGTTCCTATGCTTGCAATTTAGGTAATGCTGGATAAAAATTCTCAGAAGCAGAATTTGTCTCACTATGAGGCATTATTGGTTTGGTCTGAGACTTTTCTGATCTCCTTATTGGACACAAAATCCCCCAAGAACAGGTTTTCTTATGAGGAACCTTATCTTCTCAATGGGTCAGAAATCCACCAGGAAAGCCTTCCTTTGATACTATTGTGCTTCAGATCCCTGCGTGGGATTGATCTTGTGTAGAAATTTTGTTAATGACTGCGATACAGAAAAAAGGAAAGTGCTGATAATTGCTGCTGACAACACCAAGCATTGCCAGTACAGGGAAGGATCTGAATGTCTCACGGTAAGATCCACGTGAGCTCGAGGATGGGGCTAACAACAAGGGCTGAAATTAAGTAGTACAGAGTGAAAAACCATGCAGATGAGGACTTCATAACGAAAACTTCTGCTATGATCTGAGAGGCTGTTAATTGTATGAGGGGAGTGTCACAGCACACAACTAATGTGTGGCCTGGCAAGAATAAGGCTTCTTAATGTTTGCATATGGTACCTGTGAGAAAATGAATTGACACTGATGAGGTTCAAAAAAAGACGAGGAGGGGATGTGAAGATACCTATTCTGTAAGGCAAAACTTGATCATGGAGTGTTTAGTCCACAAAATTATGGTGGAAGGGGGAAATTCATTCTTTCTGTGCCCAAGTCAGAGAAGGATTAAGCACCAGAAAAAAGAAATATTTTGGCTTAAAGAGATTGCTGGTGCAAGAACAAATGGATATAAATTGACACAAATTAAATGATAGGTCATAACCAACACTGCAATCAGGTTCTGGCAAAGTCTCATAAGATGACTAAACATTAAAAACAAGCTACATTTAAGATAGAGCTTGATAAGTTTATAAAACATCTAATGGCATTATAGTCTTTGAGAGCCAAAACTGCTGGAGTTCCCACAGATGATCTGACTTTGATTTGCCTGTAAAAAGTAGACAGACACAGTTGTCTCAGATCACAGCGCTCTCTTTTATTCTCCTCAGTTTTAAAGGAAATGATTACCAGGACATGATATGTTAGGGCAATCCAGAGAATTTTTTTACAGGAATGCTGTTCAAAATATGTAGCATTGAAAGGGAAAAGAAAGAAAAGAAAAAGAAAAATCCCAGAGAAGAGTTTATTCAGATTATATGTACAATGCAAATTTATCTACACATCTGTGTTATCACCTTATCTAATGTACTTTTCCGCTTCCTAACACTTTGATAAATTTACTAGAAAACATGAAATACACAGTTAAGCTCATCTGCCCTTCGGCTAATTTAGAAAAAAGAAGTCTCCTTGAAAGCATGTGTTTACTGGTGGGTAAAAAATACCTGACTTTCTTTTTTCAGCTTCTCAGCTACTTAATGGTAAAATATAGATGATGTGCTATTGTCTGTCATTCTTGATGAGTCAATACTATGAAGTGGTATATTTTTCTTTGCATTGTACTAGAAATTTGATGAGGGATCTTTGAAAGCTAAATTGGCTGAGGGGGTGTACTGGTGAAATGGATACCTTCTGCAGAAAATGTGGCAAGCAGTAGGAAATAATTTAACAGGGCAGATATTAAAAAATGAAGCCTGCCCATGAAGTGGGCATGTGGTGAACTCGCATACAAGTGATCCGTGTTAATCAAAGAACTGATCATGCCTAGGAAGATATTTTTATAATTGCAATGAAAGGCTCTTGAGTTTTCCAGGCATTTATGATACAACATACTAGTTTTGAAATGGAAGAAACTTGGCTAGGCCTGGTATTTTGTTGTCTGCTTGGACAAGTGAGACAGAGAGCACGTCAGTGTTTCACTCTAATGGGATGATTACAGGATGATGTCTCCTGCCTGTCACAGCTGTCTTTCTGAAGGAACAGAAGTTACTTCTGATACTTCTGACAGTCTCATCTAATCAGAGAAGAAAATCAGCCTAGACTTCAGTGTACAAGGGTAGAGTATGGCTGAAGAATAAGCATATCTGAAGAGACAGCAGTGCAGGAAATCTTTGGAAATACCAGAAATAGTCTTTGGTGTGGGTTGTGACTTGCTCTCTCAGAGATTTAGCTTCTTTCTCCAGCTTCATTAATTCATACCTGCTTTCTCCCAGAAGCTTATAACTATTAAACTTGAATAAACACAGGGTGGAGGAGATTTCAGGCCATCCAGAAAAAAAGTCTTTTCTCATTTACATGTATTACATACATAGGTCTGTTAGTTCTTTGTGTCTCCAAAGACTCTTGTAAGACAACTGTAGGGGATATATGCAGAATATATGCATCAAGTAAAATCTTCTAAGATTTTCACACAGAGCAAAAGCAGAAATGCTTTTTGCTTCTGAATCTTTCCCTTTTTCATGCAAGGCTAAACAAACCTGAGATCTCACCTACACCTCATTGGTCCCAGACAATTCCCAGGCAGCAGCTAGCTCACTTGCACCAGGAAACTTGCTAATACTGCAGGTTCAGCATCCCCAGCACTTTCTGTCCTGCTCATTGCTTTGCTGTTCTACCTGCACCTTTGCTCCAGGTGGCTGTATGCCAGACGGAAGGGCATTACTTTGTATATGACACCATCTAATGTTTGGAAAGCACTGACAACCAAAACCAAAGCTATGCAGCCTGGAACTGGAAAATACTTATTTTTGAGGGGGTGAACGACACCTGTTGTGTTGGATGCTGTGAGTCTGGGAGCTGAGGTGCCCAAACACAGACGCTGGGTGGAGTGCTCTTGTTGCAACATCCAGCTGGAGGGTGGCACAAAGGTGAGACCTTGTGTGCATCTGAAGCCTCTGGTGACCAGGGAGTGCCATCTGCCACCAGAATGGAGAACATACTATAAAGCAGATAATAGCACAGTTAAAAGGCCCTCAGCAGGCTCTTTACTCATTGATCTAATAGTTCACTTGATGCTCCAATTTAGACATCAATGCATGTTATGAATTTGCCCAGACTCTGCTGTGATACGGAGAGATACCTAGGACCGCAGAAGGGACCAGTCTGGCCAAAGAAGAGCATCTTGTAGGACCTGGGATCTCAGGGTCCCTACTCCGGCTAGCCTGGCGAGTTCCCCGGGCTGATAGAGTGTTTTAAGGGCACCATCTACTGGCTAATAGGAGCAAAACGAGGCAGTGATTTGTTAAAGAGTCCCTCTGTTCACTGAAGTGAGTGCTAGAGCTATCTTAATCAGCAGGTAAAGATTGTAGAGCAAGTAGGGAAAGCTGGAGTGACACTGGATATAAGTCTTAAATGAAGCCAAGCTTAAACGGACAATCTTAAGACTTGACAAAAGAATACAATTTCATCAAAAGTCTTTTCTGGCTTCAGAAAGTCCATTATAGCTTAGTTGACGTTATCTTGCTAGGACCCTGTGAGTCTCAGTTCCGGTTATATTTTGCATCCTTTCGTGGGATTTTTTTAGCTTCGTTGGTCTTGTCTCTAGAAAACAGCATTTTTAAAGTAAGCAAGTAATTGGCAAGTTTTCTGTGTACACTTACAATATACTTTCCTCCCTATGTGCCCATCAATGCTGTTCCTCATGATTACTCTAGCTACAAAAAAATAAAACATTATGGGTGGTAATTCCTCTCCTTGATACCTCTCCTCTTTTTTCAGCTGTAGTTTAATATTGTGAGAACCCCAAAGAGTCATTCGTGCTCTTGACTAACTGCACACCAGCTGGGTCACAGAAATGCTGAGAGCTATGCCAGTATGAATCTGAGGCAGAAAAAAAAGCAGGATTTGTATGTTCTTGTAAAAACCAAATCCTGTATATGTATATGCAGTTCCAAATGTCAGAGGATTCTTTTGCACAGATCCTTAAATTTCATTTAATTTGCTATTAAATGATCCTCTGGGCTTCCAAAATTGCTGCTGCATTTCTTTATATAGGTGGAATAATCTTACTTTTTTCTTACCATACTCATTAAATGACATTTTATTTAGGACTTGGAAAAAAGTCCAACATAAATAGAATTTGTAAGGTTGACTGCAATCGTATTTTGCTTTGTATTATTAATGCCTAGTGCTTGAATGTTAAGCAATTATATGATTCAATTATTATGTGGGACAAGACAATGTTTGCAGGTGCCTGTGGTGTGCCCTGCTGACTTTGAAAGCCAAACTGAACCAGACAGACAGACAAACAAACATGCAAAGTAATACATTTGGTGCCATTAAAGAAAGTATTATATCTATGAGTGTGTATACATATATATCCAGCTGCTGTTACTGTGAACAGTCTTCCCTCCTTTATATGTATGGGAATTGGTATTATCATTAATCTTAATGTAACATTTAAATTTAATGCTTTTTATTTCTCTGTATTTTTTCCTTTCAGTTGCAAACGAGACAGGTGACAAAAATGCACGACCACTTTCACGATTTGCCCGTAAGTAGCCTTTTTTATTTTAACTGGTTGATTTCTATGTCTATTGTAGAAATAAACACATTTAATAAGTCTTTTAATCTCATATTATGTCTGCCCTGTTATTACAGTTCATTTACAGTTCTAAACTGAGGAACCATGGTACTTAGTTGAAGAAGACACTTACAGAAATTCAGTCTTACTGAACAGAGTTGATGCGAATTTAAAATAATGGAAGGATTTGTGGCCTTACTATTGTTTCAAGGATAAAAAGTTATAACAATATAAGTGTTGCAAAGCCAGCTGAAGTTGACTACAGTGGCCACAGAGATTTGGGTCAAGTGTTAGAAATAGCTAATGAAAAAGTAATTAAACCTTACTGATAGCTCCTCCATCACCTTTTGCTTCATACAACAAGGTTAGGAACTAAAGGTATGGATTGGGATTTGAAATAAGTGACCCAAATTTGAACAAAACAAAAGGTTCATCTGCTAATGTAGCACCAACTGACCATGACTTTGACCATATGAATTATTAAGAGCACACATGACAAAATATGTAGGAATGAGGATGAAGACAGGAAATCTTGTTCATAATGCATGCAGTTTCACGATGACTTGTGATCACTTAGCGGGGAAAAAATCCCCTTCTCATCATTAAAAGGGAGCATTTGCCATCATCATGGATGGTGCAGATCAAAACATCAAAATAATTTACATCTATGATGCAGTATTTCACACAGTCACAGGATGGCACTCTGAGCTTACCATACCTCACATAGGTAGCTAAGGTGCATAATGTAGAAGGAGCTTTTGTGGCTACGAAATCTGTTGTTGCATGTAGTGACTTAAAAGGTGATGGAGTAGATTGAGCAGGACTGAGAGAAAATTGTACTGGCATTCCTTATTCCTGATTTAGGGTTTATTTTCCTTCACGTTGTAAACAATAAAGCTTAGTAGGGGGTCTATTAATCAATCCTGGCTGGTTCGACCCTGAAAATGCATATGGCAAAGGAAATCATAGTGGAGAGAAATGTAAATGCAAACACTTTCAAGTTCTTTATCACTCCACTTTTTGTCCATTATGGTTCCTGAATACTAGGTACAGAGTTGGAAGATTCAGCCCAAGTCCTGTTTATTCCTGGATATTTGGGTTACGAGGACTGCTGCAATATTGCATGATAAGTAGGTCAAGCATAATGTCATGATATTTGGAACTGAGCTGGTGTTTCAGTTCTGATCCTGACATTCATAATAACTTGATTTTTGGTGAATGTGTGTCTTCCTGAGACCCAGGAAGAACCAGGTTCTGTTCCTGCTTTAATCATGGCTCTCAACCAGGCAGCCAAGCCTTATTTGCAGAATTAGGGGTGCTTGGCATTACATGGAAGAGAACAGACCAGTGGATGGCCATCAGCTGAATGAAAGCACAGGATACCCCCTTATAAGGCCTCATGGTATGACCAAGTGCTGCATGGGATTAAGCGTGGAGGTAAGATCAAGGAGGCAGGCTATTTGACACTAACAGAAATGCAATGTAGAGAGGAACGCTTAGATGAGCCTGGCTGGGAAATAGTCACAGAGGCATAATGTAGGGATGAAGGGAGATAATTCAAAGTGTAAACCAGACCTTCACTGTTAGGAGTTAAATTTAGTGATCTGGGAGTCAGGTTGAGGATTTAATAATCCAGCTAGCTTCTCATAGGGTATCATTAATGATGACTGTGTAGTCACAAGCAGTATAAGGTGATAACTCTGTGGGAATGGGAAGGAAGATTAGAATGGGAACTGTATTACAGAAAGGAGGGAAATGTCTGAGGCATGTACTGTGCTAACATGAGTTAAATGACTGATGCCCAAATTTATGCTGAGTACTATAACCTACTGTACCATACCATGTTCCATTGAACAAACAGTGGAGTGCAGATCAAGCATTCAAAAACATCCTGACTGAATGGCAGAAAAAGCTGCAGCATTTGAGGACAAGAATTCAAGCAATAACTGAAGTTATAGAGGATTATCGCCATTATCCTTGTGTCTGAGTCACAAACCAGAAACCGGGTATCTTCCTGGATCGTGCCTTTTGCATTCACTCGAGTGATTAATTCAAAGGCACGTATTAACTTCACAACAGAGAACAAGATTTCCATTGCTCTGTAACAGCTGCCCACTTGAGGTCAACAGTAAAACCCTCAGAGATTTCAGTGGGATCACAGTTGGGCTGTCACTGAACACTTAACAAACCATACCCATTTTGGCTGACCTTATTTACCTGATCTAACTTTCTGTGCATGCACCCAAACACGAGATAACCTACTGAAACCCAGATGAGCCTTGTCCATCCTGATTGTTGTCTGCAGCTCCCTGGAGCATGTAGCTGTTTCCCCTTTAATTCAGGAACAAAGAAGAGGGAAAAGCTGCTGGTGTTGTTAAGTAAGGCAACGGTAATGGTAGTTGTGTGGTTATCGGTGCTCCAGGTAGCTAGGCGTGCGGTGTAACAATATTTTCAGGCTCTACAAAAGTATTTGAACACCTACCCACAGATTCTTTAAGCAGAGTTCTGCTTTTTAAATTATAACACCTAAACCTATTTTGCTTTTGCCTCTAGCTCAGCTATAATCATCTTTGACAGGGTGCAATAAAATGAAGGAGAAGCATTTTTGCAAATATTTACCCTTATTCACAAGGATTTGAAATTAAAATTGAGTTAAGTGTTACTCATTCCTATGCTAAGGCTACCCGATCTCCTGTACTCTTAAAAGTCAAATTCCAATCTATTTAGGAGACTTTGAATTTAAGAGGTTACTACTGCCTTTAGCAGCAGTTAAGGTACCTGATATCTCACTATGTCATCTTGCTACAAGTACCACTCTGCCATTAGTCTTTGTGGGGATTTAAGTTCATCAGGCTTTCATCATTTCAGGCAGCTGGCAGCTCAGGCAGGCCCAGTAAGTAAAACAATCATTTGCCAAATGCCCTTCACCTGAGCATAGCTGTGGGCAGGCTGAACACTGACTGGGACAGGTGGGCATGGCACTTCATGGCTCTCCTGAAGCTGGTTAATTCATGTCAGCTGTCTGATTGGCTGCTGTTTATCTTCAGAAGAGACAAGGAGGTCTGGGTCTACAGCCTAGATCTAATTGCAAGAGAAAGCTGTGTGGGAGGGATATTCATGTTGGAGGATAAAGGGTGTATGAGAATATAGGGGGGGGAAAATGTATTGACTGAGATAAGTGCTTGTTTTTCTTGCAATGTTTTTGTTTAAAGAAAAAAGGAGAAAAAAATAAAGGTTTGATTTTAGTGATGATATGGTTTTCAGTGGCAATTAGTTAACCTGTTGCTGGTGGTTTTCAGTGATAGTGCAAACAGTGAGCTACTTATTAATATCTAGTAAGTGCAGGAAAAAGGCTGCTATGCCTCTTTCCTGGACCATGAAGTTATTCTGCGCCTGACAAGCTGGAGGGCTTGTGGAATTAAAGACAGGGTAGATCTGAGGAAACAGGGAGACAGTGGTGGTTTGGGAAACTCAGCAGATTCCTTGGAGTAATTGGGGAAAACCTGAAAATTATAAAAGTGGCTTCAGAGAGCCTCTTTTCCACAAAATATGATTTCAATGGTACACATCAGCTTTTTTCTACAAGTGTTGCTGTCCTGTTCTCTGGTCTTAGTGTGCAGTATGTATGGCTGGATAGCAACTTATTTTTCTTTGTTGATAAGTAAACTTCTTATTCTACCTATTCTGAGTAGGCCATACTTTTGCAAAAGAAGTAGTCCTCTCAACATATTAGAGCCAAAAATACTGTGATTCCCTATATCACTGGTGGCCTGTATGGTCAGATAATTTAAAACTCTCACATCCCTTACAGAATGGGAAAACAAGTGTTTACCTTTTCAAGTAAAAGTAAGAAATTTTGGGAAATTTGGATGGTAGTCTAAAGAATAGAAACAGTGGTATTCCCATAGCATCGTAAGTCCTTGAATAATAAAGAAGTATTGATGTTGCATTTATTTCTGCAGCTGTTGTGTAGACATTAGGTGACTTTGGACTAGCTATTGTAGCACAGAACTTGACACAGGATGTCAAAGCTGTCTGTAAATCTGGGTAAATACAGTCCTTGCACATTAGATAGCTGCTAACAATTAAGAGCAGAGAGGCCTATGAGTATGGAGGCTCATATTTTTTTTTGATTGAGATTTTTTTGATGGAGAATGACTACTAGCAGAGTTGGTACATCTTATTACTTTGGAATCCAGTAAGATTAATGCTTGCTGCACCTCTGTTGTGGAAAGTCTTTTAACTGAAATAATCAGGATTTCAGTACTTCGCTGCTCTTCTTGGGATCTGCTAACTCATGCATGTATATTCTGTAATACTTGAAAGTTAGAAAGTGACACAGGTGTTCAGTATGGTAGTATCATTGGGATTTTTGGAAATGCCTAATTTATTCTGAAGCCATTTGGAAACTTTTGAAAATATGAACCGGATACTTAAATTTTATGAAATGTAAGTTACTTATTCTCTTCTCCAAAGGGGCGGGGAAGAGATCTGACTGAAGGATGCTAATTGTACTTTGTCAGTGGAACTAGACTTACAGATGAGGATGGGTTCTCTAAATGACATGCAAGAGGCACCTGGTGACACTTCTAAATAAATGTAAAAAGATCATCCATATAAATATTTTTGCATTTGAATGTCTATTGAGACAAGTTGAAGTTTCAACAGAAATGTGTTTTCTGATACTAGTCCTTCAGTGATATCTTTAATCTGCAATTTAACCACTATTAACTTTAGTCTAAGAGAATCAACAATTAATATTGTATTGATTCGGTACCTTGTTTTTTTGATTAGTTCTTTGGCTTAAAATACAGCCATATCAATACCTGCTAAGCTGTAATCTAAGTATAATGTGGAGAGGATGTTTTTTATCAAGACGTGAAAACTCCATGTTCTGTAATCAAACCTTTTTGTGGGAAGCATTACAGTCTTGGATTTGGAATGACCTGAACGTTGGTGTTTATTTCCAATTCCAGCTTTACTTCAGGTTTTCAGGCTTAATCCCAAACTGTGGTGATGCAAAGGAGAAAAGATAATAGACAATCTTTGTCTTCCAGACGATGGGCCTATGAATTTATTTTCCTTCTGGCTCTCTGTTTTTGCAGGGTCTAAATCACAAAACTGCTTGTGGAACACCATTATTGGTGGGCTGACTGGCAACCTCAAGGAAAGGCCAAAACCGACCATCATCAGTGACCCTAGACCTCCTGAAGAAATCTTAGCGGATGAACTACCACCAGTGGACAGTCCTGAGGCGTTGGTGAAAACATCTTTCAGGTCTGAGGGACATGAGTTTACTTTGTTTATCCTTGAGTGGATATCTTTTTAAGGTTAATCTGCAATGTGGGTTTGGTGGGAGAAATCGATACTGAAGGATTTAGCAATGCTGCTGCGTATCTCTGTACTGAACAAGAGTGAAAAAAGAGGTCCATAAATAATACTGACTGGACTTGTCTTTCACTTCTCAGACCTCGTTAGCTTTCTTAAAAGATTATGAACTAGACAGATATAAAGTCTGTAACTCGTCGAAATGGTCAACAAAGACAGCTCATTATATGAAGATGTCTTTGAAGGTTGGTATTGTTTCATTTGAAAGTGGTTTAGTGATGCAGACTTGCACTTCAGGTCAGATGATATGCTTTATTGATGCAAGGGAGAGCTAAACCTTTTTCTGTTGATGTAATGTCTTGAGAACTGTCTAGCATTAATTTATTTTGTCAAGGAGAATGATTCTGGCCAGGGGCTTGCAAGCAACCAATTGTTGCTGTTGTAAAGTGTGCGATGTATCTATTGCTAGGTTTTCCTCTCTTTTATTTAATCATGTTGGATGTACAGTTGTCAGACATTTCTTGGAGGCATGTTTTCTGAAAATAATTTTCTCAAAATGAGGTAAAATAGAGAAGCCATGTGCATACACTGGATGTTTGAGCAAAATGTGAAAATTGATATACCCAGCAAAAGTAAAGTGAGTGGCAGAATTGATTTTTTTTTCCAAAGTGTTTTTGAGCTTTTGTTGTTGAAAAGGTATGCTCTACTTCTATATTAAATGCACATGTATGCAAGCATAAAATGGATTTTTCTTTGGATAAATTTCTCTGACTATAGTGATTTTGATTACACTTCAGTCTGTCAAACTTATTTCAATCTTCATATAATCATTATTTTGAAGGTACTTATTTAAGTCATTATATTAGGTAGTAATTTCAAATATCTTATTTATACTGCTTGACATTTAAAAACATATTACCATAAAGTGAGTTTATGTCAGTTTATATAAATAAATCCTGTAATTCCATAGCACATTTTCACTCTAATATTTCCATTGAAATGATTCAGGACAAGTGTTTCAGAACCTGGATCCTCCTTTTATGATGACCTGTGGTATTTAATGGCTTTTAAACACTTTGTGTCTCTGATATTTAAAATCTATGATTTCAATAGATCTAACTCTTTTTCAGCTTTCACTTCTTCTCATAACAAATTCTGGGTAGCAGCAATCCTTACATTGCCATCGTCAAGATAATTTCAGCCATTTTATATGACAAAATAATGTCACAGCGTTTCAAATGGCATGATTTGATTATGTGAGTAGGGGTGACTCTTGGAAGAAGTGAGCTTATATATAGCATAATAAGGACTGATGACTTGGAAAATGTAATTTAGCAAAATAGTTTTGCTAATGTAGTTTAAATGGCTTTATAAATATTACAGAACCTTTGTATTTCATCAGTATAGAAATTACTGTGCAGTGTGGCATTTTGGGGGACTTTTATAGATGGAAATCCAAACAAATTGTTGCTACAAAGTAAATTGTACCTGTCTAGCTTTATAACAAAAGGAAGCCCCGTGTGTGTTTAAGGGCTATGCAGAGGAGTGGAAGGTAGGAAAGTACATTGCAATTACTGTCTAAAGACATGAGAAAACAAAACCACTCCAATACTTTTAGTTGGTTCGGGATCTTGTTGTTATTATGGTCCAAACTGGGGCTTAGGAGGCAATAGCATCTTTGGTATGATGGGTTGCAAGTTTGATTCATCAGGGTCTTCTGTGGGTAATGATCTTCAGGTGCTTCCTTGACAGGGTTTGACTGGTGTCTCTGAGTGCCAGTGACTGCCTGGCAAGCATGGGCTTTCCTTGTTCCTTGTTTACTAGACGCTAGTGGAAGATCTTGCTCAACTGTTGCCTTTTGGGGAATGAAATGCGCTTTACAAGTTGTCCAGTCCAGCATGTCTTTACTAGGCATTTGGTGGCTGAATCTCAGGGTATGTGTGGAGCAATGTTGGGCTTGTATGAGCTGATTTTACAGAAGGAACCAGGCCTTGTTTTCGAACGTGACCGCTGCAAACTGTAAAATGCAGCGACTCCCCTACTACTTCTGATTCACTGCTGTTAGAGCAGCGTATGGCAATACTATCCCTTTCATGCATAGTTAAAAAGAAAATGTCTCTCCAGTGTCAAATGAGTCACACTTCCTTGTGATTGCATATCTTTTTATGTGAATACATATAAGCAGCATGAAATCCCAGTTGCCACCTCTTGTATTAGATCTTGTTTTCTACTGTGCAGTACTTACTGTTCTATAGCTTGGAAAATTAGAAAGAGATCTATATTTGATTTTGTTCAACATCTAGATATGAGCTTGAAACACATTTAAACATAAAAGGGGGAATGTGATTATTTTGGTCATTTCAGTCGTACTTTCCCTGGAGCAATGATCCAGCTTTAAGATGTAAAGCAAAAAACCAAGTGAAACTAACCCACTCTCTACACCCCAAATGAGTATAGTGCATGGTCTCTCTATAATTAAACAGTGTTCTGATGGTCTTGATTTTTCTGATACAATTATTTTACTATCTCTTTTCTGAAGATACCAAGAACAAGCACAAGATTGGTCTAAACAAGGTTGAATACCTTTCTAAAGAGGAAATCAAAAGTTTGTAGTATCTTCTTGTTTGCAGTATTGCACTGAGTGAACAGTTATAAGTAATTTTGTCTTGACTAGTTTTACTACTGCAGTGCTTAAAATACAGATTTTTTTTTTTTTAATCCATTCTCACTGGCATTTAGTCTATTTGTCTAGTAAAGGCAGGGGGGCCCAATTTGAATTACATTTGAAAATACAGTTGAGTATAGAGAATGGCAGATTATCCCCTTTTGACAAGGTAAAAAAAATATAATTAGACACACAGAAGTAATTAGCTTCTTGACTCACACTTTATGCAACAAAGTGAACCAAGTCACCAGGGTTGGCACTGCTCCAGCTGAAAACCTGACGTGTCCAAAACATCATGATTTCTCCTAGACTTGTTTGGTTTTGATCTACGGAAGAGATGGAGTGTTATTTTGAGTCTGAAGTCGTGGGACACTGCATTGGGTTATATGTGACTGTAGTGGTGCTTATGGGATGTGCTGGATTTTGTGGCAGGAGAGATCCTGTGGTACAAGGTGACTGAGACATCCAGGGAAGAATGGAGATGCTCATCTGAGACAAAACATTCAGTGCAACCTCCCATCCTGGGCCAGGGCCTGTGTGACAGCTGAAGTTGGTCTGGAATCATGGAGTAGTCCAGCTGGCTCTATTTAGCATGTAGAGGCTTGGGGTGGGAGTGTTTCCAAAGTGATAAATCAGGGTAGCAGGCAGCTGAACAGTCAGCAAATGAGGCAAAGACCCTCCATCCTGTACCAGACAAGCCTTACTGGATACCTATGAAGCTGTGCTGAAGTAGCAAGTGATCTATGTTGTCTGTTACCAAGGCCATATGCCACGGGAACCAGAAAGGCAGATTCAGTTCCTTCAAGGTCAGAGTGTTTTTAAGCTCAAGGCTTGCATGGGTTCTTAGTTTCTGTCACCTTTCAAATTATTTCCAGCTTTTAGCTTGAGACTGGTAGCATCCCTGCTTATCTTGATAGCTGGTTTCCCTATGTCAGCTGCAAAGTTCCTTAATCTTTCCAAGAACAGTTTGCTTTGCTTTCCTTTCCTTATTTGCTTCAGTGCTACTTTGGGAATCTTAAATCACGCTGGCAGCTAATCTTCTTGTATTTCTGGTTTGGTTGTGGGTGATGTAAACTCTTGCTCATGCCAGCTATTGGCCAGTTGGTCTACAGGATAGAGGTGATAATGCAGTGCTCCAAATGTGAAAACTGGTCACAGCACCACATGCTGGGAGTCAGTGCACGAGCCTCAATCGTGTGGGTCAAGGTGGCATCAATGGCAATAAGGGGTATGAGACTTTTTTCCCCCCCTACCTTGCCTGAGTCAAGCAAGAGCCCATCTCCAGTCACGTGGTGGAGAGAGACCTACAGGACTCTCCTCCTTTACCACCTCTCACGTTTTCATGCTCTCTGGGCAGTGCCAAAGCTCGGCTGTAGCTACCCAAGCCTCGTATGTGAGGTCTGAATGTCAGAGAGGGAGGTGATGCTGTGCAGGAGAGCCATGGCCGTGACTGCAGAAGAGCAGGAGTTGAGGGCTAGTCCTGGGGTAGAACAAAGCCCGTACTCCCTCTCTCCCAGGTCTCAGTATTTGTTTATTGCTTTTTTATTTGGATTTTTTCTTGTTTTTTAAAAAATGAGACACACACAAAAATGAGATGAGTCTCACTTGCCCTAACTTGTTAAAAAAAGGAAAAAACTGTGCAAGGCTGGAAACATGAGAGATGCTTTCTCATTGGTTTTTATACCCATCTATAGCAGACCCAGGTCATACTAAACATTAAAATGTAAGCAGTGTCTCTGAAAACACCCTTCTCAACATCTTTCTCAATCCAGACTTATTATAAGGTACTTTACTTACATTAAACTTAAATTCATCTATGTTCTGTTCAAACCTGTTGCTTATTCCTGTTATTTATTGATAACCATTATGATGAATAAGAAGTGAAAAGCCTTCTGTTCATTAAGGAAATGGCTCTTGCGTTTGTCTCTCTCCTTTTAATTGTGCCTGCCTTCTAGGTGCGTGTTATGCTTTGAGCGAGCTATGCACTTGTTTCTTGCTAGATTAAGATTTATGAGTCAGAGGGGGAATGATCAGAGGAGAAAGATTTATACCAGTTACTGTTCAAAGGCTGTGTTCTCTCTCTCTTTGCGTATATCCACACGGGTCCAGGAGGAAGGTGTTTTTTTCAGGCAGTTGAAAGAGAAATGGACTTTTTTTTTTTATCATCACAGTCTTCTTGTTCTTCACAGGATAGATGTATTATTGATGACAAGCAAAGCCAGCAATTCTGTCCCTGTAAATATCAGATACATCAAAAGACCCAAGCTGAGAAATTCAGATGGACTGTAGGTGTCCTAACAGAGCTGTGCCCCTGAAAGGCAGGCAACAAATCCACTTCCAAAATGGGAATGAGAGTTTGAGCTGAAGCTCCATGGATAAACAAAGTCCTGGTAATAAAGAAGTTTTGCTTTCAGAACTGACCAATGCCTGTCCTTGACCACACTTGTCTGCCTGATGTATGTCACCTGAATCTTGTACCATAATAAACTCTGAGCTTTTGTTTTGCAGCTGTGCAAGGCTTCCAATTCTGGCTTTTTAAGCGTACAGATCACCCTCAGTCCTTGACATGGACTAGGCTAGCCCCCCCCACATGCGGAGGGTAGACATATTTTTAAATCCAGGCATGGTATACCTGTACAACCACAAGTGTCTCAAATATCTGTGCAGCACTTGTGGGTGTACAAGGCTGTTCCAGGGGCTGTGACTAATTGTTTGGCTTACTGAACTTGCCAGCCCAGTCTTCCTTGCAGGTTTACAGAAGAAACTGTATATGGGCAGGGAGTTGTATATAAGAAAATACATGAATTTAAGGCTAGTCTTTATCCTGATAAGGAAGTGTTTAATAATGCACTATTTAGTTATCTCTACCATAAGAGATTAATATCAGACTGGGATGTCTTGCAGTTCCTACTGACATAATTTTTAGCCTGGTTTCTGAAGGAAATTGCTGTATGTCTCTTAGTCAGCCCTCCCATTAAGTTCTTAAATATAGCTAAGCTTGATCAGTAGCTTAACAGAATGGTAGACATCTCAAAGGTACTTAGTTCCTACCTATTTTGTGAAAACTGATGGTAGGATAAAAAAGGGTTCCACTGAAAGAATGGATAGGAGAGAAAAAAGCTGACTTCTGAGAGTTGCTGCCTGTCTGACCAGCGCTAATGTCCTTCTCTAGCTAACTGGCGCATGTGTAGCTGTGAACCAGGCGCCATGTGTGAGCATGCAAGCAGGCAGGGGGATATTTGGAAGAGAAGCCCATGGAGAGTAGAGCGGCAGGAGACATGGCAGGTCACAGAATGTGTTGCTATGGGGAAGGTAGGAAAGGTGTAAAGCACAAGTGTGTAAAAAGCCAGTTGTAGTTTGAGTTGCAGCTTTGAGTACTATAACTGATGCTAACAAAAGGTATTATTGTCAGTACTATTACGCTACAAATCATGCCTAATCACCCTGGTAGAGTGGACCACATATCTTATTCTGATAGATTAAGTGAATTATATGTCATGATCCACTCCCCTCCTGCCACGTGGTTACAGCCGGCGTGGTCTTTCTGTGCGCATGCAGAGGTCCAGGGTTTCCTGGTGTGAATTGACTCTCGTGGTGTGTCACCTAATGAGGAGGAGCAGCTGGACCTTCAGGCAAAAAAGCACCAGAAGGGGGCTGGTGGCCACCTGGCCTATTCCTCCAGCCTGTGGTCTGCACTTGAAGGGCATTTGGGAGGAGGGGATACAGGCTCTGGAACAGGTTTATTGTCCTGGCAGTCTGTGTATGCCCTGTGGGCTGTAAATTGCTCATCCTGTTATTAAATTAAGACTGTCATGGTATATATTTCATTCCCAATGAGAAAATGGGATAGTGGCTTTCTTATTCTTGGCAGTCAGAGGGAATGTGATGAGCAGAGATAAAAAAAGTCTTTGACTAATCAATTGCTGAAGCTTTATCTTGAGTTCTTTAATTTGCGTAAGCAACAAACATTAAAAAGGCACTCCAAGAAAATTCCTATACAGTTTCATCTGCTTTTAAATGGTTGGCTGATGGCAGTGAAGTGGTATGTTATACTGTGATGTTTTCGTAAAGGATGTGGTAAAACATCCTCCAGATCCAATCAGGGGCAGATTTGGTTGGTTTTGAGACCACAAAACATGCAAGTAAGAGTTCAGGAGTATTTTGAAGTGAATAACAATAGCAATCATGAAATAACCCAAAATAATCTTAACGCTGATAAAGAAGAGCTTAATCTTCACTAGTGTTCTGCATTTCTTCTTAATGTGAAGAGCTCTGAAGGAGGAGGAAAAAGGGATACGTAGCTCCAGTTAATTGAGTTGACAATCAGATCTGGGGAGAAAACTGTATTCTGTCATGGGAAAATACTAGCCATTTATGCATTGAAATACGAATTCGAGATTATTTTTTTTTTTAATGCAACCCAAGAGAGAATCTACACTAAACATTTACATGGGGCACTCTGGAAATCCCCATACCTGTTGCAGGTGTCACCTAACCAATAAACCAAATTGTTGATTCCCATGGGAATGCTATTAACACTAGGCTCTAGGTTCTCAGAATCACCTGTTTGCACCCTCTGCTCTGTGTATCTCTCTTGACTCTGTGGTTTCTGATGAAGGTTTTGTCCAGTTTGCCTCCCCATGCAAAATGATTTTTGGTAACTACTGTATTTTGCTGGAAATTCTTTTGCCAGAAATTTGCAGCCCAGCCTACCAGTGGCTTTGCAGACATATAGCAACATCTAGGTAAGTAAAGCTGCTGCGAACTGTCAACACCCCTTACCCACATAACTTGCTAATGACTGTTCTTTATCTGGTTTTTGCATGTTAAGCTGTCTGCTGGCAATTTCTAGAAACTATTTTATGTAATAGAAAGGTCTCATTTGGAAATTATCACACTATCCATCTGAGTACTCAGCACTTGCTGATGTCAGAGCCATGGTGTCTGTAGTTTGCAGATTGGGACATTTATTTTTAGTTCCAATAATTTTTGGATCTGAATCTACTGAAGTGTTCACAGCAAGACTGCTAAAACTATCATGTGTTACTTGGTTTCCATCTGAACTTTATAAATTGATCTAAACTTTATAAATTGACTCAGGTTGTTTTGAAACCAGGCCTATACTCTAAATTTGCTGTCAGTGCTGCTCTTACTCTGGCGAAAAGCAATCTTGTATAGTCTTTTGGTGGAAGGGCCTTCATTTTAAGGTGTGGAAATTGACCCAGGAATATGGGCTTTGAGTCCCTATTTGTGCCCAGTGAATCCTTCTGTTATATATGTACCTTTGATCTGTCTCCTCTTTCATGTGAGCACTTGTCAGACCAAATTTTCTCTTGGCTCAGCTGTAAAAGGACCAGACTAGACATTGTAACTTTAAAAAAACAAAGAAAGCTGAAGAGTGTTTATTGTAAAAAGTAAAACTATCCGAAGCTTATTTTCCTTCTTCTGAAATGATGTGCGCAACCCTCGTTTAGATCAGTGTGAGCATCTGTAGTTGCAGTTTCTAAGATGAAGAAAACATATCTATTTGCAGTACTTAGTGCCTCAAGATTGATTTTTGTCATATAATTGTCACCAATAGTATCTGCTCCTGAATCAAAATGATGCTTGTTATCCTGCTGGCTTCTTGTAGCAGTTATAATTAAGTCTGCCCTAATTCTGAACAGTGAATAATGAAGTAATATTCATAATGAAGTAATATTCGGATTCATTTTGAAGATGAGATGTTGAGAAAATTGGATTCCTCTTATGGCACTGTACCTCCTTTTGAGGGCTTCTTCACTTACTAAATTGTTTTAAAGTTGCTCATAATATAATTATCTGCAATGTCAGCAGTACTTGAGTAAAAGAATTAGAGTGTAGTAGTGTAAATACAGTGGGCCAAATTTGGTGTAAATTGGCATAAAACCCTGTTGACTTCTGTGGAGTTACACTGATTTACTGCAGCTGAGTATGTGGCTTGGTATTTCGAAACAGTGCTTGTACACTGAAATTTGCATATTTGTTGATTAATGTTGTAAATCTGATAAACTTGGCAGAGTGTTTTTGCTGAATCATGAGAGATGCTGTCAAATAATATGTTATCAAAGTGTCCTGGGCTAGACACAGCAAATTCCCATCTGAGGAATGCCCGCTGGCTTTCATAAAAACTCCGTGAATCTTGCAAACTTTGAATCAGTACAGCCTTTAACTGTTTACCTTTTTTCTTTGCTGCTTTAATGCTGATTCTAACGTAGCCAAGACACTTTCTGAGCATCTGAGGATGGTGTTGGCAAGCCGTGACCCAAAATGTAAGTTTTCTTTGTGTTGCTTGGGCTTTACATATTTGCTTATTGTGGTTTTCAGAAAAAAAAAATGTACTTAGTGCTTTTTTGTTTGTTTCTATAAATACATTAGCAACAAAAGGAGGACTAAGGAGAATCTCCATCCTTCATTGGATGCGGGAGGAAACATAGTGACAAAGGATGAGGAAAAGGCTGAGGTACTTAATGCCACCTTTGCCTCAGTCTTTAGCACTAAGACCTGTTGCCCTCTGGGTGCCCAGCCCCCTGAGCTGGAAGACAGGGAGCAGAATGAAGCCCCCATAATCCAAGGGGAAATGGTTAGCGACCTGCTACACCACTCAGACACACACAAGTCTATGGGGCTGGATGGGATCCAGCTAAGGGTCCCGAGGGAGCTGGCAGAAGTGTTCACCAAGCCACCTGCCATCATTTACCAGCAGTCCTGGCTAATCAGGGAGGTCCCAGTTGACTGGAAGTTAGCAAATGTGATGCCCATCTACAAGAAGGGCTGGAAAGAGGATCTGGGGAACTACAGGCCTGGCAGTCTGACCTCAGTGCCAGGGAAGGTTATGGAGCAGATGGTCTTGGGTGCCATCATGCAGCAAGTACAGGACAACCAGGTGATCGGGCCCCGTTAGCATGGGTTTATGAAAGGCAGGTCCTGCTTGACCAACCTGATCTCCTTCTATGACAAGGTGACTCGCTTAGTGGATGAGGGGAAGGCTGTGGATGTTGTGTACCTGGACTTCGGTAAAGCCTTTGACACCATTTCCCATAGCATTCTCCTGGAGAAACTGGCTGCTCAGGGCTTGGACAGGCGTACGCTTCGCTGGATAAAAAAACTGTCTGGATGGCCAGACCCAAAGAGTTGTGGTGAATGGAGTTCGCTCCAGTTAGTGGCAGCTGGTCACAAGTGGTGTTCCCCAGGGCTCGGTGTTGGGCCTGGTTCTGTTTAATATCTTTATCAATGATCCGGACAAGGGGATCGAGTGCCCCCTCAGTAAGTTTGCAGGCGACACCAAGTTGTGTGGGTGCGTTGATCTGCTTGAGGGTAGGAAGGCCCTACAGAGGGTTCTGGACAGGCTGGATCGATGGGCCGAGGCCAACTGTATGATGTGCAACAAGGCTGAGTGCCAGGTCCTGCACTTGGGTCACAACAACCCCATGCAATGGTACAGGCTTGGGGAAGAGTGAGTGGAAGGGTGCCTGGTGGAAAAGGACCTGGGGGTGTTGGTCGATAGGCAGCTGAATATGAGTCAGCAGTGTGCCCAGGTGGCCAAGGCGGCCAACAGCATCCTGGCTTGTATCAGCAATAGTGTGGCCAGCAGGACTGGGGAAGTGGTCATCCCCCCTGTACTCGGCACTGGTGAGGCTGCACCTTGAGTACTGTGTTCAGTTTTGGGCCCCTCACTACAGGGAGGACATTGAGGTGCTGGAGTGTGTCCAAGGAAGGACAACAAAGCTGGTGAAGGGTCTAAAGCACAAATCTTATGAGGAGTGGCTGAGGGAACTGGGGTTGTTTAGATTGGATATTGGGAAAAATGTCTTCACTGTGAGAGGGTTACCAAGCATTGGAACAGGCTGCCCAGGGAAGTGGTTGAGTCACCATCCCTGGAGGTATTTAAAAGATGTGTAGATGTGGTGCTTAGAGACATGGTTTAGTGGTGGACTTGTCAGTGCTAGGTTAACCATTGGACTTGATGATCTCAAAGGTCTTTTCCAACCAAAACAATTCTATGATTCTGTGATTCATTTTATAATTCATTATATAATAGAAATAATTGTGTTATCCTGACATATCAGCTCTTGTGCTAGCAAAACTGTCCTAATTTCTTACAAAAATTGTTCAGTGGTATTCAACAGAATACAGGCTCCTTGATACTCTGCTGCAGCACAAAACTAGTTGCATTACTCTCTTGTTTTAAAAACTAATTTCATTTTTTCTGAATTGAAGTGAGGTTAAACTCAGATTTGTCATATTCTTTATGAAGCAGTTGTACAATAATTAATGAAAGCTTTCAATCATAGCAAAAATTGAATAAATATATTTTACAAGGATCGATGTTTGGTTTTTTTTCCTAGCGTGGCTGTGTTATGGTTTATACAACTATGACTTATGCTGTTTAATGACCTGGGTGATGGGGCACAGTGCACCCTCAGCAAGTTTGTAGATGGGGAAAAAAACCCCCAAACCTAGAGGGAGTGGTTGGTGGACCAGATGAGTGTGCTGCCATCCAGAAGGACTTCCACAGGCTGGAGAATTGTGCTGATGGTAACCTCATGCAGTTCAGGAAGGGGAATTACAAAGTCCTGCACGGTGGTGGGGAACAGCCCTGTGCACCAGTACACATTGGGGGCAGACTGACTGGAAAGCAGGTTTGCTGAGAAGAACTTTGGGGTCCTGGTGGACAACAACTTAGACCATGAGCCAGCAATGTGACCTTGCAGCAAAAAAGGCCAACAGCATCCTGGGTGGCTTTAGGAAGAACATCACCAGCAGGTCATGCTTCCCCTCTGCTCAGCACTGGTGAGCCACATGTGGAGTGCTGGATCCAGTTCTGGATTCCCCAGTACAAGAGAGACAGGGGCATACTGGAAAGAGTCCAGCAAAGATCCATGAAGATGATCAAGAGGCTGGAACATCTGACATAGAAAGGGATGCCAGGAAAGCTTGGACTTGTTTAGCCTGGAGGAGAGAAGGCTTGGGGGGAGCTTATCAATGTAAATACCTGATGGGAAGGAACGCACAAGATGGGGCCAGATTCTTCTCAGTAGTGCCCAGTGACAGAACAAGAGACAGAGGGCAAAAAATGAAATACAGAAAGTACCATTCAGACATAAGAAAAAGTTTGTTGTTTAGGTGGTTTGGGGGGGGAGGCGGGGCCTGTTACTATGAGGGTGGTTGGACACTGGCACATGTTGTCCAGTGGAGTTGTGGAGTCTCCATCCTTGGAGATAAGCAGAATATGACTGTACACAGTCCCAGGCAACCTGCCATAGCTGACACTGCTTTGAGCAAGGGGGTTGGACTAGGTGATCTCCAGAGGCCCCCTCCAGCCTCAGCATTTCTGTGATTCTGTGGTGGGAATGGTGAAGCTGAATTATCACCCTGTGAGTAAAATCCTAGTGTCTGATCTGCATTGCGGATCTGTTATCTGCATTGCAGATTTTTGTTGCATTGTCTGCACACATCTGCTGCATGGAACTCCCTCTGACGTCAGTATGAAGTAAAGATCTGCAGTGCAGATTCTTAACTGGGATTTTTCTCTGGAGAGTTTGCCCATCTGTGTTTGAGACAAACCAGAATAACATGGTTTAGTTTTTTTCCTATGTAAACTGAGTATTTTGTGAATCGAGAAGTTTATTAAAATGCAAGCTTCATCTCCCAGTCATCAAAAGAAAGTGGCACTGAGTTCACAGCTCATATAGATGATAGAAAAGAAGAAACTCCTGTAACGAGATACTGATACAGATCCTCAAATGTAATTTAAATTTGTCTGAACAAGTTTCCTCTAAGAAGGGAGGGGAAGTGTAAATGACAAAGGCAACTTCCATAAAGAATTGGTGAAAACTTTTTCATCAGTTCATTGTGAGTTAGGTAGTGGTCTTAGTAATATTACTTGTAGCCTTAGAAATCATTAGTTCATGTTGAGGATCAGCCCAATGCTTTGATCTGTCTTGAGTCAAAGCCTGGTGATGGCTTTGTTACTGCTTGTTGCTTCTGCAGAAGCATTTCTGAGGGTCCTGCTGAGCTTTCTCTAGGTCTTTAAAAAATATTGCTTAAATATTTATCTTCACAGAGATACTAGACTAAGGTGTTATGTATTTTTAACCAGTACTCTCTACTAACATTGATTTCAGTAGAGATCTTGGTCTAAAATGCTACATGGGAAATTTTCTAATCTATTTCCGCTGGCACTGAGATAAGACAAAAGGATAGAAAAGCAAATAAGCGCATTCTGTCATTAACCTTTGACTTGCTGGATTTGTATGTCTATTGATGTGCAAAATGCATTTATACTCTTTTTTCCTTTGTCAAAGGTAAAGTCATCTTAATGATGCTTATCTGTCCCCAGACACTGTATCAGGAACTATCTGTTCAGCAGCTGGCTTTAAAATTCTCTATTTTTTGGGGGGGTGGGTGTGGTGTTTGTTGGCCCAGGCATGGCCTCAGATGTGAGACCAGATTCTCTGCCAGTTTTATCCATTCAGTTTTATTAGAGTACCTGACTTTAGCAGAGCTGTACCAGTATACATGTAAGGCAACTAAGATGTCACAAGCTGCATGACATTAGCTAATTGAATGCAATTCAGATAGAGAGAAAGGTAATCAATCAACCAGTTCTCTGTTCTCTTCTGAGTGTCCTCATAATTCTGTGAGAATTTCAGGGAATCTGGTGATAGAAACAAAGCACTAAAAGCTAACTTCACTCAAAGTTTCAGACAGGTAGCATGGTCAATGACCATCTCCGTCTTTTTTTTTTTTTTTTTTTGAACAAGAGATGTTTTCTGGGGAGACAGTGGAAGAAACAGGCTTGCTGTGTGACTACATTGAGATAAACACTGGCTTTGGTTTTTTGTTTGTTTTGTTTTGTGGTTCCCCCCCCCCCCCCGATTCTTACTGAACCAAGGCCTGTCACCTCACACTGTTTCTGGTGGTGTGACACCAGCATCCCTTGGTAGGACTGAATTTGCAGGACTGAGCTGTGGGCTAAATGAGCTGGCAGAAAGTTTGCAATAGTGCCAGGTCTGGGACTGGCTGCCCAGTCCAGAAGGAGACGGTGGTCATCATCCTCTGTCTGCACCAAACTCATTTTACCCTGTGGCCTTCCTAGCTTGGCACCAGCCTGTTCTTGTAGCCACCATCAATGTCAGAGTCGTTGGAGCATGCAAGTGTGTGAAAATGCAGCCATCTGGCTTGTCCTCGGCTTAGCAATGAAACGAACAGTTGCTTTCTGAGAGAAGGCCATGCTGGGCTGGGAATGTACAGTAGCATCTACTGGAGGATGGTGTCCATTTGTGTGGCACTTATTTTCCTGGGATAACTGCCATAAGCATTTCATTTATGCTAGTGTCACTGATCAAGTCCGTGATTTCTGTATGTTTTAGGGCTTTTGTCTGGCCCAAACTTGTAAGCAGTCAAGTCCCAGGTGTTAGTTTAGTCTTCTGAAGCCCAGTGGCAGTTACCGATCATAAACATCCTTTTTTTGGTGTCTGTGTTGGGATAACATCATGACTGGTTACTGCGTGGCATTGTTGCATCTAGTTTTCTGGGTCACACTGGCTATAACATCGTGCTGACCTGGCCATGTAAATACAGTGTTTTGGGCTATGCCTCTTCTCCAGGTGTGCATTGACTAGCGATGCTTCAGGTGGCTTGAATCCAGAAGATGCATCCAAGCTACATATGAGTGCAGACTGGAAAGTGCATCAAAAGTGTAATATTTTCAAAGCATTACTGCTTTTTGAACAAAGACTGGTGCCTCGCCGCAGCCTAGGCAGTGTGGACATATGGCCAACTTAGCCTGCAAAGTGGCTTTGACAAAATAGTCTCCATATAACCGATGGAGAGGTTAGAGAGGATCGCTGGGTTCATTTTGCATACATTTCCTGAAATTTCTTCTCAGCTTTAGTCTTCTTGGTCATATATTCTTAAAATAAAACTCTTCTTTAAGAAAAACCAAAAAATTCTGGCTCTACAGTTTCCAGGCAGCATGGACTATAAAATGAAATAACCCAACTGTATATTTAGAAGCATGAAAGTAAATGGCTAATAGCTAAACTTAATATTAAGGTACAGCTAATTGAAAGTAGTATGTTAACACTGAGAATAATGCTGTACTTGTTTCCCATTTCACAAGGTAGAAAATATACTTCAGTTAGATGAAATTGCAATGCAAACCATTATTATTTTGTTGTATTTCTGAGGAAGAAATTAAATATTGAAATTTTTTAGATGGTTTTGGAACTTTTTTATATAGTGGGTGTTCTTTCAACTTTAAAACACTTTCATCAGAATTTTTTTCATCTAAAAATAATAATAATGTAGGAGATTAGCAACACTAGATAAACAATTACCAATTACATCAATCTCACTGTTAAAATACAATATGAAAATGCACCCTGCAAAGCAGCATGGAAAAAATGCATAGAAAATGGTAATGCATGATTTTCAGAATAATTTGCTTTGTGGTTTTTACATTGCTGTTCAGTGGTTTGTCATCATCCTCACTGAACAGTAATGTAAGGAACCAGCTTTGCAAAGGACTTTCCTTACAACAGTTTCCTTGGGACACCTGATTTGTGATGGCAAAAATAGAAATGCCATGGAAAGGAAAAAATGAGGAATGAGAGGGGATGGATAGCATTCTGTAGTGTGCATGTGTAGGCAGGGAGAGCCCTGGGCCATTTCTTGAATGTCAGACCAGGTTCCTGCTCAGAGATGCTGTTGGCCCTCCAGGATAACTCACCCCTGGATTGTCTTCCTTCAAGTGTTCTCTCTGTGAGAAGCCTGAAAAAGGTGGCACATCTCAGAAAAGTAGGGGATGTGGTACCAAGTACCTGCTTTTTTCATTCTGATAGGAGAAGGGGAATTGTGGACCATCACAGACTTAAGCCTACTTTCCTCTCTAGTGTTGGCTAGTGGAAATTTTGCTCCTTTCAGGGCAATATCATGTGTTGACACCTACAAACGTGCTGCAGCAACTCAGCCAGGTGGGAAGCCTGAAAAACATACTGAGGGGACAAAACTTAGCTGCTACAAGAAGCATTAGAAACTGGGAGTGAAATTTGTCAGTAATGGGTCCAATGAGGAACCAGATACGTTGTGCTGAGCTCTGAGGAGATGCAAAAACCACAGCTGACTATTAAGCTAAAAGGGGAGGGTGAAAAAGAGGGGGGGGGGGGGGGGGAAAGCAAGCATAGTTTGGAGGAAAACACATATTTTTCACTCTCATGTAGAATACAGGAATTTGGTTTCAAATGTTTTGTTGTTGTCATTACTGTGTTGGTAACTGTAGCTCATGCTGCTACAGGAGAATCACAATTAACATTGATGACGCTGTCAGGGTAGCATCCATGGTAGGAGGCAGCGCATTGGTATATCTCTGTGTTGGCTTGCAGAGCCTTGCTTGTCACTGAGGGAGGTGGGCTGCCATGCCGCTCTGCGCACGGACGCAGATGATTTTGACACTGAAGGTCATGCCCAGCTCCTCTTTCATGTGCCACAGGTCTGTGACTAGCTGATGAGTGTTGCTGCACATTGTGTATGTGCAGTGGGAGATAAGAGGACTGTTTTGCCATAGCACTACAAAAGCTGTGGACAAGAGGACCCAATGACAGAGGAGTGATAGCTTTGATAAGCCAAACCTCTACACAGTGTCTAATTTTAGTGTTTATCTGACCAGTGGGTAACTGGAAGTGTTGTCAAATGACAGATAAAACCCTAAAAACATGCACTGTGTCCACCCTTTAACATTAGTTGCGTGTAACCATGGGGATAGGGATCTAAGAGGTCTGTTTTTGTTTTTCTGTTGTTTAGTTCAAGAGTAAAATCAGGAATAACTTGAAGTGAGAGTCAAATGGACTCCAAGCCTGTAGAGGAAAATAAATTCAGAGACTCTGACCTTGTCTAGCCACAAAAATAGCAGTGATTTAGAGTTCAGTTTATTAACTTAGTACTTGCATCTGTTTAATTTAATTCAGAAAGTGATGTGTGCAGTGTGCCCTTTCTAGCACACCTGCATGGAGGAACATGTTATCATGCCAGTTCAGGCACTCATGCAGCAGCAGAAAATCATGAATACAATGTCTGTCATTTTCTTCCTTCACTTTCTATAGACAAACTTCTGAAATAAGGCAGAGGGGCATCTTTCCACACTGTCATTTTCCATGTTACTCTTTCTTTAGCCTGTTTCCCTTGTACTTCTAATTTTGTGCAGAAGTGATGGCTTGCCCGTGACACCTGACTGATGGTTGTTCTCTCATTTGGCCCTTGTCACCGCATGAGCAGGCTTACTGTGATTGCTTTACTCGCCATGTTACGCTATCAACCAGCATTTGTTGATCATTTATGTGCTTGCAGAGTTGCAGTTGTCATTCTTTCCATTTGCCCCAGTTCTCTTTTTTTTTTTAAAGGTTCTGGCACAGGACACAGCCCTCGCTATACTTTATCCTCTCTGAACCCTTCCAAAATTTGTCATGGATATTATTCAAGAAAGCAAAGAAAGGGTCAGTGAACAACACTGAGACAGAAAAAATTAAGTCCTGTCAGTTTATATTTAATGGATGGCATTATTTTTTTTTTAATTCAGAATTAAATACCGGAACCTCTTCTCATTTCAGTTCTTGGAAGTAGTTTTGCTGTAGCCCAAAAAAGCTAAATTTGTTGTTCTCAGGCAAGTTCTCCCTGTTGGTGGGAGAATTACGTGAGTAATGTAACACATCCAGCTTCCAGCTCACCTTCCTGTTGTTAAGATGCCAGAATCTGTGTTCAGTTGTGAAACACAAATACAGGCAACTTGGTGTATGTATTTGTGGCACTTGCAAGACGCCTACTGCTATGTATTACTCTATTATATTTTGTCACCAGTATGAGATTGCTGCCGAGCTGATTCATCCTTGTGGAGAAAGAAGTCAGATTTGTAAAGTTAATTATTTGGCATGTGCTTGACTTACTACACTGACGTTTTGTGATACTGAGTCAAATTCAGAGTGTTTGTCCTCATCTTCAGTGATCTAGACTTGAATGTAGTTCAAGCTGCAAATGGAGGCTGCGGTCAACAGTTTTCTGAACAGTGGAGCTTTTTCTACAAGTGTACAAGTCAGTATGGAACATGGAAGTAATTTTAGCTTTCAAGATTTTTCTGCATTTTAATGGAAGCTTACCATTCCAAACAAAAATCTGTGTGCAAACATAACTCAGTCGAAATCTAAGAGTGACTCCTAGGCAAGCAATAATAAGGGTAAGTTTGACAGAAACTGGTCCAAATTCATGCAAACAGTTGGACCAGTTAGCACAATTTTTTTGTTGTTTTTACAAACTTCAGGAAGTCTTCTTGGCCTCATTAAGGTATCTTTCAAGGTTTTCAGTACCTGCAACAGAGTTTCCGTAGTCATCCTGAGACCTTTCAAGCATGGGATGCTTGGCTGAGCAATATTAATTGAGGAGTGAGGAGTTTTCAGAGTCTGCTATTAATAGACATGTGTGCTAATAAGGTGATCCAGGAGAATTTAATATTGTTTGGGTACAGGAGGGGAAAATATTTCTCAGATGAATCATTCTGATTTAGATAAATGGTTGTCATTCCACCTACCAAAATGCATAGTATGCTGATTAAATATTCTGAATGAAACTGTGAAGTAATGGACAGAACATGACATCCACCTGCTGTGTCATTTCTACCTCTTAATGAACAGTAAATGATGCAGCTGTTTTGCCACGCTGGGTGTATTTAGCTATAGAAATGGGGAGATGGCAATAGAGAGCTGTGATGAGGCTGTGGTGGGCTCCTGTTGTTAACAAAGGCTCCCAAATGTCAGTGTGTAATTTGTGATCATTTCAATAAAGGCTGTTTTTAGATTGAATGGAGAGGGGACGCAGGTATGTCATGAGTAGCGGATATGTGCCTAAAATCCTTTGCTTTTAAGAATATAAGTGAAATTCGAGAATGAGTAATTCTTAAACCGTATTTTACTCTGTCCACTGCAAGTTAGGAATAAGTAGATGTGTATCAGACTGATAAAAGAGAAGTCAGATCTTGTTATCTAGTTTTACCAAATGGTAAAATGAACCTAATCTATAGCATCTACCGTGATTCTCCTAGAGAAAATATAGCTCTCCCTTTCCTTATCTGTGTCGAGATGTTGTTGCTTTTTTTTTTTCCTTGATGGCAATTTTGTTGATGAATTGACAGCTTAAGAAAATTTCTTCTCTAAGCAAATTATTTGCAGTTTGCCAAGAGCAGGACTGAGGTTTATGTGGGAAATAATCTTAATTATTGTTCATTGCTGATTTTGTTTGGTGTCAGAGATCTTTGCTGTGCTGGAAGTCTCAGTTTCAGGACAGAGTGACAATTAGAGCAGTCAAAAATTCCCTCCTCCTTTTGAGGTTCTTTGAGTGTTGAGGCAGCTCCCCAAACCTTTTCCAGGGCAGACAGCTACATAATTTGCTGGAAAAGCAGTAAGGCAACCTTCAAGATGCTTTCTGCGTTGCTTGTCTTCTCATTTCTCTGAAAAGGGATGTGATTGTGGGGAAGAAAGGGGACTCGAAGCGGAGAGTATGTGTAATTTTTATACAGCTAATTTCAATACCACAGTTCTATAACAGGACAGGATCGTGTGTCAAAGCCAGGGCAGATAAAATAATAGCACACAAATGTGTCTTTACTTTCTGCACAAATAAGCCAGTAATTTATAATGCACTAACACAGCTAATGTTGATGAATGATAAAACCTTGTAGCATGGCGGCAGCAGTGTTTTGGGATTACCATATTACCCAGTGGATATCTGCAAGCGCTGCAAAAGAAAAAAAACAACTCGGAGAAAACATAGGGTGTGCCTGCGCAGTTATCCCAATGTGCTGCAGAGCAGAGGCAGACTGTGATTTCTGTGTCCAGAGGGACTGTTTTTTAAGGAGGAAATGTATGATTTTTTTGTCGTGTCCTTTGTATGTCTTGGATCACCTGGCTTTGCACTCTCACAGCATTCCATCCCCTGGGAACGTCCACCCAAGGAGAAGCAATGTGGGTGTGCAGATCCTGAGGTGTCCTGGGAGTTGTGGAGTAGTAGGACTGCAAGGCAGCAGGAGCATTTTTCTCCTCCAGCATGATGCAGAGGCTGCATGCAGTCCTTTCAGAAACATACAAAACTATAGATTTTCATAGGTAGCAAGGTATCTGTCCCAAGCAGTATGAAAAATCTGCCCCTTGTCCTCTTAGGCAAGAGAAGGATGGAGGAACAGCTCTCCATAACCATACATGCTCTGTGGGTTTTCCTCATGGGCAATGAAAGGATGTGCCTCGGCATTTTTTAGATCAGCCTTTTCTACTTGTGTGGTTGTATTTTTTCCATCCACCCTGAATTTTCAGTCATGTTAAAGCATCTTTTTAACTTCCCTTGCAACATAAAGGATTTTACATGGGCACATATTACATTGTACCTACCTCAGGAACATTGTGCTTGGTGAAAGAGTGAAAGACCTGTGATGAAAATGACCATCAGACTGGTGGATTTACAAGTAAGGGATGTTTTGGAGTTGCACATACAACTGGACTGCTGTAAAACTTAGAGATGTTTTAAAACTGGGGGAAAAAAAGGTTTTTTTAAAAGCTGAAATCAAATCTTGATTTGAGTGGGCCCATGTTTTGAGATAGAAATACTGAGTACTCTGTAAAATAGTTGGAATTACAGAAATGAAGGACCTCACCCAACTGGCTTACCAGTGATAGAGATGTAGGGATAAAAATAAATCAAGTTGCAAATTAACCTATTAGCACTTCATCATACGTGTGAAGTAGACAAATCACTGATCTGCTCATGCTGATTCACATTTCTCTATTATTCATGTACAAAAACTCACACTCTCCAGAGTGTGTAAAAGATGGTTAGCCTTTCAAGCCATATCACAGTATAATCTTTGTATTAATCACAGAGCAATAACTTGAAAAAACATTCTGGGTAGGTGAAAGCAGCATTGGAATCTAGTATTTCTGTTGTCATCTTCCCCTCTGGAAATAAAATAAAAGTATAAGGTGTGTTGCAGTGAAGCTTACACCCAGTTGAGTGAGTAGGTGTATAATTGTTTTCTCACATTGATATGTTTCTTCAGCTATGAAATAAATAACCGACCATTTGAAATGAACACATGCATATGTATTTTTATAATCTGAGATATAGTTACAGGACAGTAAGTTCTATGGTGGTGGATAGTGGTATAATGATAATATGCAGCAGGTTTTTCCAATAGCTCAGCTAACCTTGCAACTAGAAAACTTGTTTCCAACAATGCTAATCAGAGATTCAGAAGAAGAAAAGCCATCAGTACAGTGAGAAGTATTTTCAAACCTAAACGTGTTTTTCTTTTGGAGGCAGGGCAACAAACTATAGAAAAACATGCAAGCAAACTTGAAGAGCTGTTGGCATTTACTACTTTCTGACAATTTCTTCTGGAATAACAAACAAACAAAACCCCAATCAAGCCAAAACACACCCTCAGGGGCAATACGCTTGTATTTGTCAAGTATGTACAAGTGGAGAAGACTATTAAGTACTCAGCTCAAAAGAAGAGTCGTCTTAGCTGCAGATTTTTTAAAACAGTTAATAAAAGCAACAGTTCTTCCACTTGAAAAGAGTGCTGTCCAGTTGTCGAAGGCAAATCCTCTTTCATTTTCTCCCTTCTCACACAGTAAATTCACTAGCACATAAATCTTAGTCCTGTGTTTGTCTGTGCTATGCATAGAGGACGCACCAAATGAGTGATGTTATACCCACCTCGTTAGCCTTTGCACAGGCATCGCCTCACAAATGCCGGGTTCTGTATGTGCAGGTACCTATGAGAATCATGTGCACACCTAGGGGTTGACCAGTTGATGTTGACAATGAGACAGTATTCAAAGAAAGCTGTAATGAAAATAGCTCTAAGTTGCTTCTAATAAACGTGCATATATGAACAAGTGAGTGAATATTGATGAGCAATACAGGGAATTAAGAAAGCGTATAACAAAGGACTCTGTATGTATGGAATTTCTTGCACATGATGCATGTTAGGAACCTATACATCAGGTAATTTTTGCAGAGCTTGAGCTAAAGCAGACTTTTTTTTTTAAACACCAAGATTTATTTTTGTTAATACATCTGCCAAGCTTTTGATTAATTTTAGAAGTTATGATCTCTAAATTGTATGGTTTTTCAAGCTAAAGAGAACAAGCTTAATCTGAATATTTACCTTCAGCAACCTGGTAATACTTTCTACATCAGATTTTATGGTATCCAATTTAATTATGGAACAGCTGTGATGTAGGCTGCATAACATCTTGACTTAAAATCAGTTTTACATAAACAGGACAACTTTAGGAATACTGATGCCGATACATAGAGCATATCAATGATGTTTTGCTAACTGAAGGGGACATGGAAGAACATGCTTTAAAATATCATTCACAAAGATATTTCGAAGTGTACTAAGGCAAAGTAGTACTGTATACTGTGAGCAACCTCAAGTAGTATCTGTGGGTTTAGCCAGAGGCAGAGGAGCAAAGGTGTATGATATGTGTAAAAGTGATGAAATCTTACCCCAGGTAGTTATAAATAATAGGGATGTTGGTTAGTTGGCTTAAATGGGGAATATTGGCAAACATAACTGCAATACTATTTCTTGGGAAATGGGGAATGAAAATAGCTCTGCTGCTATTTCATTGCAAGTTTTCTTTCACCTGTGAATCAGCCTCTTGAGCCACAAGACAGGTCTGGAGTAAATTACTGGAATTCAGCTTTTTCAGTTTTCTCCGGTCCTGTTTAGAACAGAAGGGATGATATATGTGTATGTATGTTATAGTTTTTATGAAATGTGTTTAAATCTTTAGTCTGTTAAAAGATTTGGTCTCATGTGGGGAGCAAAGCTTGGGTCAGTTAGTGAGTTCTTGGGTCAGACAATGTCTCTCTGGCATTTGATAATATTCCTTGAAAACAAAATGCATGACTTATTTATCTGCATTAGAGAAAGAGACATATAGGAACATAGGAAGGCCAAGAATTACATGGGCTGTGAAGTATTTTATGTGGGTTTTTGTTCAAAAAAACCCCAAAACCAAACACCATCCCCCCCCAATCTTATCAATTTACTGAAAAAGTGCTAAGGGCTCAAAAATCATCCACTGAGTAAGTCAACCAGACTCAGTGGAATTACATCAAAGATGCATTCTGTGGTAACTTGATTAATATAAAAGGTGGTTGAATCCATGTAGCAGTGCTATTTTTATTTCTTTAAAAAGATGCTGTTGTCTTGTAATGGGAGGAATCCAAGTTCCATAATGGCCCAATGTTTTGAAACTCATGTGGGAAAGATCTGCTAGTGCAAATGATTGATCTGTAAGCAGTACCTGTTGAGGGCATGTTGGTAAGGCTGGTGAAAGTGCTGACTGCGTGCAGTGGATGGTCTCAGCAGTACCCCGCTTCTTTGGAGGCAGAGAATTACGTTGTTGATCTTGGCATCTGTTTTGTTCAGGACGTTTTTAGAGAAAACTCGTTTCAAAGTGTACTGCTGTGCTTGCATGCACTGGAGGTGGCTTATGGCTCTTCCTTCCCCTGTGAGGAGGAGGCGGCAGCGGCAGCAGTGTGGGACACAGCGCTGTGTGTGGGGTAGGTCTGTTGAGCAGGGGGTGAGCTGGCTGTAGGGCCCCTGCCTGCACGCTCCACCTTGAGATGGAGCCCTGGTCACGGATGTCCAGATGAAAGTGTGGGGATGTGGCATGGAAGGAAAGCCCTCACCTCTGTTGCCCTGAGCTCCTGATGCACCGCTGCCCTGGCTGCTCTGCTGCTAGCTCGGAGCCCCTCTGCAAACCCCATGTCTCCCCGACGTCCACTCCCAGACTGTTGCCCGCAGGGGAAATCTTCCCACCCCACTCCTCCCAGAAGGGGGAAGAGGAGCGATAATACCGACTATAGTCACTAATATAGACTTGCCCAGTGAGTCATCATCGCATGTGTATTCGCGCCTCCCCCTGCTTGGCACCCCCTTGCCGCAGAGCCCTCGCCCCGCTGCAGAGCCCCTCTTCTGCCCCCTCCCAGGCTCCCACGCCTTCCAGCTCAAAACTCCCATCTTCTCTTCCAGCCCCAGCTCCTGGCAGAGATTTCCAACACTCATCTACCAGCTGTACTTAGAAAAATTTCATTCAGAAAAGAGCCCGGCAGCTTAAAAAAAGAGGACAAGGCTGAAAAAGGTGGACCCGTTGTAGCCTTTCTCAGGCCTTTTATTTATCCTGTGATTAAGGTTGGGGTGATAGAGGTGTCAAAGTCCACAGAGGAACATTGCTGCCATGGAAGAAGGTGCTTCAGAGGTAGGAGACAGCTGGAGCCTGCGTAGGCATCATTTGGAGGGGTCCAAGAGAAAAGGTGCTGGAGAAAGTAGGATATGTTTCTACATATGGTGACCTCTCTGGGGTTGTGTGTGTGTTCACAGGGTTGTTTACTTTTTTTGTTTCCAGAATGAGGTTGTCTTGCTTTCAGTGGGTTAGGAAACCAGTGGTACTTTGATTTATATTTCACCCCTTGTTTTTTCTTTCATATCATCTGCACGAAGAAAGTGCAGGCTGGATTTAAACTGGGGCTGTTTTTTTCCCTGGAGATTGGTGAAACTCTCCCTGAATACAGAGCAAAAGGAATTTGTTGCAGCTTTTGCAATAGCAGTGATGTGTCAAGATTAGAAAAAGTATAACCATGCACCAGGCTCCAGTGTCTGACAGTACAAGAGAAAAAGTTTGCCTGAAAAATCAAAAGTTTCCTCTCTGCAGTGCAGGAATCCATTTTCCTTTTGACTGTCATGGGAAATGCAAAGTCAGGAACTGGCCCAGCAATAAACTGATTTTGGGCTTGATGTCTTTCACCATTACAGTGAGCACCTTATTTCAGAGGGCCTATTCATGAACCCAGCAGTACTGCTCGCGGAGAAGGATGCTGTTCTGTTCAGTAGAGGCTCCCTTCTGAGGCTCCTTGAGCTATTGCTTTATTTATAAAGAAGCACAGCAACCTTCATTCCCATCTGCTATTTTCTTTGTGGGATTTATTTATTAAAAGTGAACTGAAGGATGGGCTGTGAAAACCAGATTATCATGGATATGCAAACGAAGGCCCCTGGTATTTGATAATTTACTGAGTGAGTGTGATTGCCTGGTCACCAGCTGTTAGAGTGAATCCTGGCTCAGAACAGGCAAAGGGGAAAGTCATCACTAGATTAAATAAGAAAAAAGCAAATAAAAACATCAATAACTCCCTAACAAAATATTTAGCTTCCTGCCAATCTGAGGAATCCATTTCTTGTAGTACTACAATTCATCATTTTCTCTGGCTGAAGAAACGGTATTGTTAGATTTGAAAAAAAAAAAAAAGCTGAAAGGATATATCCATTAAATAAGATTTACATAGAATGCCTTCATATATAATGGTTTTTACCCAGGAATATCAAAGGTACCTTCTTAAAATAGCATGGTTGTAGATTACTTCCATTTATTCCTAAATACAGCTAAGTAAGCTTTCAACTTAGACAAATCTTCAAGTTGATAACATTTGTCTTAAATATAGCCTTTTAATGTTAGCCTAAATGAGCAGAAGATAAAGAACACTGTGCCCAATTGAAATTATAGGGTTGATTTCCAGAGAGGCAGACTGAATTTGCTAAGATTAGAAATATTCCTGCATACCTGAGTTAGCATCTTCCTTTTTACTTCTGCATCACTTGCTACACTAACAGTAGCGTGGTAACGGTAGGTGTTTTCTGCCTTTGGACATGGAATGCTGGAAGAATGGCTGGAGAAATCCTAAGGCTTCTGGATCTGTTCCTGATATCACTGTACAAAAAGCATTTTCCTAAGGTTATCCTTTTAAATCCTAAGAGTCTGAGTTTTGAGAATACCATGTAGTGCAGTCTGATAAATATAATAGTGATTAAAATGCAAGAAAGGAAAACTTTATTCCCTTAGGCATTTGTTAATGAACAAATGAAGGTGTGTCTTAGTTCTAGTACAGCTGGTCAAAGCTATACCAGCAGGCACATCCTGTGTCTTTTCTGTGTCTTGAGTTCGTGATGGCATAATACAACACAGATGTGTTTTATCTTAGCAGCATATTCCCTAGCCAACATGCCCAAATAACACAACAAACACGTGACCTGAGGCATCACATGTTTGCTTGAGATTCCTCAGCACTTATGCAACCCAGGAGGACATTTGAAAGACGAGCTGATGTTTCTAGCTCTGAATTTTTGGCTTAGCATTGTTTATGATTCAATATTGCAAAATGCTTATAGGTTGCCATCATAAAGAAATGTTTGTATACTTTCAAAATACAGGGACTGACCAGAGGGCAGAACAGAAATTTTAGTTCATTGGTATGACTTCCTTGATGACTTCCTTTAAGGAAGTTCAAAGCTGCTAAAAGACCGGAACAAACAAATGATCTGCTGAACCTCTTCCCATGCGTTTTAAAGGTCTGAGGACACTGTATCAGATGCAAGCTACTCGCTAGCTCTTGCCCCAACCCTCAGCTGCTTTCCACTGAAGGAACCTGCAGCAAGGCTGTAGGAGACCGCAGCATTGGCAACATTATATGAACTCCCATGGGGGATGCATGAAGCCAGGGGATTCACGAAGCCAGCGGAAACATCTGCAGGGTGAAGGGGTCTAAAAACTTCCTGGAGTTCTGTCTCGTCCTCAGTGGTAGGGGATATGTAAGCAAGTCCAGTCTTCTCCCACCTCTTCTTTTTGTCACATACTCATTGTAGGATTCTGCATAGGATCTTCAGTTAGGTACATGCCTCGGAGGCTGGTTATTCCTTCCCTTCTCACAAGGTACCTTGTCTCTTACCTTTTCTGTCTTTTGTAGTGAAATCGTAGCTTGCCTTATTGCTTACTGCTCTGGTGACAGTACTCTGGCAGTGAAGGGACTGTTGTGAAAAGGGCACCCAGATACTGCAGTAGCGAGCTTCATGTAAACACCTCGGGAGCTTAGACAGGAATGCCATGTGTGACCATGTTGTTTGCTCCACCTGACCAGAGCCTCAGGCAGGCTGGCTCATCTGTGCGAGGCTGGCAGGCTGTGCTGGGACGACGCTGCCTCTCTTCGCAGTGCATAAGCCCTACAGTGTCTGTAGTCCAAGGGCCCATATTCCTAGAACATGAATAAACTTCATCTATTTGAGCTATGTCTGTTTGACATAGTTACCAATGGGAAAATGTAGTGAGAGTGTCTTAGAGTAGAAATGCCACAGTCAGTATGCAGTAGAGCTGATGTTAGTCACTTACGTGGTAACAGACGTGTATAAGCTTCCGGCAGGTCCAACTTCAAAACACCATGCTTTAGAAAAGAGTATGCATTAAGTGTAAGGAATAGGAAGATAGCAGGAGAGGCTTATACTGGAGAAAGGTTGAATGTCATAAGTTTCTGCAGGGAAAGAGGATGAAAACCAAAGATGAGTCTGGTTTACGGTTCCTTTGTACCTGAAGCTATGGCAGATGTTGTAGGTTAGCATGGTCTGGTCACATTACACCGCTTTGCTTTGCCTCCTTGGTGGAAGCAGCTATCCAGGGATGCTGTAGGATTGATGCTGTTCAAAGGAAATAGACTTGTTTTCACAATTTTAATGCATTTACCAACCACTATGGTTACTGGGGGCAAGAGACTGGTGTGGCACTAACACCCAGGCCCCCATGGCAAATCATCTGCTACCCCATCTGTCTGGCCAAGACTTAGTGACACATTACAGTCCTGGGGCCTTGTGGCTGCATTTCAAGCTTCAAAGCTTATTAACTTGGCAATTAATGGAAAAAAGGTTTGGTAACTGGCAGCACCTGCGCAGTATGTTCTGAACTGGGATTTGGGGTTTGTTTTCAAAGGAGCCTACCTGAGGGTTAGGCAACTATGTCTACACTTAGATACCTAGATTAACTAGCTTTGTTCTCAATGGAGATCAGTTACATGATCTATTTGAAATTTGTAGTAGCATTGACAATATCATCTCTCACTTCAAAAAGTGACACAAGTCTTGCAAGGAGGGATATGTGATGATGGGAATTGAGGGGGAAGACAGAACAAAAAAAAAAGCTCAGGCTCAAGATACTTGTAGGTAGGACATTGAGGTGAGCAGTTCAATTTCAAACTCCTGTTCTGCCTGCCTTTCATGCTGCATGTAAGCACCAGGCTACTCTGATTTAAGGTTCTGTTGCAGAAAAAATATTAGGTCATTTTCTGAGTCATCTCTAAATTTCATTTCCACCTGTTACTTCCAGGAATGTAAACAGGAGAGACCAACAGTCTGCAAATTCTTATGTGCTGTGGTGGCTTTGTCCTGTGTCTTTTTTTGTTGCTGCTTAGAGTCAGTATGCAAGGTTTTGTGTTGTTTTGTGGTGGTTTTTTTTCTCTCAAATATTTAATTTCTGCTATGGAATATCTATTACATTATACATAGTGTAATATCTTCCTGGTGTTACAGAATACATTTTTTCCCCTTTCTGTCGTCTTATCGTGTAACAGATTAGAAGACATTTAGGACTGCGGAATCATATCTCATATGACTATAAAGTGACACAGAACTGAAAGCATCTCAAAATTTATGAGAAAATGATTGCTTCGAGAAGTGTATCAAATCCAAGATGATTACTGGTACAATACATTTGTGGGAAAGCTACTTTTTTGATAAAGAGAGAAACTGAATCTTACCAAGGTGTCAGTTATAAACTCATTGGTAAAGTGGCGAGAGCAATCTGTGCTTTGCTTTATACTACTGGGAAGTATAATTTGGCTTATTTGACAGATAAGGAAACTGAGGAAAAAAAATTTATAAAATCCATTGAAATGAATGCAGTGTTATTTTACTACCACTTGTGAAATTGTCCATCTGCGCTTGTTTCCTTAAAGATGCCCATATGATTAAAAAAGGCCATATGGGGACTTTATGTCAGAGCTGGGATTAAAGTTCAGGATGAAGACTGAACAGGTTTTTGGGGGTGAACAACCTGCTCTTAAATGCAGACTTTGTCAGTCTTAAGCTATTTGCAAATCTGGTTTTGAATCTCATCAGACTGTTTGGGCAAATATGTACGAGGAAAAGCAAGCAAGCATTTCATGAATATCGGTATCATCTGATTCTCCCCAATTTCCTTACCCAGCTCCATCCTCTTGCCTCCCTAATTTTTTTCTGTGTCCAGATTTGTCAAACCAGCCCAGCAGACGTAACAGTCTGCAGTAAGATGAGGGAGAATGAGTCTTTTTGCCGGTGGTTGGGGCACATCCCTGGGACAGAGCCACCTGGCTTTTGGACCCTGCTCCAAGGATTATTCAAATATTTCTCACAAAGCAGAATAACTGCAATGGGAGAGGGTGAGGGTATAAGATATTTGCAATATCAACTACAGTGGTAGTCACTGAAGGCATGAGCGTGCTCTCAAGGTGCTAGGCTTTTTTCAAATCCCTCCATGGATTGAGGAAGGACAAATAGAAAACAGGTCTTTCACGTTGCATGAAAAAAGCAGCCTCTCCCCTAGCAGCGAGGTTGAAAGGCAAGGAGAAAGCATAGGTAATAGCACCTTTTCCTTCCTTATTTTGCAATCTGCACATTCATTTCAATTACAAATTCCTCCGATTTGTTTTCCAACTGAGCAAAACTGTTATAACCTTAGATAAGTGATCTTGATCTTCTGCGGGGAAAAAAAAAAAAAAATCCACCAAAATGGCAAGACCATCTGCTTCATCTGCTAATAATGCTTTCTTCTTGAAAGTCACCTTCTTCCTCTGAGCCTTTGTGTTTACTTCTTCCTGATAGTAGATGCAGAGTGTTTTATATACTCTTGGAAAATACAGGTGTCACCCAAAATCTTTTTCTCTTAGTATTATTGCAGTTAGAGGATATATGCTTCTCAGTTTTTTCCAAATTCTAACAGTCTGACATAGCGAAAAAATGAAATATGAGTACTCCTGATTTGAACCAAAACTTGGAAGGAAACAAGCAAAATCCTCTCCATGATCATAGAGGTCCTTTTGCCAGCCCTGGTTTAGATGAGGCAGAGGTAACTTGCAGCAATATCTGATTACTGCAGGAAATACAGGTCATCTTATTTAATGATCTGGAGCTGGAGATGTATTGCAGCTTCCATCTGTCACTTGCGATTAGTGTAGAGCACTGAACTGGACTGGAAATGAAGTTAAAGAATGATGGGATAATGACGAGCCAGGCCGGGGGGAAGGACATCTGGGGTAAGGGAGGTATCGGGAGCTGCTGCTGCCCACCACGGTCGCTGTGGATGCGGCAGGATGGCTTTGGCACTGCTTCCTCGGCAGGCTGGGTTGGAGTTGTGTTGAAGTGTGGCACTAAAACAGCCTTTTACTCCAGCTCCTGGAAACCAAATGTGGATGTAAATAGGTGCACTCCCTCATGTGCTGCACCTCATGTGGGCTCCCCGGCCTCAGGATATTGGCAGGCTGTTTTCAAGAAGTCAGATTTATTTCTTAAAGCAAGACTGGTTAACGCAAGTTTGTGATATACCGTTCATGTTGTTCTCCCTCATTCTAATTTCTGAAACAGCCTATTTATACTGTGAATTTACACTCCCACCTAGTTTTCTATTTGCAAGATTAGACTCCACAAGCCACCTCCCTGGGAAATGGAAGTTAATTATGATCCAGGAATTCCAGTAGGAGCTGTGCTGTTTCCTGAAGCTCTTACTACCCACTGAGGTCTGGATACTTAAAGATCCTATTTGCCTATTTAAGTTCCTATTTGCCCCTTGAAACCTCTAGATCTTCTGCCTCAGTACACTGACATGCTCAAGACCGCTTTTCAGCTGCTGCGTATTAACTGAGGGAGCTGAAGAGTGGTAGGAGAGCGGGAGAGGTCACTTCATTCCAGGAACGTTGCTGTACTGGAACAGAAACTGGAAACTTGTGGCACTTCCCTGTACCAGTCAGCATTGAAAGTCAGCATTCACCCACTGTGCCATACTATAGGGTTAGATATTTTTTCAGTGTTTTTGGCTTAGCTGTGTTTTTCATATCTGTCCAGAACTTATACCATAAGGACCTAATGCCAGGGACCACTGTTTTTTTTCATAGTAACATTGCAATTTTTAGTAGGAATTAAAAAAGATGCTCAACAGATAGTGAGGACGTTTACTTTAGCTTGATTCTTGCAGAGTTTTGGCAACTCCTGCATCTCTTCAGACCTTAGAGGTGTTGAGCAGGCATCAGCAGAAAGAGCCTTTCCTTGTCGTGTCAAGTAGCAAAAGCAACTGAAAAGAAACGAGCAATTTTGAAACTTTTAAAATGTTGTTGCCCTTACATGGCATTCTATTTTAATGCTTCATATTCCTCTTATTTCTTTTGCTTACACAGAAAAATTAATCCCTATCTGTACATTTTCACTTTGTGTCACAGCTGGTCATCTGTCTTAAGGATGAGTTCTGAGAATACCTAATGCAAGCAGGGTCGAAGACAGAGTCTAGAGGCAGAGCTCTTGAGAGGCTCACTCCATGACAAACACACATAACCTTAAAGCATTTGAAAGTGGTATTGAAATACTAACTCATTCTATACATCTTTCCGACACCTGTGATGGCCTGTACCAGAGGTGAAATCTTTACATGCAACCCTTTTTTCCAATAAGTAAAGAAACTGTACCTTAATGCATCTTATATAACATAATTTTTATGCCCACAAGGGCTAAAAATAACTGCCTCTAAAATTTACAAAAGGGAAAAGATAAGTCTGGGCTCAGCTCTGAGTCTCTTAAATATTTTTGTTTCCGGTGTCTTCAGTCTGAAATGTTTGGCTAAGGAAGTCTTGCTGGAAGTGAGGTATTTATCTATGTCTGATTTGTAGCAAGCTGCAACCCATTTTTTTATAGGTACATATACTCTCTTTTATGGTTTCCCATAACTTTTTGTCAATTCTATAATAACATATTTCATCATGTTCCATTCCCTGAATTCTGGCTGATGCACTATTCCGGCTAATCATTTTAGTAAGTGGGATACACTATTATTCTTTTAAAAATTAATTTTGTTTTTATAACATTGATTCTTAAGTGTCTTTAGAGCAATTTTTAAGTAGTTTTAAAAATTTGTATGGCATTGATTTTCTGAGTTCCCAACAAAAGCTTTAAAAATATGTTTCTATGTAGACAGGGCTTCAATACTGTCACTTACTAACAGGTCAAACTACCACAGTCATGATCATGAACCTGCTAATGTAATCAGCAACCCCAGATCTAACCCGGTGCCAGGGAGTCAGATGCTTGTGTAGTCAGAACACCTTTCGGTTACAAGCAGCCCTGGAAAGGGTGAAGAATAAGACAGTAGTAGGCTACTCAAGCTCCATTCATGTCTTGGTATTGAGTTATGGCTGTGACGCTTAGGTTTGCGTCATAAGAAGCTAACAGATCACTATGACTCTTGTAAGACCTATTCATAAAGTGCTGTTTATGTTATGTTGTCCTTTGCCCTTCTTCCCCTTTGCACCCAGTGGTCCTCTGTCACACAAACAGCCCCACTAAGTTCATCACAAGGGGCTTTTCTCTTGTAAGCTCCTTGGAGGCAGGGCTTGCCTTAGCTCAGCAGAGTACGTGGAGGACTACCTGAGCGTGCAACTTGATGGTGAGAGCTTTCTGCTGGGTTACTCTCTCCAAGTTTATCAACAGACTGCTTAACGTTAATAGCAGACAGTTAAAAAACCTATACAAGGTGAAAAAGACAGCTGCAAACACCCCCCCCCCCCCCCGCCCCGTGTTACAGATACCTGCAAGAAATACTGTCTTCCTTGCTTCTTCCATCCCAGAGAATAATTGTCAAGACAGCTGGACTCAAGTCCTTCTGACTGCTGTCTGGTTACTAGTGGTATAATTCTGTAGAGCACAGAGGAGGCAAGTCAACTGCTATAAGCAAATCTGCCAAGTTGATGCTAGGAGCAGGAGATGAAAAAACTCTCGGTAAACAGCTAGACTTGCTGAGCTATGACACTGATGTAGCACAAGAAACAAAAGAAAATGTGTTACTGAGTTTATGGTTTGGGATTTGGGCTGTGTTTTTAAAGGTGTATTAGTTTGCACTGATTGACAACTGAATTCCTTTTTGAAATGCACATGGCAGGCAAATGAAGGCAAAATTAATAGCGATCAGCATTTCTGTTGTGAATATGAACCCAGTTAATAAAAATTAATTTTGTTGCATGTCTCAAGGTGATGGACAGGACTGGGCATTTTACAAACAGGCACACTGCCCCACTGAAGTAGATGAGAAATGCTCTCCAGCTTGTACTCTAGTAACTGCTTTGCTGGGTCATCCCTGAGACGGCTCTTGGATTAGGCTTGGAGATGCAGCATCTCATAACTCTTGATTAACCGCAAGCTGTGGACTCTCCAAATCCTCCTGTTTGAAAAAAAAATCAAAATCCAAACTTTCAGCAAAACAGATTGACTTCAGTTTGTACAGTGCTTGGTGCATGATACGTTGTGTTCCCTTTGCTACTTTGCAACAAACAGAAGAACGGTCATCTTTCAGCAGTTTTCGTACTTCCCCCTTTTTTTGCCATGACAACTAAGTAACGTGGATTACAGTCCCCTCTACCATCCTCCAAAAATCTAGGAAGGAGTAAAAAAAATCCATATTCACCTGAAGTTCAAATGAAGCAGGTTCCATCATACAATATTCATCAAAGACAGTGAGTTATTGCTCCCTGTAGAAATCATGGGAGAATGTGTTCATCTGCTTCCTTTTATCGACGTTGAGGTCAGTCACGAAGTATGACTTGCTGCATGTCAAAAAACCTGACAGGTTTCTAGTGGAGTGAGCAGGTATGCGGAGTTACATTGTTGATGGGAGATGTTGCCAACCTCAAGCGTGTTTTGCTGAAGTACTTGGAAGGTGAGGCACAGGGTGGGTGCTGTCTGTGGGCGAGCATGGTTGCGTTGGAGGAAAATAGCTTAGGTGTTTGAAAGCATGGGGTCTGCTCTCGTCTGTATCAGGGAGCTATCCACAAAGAGGAATACCCTACTTTGTAGGACTGTGTTATCCTGAAGTGTCTAAGATTCCTTTGTTCTGCATTTGCACAGTAGATAAGTGTCCTGGGCTATCAGTGACATTCCTGGATGCTACGTTAGAAGAAACAGTAATAAAAATAATATGGCTGTTAGTGTCAGGGTTGGTGGGTCATTATTTTTTTATTCTAAATACACAGTCTATTCTTTTTAAGTTTTGCCATCAATTCAAGCAAGGGAAGCAAGCTGCTCTTCAGTGCATGGAAAGCTGCACAGTATCTTTTCACTGTGATCCTGTTCTGCAAGAGCATCTATGTGCCCCAGAGAAACATGAGCTCAGGTGCTGTAAGAATATATACATCAAAGGCATCTACATTTTAACAAATTTCATTTTACAGGCTTATTTAGGTGACCAAGGCTTATCTGTTAGTTACTAGAATTCATTTTTTTTCGGCTTTACAAATTCTAAACTGCTCTCCAATCTTGCCTCACTTAAACTTCCAAGAATTTATCCAATTTTGCCACAGAGTCAGGAGAAATTAGGTATCTTGGCTGAGAGAGTTGGGATTGTTCAGCCTGGAGAAGATTCCGGGGAGATCTCATTGTGGCTTTCCAGTACCTGAAGGGGCCTACAGGAAAGATGGTGAGGGACTGTTTATGAGGGAGTGTAGTGACAGGACAAGGGGTAATGGGTTTAAGCTGAAGGAGGGTCGATTTAGATTAGATGTTAGGAAGAAATTCTTCCCTGTGAGGCTGGTGAGGCACTGGAACAGTTTGCCCAGAGAGGTTGTGGATGTCCCTTCCCTGGAAGTGTTTAAAGCCAGGCTGGATGAGGCTTTGGGCAACGTAGTCCAGTGGAGGGTGTCCCTGCCCATGGCAGGGGGGTTGGAACTAGATGATCTTTAAGGTCCCTTCCAACCCAAACCATTCTATGATTCTATGATCTTTTCAGTATGAAAGATAATGCTGCTTGAATTTCTGAATTTTCTGCTAAGAAACTGGATGCATTGTAACAGAATTCTCTATGACAATGAGTCAAAAGTCATATTCAAAATCACAGAACTTGTGCTCCCAACTTCTGAAATACCATTTGCCCTTTGAAAGAAAGCTGGTGTTGATTCCTTTTTCATCCCTTGCATTCTCATGGATTTACTTTCCTCTTCTGCTATAAAAATAATGTTTTGCCAGTATATTGTTTGACAAAATGAGACACCAAACCCAAGAAGAGGCCTTGTCTCAAACTGCATCCTAGTTTTAGCAATGAACCGTAACACTACAAACTATTAATCCAGCTTTGTGAACTTGGGCCACTTTTTTTCCTAAGCCTCTAGCATTCTACATGGTGGGAGCTGAGCCCCTCTCACAGAAAAGCCATTTTGTGTATTATTCCAGTCATTAAGGAGACTCACCAGTGAGTAGTTCTTCATTTTATTGTGAAATTTCCCAACTCTTGTTGCCAGGATCCTTTTCTGTTAGCTGTCACTTCAAATTTGGCAAATAGTAAGCATTGTGAAAATAGCCATTTTGTAGTCAGCTGAAACCCTGGACTTGTTGCTAGCTGGGTTAAAATACTTAGCTTTTATTCTGGTTTTCCTGGATTTTCTTTTCTTTTTTGTAAGGAAGAAAAACCTTTTGCTTCCTTTTCCCATTTTTATCAGTTTCGTCACTGCAAATAAAAATATCCAGGATAGCTTCTCTGTCTGCTATGTGAGAACATCCAATATCGTGACATTTCAAATACAAAATTAATAGCCTATACTGTTACCTGCATCTGTAAACATACGTGTATGCGTGCAGTACTACAGGGTTCAGTGGTGGAATGAAGAGGTAAGAGAGGAGCGGGATGATGAAGTATTCTTAAAACATCAGAGAAGAGGCCTTTGTTATAAACACTTGCAAAGAGGGTGTAGAAAGCTCTTTTCTCTGACACCACTTAAGTCTTGTCCAGATACAGAGCAAAAGGAGAGACATTTTGTGCGTGTTCCCAGCTTGCTGATAAAAGCCCTTGGAAAACAATTTCGCTTTATAGATAAAATGGTCCAAAATTATGGATGACCTAACTCCCTGGAAGCAAGTAGGACAAGTTACGGGAGTGCTGGTTCTTGGGGCTCTGTGGAAGAGGACAGACTTACGCAGGACAGAGTTTCAACCAGTCTCTTTAACGCGAAGCTGTGGGAAGGGGAGACTTTTGGCTGCGTGGGATTTTTGATCAACACTGACACATTCCTATCTAATTGGTTACTAGTGGTTGATGGTGTTACGGAGCTTGTAGTGCTTTCCGCTCTGAGCACGCTTCAGTCATAAAACTCTAAGCTGCCTTCCCTGCCCTGTGAAGGGCAGAGGAAGGTGGGTAATTACATGTCTTTTGTCTAAAAAGAGAGGGGAAGAGCTGGGAGGGCATGGAGACAAGGCATCATGCGCAGTGGTATGGAATCTGTCTGACTGCCAAGGCCAGCACAGTCCTCCAACATCCTCAGTAAGAGTGCCAAGTATTTGTCAATGTTTGTTTTCCAATATTAATTCTATTTTTGCATATAAAATAAACTAAGGTTTTAGCTGCATAATAGGCAGCATATTTCATTTGGTTTAATTAATGAATGCGGACCAGATCCTTAACTAATATAAATTGGCATAGTTGCATTTGAGTATGTGGCTAGAGTTTCAGCTTAATTTCTTCCAGTGGACCTTCCAGTACACAAAGAACTTCTGTTTTGCTTTATTTGAGGAAACTGTCCTTCATCATTGAAAAAGACATAAATCTGAAAGCCTGCAACTTTAATTCACATTTAGGTTATAAATATGTGGATTCATACTTTCTCATTTAAAAAGAAATTGGAGTGACGAGAGAATAAAGTGACATCAATTAATTCAGAAGTACTGAAGTGAGAGGAATGATCTCTAGTGGCTATTTGAGACAAACAACTCGGCCTCAAACATCATCATCTGTCAGCATGCAGATACAGATGAAGACAAGACTGTGCAGAGGTCTAAAGGTACTTGTACTGTTAGAGTGTCAGTGTCTTAGCAGAACGAAAACATAAATCTGTTCAGCTAACCAGAGTATTGATGCTTGGCAAGACTCAAAGTGAAAGGTTTTAAGCTAAGGGGGTACCCTCTTCCCCTTTTTCTGCAATGCTTCTCGGACTTTAGTGAGCCCAACACTTTGCAAGCCAGCAAACAATTAGAAATCTACTCCTGTCAAATCTTGCAATATCTTTTCTGAACCGGTTTTATTTTTTGCACTTCTAATATTGTTAGTTCCAGACAGTTTTAGCAGCATTTACTCCTTTCTTTTATTCTTACTTCTTATTGTGCAATCTGACAATAGCTAATTTATTTTTTTTTACTTAAAAATTGTCAGCCAAACTCTTCTTCGGAGGAGGCAGATATCTATTCGAGAGCAACTAGCGGAATGGAATCTCATTATTGCATTGAATATTACAGTAAAGTATATTATTGTGGACAGGATAAGTGAGAGAAGAAAACTTTTCTATTTATTCTTTCTTCTACTGTACCTCTGCAAAGAAGTCTGAGCCCACCTGACCAAAGTAAATGTAAGTTTCCCTGCTGAATTTAATGGAAACAGGATCCTGCTCCATTTTCATGCCATTCTACATCTATCACTTAAATCACCCACAGTTTCTATCACTTGAATCACCCCCAGTTTGTGCAGTTTTATTAGTATACTGACTTATAACTCCACACAGAAATTAAATTTCTTTGTTTTTCCACCAAAATCCATCTCACTTTCTCAACTGATTTCACTGAAATCAGAAACAGAGCTGAGTTTGCATCGAGAGGGAGAACATGAATGCGTTTTACATAGTTGCGTTGGCAAGAGAAGAAATGGCTGGACAAGAACCCAAGATTGTAAATTCAAGAGGCAAGGGAGAGGCTACAAAGAGAAACCACCTGAGCCTAGAAAAACAGTTTGAGGGAGCCTCAAATGTAAAACTTATGAAAAGTAAGTCACTGTAGCAACTGAGGTGCTTTCTCTTTCCCTCCCAAGTTTCTGAAATACAGGATAATTGTTAAATAGACCAAGGCCACATCCACCTGGTAACGTCACACAATGATCAAAGTGTTTTTAAGGAATGAAGAAATGCACTGGTAACTCAGTGATCCATCACAAGTTAAAACAAACAAACAAAAAAACCCCAAAAAACAAACTTTAAAAAGAGTGTTAGGTCAGATACATGAATACATTAATTCAAGACATTGAGCAGGTGGTGCACAGTCATATCCCAAAGTCTGCGGACGATGCTGGTAGTTGAGTGCTACCCCAAGAGCAATGCACTCCAGAAACACCTCACTAAACTGAATGTGTGGGCAAAAAAAAGTGGCAGGTGAGCTCCAGCGTGAGCAAGTGTAAAGCTGTACATGCAGGGAGAAACGCTCTAAACCATGTTAGTTTAACATTGAGCGTGACATTGATGGTTACATCTCAGGAGAGGGATCTTGGTGGTGTTGTTGACAGGTGTCTATAATCATTAGCTTAAAGTGCAGAGGCAGCCAAAAAACCCAGGAAAATACTGGGCATCATTGGGAAGGGTACTGGGGACAAGACCAGAGGGCATCATTTTGCCACTGGTAAAACTCTGGCATACCACCATCTTGAGCCCTTTGTGCAGTTCTGGTCCCTGGATCTTAAGGTGTAGTGGAGTTAAATATATTTGTGTGTGTATATATATACACACCAAAAATGATCTGCTCTACAAGGGCAGGTTAAAAGGCCAGGACTCTTAAGTCTGGAAAGCAGAAAGCTGTGATGAGATATGAGCAAGGTGTACAGTATTGTTAAGGGAATAGTGTGAATGCAGAGCTGATATTCACCAAATTCAGCAATACCAGAATGAGGGAGTGCTCACTGAAACTAGTGGGAGTTGAGTTTAAAAGAGACAAAATATTTTTGACCACGGTAGGTAATAACTTCTTAATTTGTTTTCACAGGAGGTTGTGGAGACAGGTAATATGTGCTGGTACAAAAGTGGTTAGACAAATTCTTGGACAACAGGTCTGTTAGAGCAATGAAAGGAAAAAGGCAGGGTTGTAGGCACCACATCCCTAATGTTAACAGTGTGGATGCTGGGGAATTACAAGGGGTGGCCTGTAGAAGATACTTGGATTCACGTGCTGTCCCTAAATGCCATCTCTTATTGCTGCTGGTAGGTATCACTCTTTTGTTGGAGATGGATCATTTGTCTCACCCAGAATGGCATTTCATATTCACGAGATTTCTCCCATTTCTTCAGAGAAACTCTCAGTGTTTTCATCTTTGCTAAACAGATGAAAACAATCTTCTAAACACCTATTTTTCTGTAAACAAGTATCCTCTAAAACTAAGGAGAAGCCTGAAGAATATAAATGAAAGTAGATTTAGATGCCTCTTCTTGTTTTGCTTCATAAGAGTGAATGCCTGGGGGCACGTTTAGTACAGACCTCCCAAAGGTCTGTGACTCACCCAGCGCGTTGCCCACGCAGATTACGTTGAACTGAAATGCTACTGACCCTCTGACAAGTTATAAAGTGTCCTGAGTCTCACGCATTGTCGGTGGATGCTCTGACTGCCGAGTTGTTGGTAAAAGGCAGGGAGACCAGGATAATGATACTGCTACCCCTGTTAAAACCCGTTTTACTGTAGGAAAGCATGTAGTGAACACAGTTCACGTGTGAGTCCAGGATCAGGACAATTGTAACCGAATTTTTTGGCAAGCATATCATTCAGTCAAAACGTTTAATTTTATCTCTAAGTGGAATTCTTAATATGTATGAATTATCTCACTGGAAAAACAGGAAGGAAAAAAGACTAATCTCTCCCCATGTTTAAGACTGAAAATAAAGCCACAAGATCAGAGATTTGGATTCAGATTAATCTTCAGTTATTTTTTGCTCCCTCTCAAGGGAGGCAGCTGCATAGCTTAAGGGAAAATTCAGCCCACCTCAGGATCTTCTACTGTGGACTATCGAGGCAGCGTAGGATGTTTAAGTCCTAACTTTGGCACTGCAATGCCTGAAGTCAGGTTAATTCAGGTTCTTCCACTTTTTCCAGATTCTTTTTGTTGGAAAAAAGTCAATGGACTTTTTTTTTTTTTTTTTTTTCCACTGAAAGTACTTGAACTGCAGTCAGTCTTTGGATGCAATTGCAGGATGTGTAAAGGAATCATTTAAGATGAGTCTTGTTTTAGGCTCCTTGTTTGATGTGTGGTAGAATAGGGAATGATGTTCTTCAGCATTTATCTGTTTTGCCAGCAATTCTCCACTTTATGATTCCTGTCGATGTGTTGGTGTGACAATCTGGCATGCACTGGTTGCTGCAGTGTCCTGGGGGTGCACGTTCTCCCTTCAGTGCATGTGCACAACTCTCCTTCACAGTATAAAATTTTAGAGAGAGATAAAGGCTGTTGTCATTCCTCTTCTATATTTTTGAGACCTGATGCACACTGTTACTTACATTGTACATATAAAAGGATCCATAGTTGAAATGCTGGATTGAAAGCACTTTTGTTAGCTGGGTTCCCTTTAAATGAGCTGGCAACAGTGTCCAGGAAGAAAAAATAAATTTTCTATAGCTACAGATTTTAATGGCAGCTCACATAGATAGGACCTCTCTCCTCTTTTTTTATTTTAGGAGTGCAAACAATGATAGCATTTTGACGGTAGCAAAAAATGATGAAGGTGGGAACTTGTAGATCATCTTAGTTCTGCTGGACCTCCAGGGTTGCAGAGGATCCTGAAATTCTTCAAGTGTCCATGAACTTTATATTAAGGGAAATCCTTTACTTTGTGTGTAATATTAATCTCCCATATGGAGGCAATACGAGGCTGTTCTGTATCTTATATTTCCATATTGCTGTGCAATGACCATTAGTGTGTCTTTTAACACAGAAAAGCCTTTCCCTTCACATTGCATTCATCAGTAACTTTCCAGGTAATGATTTGTCACCTTCATTATTTGTCTTCATGTCGTCCTGTGTGGTCACTGTATGTGATATGAGCCTTTGGTTGATGAGGACCATGCAGTACCTGCAGGTACCAAAGCCCTGGAGGCTTCTGGATAGGATGGTGCTCAGTTGTTCTGGGATGAACAGCTCTCTTCTAAATCTGTGCTTCTGCCACCCCATCAACAATGCTGGCCAGTCATGCAAAACATAAGGTGTGTGGGTTTTTCTGTTTGTTTGTTTAATGTGCACCTCTTGCAGAAAACTGAAACTTTTATTTGGCTGTAGTGAGAGGTAGGAAGGGAGCAACAAAATGCATGCATCTGGATAGAGATGTTATTTTCTACGAGCAACCTTTACCTGAGCTTATGCCTGTTGCTTGCAAAGCACAGTAGCACGTGGGTGTAACAGGTAATAATGATAAATAAATGTAAAGTAGGAGATATGATTTGTGATGTTTTTGGGAGCCGGCAGATGATGGTGGCCAGAATGATGCTGAGTGATGATCACAACTCTTTTAAAATGAAAGCATAAAAGATTTGTTCTTTATTTTCTTTATGTTTGGATACTATTGAGCATACTACCAGTAAAACCGGTTCTTCCTGAATATCATTTGCCTATGAAGAACCATTTTCTATCTATAGATCACATCTCCATCCGCCTCTACTGCTCTGCCTCCAAATACTGCATGATGTCAAAATCATTATATAGATTATTCCTCTAACAGTTTAATTTAATGCAAGTGATATTATGCAGTGGGAATACATGTTCCAGAAGATAGCTTGTGATCTGTAAAAAAATATTGCCACCCCAAAGAAAAGAAATCCACATATGAGCAAAAGTGTGCAGTGTTCCTCTTTACCATCCCTGCATCCCTGTAGATCCTTTAATCTTTTCATGCTTGGGCTGTTCTATCTCCTTTCTCTGTAATATCGAGATCCAGCTGTTCACACTCTGGGATGCACAGGCTGTTCACAGGAACATTACTGTAGCATCCATTTTTTTAAAATTTACTCTGTCTTTATGCGCTTCAGGATCACGTGTAAATTTTCCTGCATGTTTTCTGCTTCCCCCGTTTCAGGTCCCCATTGGTGGTGGGTGATGTACTGATATCACCCCAACACTGGGACTTTAAACTCAAGGCTTGACGTGATACCAAAACTCTCAAGGGTGAATGCTAGCTTTGTGTCCTGTTCCCTGTACTATCTGCTGTGGCCCAATTTGTTCTGCACCCACTTGTTCTTGGTGTGCGTATGCCTCCTCTCTGCCTTGCAGTCCTTTTCCCCTCCCTACTTGCAGATGAGCAAACTTGAGGAGAGTTTGGGCTTCGCCTTCCCATCCATCCCTGTTCCCTGTCTCCCCCCTGGGGATGTGGAAGGGGAGAGAGCTCCTGTGCCACAGCCTGCCATCTTTCACCTGAGGTTGTGCTAGGTGGGTCGGGGACAAGGCAGGAGGGCTTGGTGCTGCTCTGCCTTCATGAGCTGCCCTCCCCGTGGAGGGACTGCTGCCTTCCTCTCCAGTGAGAGCAGACCAGTCCTTAGCCACAGATTGCAAAGTCCCATCGAGCCCTTCCCAGGCTTTTGGTAATAGTGTACACGGTGGCACTGTGATACTTTTTTTGATAGAAAAGTGTGAGGGACCAATGTTATTGCTCTTTGTAGGTCTCTGTCCGTTTGCCAGAACAAGTGGGAGCATTGCATATAATAATAACTTTTCATCCCTAAAAAACAAACAAACAAAAATGCAGTAAAGAAAATATTACAAATTTGCAGGGGAAGAGATGAAGACTTGTTTGTTTCTTTGTTTTCCATTTTATTTCTGAGTTTTTCAGTTCTTTTTTTTTTTTTTTCCTGACCAAGTTGATATTGTTCCTCATTTGCCCGAGTTTCTCAAGGGATTCAGGTTGCTTCATTGCTCTGCTCTTTCCTATCGCCACACTCCATGATTGGACTACTTATTCCCCTGATGCAGTATGTCAGTGCCTGCCAGTGTAATGGTGTTGAGTCCTGCAGTCCTTACCCTCCAAACACTTGAAATATTTGAATTAATGAAAATAGACATGGTTAAAGATAGTGGTGAACATTGTTACCAGGATCAGGGGCTATATCAGAAAGAAATATATTATTTAATTCCATGAGGCATAATTTCACCTCTTTTCACATCTCACTGTCATTTTGGTTTGTTAATGGCAATGTGTTTTCACCTGGAGTTGTAACTGATGTTGGAGGTTTAAAAATTCTGCTACTTTCTTGTTTGAAGCAAAGGTTAGAAACTCTTTAAGGACAATTCTGAATTTCAACTACTGCACCTGGTTTCTTTATGTTTCCCCTTAGAATTAAATTAACACAGAGAAATCTCTGCTGTGTGTCTACTCATCGAATTTAGAAAAATCCTGACATTTAGACCATCTATTAGACCATGTGATACCTGTAACAACTCATGGAATAGGAGTCTGCTAGTATGGTTACCAGAGTGAATGCCAGCCTTCAGCTTGCTGGGGTCTTCAAATGGCTCTTTGTGAATGAAAAATCGTTCATTTTGACTTCAGCGACTTTTTTGTCGCTGGCCTTTTAAGGTTGCTACACTGGGCTTAGGAGTAGAGTAGTTTTTGAAATAAAAAAAAGGAACACACATCTGATGTGACTGTGAAAGCTGGAGATCTACTGATGGCTTTCATATCCAATGAGCTGTTTCAAATGACTGATTTTTTTGACCAAAATCATATAACAATACTCTTCCTGAAAGCACTGTGGTTAGATGGGACAACAACATGGAATTATTTGTGGTAACTAAAGAGGAATGCATAAAACCCACCTGTTTATGTCTCTGTGTTTTGTGCAAGACAGTAAATGACAAGTAGCAGCAGGTGTGATCATTTTTCTCTAAAGGAACTACCAATATTTGTGACACATTTCTGATATCTTAAAAAGTAAAATTAATATCCTCAATGCCATTTTTCTTGCTTTAGCAAATTTTACGTGTATCACCTGTCCTAAATTCTAAAGGCATCTAATTAATCAAATTTGTAGTAGGTTTGATTCTCACTGAGCTGAGCTTTCAGTTGAGTGATTTTAATTTCCCGTATTAAAGCTTGCATGCATGGTTCACTCTACTGCTGTTTTTTCATTAACCTGTTTAAAGTATGTATCTATTATAGGTGCTTTGCTGAAGGGCATACAAATATAAGAGGATGCGTTTGAGTGCCTCATCCTACCAGATGTAGAAGTGTATGAGTATTTTGACTCACTTGACTACCGCCAATTAAGTAAATGAGTAGATGAGTTAGTGCATGGACACAGACAGTTTTTTCAGCCAGAAGTCTTTGCAAGGAGCAGTGCGTTTTTCAACACATGTAGAAGCTTATGGTGGGAGATTGTAGTTGCGTACTGCAAAAGTGAAAACAAAAGCCAAATGTTCATGTCAGAAACTGCTTGATAGACCCAGGGTAGCTGTTGTTCTCATTGAAAGTTCTAAAGTTAATTTTGTTTAAATTGATGTTTTTAACACGATCATACTAGTAGCAAGCAAGTCACATCTTTAGGGAATTATGCAGCACTGTCCCTCAGAAAGGAGTTTGTGGCCCTCTCAGCTGGGGCTTTGTAGCCCCCTTTCAAGGTATCAGAAGGGTGATGGCAAGCTATGCTTCTGCACTGGTAGTTTTGCTGGGGGGGTGGGTGGGGTTGGAACCACACCTTGAATTGGACTTTAACTCATTCTTTCTTCAATTAAAGAAGAGCAAAGAAATTTGTTTTAAGAGAGTTCCAGTCCACATGTCCAAGTGTTTGCTTCTTGAGCTAAGCTTACAGCTGTTTTATTTTTCCTTTCCTTTATTAACATGCATCACTTTTCTGTTGTTCCTGCTTGTTGGTGGGTTATTTTTATTAACCCTTGTTTAAAGCATGCATTTGTATTGCAGATGCACCACAGGTGCCTGAGGTTTTATTATGTTACCTCATTTTATGTCATATACTTTGGGTGTAGATATGATTCTGCTGGCAGTCTGCACACATCAGTGATTCACAAGTGAAATCTTCCTGGATAGGAAGGTTATTAGAGTCAGGAAGCCTTAAGTATTATTTTAGTACTATGGTGACATGGGTGATTTTTTAAATATTCCTATTTTATTTGGTTCAGAATAAGAATTCTTTAATAGTTTTTTCTGTGCCTTTTTAAGTTCCTGGGAAAAGTGATGTTTTATAATTTAATGCTTAAGGTCTCCATATTATATTCCTAGGGAGAAAATACTCGAGAGAAGCCGGCACGAAGAGAACAGAACAAGCTAGGCATCCTGCTAGAGATGCAGGCGTGCGACTTCTTCCAACTGAATCCCAGAGTCGGGTCTTCCTGCTGCAATGGGGATTCATTCCTTTCTTGAAAGATAAATGTTTCATGCTTCTAAGGAGACACCCCACATCCGGCAACATTGGGCCCAAATAGACAACTCTTGAGGTTAAAACACGATCAGTATTTACACCAGTTTTACCCAGCATTGCTGCTGCTGAGTGCCACTCTGAATCAAGTACCTTTGGGGTAAAAAGTTTAGATAGTTTCTGAGCAAACCCGTCTGTTTGGACAGTGTATGGATCTCAAGTGTGTGCTTAGTTGTCTGACATCAGGAGGGACCTTTCTATGAACGGAGCCAACTGTGTCAGCTACTGGCATTTGGAAATGAAATGCACACAGTAGACACTGACCTAGGTTTAAGCTTGAAGGCGAAATTCCAGGGTGCTCAATGAGTAAGTGTTTCCAGAGAAAGGCTTTTTAATAAAGTTGGTAGCTGCTGCTGTGTGCCTTTGTACGAAACTACCACCTCACTGCAGTCAACAGTAAACAGTTTTGCATATTCTACTTCAAATAGACTTCAGGGAGCTGGAAACTTGTTTACAGATACATGCAGGCAGGCTTGCTTTCCCTTGGAGCTCCTAGGTATTATTTTCAGATTTTTCAGGCTGGAGCACCTCTCCTCTGAGGAAAGGCTGAGAGAGTTGGGGTTGTTCAGCCTGCAGAAGAGAAGGCTCCGGGGAGATAAGCAGCCTTCCAGTACCTGAAGGGGGCTTAGCAGGGGTGTTGCAATAGGACAACAGGGAATGGGTTTAAACTAAAAGAGGGTAGATGTGGACTAGATATAAGCAATATTTTTTTTACATTGAGGGTGGTGAAATACTGGAACAGGTTGTCCAGAGAGGTTGTAGATGCCCCATCCCTGGAAACATTCAAGGTCAAGTTGGACAGGGCTCTGAGAAGCCTGATCTGGTTGAAGATGGCCCTGCTCATTGCAGGGGGGTTGGACTAGATGACCTTTAAAGGTCCCTGCCAACCCCAGCTATTCTATGATTTTATCATTTCGTAAGAAAGAATTGAGAGAGAGACTTCAGGAGGGTTAAAACTGCACTTCTGCTGCTCTGGTTCATTTGAAAAGTTGACTTGTGCACTGCAGTTTCTCAGCTCTAGTTTGGAATGCATTAAAAATACAGGAGAACTCAGCTTTAGTGCTATAAACAAGACTTTAATGAACTAAGATGTGGCTTGTAGGAGTCTTAGGTTATATTGCAACCAGAGCAGCAAGTAAAATCTCCTGCTTGCCTTGTTGGTCACACTATTAGAGATTTTGCTTTGCTGCCACTGAATTTTCACACCTGCCACCAGTGTGCCCATTAAAAAAAAAAGTAAACAGCAATAGACTTAAAGTACTTCAGGGGTGAAATATAAATATCTAACATATATAAGGCAGTCCAGTATACTAGTATGGGAGGTCTGGATGGTTTTGTCTTCAAAACCTGCCTCTGGAGTGTTGTCCTAGGGAGAGGGAGGACATTTCTGTCCTCTTTCCCAAGGAGCAGAACCTCTGCAAGGTATTGCTTCTGAACCTTGGGAGCATTGTTGGAGGCTTCTCCATTCCCTCTTTTTTTGAGGCAAGAGTACTGGCAAAGATTTTCCCTGTTGCAAGCCAGCTGCTGAGGCTGTTAGTTATGTGAGTCAGCTGAATCCTCACGCTGTAAGTAAAGTTTTCTGTCGTAGTGGTGGTGGAATTGACCCAGCAGAGGAGTGGGAGCTGTGATCTGAGCAAGCAGCTGTGGCTTTTCCTGGCCACATGCTGAAGTTCTTCAGTTAGATGAAAGTCAATAGCCTTTTGAGTTAATGTTTAAATGGGGTTGTTTTTATTGGTCTCCAGTACAAATAAGAAGAATGGAATCCCTCCGAGAGTTGTCTGTGTCCTAAGATGATCAATCGTAGCTGAAAAGTAGGATTACAACTAATATGCAAAAAAATGCAAAGTGTAAACCAAAAATTAAGTTAAATAATTTTGTTGACTTCTTTTGTATTACCATAATTGTGTAATAAGAATCAGAGGGACTTCACAGCTTATAAAACTGGGCTCCTTGTTACAATTTCGAGCCTGTTAATACACAAACACCTTTTTTTTTTTTTTTTTGGCCCAACATGAGGAAATAACGAGCCCAATCCTACTACAAACACACACTTTGGTAGCAATCTTACACTGGCATGTGAAAGTGGCGTCAAATATATACTGAGAAATTACACCTGCAAATTTTATTGTTTGAGACTCAACTGAGATGTCGTACATTAAATTTCTTGAACTAGTCACTGGAATATTTGCAAACAAACTAAAAAAGTATTCATTCTCCAATGTTTCTGCAGAAACTGGGAGGGTTTTGTGGTGTGAGGCGTGGCATGTCCTACCACTTATTATTTTAGGTGCACAAAGTGCTTTGTGGTTCCCTTCTTTCCTTCCCACCTTTCCTTCCTCTCTTTGAATCCATAACTTTTGATCTCTGCAATTTATTCAGACACTAATCTCAGAATAAATCAGAACAGCAGATACCATCAATTCTAATAATTATTTGTACACAATCCGTTCTCTGCGAGCTTATGTAACCTATTTCCAATTGACAGCAGAAAAAGCCTTCCCCCTACTCTGTTCCTCTTAGCACCCTTGCAAGATGAAGTGTTGCAGCAAAATGTTGTTTCTCGTCTCTGATTAAAAGCATGAGTCACAATTTGTCAGGTCGCATGGGTTGGAATTGCTCAGACTCTTTTGCCGCATCCATTTCAGGACATGTAATAATGGAGTGTGGAGCTGCTAGAATGAAGTCAGAGCTGGTGAAAAGAGGGAATTTCCTCTTCTTTGTGGCCAAACATATAGACAAGAAATGACTTCTAGGAGCCTTTGGATAGCTATAAATCAATGCCATGAAAGAGCCACTGGAAACGGTACTGCTTTGAAATGAGTGACAACAACTGACATCGCCTGCGTGTCTGAGCCGCTTCATTGGGTTTGCAATACATTCGAATATTTGGCTTTGATTGGATTAGGGCAATTTAATTGTGAATTAAGGTTTTAAATACTGCATGAAATTTGTTCAACACTTACATATAGACTGAGATTTCATGCAGCATGAAATTATGCTGAATCCAGTTTCTGCCAAGATCCACAAAGAAGTTTATTAATATTTTGTGCTTTTACAGTAGATGCATTACAGACAGCCAAACCTAAGCGCTGTTTTACCAGCACAACAGGCCCCAAATCACGCTTACATATTCAGGGGTGGCAGTTCCCTTATGGCAGCATATTTGTCACTTATCATTAAAATACAGCATTTGCAGAGTCCATGTGTAATATGCTCTCAATACCCTGTTCAGAACACACATTTAGCTAAAAAATAACAACACAAAGACCATTTGAACAAAATACAAGAGAATAATACTGCATCATGCCAGTGCTGGAGACAGAATTGCCTTACGGTAGAGGGAACAATAATGAAAATGGGATGCCGCCTGAAAAAGAAATGCCATTTCCACCTTCCCTCCTTACCGATACCAGTATCGCGTATGTCTGAGTGAATGTGTGGAAATTAAACCACATTGTTACTGTAAGACTCTGTTTCTAGGTGTTGTACTTCTATAGACCTTATCTCCTCTGGTTACTAAGCCCAGCAATATAACATGAAAGGAGATTAAAAACTCCTTAAGAGTCCATAGGGAAAGACCTCAGCGTGCAGTGCAGGCTTTGTATGGTGCAGTATGAAAATGGATGTAATCAGATAGCTACAAGTTTTCTTAAATTGTTGGCATGTAACAGAGTTGCTTGGGGCTGTCCGTGCACTCTTTATACTGCCTCTTTTTAAACTTTTAGTGCTTGCCTTTTTTTACCTTAACACACTTGTGTCTGGTCTCACACTTGTACTCGCATACACATATGCGTGCACACATATAATTTTAGCTTCTGTGCAGATGGTCACAACTGACATACAGAAAAATGATAATTTGAGACTGGATAAACATTTAAACCCATGGGAATCCAAAAGCAATAATAATTCTTTTAGGAAGTGCTCAGGACTGAGTTATTACGGTGGCAGCTGCTTCATACATATAAATCAACTATTTACTGATGAGTGAACTGATTGCAGCTGAGGAGATCCTTTAAAAATCAAGGTAGCAGGTGAGAAGGAAGCCCATTAAGGCATGAATGAATCTAGTGGATTCTTCTTTGGTCGGCGCAGGTCCTATTAAGATACAATTTGATGAATTTATGATACTGTATTATATTTATCTGAAGGAATGGCATACAACCCACTGCTCTGGCAAAGACGGATCTGTTCCTAAAGGAGAACAGCGTAATAGCTTTCTGATTCCAAAGTGATTTAATTGTAGTCTTTTTTATTATTAAAATTCCTCTCTAGGGTAATGGTTTTTTTATGCTGTGGCATGTAAAATACACTGTGTAAATTTCTCTCAGGTATGACCTAGATAAGTAATTTCACAAGTCACTTGTGGAAAGTTTCAAAATAATTTCCTATCAGAGATGTAGTAATTGTACTTGAGAGCCCTTCAAAACATGGCCTGTCATTTTTTCCCCCTCTATGTAAGTTCACCCCTTCCTGCTACATCGCAAACATAACCCTTCATCAGTATGTGAAAGTACACTGATTTTCATGTGGTGGACCAGTGTGATGAAGCTGAAGCTGAGACATCTGGAGAGGACATTCACGGTTGCTGTTCTGTAGGTTCTTGCATAGGATTTGGCTGAGCTTTGGACATGCATATGAAGAGTAACACAGACACTGGAAGTGAGCAAAAATGGTTGAGCCCAGGCCCGTAAGGAAGGAGTCTGGGCAGTACCCGTTGCCAAATCAAAACTTTACCAGCAAGCCGTGAGAGGGAGATGAGTGATGGTGATTCCTTTGGGGATGGGTTGCTCCCTCATCCTTCCCAGGCACCAGTCAAATGCCATATATGGGAACAGTCATGGCAATTATTTTACTGACCTTCTGCGCTGTTGTCTGTCTTCAGTGCTTCAATTTATTTGTAAATCCGCCCACTGGTGGCCAAGGTTGCGGTAATGCGTAGTAGAAACGGGGAAACAAGTTAGATGAGAGCGCGAACAAGACGCTGAAGTCTGATCAATGGATCTAATTTAAATGAGAATTGCAGGAATTAGCTTAAATGAGGATTTTAAGAATATCACTTGTTCTGCCAGTGCAGCATTTGAAGTATCACTTAGCACGTTTTTAGCTATTGATTACTTTTGGTGTTCCCAGTGAAATGCTGCAAGGCAGTAGTGAACGCTAAGGAGGAAGTGTAGCTTGTGAATTCCTTGCGATGATCTAGAAGTGCTTCGGCAGGTCCCTTTGAAGAATAGTCCTTGTAGATGCAGGAGGAACACTACAATGTTTAGCTAAAATGCTGCACACTTTAAAACGTCCATTGAAAGTGCAGCAGTGTAAGGATTTGATCTTCAAGTCAGTGGGCTTGTTTTCAGAATGCAGACCGCAGGATTGAGGGGGTGGTAAACAAAAGGCTAAAGGGAGACTGTAAATCTCTTGCTAACAAGAAAGTTGTTTTTCTTTCCTGTGATTGTAATTTGCAGTGCTCAGGGTTTCACAAGTATTCATGTTCTTTGCAATATCTATCCTAGTTGGTCTGTTTTAAGATGCTTTTCTGTACAACATGATAATGAAAAGAGGGAACAGCAGTACCAACGCCTGTGTAATCTCTCTAAATACATGTCAGCAGTGACGATCAAATCCCTTAGCACTTCTACCTGAATGGGCACTGCCTGTGAAACCTTCTGGTCAAAGGACCCGCCGTCCTCTGCTCTTCCAGCAGACAGGGAGGATTTAGTCTTGCAGCAGCAGGAGGGAGGGTTTGAGCTGCCTTTGCACCTTCTGCCCTGTGCATCCTGAGGTGTGGATGCCAGTTACCTGCCTAAGGAAGGGAACCACCTCGAATCTTCCTTGTGACAAACCATTCTGCAATACTGTTTCCCTGGTGTGGCAAAGCTTTTTATTTGGGAAGTCTCCGGAATCTGCACAGCCGCAGCCATATGTATACCTTTTCTTGCTATGACATTTTTCTGTAATTTTTGTGTTTCTAATAAACATTACTGGCTTTAAGCATTGTAAGAATCAATTGTGGCAGAAAGACTAATTGCAGCTACAGAGGATGGGGAGCATGTCAATGCAGTGAAATGCCTAAACCTACCTGCAGGCTCATAAAACTCTTGGTTTTGTCACATGGAAAAGGTACTTCAGGTTTTGAGGGCAAGCCTTTTCTCTTTCTAGTAGAAGACAACTTATTATAAGGGAAGAAGACCCAAAGCCCTTAAGCTGTTCAAGGGGGCTCAGCCACTGGAGCTGAGAAAAGAGTGGTCTTTGAGGAACACATTTTAAACTTTTGGAGCAGCCTCTCCTGTGAAGTAGAGAGCCATTTGTACTGAATAACAATATACTAATTTCTTGGCTCTCCTTCTCCCAGAGGAAACCCCTGTTACCTCTCCCCCCCCCCCCCCCCCCCCGCTTCTTCTCTGGAGAGTGGGTTGCCCTAAGCTGGTTGTCCTCCCCTGTGGGTGTCAGCCCAAGACCTCTCTGTGCAGAAGCAGGAACATCTGTAGGACACAGGACACAGCTTAGGTCACTAGGTCTAGCCTCGTGTGTTGCATATAACCCCTGCATAAGCTGGGGAACCTTCATCTTCAAGTAAGCGAGGTGGGATTTTTCATTCGTGCTGCACCAGTTGGGAGGCTTTTCCAGAGGCTCAGTGCTCTGGTGGTTAGAAATCTTCCAGCTTCCAAGTTGTATTCAGGGCCAGTTTATTTCCATTTGTTCTTGCAGCAAGATTGTTCCTTTAAAGGTTTGTTGGGTTTTTGTGTGTTTTTTTTTTTTTTTTTCCCCCTGGTGTTTACCTCTGATAACTACAGAGAACAATTGCAGTCCTTTTCAGCCTTCCTTTTGCTCTCTTGAAGCAGGTGATCCCTTAGGGTTTGCATGAGCAGGGACAAGCAGAGAAGACAGGCCAGCTGTGGCAGTGGAGAGTCCAGTGAAGACTAATTTACTCCACATCCTTGTCTTGCTTTTAGACATGTCCCAGCTTACGCTGCAGTTGTCTCCTCCAGTGCCCATTTTTTTTTTTTTTGAAAACTTTGAAACTGAGGCCTATGTAAACTCCAGATACATTAGATCTACCACATTGGCATGATCACAGGGAATGGATTCTGGAAGAAAGAGACCAGGTTAATCAGCCATGATCTAATGTGATAAATAGATGTTGTTTTTTATTCTGCTTCCCTTTAATTATTCTTTCCTCTGAGCTGTGATGCCTGGCACACTGCTGAGATCAGACTAATGAGCTTCTACTTTATGAATCACTTGAGCAAAAGGTCCCTGTACACTGTACATCCCTGCTACCAGGCAGACATTTCTCTGATGATGATGGGCTCCCTTGTTTCAGAGCAGTATGGTTTTGTATTTTGCTTCCACTTTCTGCTTGCACCCATGTCCAATGCATGTTATCTATAGAAAAAATATGGGAAATACTAATTTAATTGGGGGGTTTGGGGTGGAAAGGGATCTACGTAAGGTCCCAAAGCTAACGTTTGTCACTTAGACTGCAGTCTACCAGAGCTGGTTAGTTAAAAAGCCCTGACTTTGCTATCTCTGGTGGCAAAGGCAAGTGGAGCAATCAGAGGTGGCTACCTGTCTCCCCCAGGAGATGGCAGATGAAGAGAAGGGAAGGAATAGCACTTGGGCTGCCTGGCATCAAAAAGCTAGTGGTAGTCCTAAATAGCAACTGGGAATCTTCCCTCTGTACAGCAGCTGGGTAGATTTTAATTAAAAAAAAAGGGGGGGGGGGGGAAGTGGAGGTCTGGTTTAAAAATTACTTTTATACTGCTTTAAGTCAATAAAATTCAATGGTATACACACAGATATTCCATGATAGTCATAGATTTATTTCCTAACTCCAGAAGGGATAAAATATGATGCACAATAATTTCTGTCTTCATTCTTTGTAATTTGTATATATTGAATATAGGATCAAATGTAGCACTTTCATGGTACAGGGGGCAGCATTGGCCTATGTAATAAAATGTACTTTGTGTGTGAGAGAGACAAGCGAAAAACCTCCCACTTCCACCTCTCAAACATATACGTAGTGATAAGAAACCCTTTGAGACAACTTTGTTCTTGTTTTGAATAAGCTTCAGTATTTATTCAGTCCCTTTGCATCTGAAGATGCGAAGGATGACCTGGAGCAGGAAACTCTGCAAAGGAAGTTGTATGCGGCTTCAGGTCCTCAAAATGGTCTGCTTTGACCTCTTTGGATGTTTGCTGGTGAAAAAGGAAAAGACTAAAAAGCCAGTTCTTGTTTAATCCTCTATTTAGATATTTCTTTTAAGTAATGAATTGCTTGGACTACCCACATCTTACCTGCTTTTGCCAAGACTTTTCATAGCTGAGTTTTCAAGCTCTCCTCATTCTTTTTTTGCAAAGCATTTTATAAAGCTCCTCTTCCCTTAACCATCAGTCCTCTCTCATGCCTCCTTCCTAAACTGTCATGTATAGTAGTATAGGTTTTAAGGCTTTTTAGTGCTGTGGAAGTCATTAAAGAAAAACAGACTTTTAAAAATGCCCTTCAAGAGTGACAGTGCTTTTGTCAAAGTTGCAGTGCTCTGCGTGAGCGCAATAGGGATTTTTATGGAGCTACTGCAATGCCATGGTTTAAGTAATAACTTCAAGTGTCATCAGCATGGAAATGTTCTCATTTTGGTAAGCCTCCCAAGTTGAAGAACGTTTCTGCAAGTTTTCTTAAATCTCTCTTCACAGAAACTGAGCAACTCTGGGTCAAAAAGGACAGACCGCAGAAGAGGTATGCACTTGTCTTAGTGGCAATATGAGTTGATAGCATTTGACAGAAAGTTTTTATCAGTCACCAGATCTGTCAGTTTGATTCACTTAACTCAAGAAAAGTTTAAATGAGCTGCACCTTTTCCACCAACATAATCAGTTGCATTTTTTTTGTGCTGATGACTTTACTGTCGCTTTTGTAAATTTATTTTATTTTCTTAGATGAAAAGCTAAAATTTGCCTTCCCCTAAAACTCCTGCTTGAAATTTTCCATATTATGCCTAGTCTTGGTGGCAATCTGAGACTGAACACAATGTTAGGATGCAGGGAATGCAGCAGTAGTCTTAATATCTTTATATATATGTAAAATTTCACTGTTTTTGAAGCTTTTAAAAAGTGTAGCATTCGCTGGGTCAGCTGCATCTGTGCTCCTTCCGGACAGAGACGCTAAAACTATCTATAATTACTGGATGCAGCAGAAATCACAATTCCCTAGCCCAGAGGGAACTGGGTGATTGCTTGTAATTAAAGGCAATTAGCGGTCCCTTAGATTGCTACCCCTTGTCTAGCTTTAACCCTTGCAGCTTTGTCTTCCAGCCCTCACGGTGGTATTAATGGTTCCCCAGCTATGATGTGAGTTATCATGAAGCCCTAAAATCTAATCTTAGGCAGAAAAAGAGAGATTAAATTTCACTTGCAAACTACAGTTTGAGAAGTACTTGATCTGTTTTACTAAAAGTAAAAAGTGGAATTGCAACAAAAATCTGAAACCAATGTACTTCCTACCAGTGTGACTCCAGATGCTTGTTCACACTGGAATAATAAATGCTTGAATTATGACTCTTCAGAGCAGATTCACTAGGCTTCGGACCTTCTAATATTCTTGACTAAATGGGACAGAGGCATCTATGCTTTGATGACAGTTTCTTGCTATCAAAAATGCTTAGTATTTAGGTGAATATTAATGCTTTTCCAGCAGCCAAAAGCTGAATTAGATACAAGTAATTCTGTTCACTACCATCTATTTTGTAGTGAAGTGTGACAGAGTTAATTATGCTATTAGATGAATTGTCTGACTTACTTACTTTGAGTCTCATGATTTTTTTTTTATTAACCCTTCACAGACTTAGCACAGTGGTTACCTTTCTCAGAGTTCAACCTTCTGAAGTTATGTTTTGCTCAGGACAGAGTGCTGTAATTCTGATTTTAAAAATCTTTTTTCAAAAATGCATACAAGCCAGCTGCAATGTCTAAATATTTCCCAATCACTTTCTTTTATTTCAACATGAACAATAAATGGGATAAATGCAATTCAGTGATACAGCTGATCCCCTCTCCCTCCTCCTAAGCCACTCCCAAACAAACTGAAAACAAGCAAGAATCTCTTTTCCTGCTAGGATAAAGACTGAGCAAAATCTGCCCAGTTTATTTTGACATTAGCAGAATTAGCAGAAATGTTAGTGTCTTACAAACTGTTTGAATATAGCATTAGCATAATATTTTGGAATATGGTACTGGCAGACACATCACAGTGGTTGCCATAACTCAAGTTCAGAGATCCAGACTCAGATGTGAAATAATGAAAGCAAAGACAAATATTCTGCAGCAATTTTGGTTGGAGGCATTAGTGGTAAGAGAATAAAATATATTCTGGATTATTTATGCATGGACAGACATATGAATACATTGTAGTCCTACTAATTATAGAACTTGTTATAACGCTTGAAGCTTTCATTCTGTCAAATCAGATTAATTGATGGGAGAAAATGCGTGTTCACACGGGCAATATGTAGGAATAGCAATAGGCAACGTTTCAGCACGCTTCCAGCGCCCCATGCCACCCCTTGGCTTTGGGGTAGCTTAGCTGTTTTTGCTGCAGTCCAGCAAAGACTTCAGAAATCTTGCTGTTTGAAATAATCACTCCGGTTTGCTCATGCTTACTGAAGCGCTGTTTCCGTCAGACAGGCTGCTGCCTTGGAAGCATTTTTGGATACGTTTCAGTGGGCCTTTTAAATGTTATTGCTATACCCACTTAGCTCTGGTGAAGTCTGCAAGGAGGAGTCTGAACTTTCGCACTCTTTCTAGTCTTTGCTTAAACGAAAGAAAGGAACTCTAGGTGCCTGTAGGGAAAGTTGTTGTTGGGGAGTTTAATTCGAGGACAGAACCTGGCTCATAGCTGCGTGGTATGTCAGAGGTGGCTCTGACCATTCTGCCTTGGACTTGTGTATGAAAATACCTGTACCACAACCCTGAGAAAGGCAGACCTACTCCTGCGTGCCCCAGTATTTTGTCTGTTTTGCAGAGGTGCCTGCCCTCATGGAGGCGCACTGTGGGCACTACCTGCCTCAGCTGCCTTTTAACACCTCTCTGCAGCATGTTGGCAGCATCCTCCTGCATCAGCAGTCCTGCAGAACAGTGCACTTAATAAGGAAGGAGAAGTACCTTTAATTAAGATTCTTCCTGCACAGGGCTCAATCAAGAGGCTTTTAGCATGAATGCAAGTATGGGGCTGGACTGAGGAAGGGGAATTAAAGAAGGCGAAGCCCCCATTTGACCAAATCTATGTGGTGTGATAAAGGAGGTGGCCAGCGCAGGGCATGTTCGGCCTGCCTGGGAGGCGTTGCTCTTCATCCTTTGCTGTCACTGACAGAGCTGACCTAGTGCCCTAGAAAGGGAGTGTGTAAAAGTTGTCTGGGGCAGGTGTCCTGGCTCCTCTCCCACAGGCGAGTGGAGGAGGTAAGAAAGATGCTTCCAGAGCTCAGGACCTCGTACCAGGTAGCAGAACAGCAGAGGGAAATCTAGTCTCTTCCTTCGGCTAGACCTTGTTTGAAGGCAGCAGTGGCGTCCTGGATCCCTCTTGCATCTCTTGAGGAACAGCTTGGGGAGGTGCTTGGGTGCAGCACAGTGAGTTAAAGTTTGTGTAGTGCTGCTCCAGCCGTGGGGGCGTGCAGTGCTGCATACACAGCCCTGTCTGTGCTCCCAGCACGGCCTTCACCTGCCAGAGGCTGGACAACGGATATCTCCGACTGGCAGGTGGGCTTTGGTCACCTCAGCTGTCCTCTGCTTTGAAGACATGGCTAATCCATCAGGAGGTGGCTTACTGCTGCATCTGTCAAATGACGGTCGTGATAGTCAGGCACTTTAAATGGAGTGAACCAGATGGTGCCACTCCTGCCTTTGGGAGCTGGACTGGCTGTGCGCCTGCGCCTTGTTGCCTCTGTGCAGCAACATGAGTGCAAGAGCTGACGCAGTGCTGTTTGCTCAGCCTATAAGCTTCATCCTTTTGGAAGCTACTCTTGCTCACCGTGAGGTGAGCCATCACTTTAAGGACAAGGCAAGCAAGATGATAGGTATTCATGGCAGATACTTATGACACAAGTTCATAACATTTTACAGCCACTGTCATGGTGTTTGCTGTCTTGCTGGTACCTATCACAAAATCAGACCTAGCACTGAAGGCATGTGGTTGAATGTCATTGCAAGGGTGAGGTGACCTTCTCCAGGGCACATGCAACCAGACTGCTTGAGATGCAGCAGTGTAACAGACCCATGTAGCAGGTAGGATCCTCATGCTGCTTCAGCTGCTGGGATTTCCGTGTTGCCCTTAATTAATTATTGGAGTTTGTGTTATCATGGAAGGAAAAAAAGAGTTTGCACTGTAAAATTTTGTTAAAGGAAGGAAAATTAATTTTTGAGAAGTCCCATAGGACTTTTTCAGTCATCATCTATACAAAGCAAAGCCAAATGGCGAGGTAATGGGAACTAAAGGGGAGAGACTCTTACTATTAGCTTTTTTTATTTTGTCACCACAGTGGTAGTGCTGTGGGGGAATCTCACTAGGGAGCTCTCTCCTACCCCAGCTCCAAACTACGTCGCAACACTAAATCAAATGGGGCAGGAAGCCACCTTGTGTCATAACTGTCTCGTCAGTGCCATCTCTGCCTGTACTGAGCAGATAAACTGGTGCCTTTGTCTCAACTTCCTTCAGCTAATTGTCATAACTGTAAAAATGTTTGCCTTTGGCAGGAGCAGCATCCTCCAACATGGTCCTGATTCCTCTGTGGCTGCCTTTAGACTTTCCATTTGCTTCCATGGGCTCTAACACTGGTATTGCTCTTGCCAATGCTCTTTCTTCTCCCAGTTGGTGTTTTGCATATCACCTTGTTTCCTGCAAATGCTGCAAGCCCTATCTCTGCCCATAATTCCTATAAATACCATTGCTGGGACATCATATTGGTCCAGCCCTCAGTTTCCTCAACAGTTGAGTGCAATGGCATTTTTGTCTGCATTCTCCTGATTTGGCCCCTGTCTCAACGTCCCCCATTTTATTGGTTTCTACAATTAGCTGTCAGAATGCACAGTCCTTGTATTTGGTAGCTTGGGACCCCAAAGACTCTTGGAGGTCAAAATACAATGAAACAAAAGGCCATTCAAGTCCAGGAGGATATCTAAGTTCTCCTGTATCACCTTTTTAACAGGATCCGCTCAATATTAGTTTAATTCTTCAAATCCGTGGAAGTACCCTAGCCTGGCACAGAATCTTATAATTCTCTTTTTTTTTTTTTTCTTCTTTCCACCTTGCTATCTTTGCCTGCCTAATCTCTCTTCTCTGTGTGACTGCTTCATAACTATCACACTAGTCCATAATTTTCCTGATATTTCTGCAGTGTATAGTAACTTTCTTTTAATTCTTAGTCTCATCCCTGTCTATTTGCTTTTAGATAGCACCTGAAAATGTTGGGGTTTTTTTTCTTGCTTTCCTTCATAACTTTTTCTCTTCTGTCATTATGTATGCATTGTTTCTGGCACTATCTGGTATTATAAAGGTATAATTTGCATAGTAAATAATAACATGGTGAAACTGAAAAGTACCTGGGTTCCGCTAGTCTCGACTGGCCGATTATTGCTGAGCAAAAGATGAGTCACTGGTTAAACAGATAACATACCAGTAAGGTACAGACATACAGTTTACACCAGCATCAGATTGTTGTTGACTTATATTTTACTCATGAGCTGGAGCTGAGATACTTATTGTTGCAAGGGAAAATGTTATTTGAAGAGCGTATGGGTTGTGGCATGTTAGTAATACATCTCTGTTCCAATGTTGATTCCTGGTAATAAATGAAACTTCATGGAAAATGCTCCTGGTTAAAGCTGAATGGGGAAAAAATGCAATTCTCTGCATCCGGCAATAGAATTGAAAGAGGTATACAGGAAAAACTGAAGTGTAAATGGGAATTTTTGTTCTGCTGGCTGCTTTATGTAACTGTGGTATGCCACGTGTCCACAGGGTTGAATCCTGCCTCTGGTTTTCTTGTGAGGGGTTTTTTTTTTTAATGTCTATAAACCCATAGGAGCTAAGGGTGAGGGAGCTTTGGCCTCCTACAGTAAAACAGAAATCTCAGCATCTCTGTGTTGATTTGTGTGAATTACTAAAAGCTATAATGGGTTTTCTTAAATGGGTTGGGTTGCATTTGGAAAAATCTAGTATCAAATGCATATTGTATGCACATTGGCAAAATGATGCAGAAATAATGAAGGACAATAATAAGATAAACTTAGTCTCCTCCTCATCAGTAGAACTTGCCATCCTTCCTGTAGGTAGGTGGTAATGTTGTGCTGGTTCTCAGGCAGAGACACTGAGATAAGGAGTAGGGAAATGATTACCTGTCACCTCGAAACATGTGGCTGAGCTTCTGGGTCTCAGTAATGAATCAGTAAGACTGGGTCGTCTTATTGACAAGGTCAAAAATGCCACAAAGTTGGTAAAACTCTGATAATGTAAGCTTTAATTCAGTATAGGCTGTTCTCTTTCTGTCGATACGATATAACTATCGTGTTATAATCTCTATATATCGTGTGTCTAATCTCACTGGAATGAAGATGAACCTTGGCACTTTTTCTACTTTGGAAGAAAAGTTTAAAGATTTGTGGTTTCACCTCAAAACGTTTTTTAACTCTTTCCCCTTTCCACCCCCGGTGAAAACTGCCTTTTGCATTAATGGATGCACGGTTTCTAGTTTTCCTGTGTATGAAAAGCACTCTTGAATATGCATGCAGAAACAAGGGAGTGAATCGGCAAATTGTTGCACGAACTCAGCAGCACAGTTTCAGAGCCTGAGCCCAGTTGTAAGCCCTCTTGCATTCAACAGATCCCAAAGCAGAAACCCCACTGATTTTGTATAGATACATAAATCTGCGATTTTAATTTTTTTTCCCATGAGGTAGGAGAATCTCTGTGAAGGCAAGATGGTCTGTTTTTGCTTTGCCTTGCTAGATTTTGAAGTAGTCGAGTTACGTGACTAAGAACTGATTTAAGCCCTTTAAACAGGGGCTTGCTTGATTAGGCTAATTAATGCATTCTTCACATTTCCGCAAGCTACTCAGAGAGTTGGTGTGTGGACTTGCACAACTGGAGTTGGAAGTTGTCACCAGCAAGCTTGTTTTCACCGGAGCATGTCTTCCCTCACGTGGCGAACTCCTCTGTTGCAGGCTCTGTTTCTCAAGAGGCAACTTTTGCAATATGTGACAAAATATGTTAAGGTTAGGACAATGTTTTGACAGTTATTTTCCCTCTGCTCTAGTGTCTTCGGCACGACATCAATAACCTTAACTAAAGAGACACATGTCAGGGATCTTGGCAGAGTTTGAGAGGTGATGGATTGGGTCGATGCAATGAAGGAAATCCCTGTCCTTCCTGCTGCCCAGAGCAGGAACCCCGCAGGTGTAGAGAGGGACGCCCCGTATCTCGGTCCCTGCTGTGCCTGGGGTCAGTACGGGGGCCCCCCTGGGGACCTGGAAGCAGGCATCCTATTGCAGAACCGAGGTTTTAACCTCCCTCGTGCAAACCTCTTGAGTTTGATCCATAGGTCCTGTTTCAAGCTTCATGCATTATGAATAATGTATTCTCCTTTAGTGGATTGTTTGTGGTTCTTGTTGAAAGGCATCGATATATCCGTGACTAATGCCTTGGGCTTGATCTCTCTTCAGTGTACGGACTTCCCCTGCCATGTTTTGGGGGGCTTTAGGCAACAGTGCTTTACCGTTTTATTTATTTTAAAAGAGGGTTTTGCCCCAGTTGAAGCCTTACAGTCTGTGCTGCGTGTCGTGCTCTCAGGAAAGCAGGCTGACTGCAATGAAGCAGATGGCTGTTTGCCAGGAGTGAGTCGCTCACTTTCTGTAATTTACCCTTCTTTTTTTTTTTTTTTTTTTTAATGGTTTGGCTTGGTTGGGTTTTTAATCAGAGCCAGCCTTTCTTCAATAGCCTGTTCTCTCTCGCGCGCCTGTATTTGTGTGTGTGCGGGAGAGAGGGAGGCAGAGGGAGAAGCCGTGCCTGGGCTATGCTGACAGACGACTTTTTCCTCAGTTGTCAGGTTTTGAGCCTGTCGACAGCGTGGCTGGTAAGTGGGGAAAAAAAATATAATTCCGGGGTGGGGGGAGCCCGGAGGGACCGTGGGTTGCCACTCGCATGGCGGTGGCGGGCAGCAGCCTCGTAGGCAGCGTGCAGCCCTGGGACCCGTGCAGCCGCCCAGCTCCCCAGCTGCCTGTGCAGACAGCTCAGTTGTCAGCAAGGGATTTTCCTCCCCTCCTCCCCTGATAAAGATCCCTCAGCTGGTATTACTGATTGTATGCTTGGCTTATTGTTAAAAAAAAAAAAAAAAAAAAGGAAAAAAAGAAAAAAAAACTGTGCAGGTTTGCAATCTGGGGATGAGCCTCTAATCCCCTCGGTCAGCCCGAGGATGGTGGTGTGCTGGTGCAGCTGCCCCCCACGTACACCTGAGCGCTCGCGGGCAGCCCACGCGGCCCCGATCGCGGGGAGGGGGGAGAAGAGGCTGCCAAAAATGTTGGCCGCTCCCGGGCAGTGATAAAGGTGGAGCGTGTGCGTGTGTGGGGGGCAGCATCCGTCCTCGCCGAGCTTTAACCAAAGCGGTAACCTGCAGCTATGGAGTCACCGACTAAGGAAATCGAAGAATTTGAGAGCAACTCTCTGAAATACTTACAGCCAGAGCAAATAGAGAAAATCTGGCTTCGTCTCCGAGGCTTGTAAGTAGTACTTTTTTTTTCCATATCCTTCTCCCGTTTCCTCCCATTGTCGAAATTATTGTAGCACTTTCTTTTTCCTTTCTTGCCAGTACCTTCAAAATCTCCCAAGAGTTTCCACACCTGTTCTCCATAAATATAGTGACTTAATCTTAGCAAAAGATCCATTTGCTTCCTTAAATTGAACTGCTTGTTACATTGAACAAACATTTTCCAATGGGAATGTAGAAGTAGCATTAATGAGGCATTGTAAGATACAAGCAGTTACTGAGATGCTAATTACTTTAGCTGCTATACTAGAAAAGTTTTGTTATAGCTTGAATGGTACTTAATTGGATCGTCTGTTTTCAGTAACCTTACACTTAGATGCAACTCGCAGAAGACTTTTTTTTTCCCCCTGGTCAATGTACACCATTTCTGTCACTGACATGCTTAATAAGGGTAAAATAGCCAGAGAAGGCACAGTTGGAAAACATTTCTAACAGCATTTGTAGTGGCAGCAAATTCAAGTTCCGTGGATCAGATTGTATTTACTAATTTATACATTAAGCCTGACTTGCCATGAAATGATTGGATACTGCCTCCTGAGTAGAAAAAAAAGTACCTGTACTTAAGTAAGAACTTGGCACTGCAGAAAAGTAAAAGTTTATAGGCTGTAGAGTTTGTGTAGCTTATTTAGAGTCAATGTCTGGCGTCTTTTTCAGATTCTCAGTATGTAAAATACTGTCTACCAGCAATAAGATCCATTACTGGCACTAAAGCATTTATTCGCCCATCAGTTTTTGGCCAAGACAACGAGGAATGTTACCATGTTAAGCTGCATCCCTCTCTGTTCAGAACTGGGTTTTTGTTGTGTTTTTTTTTTTTTTTTTTCTTCAGCTTCACATGTTAGAGTTATTAAAATTTCAGCCCTTAAGGGAAAGGGGGGAGGTAAGGCAGCAAGAAGGCTAGGAAACAGCAGAAGGAAGAAAACTAGAAAGAGTAGGTTAATAACTGAAAACAAATGGGTCCAACTGAAGTTTAAGTTGCTCTTTGAGCGTTATTTTGTGTGAGCAGTGATGGCATATTTTGGAAAGCATATCCAAAACTTCTGTAGGACTCCAAGCAGTCTAAGAGACGTGCATGAATATGTATTTCTTTCAAGGCGTCACTCCAGGAAGCCTGTTTTGTGAAGGAACTTAATCAAAGTAGATGACAGCTGTCTTGTAAGCCTTCCAAATAGAACAGCCACACAAAACAAACCCTTTTATTTTCAAGTCTGTGCCACGCTTTAGCATTAGGAGTCCTTGAATTCCTGTCTAATACAGAGTTTAGGAGCATGCTGATTCGGATGCCACCTGAAGTTCATAGATAATTCTTCAGCAGCATTGTAGTTCAGGATCTCTCCCGCTATTAGGACAAGGCAGTGTCTGCATATTACACATCAAGCTCCATTCTGTTCTTCTTTTTGGAAATTTGGCAAAACTGTAAGACTTATTCTAGATATGTAATAACTAAACCTTAGGCTGTTTTTCAGTATACCCCTCTCTGTTGGCAGTGCGTGTGAGTGTAACAAACGCGTGCTTTCTCCTCCTGAGTTTAAAGATTTCTTTGCTTAAAGAGGAGATAGATTTTCTGTAGAATTCTCGATCACAAGATGAAAACTGAAACGTGTTCTGCTCTAATTAAAGACTGTAGAAGATTTTCCATTCCCAGTCATTTTATGGAGGCTTTTAGCACATGCATACACACAAACTGGTTGCAAACTGAGGTTTGGTATCATGTTTCATGGTTTTTCTTGTCTGTTTTTATGCATGCCTATATGCGTAAGAAGAATGATTAGATATGCACAGTCATCTTAATTAAGTCTTAAATAAGATGCTTCATCCTGGAGAGATCAAATACTTCTTGAGAAGTGCCTCTCTCTCCTGCCCCTGGTACACCAACAGCTGTATCACACAGGAATTAGTTACAAGGCACAACAGTGCTACCAGACCTGTGTTACACAGGTAGTGAGGAGAGCATGGTTCTGGCTGAAGTTGCCTGGAGAGTTGCCCTCTGCAGCAGGCAGATACCCTGCTTGTTAAACAAGAAGGGCTGTGGTGATTTAAAGACTCTCAGGTGCTCACATTGGGTTGAACATCTCCTTGGTAGGACTTCATCTGTGGCAACTCTGGCACCTTCCTCCCCACCCCCAGTGCTAGCTGGTTTGTTTACTCACTGTGACTCAGTGGACAAACCAATATTCATTACCTCTTGCAATACCTGATTTTTCCAGGGGGTGGGGAAAGGGACTCTCTTAATTTTCACCCCATCTCAGCCTGCTTGGTTTGAGGGGACTGGAAACCCAAAGGCTGCAAAGGGGTGGTTAAGCTGAGACTTTTTTCAGATTGCCCTAATGTAGTATATTTTTTCTGGTGAGGGCTTTTTTGCCACGTGCCTGGTACAGTTGTGTCCTACACGATGGTTGGCTTATGGAGATTTGGGCACGGGGTGTGTATTTTCAAGGAATAGGGAGGTCTTTCGGATAGCGTGCAAAGGGCAGGTTTTTGTGAGGCTGAAGCCAGGTATCTGTTGCAACATGAGTCATGTGTTGCTGTAAGAGCCCAACAAGGTACTGAATTTGTGGCTAGAGTGGAGTGGAAGGGTTTCCTTCTCCTTTCCCTTACGTATTTCTCCAAGATGTGGTTTCTCAGTCAGGACAGCCTGGTTGCTTTGTAAGCATAGTAGTATGAGGCAATGGTCCTTAGGCCATGTACAGATTCCTTTTGCCTTTACTGTTTAAGAATGAGCTAAAATACTAATGCAATAACATTACTGAAATGTTTTTACTTGACATATACATATTCATGGCTTAGTGATTCTGTGCAGCAGTTTGTAAGAGAATCAAGTCAGTGGAGCTGTAGTGTTTTCTCAGGTTTAAGGGAGCGTAATAAATTGCCTTGATGGGCAGTAAGTCATCTGTGGCAAAATATTTGGGTGTCTCGAACAAGGGATCTATGAAATAAACGTTGTCTTTTATACATGAACTATTAGATATTAATTTAGATTTAATCCCTTCTTAGAAAAGAATCTTTTAGTGGTTTATTATTAATAAACTTTCAGGAAAGGTTTCTGAATAAGCTGTTTCCTGGGCAAAGGTACCCTTAGAGGTATTTGAAACTCTCTGGGGAAAAACCTCGAAAGTTGAGAACTGACCATTTTGCCCTTTTTTTCTTCTGTCATGCCACAATGTCAGGGAGAGGTTTACTGCAGATTTCTCCTTGTAGGAGCTCACTCCAGCAAAACGGCTGCGTGCACCAGACATGCAGCCATGAGGGTCCTGCCTTCCCTGGGAAGGAACGCACCACCTTTCCCTGCAGCAGGGACCTCCCAGAAATGGACCTGCTTCTGAGTTTCGTCGTCATCATAAATGAATCAGACTGGAGCAGCTTCACATCCCTTCAGGGGTATCTCAGATGGGCCTTCCCCTCTCAGCTGCCAGAGGGCTGCCTGCCTCCCAGAAGTGCCGCTGGGCGGAAGCGGTGCCTCCCCACCACCCTGTGCCTCCCTGTCCCCACAAGCACACAGGTGCTTTCGCTCCCTGGCTGCTGCTGGGCTGTCAGCCGCCTCCGCACACCACTGGTGCATACGTGCACTCTTGCTAAGCGTGTGTTTAATTCAGGAGCGGACCTCCTCAGTTCCTGGGCTGCTGCTGGCCTCCAAGGTTGTCCATTGGTTTCCTCACATGGGGCCTGCCTTTGAACAGTTGTCTCGTATTCCCAAACAGTGCTCACCCATGAAGGCTGACAAGCTCAACCTGCAAGAAACTGTGTTTCTTAAGGATGTGTTGATCATTTGCTTATGGCTCTCAATAGCTGCTGCTGCCAGAAAAAGGGTCTTGAGTCTCTTGCTCTGTTCTGTCTTCCTTGCCCATGGATTCTGTCCAGAACGCAGTCTTTTATTCAGACTTGCGTTATTGAGCTCCAGGCTTGGACACTGCATACACAGGAGTTACATATGAGTCTGCCCTCCACTCACCTACGATTGCTAGTAACTCACTCTGTTAAGCTCGGGACCTTCTGTTCTGCAAAACGTACTGGTTAGGATTAGGTGGGACTCATTACAGGGCGCTTGTTAACAACAGAGCTTGGAGACCTGATTTCAAAACATGACTGCATGGTTGCTTTTCTCTAGGGAGGCATGAGCAGTGGTGGCTGTGTTGGGGTGTTCTTGGTTTAGCACTTGGACCTCTAGCTGTGCAACTGTGAACTCCCATCTACTAATTAGGACTCTTAAAGCTCCATGAAGTGGCTTCAGTTACCTCCTGATTTCTCAAGAACAGAGAAAGCTCTGAAGCCCTTTTCAATGCTAGGTTTAGGTGTCGTGTCTGATGGCATTGAAGAATGCAGAGGCATATATCCAAAGAGCTTTGCTAATTTCACTAGAGATGTGCTAGTTTACGGCAGCTGAAGACCCACTTTGGAGATATTTTTGGTTTGATATTGGTTGCTTTTATGCAGAAAAATAAAACCTTGGTTCCTAGCTATTACAGTAGTACCAGCATCACTGGCATCTGCTTTAAGGATTGCAGAAGGAGAGGTGAGAAAATGGACTTTAACCTTCTTCCTAGTAGCTGTGATTATAATGTTAAATTGCTAAATACATAATAAATCCCTTCATTCCCAGTGAAGTACTTCCTCATGCTGCCAAAGATGACACTACAAACAGCAGCAATCTTTGAACTGCAACTCAAATAGAATGCTTGACTTTGAACTCATCTTTTGGACTCTCCTGCTCAAACCTGTCAATGTAGAATTGGTCTAAGAAATCTGATGGGGAAAGAAGATAGAAACACATGTAAATCAATGTCTCTGAAAACTTCCTGGTTTTGTTGAAGGTCTGGAACAATATTTCAGCACTTAGGGCATATCCTCCACTTCCTCTGCAAAGCACTGTGCATCCTATCTACAGTGAAAAGGTCCCCATGCAAATATTTGTGTAAGATCCAGATTTGTTCTTGAAGTAAATGGTGAAGCAGCAACTGATTTCAATGGGAAAACATGGAGCCTTGGTGACTGAAGATGATCTGGCAAGTGTTAGAATGACACTGCTCAGTTATCTGTTTCCCTGTCTTATCTGTATGCGCTCTATGATATTTTTAGGTTCCCTTAGTTGAAAAATGTCACATACAGAACAGCTGGTTCTGCCAGTGACAGTATCCTGATCTGCTTCATTTTCGTTTATATGTCCATCGTAAACAGGAATACAGAGAGCTCCCTTCAATTCCAGAGGCACGCTCTACACAGTGGGCTTTGTCCCCAAATATTTTAGCTGGCAGCAGATAGTAGAGGTTAAAAAAGCCCCTCAGAAAGCACCACTTTGTTAGGAAATGTGTAAATTAGTCAGTTTTCAAGTGGAAAATATGAATATGCTAATTCGTTTCCGGAGGTGAGAGCGCCACTCGGGTTGCCTTTGGTCTTGGTTTCAGTCCTCCTGAAGGTCTAGGTTTAAACTGAAAGCCCTGTTTGCCCTGGGAGCAGAACTGAGCTACCTTCAACCGTATTTAAATACAGCTGCTGCCACCCTGTTTCTTGTTTGGCTTTTCTAATGAGCATAGACAGGGACTATTTGTCAGAGAACCATGTCAGGAAACCTCTCTGTAGGCCTCTTTAGGTCTGAATTCCACTTTTCCTGTGGTTGTCACAATTCCTAGAAGGATTAAGAAGGTCTCACGGTTAGTGAGTGAGACCCAGTGAGTGCTGGGTACATGCTGGAGGTGCTGGCAGCACTCTGGCATGGCCTAGAGGTTCTTAGTTTGGGTGAGCTACTCTGGGTATGACTGACTCAACTAGTTTTCAGGTTTGTCGGGGCCTGGTTCATCCATAATATTGCTCTCCCCGTAGTGTGAAGAAGGGTTGAATTTTTACCATTAGACTAACCCTTAACAGCTTGTTTTATACTGCCTGCAGTATAGTCCTTGAGGGAGCAAGGGGAACTGCCTGCTGCTAATCTCATGCCTGACAAATGGACAGAGGAGAGAATGTATTCTAATAAATAGCAGAACAGCAACTTCAGAAAAAGTTAATTAAAAAGTACAGTGTGTGGAGGTGTAGTAATTCACTAAACTGATACATTTTGCCACAGTCCGTCCTTTGCTTTGTTCCACCTGGTGACTTTTATTTGAATCTTAAATCAATAAATGAGTCCTGTAGGTACAAAAGAGAGAAGACTTCATGTGCAATACTAAAATGTTGACTAAGAAATAATATATGCTCTCTAGTTTTTACCGTAATCATAAAAAACCCTTTTATTCTTCTAGATGTAGTACAGATGAATCATACCTGCAGTCCAAAAAGCAATTATTTATTTCGGCAGCCATAAAAAGAAGACCACAGTCTGTTGTAGAAGAAAGAGCCTCCCTCTGTAATATTAAATTCAGTGCTTTTCAAATATCACCGCTATAAAGCTTGCAATCCTGCATAGGAAACAAGGATATGAAGAAAGTTATTTTGGGGAAGATGAATTTAAACCTTGGGTCAAAGGGAAATTAAGAGTCTCTTTCTGGAATTCTTTTTTAAAACTGTCTCGATGGGATAGGAGTCCATGCAGAAAGAAATAAAATCCCATGGAAGACAGCACTGAAAAATCCTCTGCGTGTGTGTGTGTGTGCGTGCGCGTGTTTTAAAGGCTGTGAGGCCAGCTCATCTCCTAATCTGCCAGCTTCTGGTGGATTCAAACACTGTATTAAACCCAACTCAGCCCTTGAAAGGATTTTTGTTTAGTGTGTTTATTTCTTCCTGCAATTCACGTGAGATTTTCCTGTTCCATTCTCTCTTGTCTTCTTCCATCAAAAAATCACTTCAGTGCCTTTAAAATACTAGAAATGGTCTGACTCTGATTTGGACTGGTAGATGAGAGAAAATTGAGGTTCACATATTAGGGCTGACCCATTAAAACACTATAGCAGCTGTGAAACATACCTCTACACATGTGAATTGCTCTGAAAACACTGGGGATTTGGATAAAGCGAAGGTTTTCTAGAAGGGCTTGTTTGGATTCCTAAGGCTGTTTTTGATCTACTGAACTGTGCTGTAAATACTGGAAAGAACTACCTCATTGATACCAATGCGTTTGTGGGGGTGAAATTAGAATCCAGTTCCTGGTCTTAGGAGCATTTTTTTGTTTGTTCTCTTTGAAAAGCTAGGTTTTCCAAGTAATTGATAGCTTGAGAAATGTTGTTTAGCCCCGTCACGGTGCAAAAATTTCTCCGACAGTGTGAAGCCCAACTTTGTGCTTAAATTTGAATTGTAGCTGAGCAATAGCCCTTCCTCCAGCAGACTCAGTACTGCTCCAGGCTTCTGCCAAAATTTGCCTGCAGTTGTCTTGGATATTTGAAAAGCAGATTCATTTTGAAGGTGTGATTATAAATACAAAGAAACCAGAACTAAAATTTTGCAGTAGATTAAGAATGCAGCTCAAACTCCGGTGAAACTGGTTGTAATAAACTCAGCTGGTAGACTTTAGTGGAATCAGGATTCCTCTAAAAAATTGGTAATGTCCATGTTGGGGATTTTTTAATTTTCCTGGCCAAGAAGGTGTGTGCAGAGCTCTTGGAGAGCCATAGCTCTGTCAAGAGGAGGTTTGAAAGGCTGTGTCTCTGCCAAGGAGTCCATTTCACGTCGCAGCAGTCTGCCTTGCCTTCTTTGGGAGGACCTCCACACCTAGCAATTGAGTGACAATGGGTAGAGAAGTCCATGTGGGCTCAGGCATGCAGCAGGAGAGGATTGTCATAATCCTTCTTGGAGAAGGAGATGTAGGGCACAATTTAGTTATTAAGATGCATATAGAAGTGTATAAGTTCCATGGTTTTTTTCCCATATCTGTCAAGCTGTGGAGTCATTTTGTTATTAATGTGACACTTTGAATGGCTATTAGTAGGTCTGTGTCATCACTTTAGGAGTGATTTCTTACACTCCTAGGGACAGATACTATTCATGCACAAAACTCCTAGCCAAGACAGAAAGTTGCACAGTATCCATCTGTAGCACGAATCCTGGCTCTGCGCAAATCTCATTTCAACACTAAGATTAGCACAAATTAAACATAAGATATGTTCAGTTTTTAACAGCTAAGACTACAGAGCCCTTGAGCTACAGCTGTGGCATGCAGGGAGTCCTTGCAGAGCGCACGGCACAAGCTACAGCAAGCATCCAAGGGCAAAGGAGCAGAAGTAGAGCATAAACCCCCCTTGCAAGGCTGAGCAGTTCAGATGGTTGCTGTAAATGATGCTCAGATCACACTTCCTCCCATGCCTCCTGTGGAGCAGCTGGTTTTCTGGGATTCACTAGCAGTAAGCAGTTACTGGTGTCTGCTAAGCAAAGAGTCTGAATACACAATTTAAATATGCTCCTATACACATATTGATGCAGCAGGGACAGCTACAGTCAGATGGGAGAACTCTCTTTTTTTCAGAATTGCTTGAAAAGTGAAAGGAGAGGAAGCTGGGAGGGGAGAATTGGGAGATCATCTACAAAGAGTATACTGACTCATAAAAAGGGTGGAGAGGAGAACTGGAGAGCGCTTTTAAAAAAAAAAAAAAGAAGAAAAAAAGGTGGTGGTGGGAAAGAGATATTCCTGTGAGTTCTTCACATCCCTACGTGTAAACATTTGTTAGATTTATTTACTTCCAGATGAAAACAGCTCATAGCACAACATATATGGAAGTCATTTAGGAGTTTGAGTTTTGCTGAAAATCACAGGGACAAGGGCTGCCTTTAAGGGTGTTTGGCAATGCTTCCTAATCTGTAGCACAGTATTTTTTGCCTCAGATTCTAATGAGAGATCTTGAAGGGAAGCCTGGATGCTGCGAGAACACCTCTGGTTATAAATGCTGCACAAAACACTGCTTCTGTGTCACCTTCTGAACATGTCTTCATTCAGGTGAATGAGGGTCTCTTCTTCAGGAGGTCATTGCTTTGTTTTTTTAGAGGATGGAGGGAACTTTCTTTGGTATCTTGGCCACATTCTTCTTCCAACCAAAATTCGCCCTCCCGCTGTTCCTTCCCATTAGCATTGTCTGGGCAGTCATCTTTCCTCTCCCTCTTTACACTAGTGTTCCAGGTGCAGAGAGCCTATGGATTTGGATGCAGTGTGACTGGATGTGTAGATGAATTCATTCATGTCGTACAGAGAGCATTTTTGAAGTGCTTTGCAGAGAAAGGCTTTTGTATAAATGCTCAGCGATCTCTGGAAGACCTGTTTCTAATTAGCTCAACTGCAGTGAGGATATCTTCTTGAAAATGGAGAAGAATGAAATTCCTGAGTTATGCAAATTTACTGAATAACTTGGAATAAATTATTGTAATGGTCCCACCTAGCCTCCCAATCTATGAAACATCAAATTGCATTTTGAATTACCTATTTACCTTATGGAGGCAGATCTGCTCCTCTTCTGGGCCAGAGGTAGGGAACCGGCTCCTCCCTTACAGCAGCCAAACTTTTAAGGACTAGAGTTGCTGTCACAACTATGGCACCTGATATGTGGAAAGGACAGGACTTGCTTATTTAAATACATCTTTATATCTGAGGCTTCCGAAGACACCCCCCCCCCCCCCCCCCCCATGGTTGCTGTTGCATCTAGATACTTGTGAGACAGCTGGTGACAGCATGGAGTAGGGCCCTAAGGAATAGAAATCTCGCACAGCCTCCTCCATTCCCTGTATGCATGCTCAATGCCTGTTCCCATCCACCCACCCGTCAGTCCCAGTTCCCTCTCCTAAAGCTTCCCCCCGTGTGGCGAGGAATTCCCACGCTGAGACCGCAGGGCAGTGTTTCTGAGCTGCAGACGGCGGCGGTGGATGCCGCCTCTCTCCCTCTCCTCCTTCCTCTCCTCCTTCCCTCTGCCCTCATGCCTAATTCGGTGGAGCCAGCTGTGTCCCATCACACCCGTGTCATCCATGCCTGTGGGCATGGAGGAAGGAAAGATGGGCGACCTTCTTTACTCTCTGCAGAGAATAATGTTGTAGTGATACAGAAACGGTGTTGACAGGGTAGCCGGCAGTGTGCTGGAGGTGCTGAGCCCTGCTCCAACCAGCGATTTTGAGGACAGGAGCCTCTGTGAAACCACTTTTCCTCAGCAGACAGGCTTGCGCTGGCTGTCCCAGAGGCCCATCGCTGTTTGGATGACTTTCCTCTGTAACGTCCCTGCTGCTGGAGGAATGCAGAGTGCTGGGAAGCCCAGAAAAAAGAGCATCAGTTCCTCGCGAGAAGTTTAAATGTTGCCTTTTCCTAAGAGTGACGTTTAATTATTGGTCTATTAATGAGGAGGCACTGTCAGGACAATAGCAGTCCTGACTCGCTAAACAAAGTACTGTCGCTAAAAGGCTTGAATAATTTTGAAAAAACTACCGGTGTGCCGAAGGAGGGGGTGGTTGGGAGGTGGGGATGGGGAAGTGAACCTTCTTTTGGAAAGGGAACACTGCATCTTTGTGCAGCAATTTTTTCACCCCACGTTTAGACTTGTTCAACAGTAATCCGAGTGTTTCAGCCTGTAACCCGGAGTCAGGAGAGGGCCTGGCACAAAAACATGAGATTTAAAATTCTGCGTCACACCAGCTGTCTACTAGCAGACAGAGGGGGTGGGTTGTGTTCGGGGGAAGGAAGGTTGGAGGGGGAAACATTAACAAGCAACAGTCTGATAGATTTACTAGAGCTTAGGGCAAGATGCAGATTTGTTTAGTGACTTCACGCACGCGGCTGGTCTGGTCTGATGTAATTCCAGTCCGTGTTTCCTGTCTTGATATTTAATCCAGGGTATGAAGAATGATTCCCCCCCTTCCTCATTGTCGTGCATGCTGTAACTAATCACAGAGCCACCCTGCATGAAACAAACTGGACAGCTGCCTGTTTGGCTCCTGCAGAATCTGAATACATTCTTTTTACATAGTAGCAGTGATTAAAATAAGTTTTTAATCTGTACATGCTTGTTTCTTCCAGGGTCTGACGGCTTTTTGCCACTGGGGGAATGGAATTCCCGCTAAACAGTATTATGTGCTTCCAATGTGCACAATAAATTAATATTGCCCCTATATGTGCTCTGCAAAATTCTGCTTTGCTTTATTCCAAGAGGAACTGTTCCCTTGTACGCTCCTTGTTGATACGACTCTTTTTCACAAGCTCATTTTTTAGGGAAACAAACAGGGTGCAATGAAAGAACGCACAGGAAAGATTGTGTATATGCTCCCTTTTTTTTTTTTTTTTTTTTTGAGACATTGTAATAGCAAGGAAGCGACATCCCACTTGCAGAGGTCAGTGTTGCCGTGTAAACACAATGTGAAGTACATCCTTGCTCAGAGGAGCGGGGACATATTCTTCCCTCCTGGCCCCTCCGATCCCATTGTGCACTAAGCGCCACAATCTCTTCCAGTGGGAGAGGCTACAGAATAGGCAAGTCGAAGTACCACCCATCCTGTGCTTTTGCAGGTCATCACCTTTACTAATTTCAGAGCCAAATGTTCCATAAGTCATCTGGAGTGGTCAGTTAGAAAGCAACACTCAGACTAAATGTATATGTATTTTTCAAATAGTAAATATGCAGAGGTCATACAGTACAGTGATTTGACAATCTTTATTTTTTCTTTTTTTTTTTTTTTTAAACATGAATACTGAGAACTGCTCTATATTCTTTTCAGACCTCAGGGCTTTATTTTCCTGAAATGTACTTTCCTGTAACAGCACGAGAGAATTTGCTTGTTATGTACTAAGAAAAAGCAGAACGAGCAGTAGATCATATTATTTTCAAAGGGTTAGATTTTCAGAAACAGACCCATTTTACTTTTTACTTCATATTTTTCTTCGGCTAAATCCACACCAACTGTAATGGTGAGGTTTGTTGTTGTTTTTGTTTGTTTATGGTTTTGGTTGCTGGGTTTTCTTACATGTGGACTGATGGAAGACTGAGTAAATATAGAATCAAGATTTCAGTAATTGTACTGGCTCTGTATAAAATCTACATGAATGAAATAATGTTTTTAAAAGTTTTTAGAACATTTGCTAACTTCTTTTGTAGTTAAGATGCCAACACATTGAAATCCCAGTCCACTCTATTGCCCAGTACAGGGCAGTTCCAGAACTGAATTTGAGTTTGTCTTTCTGATTTGGCCTTACTGAGAACCTCATTTGGTGACGAAGCTGGAGTGCTCAGCTGTCCCCATGGGGTTCCCAGGGCTCCCTGCAGATCCTTGTCCCTCAGACTGTCTTGCTCAAAGCCTTCCTATACATAGTCTTCAATGCAGACCAATTAAATAAACTTGGCTGTTTTTTTCTTCTCATTTGCTATATACACTGTGTCGTGGAAAGATACACAGCACTTACCTTGCCTCTTCTGATAGCAGATGCTGTTTACTGAAGTTTGAGCAAGCTATGATTGCCCGTTGTTGAAATGAAGCTAAACAAAATCATGACAATTGATCATGGATCATCTTTGTCATCAGAAAATAGAATACCTTTAACTAATACATTTCTTACACTACTGCTTGAATAAAAGCGTTATAGCTGTATGGGGTCCTACCCAGCCCTCCTGCCCAAGGTCAATAGGTGGCTGCATTTACACTAGCCTGGGAGATGAGATCAAGCCATCGGCTGAGTTTGTAGTCCCAAGTAGGTCAAGTCAATTGTATCCTCGTTATATGTAGGAGCTAATCTCAAAAGTGACTCCCTTCTTACTATATCCTTTTCCCCCTTCCTCCTTCCCCCCATATTCCGGCCATACTTGAATCCCTGCTTTTCTAGGGAACAGGTGCCCGGCACGCTGGCTGTGTGAACAATGAAAGAATTTGGACTCAACTGCAATTTAAGGTCATCAGCTCTCTCAAGAGCATATAGTATAATAGCGTCATTAACATCGGACCACTCAGGTCATCTCCACAACACTCATCTGCAACGCCTCCAGGCTCTTTCCACTCTACTAAATGAGTAGAGAAGGGCTTGCAGCTACCTTGAGCCGTACTGCAGAAGAAGTTCCTCACTGCCTGTGCTATCACAGGGGCTTTTCTGTAAGGAGAATTTAAACACATTGTCTCTCCAGCTATGCTTCATGTGGACTTGTTAAGCACATTAGACCCCAAAAGACCAAGCAGGAAACTGGTTAAGCCACAGGTGAGAGCTCTATCACGGCAAAAGGTTACAGCAAAGCAGAGGCAACACAAGAGACATCAATTGATTGCTCATATGTCCTAATAATTACAATTCATTTTGGAGATGAAGCTGTAAGTTTCTTTTCTGCCCAGTTGTTTAGAAAACTCAGTAGTTAGACTGGTGAATTCCAATGGTCAGATAAAACAGCTAAAATTTATCAAAATAGTGTTTTCCTTGGGCAAAATCAGTGAGGATATTTTCTGACCTTGAATTATTTTCATACATTATTTACTGATTGCAAGTGGAGCACAACCATTGTTTCCACTTTGTAGCGGTACTTCTTGTTTCCAAGATGTGAATGTTTTCCCCTCCTTTTTCAGCTGTAAATCTGTTGTGCCTCTGAACTGTCTTGTCTCCGTTTCTACTGAAATCTTCGTACCTGTTTCAAATTGTGAACATTTCTTGTCTTTGTATGCCTGTGCCACACATGTCTATGCTTCAGAGCACGCAGACTCTTCTAATCTACTTAAAATGAGACAAGTGACTGCCTCATCCTCTCATGATTTCACTATGTCCCCGTGTAGTTCAGAGTCCAATTTAAAATGACTCTACTTGTTTTTTAAAAATCCCACATAAACCCTCCATCAAATTTCAAGTACTAGCTGAAATCTTTTCTTCTTTCCCCACCCACTTCTTACCATTTCTTTTCCTCTGCTGTCACCGGTCTCTGTGATTGTATTGCTTTTAACTTAGCATGGTATTCTAGTAAACAGCCCATGTGGAAGAAAAAATACATAACTTTTTCTGGTTTTGTTGACTGGAGAGTGAGTGAAGCAAGAAAGCTGGTCTTCCTGTTTCAATTAAGGAATTAAAACCCCAGCAGTAGTTGATGGCATCATACCCTTTGAAGTCTGGTGATCTCAATATATTTCTGAGTTCTGGTCAGGGCTCCCACGGGATCCTGAGCTTTGACAGATGCCGGTCTGTGGTCTAGGCTGTGAGATTGGGTTTTTGTGAATTGATTTATACATGGTTATTAATATAGGCTTTGGTAACGTAAGTGCATCACTAATCCTGTGATGATGACGATTAATTGGTAATGCACTGCATGATTCAGAACATCAAGCTGCTGGGAGAGAAGATTTTCAATTTATTTAAGTGATCCTGTCAGAAAATCTAGTTTGATCTGAGCCCCCAGCCTCCTCTCCCCAGGAGTGATGCACAGGGGGACAGCACCTACCCCCAGTACGAACTGCTAAGCCACCATGATATGGCCGGAGAGGGCACCTGGGCTTGGGAGCTGGGAAATGCTCTGAATCCTCCTGCCTAGACATGGCCATCAAGGGGAAATATTTGGGATTCTGGACCTATGAGCTGTAAGGATTTGGAGAGAAAAGCAGTAAACATGCATTTACATTGGCTCTTATAGAAAAAGGAATGGGAGGATCACTCTGTAAAACCATAGATTCACTGTTGGGTAACAAAAGAGCGGGAAGAATCTTCAGATTTGACCTGTAGACAGACTTGTTTCTCTTTTGCCAGATTTCATCACTTATCTCACTGTTGGTTTGCTAAACTACAAAATAGGCTTTTAGTAGTGTTATCTTAACACCTATTCTAACATCAGAAGCCCAGCTCTGGCAGGAAAGCAAAGCAAAAAGACCTGTGAGGATGTGCGTGTTACGGGGTGGGTTTTTCATCGTGGTGAGGTGGCTTTTTTCTCTCTGTGCTTCCAAATGAGCTGGTGAGAGGAGCGCTGGCTTGCGTGAGCTGGGGATGTGGTGGGACTCCAGTGCTGAAGGACAGACATTGTTGGGTGCTTTTGTTAACGGATGATTAAGCTCCCACTCAGATCTTAAACATGCTTATTATAAAACTTCTAAATATAGAAGAGGAAAAGTCCCTCTTTCCCCTCAAGCCTATGAATAAATAATTTTAAGTATTTGCTTATGGCAACTGTTTTCTTTAACGATTGTGGTTCCTGTCCTCTTGAGGCAGGAGTTTCCTTTCTCTGCGTAGCTCTGATCATGTTTACCAGTGTTGGTGACAAAAATAAGGGTACAGCAGGGAAGCTCTGATGAGGCTGCATCAGCTGAAGGAGTTAATGTTCTGCTAGTCCCTTTTGTGTCTCTGCCTCCACCATGGAAGTAGCAGTATGAAACCCAGCGTCTTTGCTTAAAGCCACTGTTGTTGGCAGTTTAAGCCAAAAGGCTGAACTTTGCACCGAAGCAGCTGATGCCCAGGGATGCACTTGCCTCCGCCAGCTGTGCTGCGAGGGTGCTGACCTGTGGCAGGGTGCTGCGTGTAAAGTGGCTGGGGGGAATATCTTTTTTAACTGCTTTAGCAGATTTACTTTAGCTAGTCTCTCAGTGCCCTAAAAAGTCGTTGCCTTTTTGTTTCTGAAGAAGTGTGGATCCACCTTGAAAGCAGACACTGCATTAGATCCAGGCTTATATGTTGTCTGCTGGTGATACAAAGGGGAGAGCACAGGCCATCGAGTTTTAAGGACTTCAGAAGATCTGTCTGGCTTGCTAGACTGCTTTGACCAACTGTACGTGCCCTCCAAAGCCATTGCAACAGCCAAGCAAAACAAACCATGTTAGATTAAGCCACTGCGAGTGCCAATTCTGAGCTTCAGCCTGAAAATTGAGTTGCTTGACTGTCTCAGCAGGCTAAGGACATGCTTGGCACTTGGCTGATCACCGCACTGAAATTATGAGTCTGCAGAGACCTTAACAAGGGCAGATATAACCCTTAGTCTCTAGTAGTGAGAGCAGGGCATGATGCTCATTAACTTTCAGATTTTGGTATAAATTCTCAGGGATGAAGTTGGGCAAAGATTCTCCTATTACTTCTGCAGCACCCACAGTTTTACTCCATATACTGAAAAGATGTCATTAATACCAAACCCTGTGGAATAACACCATGTTAATGAAGTCACTATTATGAGTAAAAAAATTTAGGTGGTTTAGGTAATTCTTCAGAGGCTGTGTAGGAGTGAAAGAGCAATTCATCTAGCTAGTTGATATTCTGAGTTGTATGATTATGGGGCAAAAACAGAGCAGCTGGCAGAGTTACTTGATTCCCCCAACCCCTCCGCCCTCACTCCTCTGCGTACCTACTCAGTCGCATTAACTCACCTCTTTCAGAATAATAAGGCCCAAGAACATCATTACCAGATTCAGACACAGTTTTTGTGTATTTCTGTTAAGTCCTCTTCATCTCTAGGTTTCTAGATGCACAGGAAGGGTGGGAGATTTTTGCAACAACTCGAAAGTAGAGTTATTTGAGCTCTGGTTATACCCACTGTCATAAATTTATGTGCAAAGCCCCATATAGCTAAAGCCACAAACCTGAAGAGCTAACAAACTAATGAAAAAGGGTCTGAAGGAGAAATATAGGAAGAAGGCAATTTGCTTGAGGGTGCACTGGAATTTAGTGGCACAGGTAGAAACATAACCTTGGGAACAGATACTTAGCCTTAAAGAAGATGATGGGCATCAAAGCACAGAAAGAAATTTTGTGCATTTGTTTATTTCAATGGGAGTTGAGTGCCCATGTAGCTGTAGCTAGCTACATCTTCTTGCTGCTTAAGTTACCTTCAAGAGTCTGTCCTAATTTTATGTTGCGGAAGCATTGTTCCTCTGGCCACACAAAGGATCATTCCTCTCTGGAAGAACAGATACTCAAATAGTGGGCTCAACTCTCTTGTTGACTTCGTCTCATTTGAGTCAGAAATTTCATCCTACCCACCACTTTGTTTAGTTTTGATTGTTAGAAAATACCTATTTTTAAAACTCTGTAAGAGTTGATTTTCATTAGGCTCCAGCAGCTTTCCTGTACTAGGACTGACTCACTTCATACTACACTCGTGCAGGTATAATTGCATTAAGCTGAGTTGAAGGTATTTCTAGTTTACACTAGTAATATAGGGCCTACCTAGTATGAGTCACCTGCTAATTCTCTTCAGCATGGAAAAAAAAATCTGCCTTGTTCTAATTTAATTTTTAAAGTAAGCTAAATGTAGACCTATGAGTAATACATTTCACAGCAGGTAACAGGAGTGGAATAGATGTGGCAGTTCTTCTGGCCCGGCACGTGTGCAGCGGGATAAGAAACTGAACTTACATAGATTTGGTAACATCGATAAGCCTCTTCCAGGCATGAGCACAGGACAGCCCGCAGGTGTGGGAAGATGTAATGCCACCTCCTTTAGGTCTCTCTCATTCCTTCCCTCCTGGGAAAGAGGGATAGCTTGTGTTTGTTCAGAAAATCATGTGTCCCTTGAGCTTGACTGGAAGATGTGTCTGTTTCCCAGTTTATCCCTGAGCACAACCCTGAACAAAACCCCACAAAAAAAACCACCTAAATCCCCCCCTCTAGTTTCCTCTTGTTAATTCACACATGGCTGCTGATTACAGCCAACTGCTGATGCTGGCGCTGGTATTAAAAGAGGCACCTTCTAATTTCCTTGTTTGCAATGATCACATTTAATGGAAGGCAGGTGTAAGTAGTGGTTTATAAGCAAAAAAGCAGGTGGGTGTTGTCATTGTGTTTCTAAAAGCAAACCGAAGGCTATACTTGGAAACAGCTTTATGTTATTAACACTATCTTTTTATAACGTTGGTGAGTAGGATTGTTAGACCTTGTTTTTGAAATGCTGGAAGTTCAGGTATACAGGAATTTTTTTTTGCTGAATATCAGAATCTGCTAGTGGTGTTGCTTTTAAAGCAAGCGCATGCAGTAGTGATACTAAATCTATAAAAAAGGTTTCCTTTAATTATATTCTCTTCAACTGTAACATGCAAATTCAGTATCTGTAAATGCAGTCACTAACTTGGCATGTGTGAGCCTTGACTTAATTGGACTGCAGGTGTGGAAACAATAAACAATAATAATAAAAAATGTATATATGAATTTTAAAACTCCTGTGACTAGATAAATGCTTTTTTCCTAGTACTGTAGTCTATGATAGTACACGGTTTTTTAATGCAGTAAAAATATTCTTGAGTAAAAGGAGCATTAAAAGTGTAACCGATCAGAACAGTGATGTTATTACTCAAATGCAAAGAGCACCCTAAGGCTGGGTCACCTCTTTAAAATCTACAAGGAAGTTTTAGCTAATCAGGATTTAATGAATGGTACCTTTGCTCAAATGTGGTTCTCTTGGGTGAAAGAGAAACACTTTATAAAATGATATGGAAGTCACTAACTAATAAAGGAAAAATTAGTTCTGGCAGTGTTGGAATGTGCCATAAGACACTTTCAGGGGAAAGAATTAACTTATAAGTAACTTCATGTTAAAATTTAAAAAGTTATATAGCAGAAATGAAAATTTAAACAAATTTGGATTTCTTGGGAATAATATATTTTAAGCACTCTGGATTGGAATGGCTGATCAGGTGGATTTTTCAGCATGTTCTTTTTGCAAGAAAATTTAGTGAAGTTCTGATTTGTCAGAAAATAAACTTCCGAATCTAAATTCCTCATAATGAAATCTCTACTTTTCACCCTTCTGAAATTAAAATAAAAAATTCCCTTAGAATCAGATGTGTCTTAAGTGGGCTTCTGCTTACATGTGTCATTAATTGTGATTGCCAGTAAGCTAGAATCTTGATACTGCTATGAATGTTTGCTCTTTTACTCCTTTGCATCTGTTCAAGTTTAAATAAACAATAATTCACACAGTGAAGTGTAAATGAAATACTTTTAAATCATTTTAAAGTAAATATGTAGACTTTAATGATTCTAACATGGTCAGAATACAGAAGCAGGTACAAGCATTAGTATGATTTCTAAAGGTAATATTGGGTGAAACATTTGACAGCCAGGAGACATTATTCATGCTTCTTACTAAGTAGAAAATAGAGCTACAGCCCTTTTTGCCATGTTTCTTTTTATTTTTAAGAAATAATACCCCTTGTCTGGGTTTTATGGGCCTGACTTAGCCACAGTTTTCCATGTGCAGTAGTATTAGAGATGAAAAAGCAGAACTTAATACTTACAGCACTGCACTCATTTTAACAATACTACCTACACATTAAAAAAGGAGAGGACAGTCTGTTAGCTTATGGCTGAACAACAGGGTGTTGATCTTGCACTCCTCATCACAGTCCACACTCATAATTGTTCCCATCGCTACTTGTTCAGTTTAGAGGTTGTTAGTTTTACTTTGAAACACAAAAGCAGAGCTGAGCTCAAGTGGGATCGATGCCGTTTTGTCAGGCACTGTGCAAAGCCGTTGCAAAAGGCTGTTGTAGGATCAAGAGTTCACAGACAGCCTACGGTGCTGAGACCCCTCTGCCTCAACTCTATAGCCACATAGGTAGCCGTGCAGCAGCGCTCACGGTTATTGCCTTACCCTGAGCACTGGCAGCTTGGGCCATTGCCTGCTGTAGAAGACAAAATCCACCGTGCTGAGAAGAGTAAGAGGTTTACAGCCTTTACTGCAGTTGATGTGGTGTAACGGTTGGGGAGGAGAAGAGGTGCTGTCAGTATGTTTATCTGCTCTTGCCATTCCTAGTCCTGGGGTCAGGTGAGATAAGTCCCAAGATACGCTCAATGAAACGAAGCTCTGTGGTGTGATATCTGGGATTCGGTGGAGTAGAGAACTTGCTAGGATCTAGACTTTCTTTTTAGAGCAAGGCTGCTGTAAAACAGCTGGGGTTTTCCACTGAGTGACCACAGCCAATGTGGTTGGATGCATCACATCACCATCACTCTTAGTGGGTTCTGCACAGTTAAGATGATACTTATCTGCTGGATGGACACATAAAAACTACTTTACTGCTAGTAAGTAGGAGTAAGTTTCTGCCACTTGGACTTCCTGTTAAGTCATTTAGAGTAGTAACTCATTCTTCCCTAGCTGCAGCAACCCTGTCTTACAAGAAAGGGCAAGATGTGCATACAGGAAAAGGCACACCTTTTTCTACTGAAGTTAGTGGCAACCACCACTGAGGTTAGTAGAAGCAAATGGCTACATCAGGTTTGGGGCAATCTCATGGCAGGAGTGACTTCACTTAATTGCTCCTAATTGCTGACCCTCTCCTTTCCCCCTCCTCACCAGTGGACCCTTCTTATCTCAGTTGTATTTTGTTCTTTTCCTGCAGGAGAAAATACAAGAAAACATCACAGAGGTAAGAGTATAATCGCAGAGGACTGGAAGGTATTCGTGAGTCATCTGTCTCTTTTTGTTAGGGGGTTTGAAGGAGGATTTTCCTGTTACCAGATTAGTTTTGTTTGCAGGGAAATGCCATTCTACTGATTGTTTCCCCCTGTGAAGGTCCATCTTGCACTACTGCTGCTCCAAATCCCCTCTGCTGTTAGTGGTAGTCCTCCCCTCTGACGTTAGTGGTACTTCTCCCTGAGTAAGGACAGAAATATTTATCCTTGAAGGTCAAACCCTAATAAATGTCACTCTGTTCCTTCTGCAAGATCTGCTGGTTCTAACTTCTATCACTTACTCATGCTGTAATAACAAAATGGATTGTGGGCTTGTAGTGTTGCTAATCATCTGTGCCTTTGCAGGAGACTGCAGGAAAACGGGGATCCTGTTGATTAACAGGCCTTATTACCTGATCTAGTTATCCTACTGCCTCCTTGCAGGGGGGACACCCAATGGGGCTCTTTGATTAATTTTTCTTGCTTTGGAGCCCTTGTGCTTGGTTGCTTCAGAGCACGCATTGTGCAGCGCAAAGGTTCTTGGTGCTGAGCTGACTCCCCCTCCCCTGCATGTGGAGTATTAATTGGTGACTTAATCTCATGGCATGCTGAGCATCTTTAGTTCATGTTGACTTTAACTGGATTTGAGACTCCTGCAGAGTGCTTCCTAAAGACTAAACCCTGCAGCTCTGCTGAACGTGCCCTTTAATGTTGTGTGATGATGGAGGGAGCTGGCAGATAAGCCAATGTGATGATGTGATGGGCTAAGACATCACAGTCACCCCTCCTGTTTGCTATCACCCTGTGCTGAAGATGATCACTCCAATGCAGCATTGGCAGGACAGGCTACGTGTGTGCTCGTGTGTCACAGCCACGAGAGACTCAAGTGCGGTGGCTTGAGTCACGGATGAGGTGGGTTTGAGCTATGACTGTTCAGTGGAAAACACTGATTTGGAGATTTGTGTGCTGAGCTGTGCAGGTGGGCATTGCATAGTGCGAGACACAAGAACAGGGAGAAGGTAAAAATGTGAGGCTGATGCCTTAGTTCTGTTTGCAGCTCTACTTTTCTCCCCATTTCCCTTGCTGCTGCCATGCTTGTTAATTAACTATGAACATGTCTCTGGCCAGAGGTCTTGAGTTATTGCAAGAGGATTTGTTCTGGGGCTGAGAGCATTTCCAGAATGAACGATGGCACTGTATGTGTGTGTCCCCTGCGCTGCTCACGTCCTGAGTTCTGTGTCTTATTTGGTCATGTTTTCTGTGTACATAACCATGGCATCAGAGAGGTTTGTGTTCAGCATCTCTTCCGTATAGGAGACTTCCTGTAAGCCTCAGAAGAGAGATGGGGTACGTTAAAAGTTCCTACAAGCCCAATAGACAGTTGGAACAATGATACACAGAGAATTGAATATGTCCGTCTGTTTAAACGTACCATTACAGGGTTAAGTTTTGCGCCCCATGGGATTTTGAACTTTCTTTTTTTTTCTCTGGCTGTTATCAGAGAACTTTTTTTTTTCTCTGCCTGACTGATGATGTGTGCCCTTTCGGCAGACGGGCTTTGTGGCCCTTTCGTGTCTAACAACCGGTATGAGCTCTGCAGAGGCAAGAGGCTGCTCCAGGGACCGGCACACAGCAATTGTTGAGCAGCTACTCCTGATAACCTCGCTCAGCGGACGCTGGCTGCCGGCCGGAGGGCTGTGTAGCGCCGTGGGGTAGCTGCTGTGGCTGGGAACCATGCTTTGCCAGCACCTAGGGCGATTTAGCTGGCTAGTAAGCTTCTGACTTGAATTTTCCACCTGCTGTGTGATTAAGGTATGATGCTAAATGGGAAATTGCACATACTGCCATCTGATGCAGAAGTGTAACATCCAGCAAAAGGAGGTGGCAGGACAGCAGTTTGTTTAAAGGCTTATATTAAGTATCATCTTTCTGTTGAGCTGGTAATTCCAGCAATGAACATGCACTGATGACTTGGCTCGGGTCTCCACCTTTGTTTCCCATGTTCATCTGTAGTGGGTTTTTCTTTTTTCATTTGTTACATTTTTTCAAAACAATCTCAGCGCTTCCTACATCACCGGGCTCTGGAGGTAGACTGACAGCTGAACTGAAATGATCTTTTGTATCTTTTTCCTTTTGTTTCTCTTTGGGGAGTGTTATCACATAAGAATCTCTAAGTGATAGTAAGCAGCACTTAGTTATGTAGGAGAAAAGCTGCTGTCCTCTGTACCTTGCAGTGTAAAGAAACAGTTTCCCCTGAGTGCAGACCTTTTGGGAAGGAAGATAAGGTACATCTAGTTCCTCTTGGGTAAGTGAATAGTGGATACCTTGTTAAACAGTGACTCGAGCAATGGTCAGCAAGAGGGAGAACTAGACAGGAAGCCAAAACTCTCTTGAACTTTCAGGTCCTGGGCTGGTTTTGCTTTCTCTGGAGCACCTGAGACCTGTGTTGTGATTGATTTGACTGTTGAGACTCCTGGTTACCCTGAAGACAGCCAGCTGTGGGCTGCCCATGTTTTCTTGGGAGATACTCAGCTCCTTCAGCTCCGTGATTAAAAGGGAAATGAGCTTTTCAAGTAGCCCTTGGCAATCTCCTCCTAGGTTAAGTTCCTCTGCTTGGGTGACGTTCAGCTAGTGCAGGCAGTTTTGCACTTCTAAGGACTCACTAAAGAATTTGTCCAATAAATAATCCGTGTTAGTTTACATGGCATACATTTTCCTCCGTTATGGTCCGCAGTCATGCATTTTTATGCTGCCAGTAACACATAATTGCATATGTTGCTGGTTTAGTTTAGCTGCATGTTAGTTAATTGTACAGTTTAATTTTCTATTAAGATGCAAATGCTTCTTTTACAGTGAACTAATTTTAGATAAAAGTTGAGTAAAAAGAGTCCTGATATTTTATCTGTTCATTGTGGATAGATGGATTTTTCCCCCGCTAAGTACCTGTAAATGCTAAACATGAAGTACAAAGTAGAAAAGGAAATTTAACCAAAGTGCCTTTGAAATATGGCTGTGACCCTGAAAGAAGCATCTTAACGGGCCCTGCAAAATACTAATGTGATTTCTTTAAAAAAGATTGTACTCTAATTAAAAAAGGTTGGCATCTGATACAAACCACATGGCCGGAACATCAAACCTTCCCTAATTTTCATAAGTATTTTGTTGTTTCTACTTCAGACAATCAGGCAGGAAATTCATGAGCAGAGCTCCTCTTTTCCATCCCTTTCCCACACTTTCCTATTCTTTCTCATCTATGTCTGTGCTTCTGAATTCCAGTTTGCTCCAGCATTTGGTTAATATACTCTTGAAGGAAAATGTGAATGTGAACATGTTCTTCCTTAAAAAAAAAAAAAAAAAAAAAAGTAGCTCAAGAAATGAAACCATACGTGCACAAATGGTGTTACATAGAAAATAACTGGAAAAGTGTATTTTTTCCCCCCTAACTTTAGTTGTTCGTCATCTTCAGGGCTATTCATGATGAAACCTCTTCAGATTAAAATAATCCACTCTTTTGGATTATTTCAAAATGCAGGTAAATGTAGAGCCTTGCAAGTATAATTCTAGGTAATCTTTAAGTTAGGTGTTTTCTCAGAACCAGATCCTGTGAGGAAGACTCTGTGCTGGTATTAATCTCGTCCTTTAGTGCTGTTAGGACACACTAAGGAGATCTTCATTGGAATGAAGCATCAATGCTCTCTCAAAGCTGATTGAGTAAGGGCATTATATATGGTAGTAGTTGGGTAGTAGTTGTCACTGCCGTTCATAGAATCATGTAGACTGAAGGGGACCTCCAGAGGTCATCTCTTCCAGCTCTTCGTGCTTGAGAACATCATTATGGCCCTGATTAACTCTTGGCATTCATCAACTTACTTAATTTGACAATAGACATAGTTCTTAGTTCTGAAACCATTTAATTTCCATGGCTTATCTATTGACCTTGCAAGGTTATCTTAATTACAAATAATAAAAATACCCCTAATTCTTTAAGCTGTGCAAGTAATTATAATACTGCTTAGCTCAGTTTTTCTTTATATATAGTATCTGAGCAACTCCAGCAATATAAAGGTTGATATCCTAATCAGTAGCACGCACAAACAATGCACAACATTTCGATGTGTCAAAATACTTTGTAAAGCGTGGTCTTTTGGGTGCCGAGACTTCCTTGGCTCCTTGTAACTTCAGTAGTACTTCTTGAAACTCTGCATTTCAGGGAAACTGATGTTATTTTTTCAATTTGAGGCTGCTGGGCATTGTGCAAATAGAGATCTGCTGACTTATTTCTATAATATTGCAAGTGGAGCTGCTTCTGTTAAATTTAATGAACACTTAATTTTGGTAAAAAAGGTATTGATTTGTTGAGTGCTCTGTATTCGTTGCACTACAGAGTCATAGGTGCTTTGGGAAAAAATTGAAAACAGTCATGTAAGTAAAGCTTTAATTAATCTGTATGTGAAGTGAGCAAATTAAAGTGACATTGGCAACCTTAATTTGGTATTTCCTAGCTTTCCGAGTGCTTGACTTTGCAACCTGAGTGATCTTCTAATGTAGTTAAGTGCAGTCAGATACTGGCAGCATTACCCAGCTCTGAAAAAGAGGTTGCAGTTCAGGTTAACAAAGCTAAGTGGAGTTTGTTCTTTAATTCACGGAGGAAGCTTATATTACTTGGCTGTGTGTAAGGAAACTTCATGTTGAGAGGAGAGGAGGAAACCCACCTCCTAGAAAAACCCAGCTTTTGTTCTCCTAACACTTTCTGTAAGAGGAAAACATGGGATATGAGAGAGGCTTTTACATGTCCTCCCACTTTCTGTCCTCCTCCTATTTCCCTCTGTTTATGAGAACTGGAAGATGCAGTGAGATTGGATTCCATAGAGATACATGCTTCTATTATTTTTTTCCCCTGTTTTTGAAATCTTGCTCAGTTTTTCTCCCCCAAAAGGAGGCAGCCATTTCTTAATATGATGGTTCTGGTAGAGGAAGGTATAAATTTTGGATTCTTGACATCAGTAATGGGACTTATCTTTATCCAGAGCAGGAGTAAGTTCAAAATAATTATGAAACATGATTAAATACTGACCAAATCTTTCTTAATGATATATATTCCTATTATTTTACTAAGATTAGTTTTATTCCATATCTTACATAGTGCTGAATAATTATCAATAAATACAAGTCCTTAATGATTAATGACTATTGAAATATTGACTATATTGAGCATAGTTTTTCAGCTGATTTACAATACCTAAAATATTACTGATTGAGCAGAATTTGTTCTAACAATAACACATCTTGCTTGGTAAGGAATGGACTTTACCAGATTTGAAAATCGAAAAAGTAGCTTATGCTACTCAAATACCATGGCAATAAGTGTCCTTACCTATCAAAAGAAAGTTATGTTCAGGTTTCTCCTAAACGTGTTAATATTTAGGTGAAATTCAGCCATAAACTTCCGTATCGTTTCTGCAGAACTGGTAACACATTCCTGCTTTTGCATTGGTCCTCTGTCTGTACATGACACTGGTTTTCAAAACGTCATCATGATATCATCTAGATTCAGATTTTACAGACACTGTTTGTATCAATTTGTTAGAAGTTATTTGTAGCCCTTGGATTTGCAAGATTCATTCCCTTTTTTGCTAGAGTGAGATTGGTGTGAAATGAAAATTACGTTCAAAAGTCATAGACATTAATGAAGATAAACTGGTATCAAACATCTTTTGGTATCAGCCATTCAAACCAAAATGACTTTTGAAGTATAGATGCTTTCTTTTTTTAAAATTCTTATTGCCTCATAGGTTTTCCTGATTCAAATCTTGGGGAGAGGGCAGAGCAGAAGTAGTCTTGTGCCTTCTACTACTTTTCTAGGCTTTGTTATGAAAGGTTGTCCGGAAAAAAGCTGCTGGAGAATAGTTTTTTCACGAGCTATGCACCCGGGTGGTTAACACTCTAAAAATAGGTGATCTACATTAGATACACTATAGCCTTATGGTATTCTGGCACTTCTGTTTCCACCAGTTGGAACCAAACAGATAGTGCATGTATGAATCTGGAAAGCTGCATGGAGAAGAATAAACCCAGTCTCCTGACACTTTCCAATTGGATTAGTTTGGCTTCCTTCAGTGACATCCAGTGCTCTCCACACTGACTTACTTTTAGCTATATTGAAGTGACTTGCTTTTTTCTTTGGGGTTTGGAGTCTTCATTCCTTGCAGGCATAGAATATAATTCTGTTTGTGGGTGCACAGGTACCAGCAAGTGTTCATTTCCATTTTAGTTAATCTGAGATTCTTTACTGAAGCATGTTTGGAGAATTAGATTAGGACTTGGTGAAGGGATGTAACAGGGAGTTCTTCTCCCATGATTTATGCATAATTTGTATAAGAAGGATAATAAAACTTAATGAAGAATTCAGTTAAGCCCTGTATTATTGCCTGTTAGACATGATCTTCCTGTAAAATACTATTGATTTTTCAATTTTTTTGTTTTGTTTTGTTTTGTCCCTGAGAAGTGAATTACTTAGATTCGATGCATGCAACCCAGTGAAAATGACATTAACTTTGATGGTTGTGTTGGTAGCATAAGAAGGAGGAAGCAAGGCGGTTGCTACTCATGCAGTCCCTCTATGGATAATCAGACTGTTTGTTTCCCAAGTCTGGATGAAAAGAGTTTACACTGCTAGTAAGGGGCCTTCTTTTGCTGGAGCTTAATGTAACTGTTAGCAAAGGTAGAGGCTGCTCTATAAAACTTCTCTTTTTGTCCTTTTCTTCTTATTTGCACTGCAATTCCTTGATAATCTCTCAATGTTCGCAGAAGATTTGCATAAGTATCTGAAAAAAAATCTGGTTTTATTTCCTGAAAATAAGTCTAAAGACAAATGCTAACACATCTGTCTCCAGTCCTTCCTTCCCCAGCTGCCATTTCCCATTCCCTTGTTCCTCTTCATCCCTCTTTCCTAACTGTATGTGAATTTTTCTAGTCTACAGCATAAGGAAGACAAGGTGATAGTCTTGACACTCCATATCCCACTGATCTTCCCCTAGCACACGCTACTCACAGCACAGTCTTGTCTGCTGAAAAGCTTTCCCTCCAAGGGAAAGCTCAAGAAACAAGCGGGAAACTGTAAGATTTGGGATCCCACTGCCACTTACTACTCCTAGGCTGTATCACACTACTCTTCAGCTGAGCATCCAGAAGTTCATGGCCAGTAAAACACCAGAAGAGGGAAGAAAACATAGTAACTGAAATGGATTTTTTTTTTTGGTGTGGTTTTTTGTTGTTTGTTTTGGTTTGGGTTTTTTTAACTGAATGCTAAACTGTATCTGGTCAAACCAATAATCCCAACAGCTGCTAATGAGTTGCCCCCTCTGAACCAGTGCACCAAGTAGCAGGTTAGGTAGTTCATTGATTTTTCCCATCAAGCATTTATAATGTATGATCTATAGCAACTTCTAGGCAATTTTCAGTACACTGGGTAATTACAAAAAGCTGGTCATTCAAATTACCCTAAGGTGCAGCATTTCCATGACTAATTCAAAACTCCTATGTCTTAGCTGTGTCTCAAATTCAATTTGCATTGATAATGAGTTGTTTTAATCCTTCTCTTTGGTTTAGCGGTCAGACCAAAGGACAACAGTTTTTTGGGGGGGTAAAGAGGAGAGAGGGAGCAAGAAAAAAGTAAATTGTTAGTGACTAACATTATTTTGACAGTTTACTATGGGAATGAGCTTTTACTTGGAGACCTCCTCTGGGGGTGGGCAATATAATTGAAGTCCTGCTTCCAGCCTTCAAAATCCCTCACTTCCTAAATGTCTCTCCCTTGCAAATGATGAAGAGGGAATCCTAAGGCATTTTGTTAAAAATCTATCAAATGCAAGGGATGAGGCATCCTTGCTGAGATAATTTGCCCCAGGAGAGAATCAGCTATCTCCTGGCAGTGTGACTTTTTCTCAAGAGAAATTTCTCACTTTTAATGTGGATTACACTGGAGCCACTAGCAAGTCTTACTGAAACTGGGAAAGCTACAAACCCTCTTTCGTCATTGCCACATCAGAGAGTCTCTCTGTTTGATTTCTACTGATTAAGCTCTGTGTTTGCTTTAGCACATTCTCAGTAGACTGTTCAAGTATTATGAATAATATTTTTTTCCCCTCAACAAATGCATTTCGTTTGCCCTGTTGTCCTACCTATTTTAAGATGATAACTTGGGGATGGCATTTAACTTTAATTAGATGACAGGTGAAGAAGTCCTCCAGATCTTTATGCCATATCTACATGGACACCGCACTCTCTCTGGGCCAAAGGATTTATCGCACATTAAGGTGAAAACTTCTATGAGAGTCTCTCGTGAAAGCATTGGCAGACCCTTGCTGAGTGCCATGCCATCTCCACAGGCACAGGGGAGCATGGCTAGTAATGTATTTTGACAGGCTGGCTTCCAAGTGTTAACACCAAAAAGTGGAAAATAAGCCTTAAGTAGAAGCAAAAGACTTGTGCTTCCTTTGTGTGTACATTAGTTTTAAAAGCAATCACACACTAATATTTTTAATACCTGTTTCAATGAGCAACACCACAGAGAAGATTAAGAAGCAATGTACTGTAGTTTTTGCTGGTGTATCTCCTTCCCTCAGTCCCATCCGTCTGCTGATGATTTGGAAGAGATGCAGACCCCATTACAGAATTTCATGTGTACTTTTCCAGGTGTGAAGCTATGTTATGCTCCAGTGGATGATGATGTTAGACTGTCGCCATGCAGAAGAACAATTGTTCTCCTGCTGGGGAGGAGGTTCTCAAGTAGAAACGTCTAGTTGTTATGTACTTACCTGCACATACTATACTTCACAAGGACCTTGTAAAATATCTGAGGTATTTATATTGTGGATTTGTTGTTTGACCATACTCAGATTGATACTAATGTGCCTGATTGCGTGGATGTATGAGTGGGTACATGCACAATAGGTACATTAGATGCATCCAGCTTAACAAGACTGATCACTTTCAAAGATATGAGGTTTTTGTGTTATGTTGTTTTTATGGTTTATCTCAGCCAGATTTTGGGAACAATTATAGTAGAGATGTGCTTTGTTATCTCACAAGATGTAAGAGCAGAACTTTGAACATCTGGGCCTCCAATGCCTGGTCAGGAAACCTTTTTTTGGTTTGTGCTTTTTTTTCAGTACAGCTGCTTATTCTTAATCTTCATCCTGATTCACAGAGTACTTAAACCCACGTTCCTCCTCACCTAGCTACAACCATACCTTCAGAGAGAAGAAATAGCAATTGCCTGAACATAATAGAAGTGGTATAGTTAAATCATGCTTTCTTTCTGAGGTTATTACTCTTAACATCTACAGGTATCTTATTTCTGTGCTCCTGTGTAACACATACAGATTTAGTGGTGCATGTCATTACAGTTCGTAGCTTTGGAAGCTTTCTTGACTAATATTTACATAAAACATGTTTTCAGCTTATGTTTAATTATTTTCTTGATTAGGACCAGCTATTTTTAAAAGGGGGAAAAAAAATCCTATTCTCTTAAGTTTGTTGTCAGAAACAATGCTTCATGCAGTGTAGAAAGCACTCTCTGGACTTGCTCACCAGTGATATGCAGTTATTCTAGGCTTGTAGACCATTGTTCCATCACATTGCTTTTCAGAGTCTGGGATGTTAATAGTAATGAGTGGATAGGAGGGAAGTGGTTCTTTCTTGGGTTCTTGCTTTTTGTTCCTGGGAAAAGCCACAGCAGATAGCACCTTTTTGGTTTTGGTTTTTTTTTTAAACCAAAAAAAGAGTAAAATTTACAAATGTGAGAGATGCTGACAACATTTCAAGTGAACCAGTTCTGTACATGGAATCCATTTATTGTGATTTCTTTGTCTGCTAAAAAATGGTTTTAAATTCTAGGGGTTTTTTTCTCCAGTTCCTATCAAGACAGCTACTACTATAACTGAATTACACATGAGCTGGTAATTTGCCTATTGGAGATTTTTTCCAGCCAGCTAATAACGTTTCAACAAATGCAGTACTTGGTGAATACTGACTTAAGGACTTCTTTTCCAGTTTTGTCTTGTTGTCAAGGCAGAAATACTTATCCACTATCCATTGCAGGAGCTGGTGGGATCCGCACTCCAGAACAGCATGGATTTACATCTCATGGTTTTGTGAAATAAGTTACTGGCATCGGCGCATCTGGTTAAGCCTCTACAAATGAAACAACATCTTGATTCTTGTGACAGTGCTGAAGGAATGAGCAGGCACAGAGACTAAGCTACTGTCCAACTATGCTCATGAAGGTCATGGTTAAAGCATAGTGATAAAATAAAAATTTGGACTGTGAATGCTAACTGTGTTGCATATGGATAAACAAGTGAGTTTGATCTCCTAGGCAGTCAGTCCAGCCTTTTGCCAGCAGTAGATTTGCTTAGAAGAGAAAACAAAGACTTTCATAAAAATATGTTGTTCACTCTCTGAAAAGCAAACAGCTTGTTGGTGCTTTTTCTTTAGACTGGCTAAGCCATAAGAATGGTTGTACTTCAGCTTTCTTACAGATTGCAGTTGTGATTTTTTTTTTTAATTTTTTTTTCCTTCCCCTGGCAATACTGTGAATGTTTTCAGTTTGTGATGACAAATGCTCCTTCTGGGATTTTCTGCACTAATAAACAATGGCGACAACAACTTGCTCTATTTCATGTTATAGCTTCAATTTTAGTGACTCATGAGGCACGAAGAACTTGAGCACCGATCTGTTTATTGACAGAGCTTAAAGACACCAAGGACTGAAGTGACAGTAGGTATCATTTATCAGCAGCCTTGTTACTATCTCAAGCAATGCTGCATTTTGATGGCTGTTTTGAAGAAAACTGTAAAAACTAGACCAGATGAATTCGTCTCCAGGCCTGTCCTAAAGCTTGCCAAGTTGAGGGGCTGGAAGGCTGACAAGCACCACAGCTTCCAGAGATGAGAGCTTCATCCCCAGAGCCTGGAGGGCTCAGAGGAGGGCAGTGCTTGGAGATAGTTCAATGTCAGGGTCCAGAAGGATTGTCACAGCTACCTCAGATTGCACACCTGAAGCGGGCAATATCCTTGTGGAGATACAAGGATACATGGAATAGGTGCCTCTATCCTGTTTTTCCAAGTGAGATGTGAATTTGCTGGAGGCCCAACAGTTTCCAGCAGAGCATTTGTGTGAGGAAAATCCTAAATACCTGAAGGTTTTTAGTCTTTTCGGACCAAACTTGAAGTTTGGTGATGGCAGAAACAGCCTCTCCCAAATCTCTCGGAACTTTCCAAATGACCATTCCCAACGCATGTGATTTAGTTCAGTTTCATTTCACCCCAGTTCTCAGCAGGATGGTCAGAACTCTGGGAGTGCTGTGTCCCAGATATTCTGTCTATGGGACTCTATGGGCAGGCCGATGCTATGGTTTTTGTCAGTGTCCTTGAGAAACAGAGACACCAATGGTAATCACCATCAACTCTCACCTTGTTTATCTCTAGAAAGCAATGTGCAGCCTTTACTTATCAGTATAGCCTTGATACTGCACTTGCATCTGAGCTCAGAACTGAAACAACTTGGAAGGAAAATATCATTAAAGCTGGATTTGCCTCATCATTCCTTGTCCAGTAGCCTTCACTTGGAAGGAATTTAAAGAATAGATGTAAAGATATTTCTGAATTGCAGCTTTATTATCCTTTAATGCTTCAATTAATACTAACCCATTAATAAGAGTTGCACAGTGGTTAGACTTGGAGATGGGGCTCCTGTCTCATGTGGTTTGGAGCCAATTCAGGACAGTTAAAAAATGACAGAAGGCGGTACAGAATTTTGCAGATGTTTGAAACTTGCAAGGAGTTTGTCACAACACAGGCAAAAGCACTTTCCTCTGCAATGTGCAGCTGGAAAGTTGTGAGTTGCTCTTATTAATCCAGTGGTGGAAACATGGATGGCTTTGAGAAACCTTGCACAGTCTACAGACCTGCACATATGCAGAGGTTGTGGCTGCAAAAGGTGTAGGTGGAAGAAAAGATAACAAATTTCTTCAGTCCCTTCATTTGAAAGGAGGTGTTAGAAGTTGAGAGAGAAGCAGGAATAACATAAACTAAACCATATTCAACTATCTTGTCCTCTAAGCATAACACTTCAATAGGGCTGGGATTAACATCTGGATTGCCAGGTATCGAGACTGGATGAGGGACTTGCTTGGTGAATCAGCAGGTAAACTTCTATGTGCTGAAGAAAATAGGGAAAACACAGTAAACAAAGACGTGCGTGGCTTTTTCTGATGCAGACTTTGTGATGTCTGCATATATGTAACTACCCATCCTTAATTTGGAAAACTGTTTTAGGAGCAGACTTTACAGCATTCACCTGCTTATTCTTCCAGCCCTTTGTTGAAAGGATGTAATTAGGAGAGCATGTTTCTTCAAAGCATTGTATGCATGTGCATTCAGCAAAAGTTTTCAATCTCAATTAGGAATGTGGTACTCAGGCATCAGGTTTTATGAGCGTATGATGGATATGTCTCTGTGGAAGGATTTCAGCTTGAGGAACAGACATAGAACATTAAGGAAAGCGTGAACTCAATAGGAAACACAAGGATGTAATGTTTTTGCTTTGAACTTAAATCATTAATCTTTAGAAATGACATGCATTTTCAGTGGATTAATAAATGACATCCATAGTTTGGTCAGGAACAGACAGAGGGGTCTTTCAGTTGCTGCTAGATTTGTATCAAGGGAAAAAAACAGAGAGACACCAAATGAAGTTAGTTTAACTATGCTGTTAGGCATTACTCTTCCATAAGAAAGATGTCTAACAAACATTTTGAATAAGAAGGCACTTAAACAGCCATAACTACATAATACAGCTTTTAATAAATCTGAGTTTCAATTCAGCAGTATTTCCCCATTCAAGGAGTATTTCTCTTGAATGGAGGTTACTAGTGTTCTTCTGAAATTGAGTTTGGGGCTCAGCTCAAGTAGAAAAGTAGAAAGCTTGTTATTTGATCAGAAAAATAGGTATCACATTTATTAGGTTTTAGCTGTCTCTCAGATCTGAAGAAGAATATCTAAGTCTGGAAGCATGTATTCTAGCTCTATCAGTTAAAAGTCCCACAGATTTAATCTCAGAGGACGTAATTGCTGACACACAGACATCCTATGTTGTTTCACAAAACCGCGTGGCCTCTGGTTTCAAAAGGGCACAGGTCTTCTGAATGTCTTGTGTGCGATCCTGCTGCAGGTGCTTTGGATGCGGAGGGCACTTCAAATGTCCTGCCACAGGTTTGTTTAGGTGACTGATCATCACCCTTGTCGCTACATAAATTCAGGCTGAAATACATTTGCAAACTGGGTTTTGCTGAACAACCAAACTTCTTCTAGACGCTATAGAGACATCTTAGGTCAGTATCAGGACAAAGGCATTATTTAAAAGTTTTTCTGTTACTGTGGTATCAAAATCATACGTAATATTGGAAAAGTAATAGGAAATGTGATCTGTGTGTGAATACATATTTGTGGGCAAAGAAGGGAAGGAGGAAATGAGTGAGGGCAGTACTGGGAGAGCAAGGGTCGTTTATAGGGCTGTTCAGCATGGTTGCATGATAGGAAAAACCAGTCCAGGTTGCAGTCAAGGCTGCCAAGTGGTTTATAGGAAATCAGTTTGATGACTTAAGTGCTTTTCCCAAACATATCCATATCCCACAAGCAATACCAAGCTATGATGCCTAGTCTAGATGAGAAAAAGATGGGTTTAATGCATCATATACCTTATCTTAGTGGGTGTGTTTCAAAGTCTGTAAGAGGACTCTCCAAGGAGAAATGCAGAATTCTCTTGGCTGGCTAACACGTGGAGACTCAATGTGCTCTGTCTGCTCCAATGGTTTAAAATTTTTTAGCTAATATATATTCATTCTGTTATATGAAAACCATTTTATCCCAAATTATATATAGCATTACTGTCTGTTTTCAGGCTATGTTGGACATGGATTTCAACACAGGGCTCTTCCAAGCTAGTGTGAGGAGACACTGGCACAAAATTTTCTGGAAAGAAACTTTAGTCTCCAATACTTCTTGGGCAATTATAATGATCACCACCTTTTCACAAAGAGAAAGAATGACCAAGCAAATAAGTGAATGTTGATCAAACACTATTCTGGCTAGGAGTGATTCATTTTTAAAAGCTGATGTTTTTGAAGCAGAGCTTTTAGGAGAACTGTACAGTAGATAATTGCTCAGGTCTAAATGCAGCTCTGTGACTGTATCGATGCGCAGAGATCACGTGGCACTTTCCTCGCACACCAAGCGTGTGCATGGTGAGAAAGCTTCCGGGAGATCATCTTCTCGGAAACATTTTAATTACACATTTACAGTTATCAGTGAAACTAATGGTTGTGACTGAAGACACCATAAAGCTGTTTTGCATCTTGCCTTTTTGAATAAGTTAACTGTTTTCCTTCATACTGACTGTTTCTAAGCTACGCTAAAGCACGCTTTGTAGGGAGCACACAGCCTGTTTTGTAGTGTGTGGATACGACTCAGTGACTACTCAAAACCTCTAACTAATTAAAATTATCCTTGCTGAGAAATGGAAGAAACCAATGCAAAGACTGTGTCCTATGCAGCATTTTTCCTCTCACTGTGAACTACTTACTATTGCATGGGACTGCAGCACCTCATTCTGTCACTTACTAAGAACAGCGGTGACGTATTATTTTTCGCAGTACGAAGAGATAAAATAATCTCATTGCGGTAAGTTAGCTTGAATTGTCACTTCACGTTGCCATTCCTGAGACATTTGTTCAGCGTCTGTTTACTGCCTGGGTCTTATCAACATTTTCCAAGCTGTACTGTTTGGAAACCTTAGGCTTGAAACTTTGCCAGTACTGCTGAATAGTTCCAGTAATACTTTTTATTACCTGCTTTTTAGCTTAACATATGTCACAGGACACGTGGAGAGTCTTATAAGGATTCATTGTATGATGCTGGTATCCTATCCAAAGGATACAGCTGTAATAAAAGGGGAAAAACAACCTAGGCAACTGGGTAGATTATCAAATAGGGCAACTGTATAGGTCTTCAAAGGATCAAACAGCTCATCAACTTAAACTTACAGTGTCCTGAATGGAAATATGTACTTGTTTTAAAGTTGCACTGGTTCTGTTTTTCAAATAGGAGTGTTATCGTACAGTGTGAATCATCGCAAAGAATAATAAGCTCCAGACCTTGCAGAAGGGAAGTTATGTTTGCCCTTTCTGGAAAATACATTTGCCAGGAAGTATTGTGGTTTAGGTAGCATGACCTTGCCTAAAAGTTGTATTTCCCCTTTGCTTTGTTTGATATGTTTAACGTTCCGGTCCTCCTGTTTGTGAGTTTGGGGATAATGAGCACCAGATTTGCAGATCTGTGGGTTCACTTTTAGTGTTAGTTCAGAGTATCTCTATACCTTAGCTAAACAATTTATTAAATTTGATAGGTCACTTTTTATCACTAGGTTAAATTTATTTTTAATCATAAAAATTATTTAATTAATCTCATATTCAATTTTTTTTAAAAAAATTCTCTGTATCTATTGCTAATCTAGTAAGATATCATAAAAATTGGTCTGCTGGATGTTTTCCACTTACTTGCCTGTTACATTATAAACTTATGTTATGTAACAGAAATAAATTAGAATGGAAATATTTTGTTGTTTGGCACTCCTCAGATTATGAAACAATGTTTACTTTACCTAAAATACTGAATCCATTCCAGGCATGAATAAAACTTTGAAAGGTATTATTTATGGAAAGAAATAGTAGACTTCCTTCACATCTTAAAGAAGGATTTTAAAATGTTAAGGGTCATCAGTCAAACCCTCACTGAAACTTTACAAGGGGCTTAAGAATTTGTTTGTTCATTTTCTTCCACTGTACAAAAGCACAAGGACATGTAACAGCGTTCAACTTAAGAGTTACGTCGTACATCTTGAAAAGTACAACATATGCCGCTCTCTAGCCTTTATGAAAGCATTTAGAGTTCAGACTCTTTTCTTACCCTGTAGAAAGGTACCGTGATAAATGCGGGAGAGCTGATGGACTTTCTTTATTTCAGGAACTTGTTATGGGAAACAGTCGTCACATTTGAGCGACTCCACAGTCTGATAATTCACATACGGTCAGTCACTGCGTGCATGTGTGGGCGTGGAGCGTAGTGGGGCAGGCAAAGGCAGGACGGCAAAAATTCTGCTTAGTTTTTGACAAGAGCCTGTTTATGTGCCTTTACAGAGAAGGAAATAAATAGACGGAGTGAAACTCTGTATCTGGAAAAAAAAAAAATTCCACTTATTTCAGTTTGAGTAACATTTCCCGGTTAGCTTTTGAGCTGATTGCTAAATGACTAATACACTTTAAGCATGTGCAACTAGCTCTCTTAGGCTAGGCTTTTGGAGACTGGAGGTCTCTCCTCATCTCTTTCTTCTTGTCCTCCACTCTGCTCCGCTGTACATTCTATGTACATGACAACTCAAATGCCAGGATTCTCAATGAGAAAAATTGCATTATAGGCCCTCATTCTGGCCTCATGCTGGATCCTGGTTGCAAAATAAACCTCCAAGCAAAAGGGTATTTTACATCAGAATGATGAAACAGAGGTGCAAATGAAGGCTGGGGTGCTGAGGTGGGGGGGATGGAGCTAAGGCTGGAGCTGGGGCCAAGCTGGAAGACTACCACCAAAGCCTGCCTGTCTTAAAAATGCTGTCTTTGGTTATTCTCACAGTGTCAACTTCTGTGCACAGCCTGTCTCATACTTTAGGTACTGTCTTCTCTCTCTGTTTTCAGTTAACTTGGTGTATGTTCTGAGTTAACTATCTCACAGAGATAATTGCTGAAAGGTAGAGTGGCTTTAAGAATGGAGTTATATGCACCTAATACAAGTGTTTGAGTTTAAACTGTGGCACAAGTCCTGGGTTAGATAAGTAATATAAACAGTCCCCAGCCCTGAAAAGAATGAACAGTCTAAGCAAGACAGGTCTAAAACAGCAAGTCACACTGGGAAACCCCGAGGAATAAATGAGAGGAATTGGACAAATTATTGCTTGCCATGCATGCACTTGCTATGAGTTCAGTTACAGCCTGTTTAGTATTATTAGGGACAGTTGTTTTCACATTAGTGTTTGGCTTTAAGTGCTTAGTTGATTTTGTTAACAGCTCTTGTTAAGGGTGGAATTCATCTTGCCTAATTGTATTTGTCTGCCAAGGGGAGATTTAGTGGAAGGTGACTCTTCTGTGAAGGCTGTAGAGGAGCTTAAGAAGAAAACCTTGGAGAAAAGAGTAAACACCTATTTAGATGGCCAGTGTTATGTGATGTGACTCCTGCCCTGCTTTGCCCTGCTCAGTTCTACAGGCATGTGTATGTGTGTGTGTGTATACATATATAAATAAAATAACACAGGCTGTGAGATCAGGGTTATGAACCTGATCCTTATATCTCATAAGGCATGTTGTACATTTTTTAGGGAACTTTTTTTGTGGAAAAACTTAAGTGTAGGAGTGTTATCCTAGTTTAGTCAATGGTAGATTATCTGGAGTTTAGTTTTGTGCTCATTTGTCTTAAATAGCCTCTTTAACACCTCTGTCTCATATAAATGCATGTAATTTTTACTAAAAAGGAAAAAATGTTTATAATTGCATGCACATGGATAAATTTATCTACCTCTGACTACCACCTTTTCCTTGTAGACAGATCTGTGATTGCCACTGAATTAGAGGATTTTTTTTTCCCCCAGAGTCTGAGTCCCTCAGGTTGCAAAGGATCTCGGGAGGTCCTTACTCCAATCTCCTGCTCAAGACAGGCTCAGCAATGAGCTTAGACCAGGTTGCTTGGGGATGTATCCAGATGGGTCTGGAAAATCTCCAAGGGTGGATCCTGCACAAACCCTCTGTTCTGCTGCCTGGCTGTCCTTAGGGAGAAAAGTTCTTCACCCTTGGTTGGCCCTCTAGTGCTCAAATCAAGAAGTTATCTGTGACACCACCTAGAGCTTGGATGGCCTGAGTCCAGCCATGTTGCCATTTGAGCTGCTTCTTCAGATAGAGGGTCAACCTTGCCATATCTGTTACTCCAACTGCGCTGCAGTTCTTTGACTGCATGTGGAGCTTTAGTTCCTCCTGTTTATGATGCTCACATGGATGAGCAGTGGAGGGGTAATAGTCTGAGGGCTGGCAAAGACTCAACAATTTCTTTACCACATCCCAGATAAGCAGCAAACCTGAGACAACAGGTCAAACCAACAGAAGGATTCCTTTCTCCCTTGCAGGAAGGAGTCTCCAACAGCTACCATTCCCATTTTCTTCTTTATGCAGACACTTGGTTGAGGCTTAGTTGGCTTTGATGCCTCCCCTGATGCAAGGTGACCTTTCTCCCCTGTTTCCAGGACTCGAAGTAGAGAAGAAGCCCCAGTTGTCTCCCATCTGGGGAGTTTCAGTCCCTTCAGGGTGGTCTGTAGATTTCCCTCCCGCCTTGCAATGCAGGTCTTGGATTCTTAGGTCTGCAGAGTCTCTGCAAAGGCCATATTGATCTCCTGTTCATCGTCCCTGATGGTGTGCATACTCACCTCTTTTCACAGCTCCTTTACCTGGCAATTGAGTGCCACAGCTGCAGCATATTTCCCACAGGGGAGGAAACCACTGTTCCCAACCTCAGGGAGGGGCACCAGTCACTTCTTGCAGCCTGACACCTGAACAGTGGCATCCTTGCTCAGTAGTGCTGTTTGGGTCAAGGACGCTTGCTCCAGCCGGTGTTGGAGACCACATGGCACGTCACCACTGTTAGCATGCAGTCCTCAGCAGAGATTCTGGGCTCCTTTGCACAACTGCTGGGACACCGTTAGCAGCACTTTGCCCGTTGGTCCTATAGCTCCTGCCAAGCAATGGTTGCAATAGCTACATGACGGTTTTTGATCAGGAGTCTGTTGTAGGCAAAAGCTATGGGTACTCCCAAGTCAGAAAGCGGCCAACAAAGGCAAAAAGCGTATAGCAGACTACAGAAGTTAACTCTCAACAACAGCAACAAGTCACTAGATATTCCCTGAGGACTTTCGCTGAAGAAGTAGTCTGGAAATTGCTTACAGGTCTGTTAGCTGCCTCTCTGCACATTTGCAAATATTCTGTTCTTTTCTGTCCTGGAAATCATCTTGAATGCAAAAATAAGTAGCTAAATAGGTGCAAAGAGTGGAATCTCCTAAAAAACCCCTGTTCTTGATTCTTATATCAAAAACTATTTATAACTAGCCATACTTTGTTATCACTGGCAAGTGGTGAAGAGATGATACAGTTTTGCGATTACTGTATTTCAAGATGATGGATACAAACAGAAATGTGCATGTAGTGCTCATGGTGGGGTATTTCCATATTCCATATCTCAGACTTTGATTCTTCCACTGCATTGAGCAATGAAGTCTCTTATGCCTTTAGCTTGACCAGTTGGGACTTTCAGCTTTGGTCCATTACAATTTTTGCTGCAGTTAATCTGCTTTAATGTTATTTAACTGTCGTTGCTCCTATGGTGTTACAAAAGTGAACAGATATTGCAGTGTGCAGCATTTCTCAGTGTCTGCCTTTGGCACGAAGGAATAGATGTGATGTATTGCGTGTTAATAGATATTCCTCCAAAAGTTAGCAAATCAAGGAGAGGCAGACTGCCCATGCTCTTTAGAATTAACATCCCTATATTGCTTCTAGACATTTATAGCACAGCAGATTTATGTCATTTTTTGAGTTTGAAGTGCATCCCATTCTAGGATAGCATAGGCTCTTCCCTACTCATGAATTCTTGCAAATCACATTATTAATACCTTTGCAGTAAGTCTGTGGTATGCATGAACACAGGTTTATCATTTCGCAGTACTCCACTGCCATTCAAAACAACCTCGCAGCAGCAGAAACAACGCAGGATGTTTTCAAAATCTTCCTCCCACTTCAGCTACAGCCTGTTTCCAGCTTATCAGCTCTGACTAGGCTAATTGAGTACTTGAAAATTTCTCTTAAAAGACACAAAACTGTTTTCCAGAATCATATTGTCAGGAAAAAAAAAAAAATCTGGTTTGGGACAGCCCTGTGAAGGGGATAGAGGAAAGGTAAGTTGGAGGACACTGGCTGGGCAGTTAAGTTGCTAAGCTGACATACAAGAAAGTCAAGTTCAAGCATCTGCACTAGGTTACCATTTTGCTTTCAGGACATGTTGAAGAGAGCTCGGTTTCATTCCTTGTTGGCATTAGAAGTAAACTTCTGAAGCCTTGATTTTCTTTTTTGTTTTTCTTTCATGAGTCGGTATTCTTGTTTTCCAAACAGCTCAGTCTATGAAAAGCTACTGAGGTTTTCTAGTTCTGGTACAAAATGGTTGCAGCATGCACGTATCGGTCTGAGATATGGACTATGAATATAAGAGCATATATCTTGCAACTAGTTCATAGGTTGAAGGCCTCTTAATTGGTGCCTTGGCTTTTGTCGCCTTTTGTGTGGGGATACTGACCCTGGACAGAATTCCTGGAAGGACAAGCTCTGCTTAGTATGCAAAGGTAATCAGAAAGAAAACAGATGATAGGACGTTATATTCAAAAGATTGAAGAGCACTTCTAGGAAACGATGGGCCTCCTACCCTGTGAATATTGCATTTCATGGTAACTCTCTGTGATATAAAAAGCAGAGCAGACAGAAGAGGATTCCACAGCCTGGTGGTAAAAATGATGAGGCTTCCATGTGAGGAAAGATTAGAAACATGGAGACAATTTTATTTAAAGATGAGATAAATCATAGTGGATATTTTAGTGTTCTAGAAACAGCCACTGAGACAGAGCAGGCATTAGCTCTTTCCTGCAGTATAATGACCAGGGGGGAGGAAAGTAATTGAGAGGGAATTCTTTCAATTTGATAAATCTAATTGCATCCTATCAAGCTGTGTATTTGTAAGGCAAAAAGTTCATTAGGCTTCACAGTGGTGCTTGCTGCTTTTACAAAGAATTAGAATATTTGCAGCTAATTTATGTATAAGGAATCTTTTCAGAAGGCTATAAAGTCTGCCCATCATCCTACTGTTGTGCTCTGCACTTTGCTTTATGAGCAGTTTGTACCAGTTTGTAGATATGCTCCTATCTGAAGGGCAAGATGTGCTGAGTGAGGCACACAGCTACATAGTTCAGCAGTCGAATGTTCTTCTTAAGTCTGTGTCTGAAAGTGCTATGAGAAAGCAAAGTTAGAGAAGTGAATGAGGAACAGCAAGATTATATTGTACCAATGTTAAATTTACATTAAGGTATCCAGAACTGCAGTGTGAGAATTCAACCCTAGGGATTGTTAAAACCTTTTAAGATGATGATGGAGACTCCATTAATATTCTGCACATTTTTTTTCCCAGAGTATATTTTTCCTTTCCTTTTTTTTTAATCTCTCTGTTAAAGACATTTTTGTAATTTTTTTTTCCTTTTCAATATACAGGATGATGAGAGAAAATGAACTCCTCTTCAATAACTGTGTAATCGTTCGTTGTCATTTAGATATGAATTTGATTCAGCTGAGTGATTTTTAAAGAACATGTGCGTGAATTCCAAAGTGAAATGTATTTCTGCAGACTGATCTAAAAAATACTCTTATTTTTTTAATTGGAGAAAGGGAGAAAGTGATGAGAAAAAAGGCTGGCAGCTTGTTGAAAATCAGAAGTGATCCTACACTATTTTGATTTAATTGTAGTGCCTGCAAACTTTTTTCATTAAAACTTTTTAGAAAGAAAGTATCAGTCTCAAAGAGTTGAATATCTTGTCTGTCTCATTAGCTAATACTGGATGGCAGAAGGATGACATGAAAAGAGAGCAAACCGAGACCAAGGGAAGAAGAGGGTTTTAGGCAAGAAGAAAAGGAAAAGTGCATGTGTTTGAATGTTTAACTCATTTTTCTGATGGGCAGTAGGTTTCTGGACACTTCAGATTACTTACTTAATTTGAGGTTGATGAGATTGTATTGCAAAATGCTCTGAAATTTCAAAGCTAGTCACTCTTTCCAGAAAATGACCACAGAAATTACTTGTTAATGTGTCTAATACTCTTTGGCTTTGAGTCAGGCCGAGTTCCCCTCATTCAGGCTCCCCAGCACCTTAATACTTAATACCTTCATGCAGAGCGCAGCATTATGCATCTAGGGCAGAATGGCAGAACCTGGCCCTTGCCTTTTGCCAAAACATGCATTGACTTCTGTTTAGGGTTTTGATGTGTAATTTTGTAACAGGCTCGTTGCCTCCAGTCTGAATTATGTCATGGCACGGACTTGGGGAAGAGAAGGGGAATTGTTTTTCAGCCTGTTTTGGGGATAAACTGTCATTAGATGCTTGTAATCAGATTGCATTGGCTTTGAAAGGAGGCTTATGAAGAGGAATTTTGCACAGTGAATGGATGATGGGTATGCAGATGGTCTATTAATTTCCTGCTTTGGGATGCATCAAATGAAATATTTGCCTGACAAATAGTCCCAATGTGCTGGAGACAGGTAACTGCTAAACTAGAAGTCAAGTCTTGAAATGATGCTTTATTGTACTGTTCTAGACAGAATTCCATACGTAATTGCAATATTAATGGCTCACACAGTAACAGGCAGAGTCTGGAGGGAGGGGCAATATATTTTATTGGACCAAAATGTGACAGAAAATTAAGAAGCCTTTAGACAAACAAGCCCCACCTTCCGGTACGTATCTCTGTGCTACTCTACCTCTTCCACCATCTATCACAGCTGCAAAAACATGACCCACAGTCTGGAGTAATAAGGTAACAGAGGGGGTAGATCGCTGCTTCTTGGCATGGAAGTAGTTACTCGGTAGAGCAGCAGGGGTCAGAGCTGCTGATTAATCTCTCCAGCTCGCGTTATTAACATTGCAAATGTCACTCCTTATTCGAGTCACCCACTTGAGTCTGTCACGTCCTTTTGTGCTGACAGTTCTGAGATCAAGTTTGACATACAGCGTGCGATAACAGATGGGCAGATGAAGGAATGGGCTGGGAAAACATTTCAACCTTCGTTGAGGGACATGGATTCTTTATCTCCAAACATTGTTTGCTTTTTCCATGATTGCCCGCATGTTGTAAGGAACCCATCTAAATTAAGCTGTCTAGGGAAAGGCTGTGCATGTTTGAGAGGACTGGGTACAGGGATGGGATTTTTCAGCTTGTAACTCTTTGAAAAGCTCATTTGTCACCTATGAACTGAACCCTTTCTGCTGTGATCGTCTCCTTCTGAAAACTGGAGATTGGTTGTTGCTAATTAAACTCAATGTTTGCTTGTTGGGAATGACCTATTGGAAGCCACATAGGGCGCAGACCTATATGTGCAGTTTTCACTCTTCCACTCTTGAAAACTTGTCAGGCTGAGTCTGACTTTTTTTTTTTCATCTCTCAAATGCTGAAAACTTTTAATAAGTTAACTTTTAAATGTTTCAAAAGAAAAAAAACTTTTAAATGTTGGTTTTCATGTATGTACTAGACAAGATTAATATTTTTTAACTTCCATATACTTTGTGGGTAGAAAATAACATGTTGGGAAGAGAAATGGAAAAGGCAATAAATGAGTTTTTTTCTCTTAAGTCAGTTTTACAAAACATGTGACTCATTTTAGGGTTGACTGAAGCCTCTATGCTCAGCATGCAGATTGTGCTCCGTTGTGTTAGAGGCTGTTTAAAAATGGCTTCCTAAAGCCTGTCCAGCTTGTCCAGCAATGCCACGGTTGGACAAGACAAATGAGAGAGTGGCTGAGGAAAAGGGAGGGAAAAGGGTAACAGAAATGGGTGCATGTCCACAACTTCAGGCCGCTCAGTGAGCCTGCTGTGTATACAGATGTTGCAGTTTCATGGTAACGCTCAGTGAGGTGAAATCTGGAGACACTCATTGCTCTTCAGAGTTTTACATATTGACTGGGGATAAATTGATTCTTGTGGGCTCAAGAATAGTGTTTTATGGCATAAATATCCATTAGGGGAGTTTTATACCTGTGGACATCTGCTATTGAGTACCTTTGGAGAGGGATTTTGGGTAGATTTGGACATTGACCTGTATTAGGATGGAGGTTCTTATTTTCCTTTGTGGCAACTGGAGAGAGGCAACGCTGGTGCAATACAAAAGCAAACTGGGTGAGTGAGGACTTCTTTTATACCAACAAGAAATTGTGGTTTATAATGAGTTGTAAAGGGAAAATTTAAGTTTCCTCATGCAACAGAGGAAGTTCTTCTATGCTTAGGATCAATTAGGAGATAAAAGATGATACTTAGAATAGATATTTTTATCAAAAGGCCCAGCATTACTTTGGTAATTAGAATCCCTGTGAATCAATATCACACAGATGTGCACAACATTATTTTTTCATATTTATAGAAAATCTCTTAGTGCTGCTATCTTGCATTTGATTTTCTCTCTTTTTAGATGCTTGACTAGTCAACGGGTCAAGCTTGGTCAACTTGGAAGCAACCATTTACAATGAAAATAAATCTCCCAAACTACAGAGGTTAACTTTTTTTTTTTTTAATTGTTTACTCTCCATGGAGAATTTGATTTGAAATGGTGTAATAAAGGTAGAGTTTGCATTTAAAATCTATTCTTACCATGGATGTACCAATTCTCTCTTGCAGTTAGCCACGTTATGTTAAGTGTTTAAGCTATTGCTTATGGCCAGTATAGAGAAGCGTAAGGACACATCAGAGCTACTGGTGACATGGTATCCATAGTCCTATGTATCTCATGTGAAGTTTGCACATTTTGACAATTGCCACCAATATACTTGTATGTTGCCTGCAATTATTTTCAAGTTGGTTTATAGACATGTCTTGTAGTACTACACCTTCTGTTGAGATTTCAGTCTTCTATGTTTAATATTCTTGCTTTTGTTACTAATACAAGTGTAAGGGCAGGGCTACCTGAATTTTGTGGTTTAATCTATTTTTCAATAGAAAACTGGGTTTGAGGCTAAATATATTTTCACAAAAATGTCAATTTGCTATGGAAATTAAAAAAACAAACAAACCAAAACAACAAAACAAAAAAACCAACTGCCCAAAGATTTAGGTCAAAATGTTCTTTTGAGTTGATTTCCAGGTATGGATCATTTTTCAATATTACTAGAGCTGCTCTTTGTTGTTTTTAACTTAGCAGTGCCTGGGGTTCCCAATTAAAATTAGACATGCGCAGTGCCAAAACTGCGACAACGTGTACCGATGTGTACTGTTCCTTTCCTGATGAGTTTACAATGCAGTCTCATCCTACAAAACCAGCTTTCCAGCTTTTCTTCCCTCTCCTTTTACAGAATTATACCTCGTGGAAAAAAAAAATCATTTTTAAATGCCTCTATGCCATAAATGTTGAACATACTTATCCTAGGCAGAGCCTAAAAAACCCATAAATGAACAAACTTTTAAAAGTTTTGTGTAGAATACAACGCTTAATTTCTGTGAATTCCCTTTCCTCCTACTTCTACCTTACTGTCTGTTTGAAGATAGAGACTTCCACGAGTGTTATTTGATAAGCAATCCAGCTATAATAAAGTTGCAATGCCATCAATTCATTGCATTATCAAAAGGCCAATTGCTTAATGTACTTGAATTGGAACTTGCTGCAGGCATAGCAAGGAAGCGCAAGTAACTCTGTGATGAATGGCACTTACAGTTAAAATTGAATAGGCTGCTCTGGAAAGGTATATTGGCATTTGCTTTTTGCTTTAACTGAAGAATTGTTTCATGAAAAAAGAAAAGATTGAGAGGCTGATAACAATTGGCTTTGCTTTGAATAATATTGTCTTATTCTTGTTATAAATCTTTGCCAATATCAGATTCACAGGACAGAAAACTCACAGACTCCTCAAAGCTCATTTGTGAAAATGCCGAGCTTTGAGATTCTGAAATGAGTCTGGCATAAAAAGATGCTAAATAAGCTTCTTAATTTTTTATATTATTGCAACATACCTTCTTGACTCTACCCGCTCCCTTTAGGGGTCATGCACACCGAAGGTATAATTACAAGATGTATTAGAAAATGAATATAGTTTGAGGCTTTTCTTCACAGATAAATAATGTATGTCAATTTCTGGGTGGCAGGGTGGTCAGGTGAATAAGGTATAGAGCTAAGAGCAACAACATCTGGGTTTCACTGCTCTATTCTCAAATCAGTTGTTGGTTCATGGCAAGATCCTTAAGATCAATATTAACAGAACCCCAGTATTTGTCACCTAAATATTTGTATATATAAATGAACTTTCTTTAATTATTAATTTTGTATTTATTTGAGCAATAGAGCACATACTGATGTGACTCCTTGTTTTAAGGCCCTGCAGTTGAAAAACGTTGATGGCTGCACATTTCCCCTAAGATCCTCAAAGAACACCATATACCCCCCCGACTGAGCCCCAGAATCCTCTTTACAGGACACTGATGGTGGAGTGTCATCGTGAAGGAAGGGAGACGGCTCTGCGAGAGTGCCACATGACTTTATTGCATTCATGTCACGAGTTAGTAAGAGACTCAAGAATCATAGAATCATAGAATGTTTGGGTTGGAAGGGACCTTAAAGATCATCTAGTTCCAACCCCCCTGCTATGGGCAGGGACACCCTCCACTAGACCACGTTGCCCAAAGCCCCATCCAGCCTGGCCTTAAACACTTCCAGGGATGGGGCCTCCACAACCTCTCTGGGCAACCTGTTCCAGTGCCTCACCACTCTCACAGTAAAGAATTTCTTTATAACATCTAATCTAAATCGATGCACAAGTCCTGATTACTAGTCAGCTAGTCTAACTATTAAGCGCATGCTGTCAGTCCAACTTTGTGATTTTATAGGAACCACCATAAAAACAGAGCAGAACTTATTTTTATGAACTCACAGGCTCGTACTGCCCACTCTGTGTGAATTCACATTCCTGCTTGTGAAATTTGCCTACAGAAAATCACAGGGCTTGCTAGTAGTAAAATTAACAAAGGCTCCACTTAGAGAACTGGGGAATAATTTTTTTCTGCCTTCAATAAAATGAAAATGCCTTACATCAAAATAGAACCAAACCTCTCAATCTTTCTTATCCACCTGCATTCTTATAAAATATTCATTATTGCTTGTTGTGTAACAAGAAGAAATAAAATCAGTAATATTGTTAATGGTTTCAGTTAGTTATGTAATACTGTGTTTAAGACCAAAGTGCCTTATCCGTTCACTGAAACTGATTTCTGTTTTTTATATTAAAACTGTACATGCTGCTTATCTAACTAAAGTCCTGATACAGCTTCTATCAGGATTTTCTTATGGTCCTCAATCGTAACATGTCCAAATGTACCATCTTTGTTGAACTTCTGAACTTTGTTTTCTATTGGGGAAAAAAACAACTCAAAAACCTATGAAAGGAAGTGATTTGCTTTTTTTTTTATGCCTGTCTTCATTCTGGAATAGTAAAATTTTGTGCTTTTGGTTTTTTTTGTTGATACTTTTATGTTCAGACAGGCATGTTCGTGATAGTACTTAATATAAAGAAGGCCATGTTGACCCTCAGGAGCTTGAGAATGCTTTCTGCCTCCCAGCTCCGGGTGTGCACTGCAGCAGAGTCCTGTTTCATGTAAAGATAAGAACTGCGTGCCATCCTTCCCCTCGTGCCTGGGCTTCCATACAAAGGGCACTCTGGTGTGGACCAGAAGGTATTTCATAGCAGCTGTGGTGTGCATCACTCTGGCAGTATGTGAGAACTCATAACTCTTCTAGTCTGAGTTTCTCCCGCTGATTAGACCCACATGGTCTGTGTTATGTCTCTACATCCTGCTCTTGGCTTCTGGGGCATGAGCTGTTGCACACGTTAGCAAAACGGTACTGAAACAGGTTAGTAGTAGCATCATCATTCTTTTCACTCCTTCAAATATCAGCTGTCACCTGCACCACAAGAAAAGCATGTCTTTGGAGATAGGAACAGGCCTGTAACTTTTCAGCCATCTAGTTTAACTTCCATTTATGGATAATGTTTGGTATGCTTACATGTATACGTAGGCAATGTCTCCTTTCTGATGTTGGAGAAGTAACTCCTGTAAGATTTGTGGTGAGTATGTGTGATGAATAACTTGTTCACTGCAGCTCAGAGCCCTTCTTATTAATAACTGCAGATGAGCAGTTTATGACTTGTTTAGAATGACTGTTCATGTGAAATAATTTCTGAAGTATATGTGCATAACTCTTTGTGAGGTAAATGTTCATAGACTGTTTAATACATACATTTGATATCATCATTGACTATAAACTCATGCGTTTTGTTGGAAATTTCAAAATAATTGGGTTTGTCTCAAAGCCCCAGCACCCTCAGTGATGTGGTTATGAGAGAAATCCCTGAGAAAGACAAAGATTTTAGCACCTACTTGTGAAGAAAAAAAAACCCAAACCCACACCCAAAAAAAAAGAAACAAAATGCAAATCTCAAAAAGCTTAAAACCTAAAGCAAAAGTTTAAAAAAAGAAATGAAAATTTTAATGCTAAAAAGCAGTGGCTGGTGCCATAAAACACACTCGTGATTTTTGAAGGGTGGAAAGGCTTCCAGACAGTTGGTCTCCTTTGTGTCCTGGCCACCTGAGGGTGATTTTGGATGGAACAGGCTTTAGGCATGCATGGTTAGGATGGAGGTCCCTGGCTGCAGGTTTAGAAAAGTCTGTGTGTCAGACAGGGGCAAGGGGGAGGCTGTCTGCTCCCTTGTGTTTCATGTTTCCGTGGGAGGGTCTCAGAGCTGCCAGCTGATGAGACTGCTTTGTCCTGGAGTGGTGCTAGAGGGGCAGCTTTCTTCATCTGTGCCCCTTTCCTCCTCCTCCTCTGTCTCTCAAGCTGGCTGGCTGGTGTTACTGGTCTTCCCTGCACCTGTACTGAGAATTATGTCCTCTCTGGAAAAAGGACAAAGTGAGTTTCTACCCTTCATCAGCTTTGACTGGGCACGCAGAGCAATCCTTACAGGATGCAGTGTGAGCTTGGTTGCTCGTTGTTTCACTGCAGGACTACAGGAGTGAAGGGTCCAGCTATAAAAACTACACCTTGTTTTTCATTTTGATACAGGTGGCTGACAAATTCACATGTCCACCTCTATTAATGAATGCCTTCCCTCCCCCACACCCTGGCCAGCAGGCTTGGAGGTGAACAGAAAGGGAAGTATATATTAAGAACAGCTACAAACGATCCTCATGGTTTATTTGAGCCCTGTCCTGAAGGAGTGACACAGTAACCTTGGCTGTGACCTTCCTTGTTGCTGCTGGCTGTTACACGGAGCATTTCTAGAATTAATCTGGTGCTCTGACTCAGCGGTGGTGACGTGGTAGACCCACTTTAATCAGCGGAGGAAATTTGCACTCACTTTCAAGCTGGTGTGTAGGCTTTTCCTTTTTTTTTTTTAATAATGTTGTTCTGAAACATGTTTCCTCTTAGCTACTTCCCTAGTAGAAGAAGAAAGCTCAAGGATTTTCCCTGCTAGGACCACTCAGCAGACCCTAAATACAGAGGAGCTTAATACTGTTAATTATGCCCAGTGCTAGTGGCATCATTTAAATCAGAGAAACAGCTCTGCGTTTAGTAGTCACCTGCGCAAGCACTGGCAGACTGTGGCAGGTGAACGTGGAGGTACACCTGGGTTCTCTTTATGTTAGTCCTCAAGGAATACTGCACAGTTCCCTCGTGGAACAACAGTATGCAGAACCACGTATGTAAATATCGGTAACCATGGCACATTTGCACATCAACTGCATCTTGATTGCAGAGTGGCTACGAGCTAAATATGCTGTCATTTTTCTTAGGTTCATTTGGCAGATGTGGTTTGCCTGGGCAACACCCAAGAAAAAGTGGAATGTCACTTGGCGTTCCCATGCAGTCCTACTTTTAGGTGTTTAGTCCTGATATATAGCATACAGCTTCTCACCCTCCAGCGCAGACCCTGTCTTGAAGGAGAAGTATCAGGAGTGAAAAAAATGGTTATTTTCTAAGGCTTATGAAGGGCTGTTAGGAAACTATCAAAACAGCCTCCTCCATGTGAACTGTACCAGATTTAAGTTGGCAGAAACCAAATGACAATCCATAATTTACTCAGCTCCCTCACCCATCCATTCTTCCGCACTTAGCAAAACCTTAATCAAAATATTTGAAGGTAGTTGACAGAGTCGAAAGTGAGTAGCTTCAGCTAAACAAGAAGAAATTGGTGTGATGTTCCAGATCCTTTGCTTCTATAAATGGACAACATATCTCAGTAAACCACAGTGGAGTTTAGCTATTTTACACTGGCTGAGAATTTAGTCTCAGACATTTTACATTGTACTAATTATGCATTAGGCACTGCCTTATGGCTATTCCAGCTTTTTGATGGAAACAGGTTTTAGAGGGTTTTTTTCGAGAGTGCAAAACACTGTAGATAAAACTGCCACTGTAAGCTCTGTCACTGATTGCTAGGAAAAGGGAATTGGCTGCTATTAGGAATAGCTGCATACCACCCGGAGACTTGAAATATTGGAAGGAGTCATCTCTACCAGAGGAGTTTACATTTAGTGGCTGAACTGTATGTTCTGGAAAGACACATGCTGAACCCTCCTGGCCACATCTCTAACTCATGAACCCAGCCAGAACCCAAGCCTGAGCACTGCCTTTTTTTACCCAGTAAAAATCAATATGACTTATGTCTGCTGGTTTTAATCAAGTAAACTGAAAAAAATACCATTAATCTAGTTGAATGGTTACAGTTTATCTGATTTACACAGGCTATGATGGTAAATTTTTTAATTCATAGCTGTTTGTGTAGCTGCTTGGTTTTTTTTCTACCTTGGGCCATTTGTTTGTTATTTTACTGTTACACTTCTAGTTATCCATTTCAGCTGGCAAATGTTGAGTCATGAGGACATGTTTATAATTTATTTCATGGATATAAAAATGATGCTAATGCAATAATCATCAGCTATAACAAATATTTATCAAAGTCATATGACTATACCTTTTCAGTTAAAGTCAAGCATGCTCACTGACAGAAGTATTGCCTTTTAATTTCCCCATAAAATTTGTAATCATTAAAATAACATGACTGAAAAAATATCATGAGAGCCCTAAAACAATATCTACCAGATAAAGAAGAAGAAAAAAATCCGTTCCTTTTTCCTTAAAAATGTTCAGCAGAAAGCCATGAAGTTTCTCATGGGTCTTCTTTTGGGAGATGTCTTCAGTTATGGATCTCAAATAGAGGCGCAACCTGTGCTACCGGGTATGCTCTGAAGGCGCAATAATGGTATGTTACTGAGATGACAGGTTCATGATTATTTTTCACCATCGTTTATAGTGTGATGAGTGTGTTTTTAATGGACACGTGGTTTATTTTCATCCTTGCTTTCTATCCAAGCACCACCAAACATTTGGTCTGAAAATTTCCCATATTCATGACATATTTTTCTTTGGGCAACAGGTAATATCTGGTGCATGACAAATGACCACATCATGGGCAAAGCAGATGAACAGATTTGTATGAGAAAAAGCTGCCTTTTTTATCTCCTCTCTATCTTTCCACTGACAAAATATAAATATGCATGCGCAGAACTAATGCAGGCTCAATCTATCTGAGTCAGGGGACGAGGAGCACTGCCGTCTGTGGATACGCGGTTCCTGGACAGAATGATTTTCTCTCTCGAGGGATTCTTTGTCACAGTGATGCAATGAAGCTTTTGGCTTGTCACTGGGAGGGAGATGAGGATCCCTCTGGCCAAAAGTGCAGTGAATGTCACTTATATGGTCCCAAATACTGTAGGAGTGAACAGGTTTTTCTTGTATAAAATCTGGCTCTTCTAAAGAGATGACTCGAAACTCTTATCTAATTTGTAATTATCAAAGTTCTGTTCCTGAATGCAGCTGCAAAAAGCCCTGTATTGATCAGAGGGAGTCCTTTTATCAGGTAAGAGCAAGGGAAAGCTAGTTGGGAAGGGGCAGATATCCTCAGAGAGAGCTAGAGGTCCTCCTGCCCCCGGTGGGTGAGGGAGGGTCCATACATAAAAAAAGGCTGAACTCCAGAATCTCTCAGCAAATTCTAGAAAATATATTTCAACTTTACACAGAGATTTACAGCAGGCATGGGAAAGGTCTGGAGGAAGGCAGATGTATTGGTTTTGGTTCTTGTGGGCTTTAGGAAGTTATCTGGCGGCGTGGGGAAAATAAAGTTACATCCTGAAGATCAGAAGGCTCATCAGGAGACCCCAGGCCTCTCTGACTTCCATGCCAGCACCCCACGCATCGGCTGTGCACGTGCCAGTAGGTGCACGGTATAAAGTATAAACAGACATATGGCACTGCAGAGCTGGCGCAGAGCAGGAGCGTCGTGCAGAGCAGACGTCACTGGGAAGGTTAGGACCGCAGCCTGCCGCTCCCTCCTTGATGTCCGCCTTTTGTGCCCAGAATGCTCCCGTCATGCCTGATGGCAGCACGTCCTTCTGACAGATGGGCGTAAAGGCGTGCAGCTTGGAAACCTAGCTGAGCATCAATCACGTTTATTCAAGAGTAGCCCTGCTGATCGGGAGCGGGGCGAAAACTTGCCCTGTTGTGAGGGTCTCTTTTGCCTACAGTTTACCTAAAAGGTTGTCATCTCTGTGCGTCTTTGCCCCCTGGTCTCTAGTATTGCGCAAAGCACTAGTAGTAGTTGGCTGTCATTCATGTGGCTTACCTGTGGATAACAGAAGTTGTTGCAGTTGCGGAAATAACTACAACAGGGCTTACAACCAGCAGTAGCGCTGCAAATGCGCTAGGTGCTTTCCAGTGCGGGTCCTACCCTAGGCTCCCAAGGAGAGGAGGGAAAGGGACTGCCTAGGATCAGAGTGGTGGAAGGCTCATGTCACCTTAGGTACACAATTTTCCTTCCATAATTTAATCCTCTATCTTTCGCAATTTTGCTTTCAGACAAGAATGTGTATTCATTATTCATGCAATGAATTAACAGTGCTGATAAGCGGAGGTCTTAATAGATAGTGCTTTCTGGAGTTGTAAAAATAATGCACCCTGAGAAAAAAAGATAATAGTTTTGAAGGTGGGCTTAGTCCTGCATTCTGAATCATCATGCAAAGCAATATATGCTGCTGTTCTAAACTTCCTTGTCTGTCTATATTGTTTTGGGAAAATATAGGATGTTGAAGAGCCTCTGAATATGCTTAGCATGTATTCTGCATTACACATTCAAATAGCATATTTCTATTGTAGCAGGACTGAATCCGTGTGTTTTCCTCTGTTCTCTTTCTTTTCTCTTAACTCCTGGGACGTGATGTAGCAAAAGAAATAGATTTTTTTGGACAAATTGTTTGTAAATGGTACAGTACAGTATATCCTGCAAATTAACATGCATTTACTTTAGGTAGGTTGTTTATATAATACTTTGTCAACACTGTGTCACATTCTTCTGTGCTGTATTCAGATTAGATTATTTTACAGTAGTTGCTTAGCACATTTCACTACAGCAAATGTTTCCCTTAAATTTATTTCTTATTATTTTCTGAGCAACAAATATGCTCTGGGAGATTTCACTGCAGCATATAACTCCAACAGATCAACAATGCTTTCGCTGAGTTCCATTTATGACATTTCTTGAACCTTCCTTTCTCCCAATAAAACAGTATTTTGACCACAGATCTGTTTCTCCACCTTTATAGGCTGTGTTGCTGTAGCTCACCTCTTCTTAACTATCCGTACCAAATAGTTCAGTCTAATAGAAGCTGTGAAAGATTAAAGCGTTCCTACTGAATAAATGCGGTGCAGCTGTTGACGTTTCATGCCCAGAAGAGTCCTAAGGCTTCCTGTTTAGACAAATGGTATTCTGAAAGCAATCACTGCTTCTCTTTGCCAACACCCAGTTCTGGGAGGGCACAAATAGCACTTTGATGCTGCTGGGATCAGCCTTTATGGGGCCATATGCCAGCCAATTATCTCAGTGTCATTAGGCACAGAACCAGTGTTTCCCACATGCCCAGATCATGCAATTAGTGTACTTACGTGAAATGGGATTGCAACGTAGCAAAGAAGAGTCAGGGGGTAGACCTAGCTTGTCCAGCCAACTTTCAGTTTGCCAGGATAAAGCAGCTATGCTGATGGTGTCTACCACAACCAGAAGTGGAAGCTCTTAACTCTGTGTTGGTCTATGTATCCTAGAATCATAGACAAATTTAGGTTGAAAGGGACATCTGCCAGCCATGTGTTCCAAGCTCCTGCTGTATCTCCTGCTCCCCCAAATTTCATGTCATCCACAAACTTAGAAAGAACGTTTTGCATCTAATAAGCCAAATCACCGATAATGATCTTCAGCAGCATCACTACCACTGCGCTCTTGGTGTCTTGGTTCTTGCCATGTCTATGCAGCACTCAGAGCGGGCTAATTTCTCCTACCTTTTGAGTGAATTTATAGCACGTTTTGGGAGAAGTGTATTGTTGCAGCTAGGCTGTGACCAGTACCCAAATGTAAAGGTAGCTCAGGTAGATCTGCAACAGCATGAACACAACCAGAGGGAGTTGAGGGTTGATGCACAGCAACTAGAAAAACACGGTGCTTTCCTGAGACATGCTGATATTTTTCTGAGCAATCCCCACTTGCATTCTTTCTCCTTCTGAGTTGTTTTTTCCTCATCTCCCCTTGGATACCACCTGGTTTTAGGGAGACCAGGTGATTTATATTTATAGGGAGAAGATCTAGGGGAGGTCTGGGGATTTCTGGCTGCTGTCAGTGTTACAGGAGAGGAATCCAGGTTAGGTGAAAGCTATAGCTGAATGACTCTGAGGTGCAGGAAGAGCAAAATGGAAACATTGGTGTGGGATGCAACCTGTGAAATAAAATATCTGTCAGTGGACCCTAGGTCTCGCCTGTGGGAACCCAGTAGACTCTGATCTCAGAGTTTTGTGCTGAAAAGGGTTTCTGATAGAAAAAGTTGCTGAACATGTTTTGATCTTTGCTTGCCTCCATGTTCAGAGTGTGCTTATTGAGGAATGTTTTCTGTGATTCACTTAAAAGTTGCGGCAAAATTTAGCTTGAGATGAAATAAAAATCTGAAGCTATTATGAATTGTTCGGTGAATTATGAAGGACAGGCAAGCCTTTCTGGTCTCTTTCTAAAATCAGTGAGGGGAGAGAGAGAGGAGCTCTTATAGAGAATGCTTTGAAGAGCTACATGAAGTTTCTCCTTCTGCTCCGATTTGCCCTCTGGAGGAACCTTCTCCTTCCCACTGATTATGGATGATTGTGCTCATTACGCCAAAGCTAGCCTTTGTGAGTCCACCCCCAGTGTTCGTGACAGACAATTACCGCAGCTCTGCTATCGGACTGGCTGGGTTGCAGCAAGAGAAGGCATGAGCTCCTTGTTCCTCCAGTGGATCTCCTCTTTGTCAGGCCACGGTGATTTTTGCTTTTCTCTGAGCTGTTTGCCTCTTACTTAAATGTTTGATAATTGAAGGCTGTTGTGTATAAATGAGCAGTTGTATTATGATTATTTATTGCATAAAGCCCCATTTTTACCCATGTTCCCAAAGAACATCTTAATTTCCTGTTATGCTTCTGCATCTGTTGCTCATTATAGTGTTTTCTAGTCAGATGTTTCAGTTCTTGGAAATGTGCACCCTGAGCAGATCTATTTCTTCGTGCATGGCAAAGTTGCACAAACAAAATCCGCATGGGTTTTGAAGACGTGGTGCATCAAGTTGGGTGTTTCTGTGAGCATTTCTAACACCAAGTAACTACAGACCTTTCTGACCATCTCTTTCAATGATAGCTGTCAGACACAACAGCCTTTTAATGGGGTCAATACAAGCGTCCTCTCTGCGATGTTTGAAAGCGGCGATGTTTTAGGAGTTGATTGACAGAGATGATTTTTCCAGAAACTTGCTCATGCAAGTAATGTCAGTGCTGTCACTAAATGTGGCTGTCTGAGACAGCTTTGGGCTGTGGAGCTACTACTACTCTAACTACTGCAGCAAAAATTAGGCTTTCCTGGAAGCTGAAGCTTAGGGGTGTGCTCCCATAGTGTTTCTTGCGAGGTTAGATGCAGCCCTGTAACAAGGAAAAGTGTTATTCCCCTCCCCTTTGCGTAGTTCATTTGCTCCATTTACGTATTTCTAGGGAATGGTTATTATTTAAATATCCCTCTTTCTGCTCTTCTAATCACGCCTTACTAGGAAAATAGCACTCATTAGTGCTTGTTCACTTGTGTAAGAATTGGACTCAAGTTCATTACAGAATTATTCCTCTGCTTTAACAGAGATGTCAAACCAGTATTTCTCTCAACATTACACAGTGAGAAGCTTTTAAAGGCTGGTCTTGTCAAGCTGTGAGAGCGATTTTAAAACTAACAGGAATGTAAATTATATAAAACATTTCTCATTTGTCCTGTCCATGAAAAGCCAGCGTGCGCTCGTACATGGTGCAGACCTGTTTTCAAATCACATTCCATCACCTAGGCTATATAATTATTATTTCTTTCTGAGTGTAATCTTTTGAATAATTTAGTGTAAATAAGAATATTTAAGTCTGAATGACAGGCTTTCGTGTCTTTAGTAAATCATTTAGTCATTATGTGCTACACAGATAGGGGCGACCACCAAACGTCACAGACTCTAGCCTGACAACAAGTACAAAGCAGAAGTAAACAAAGTATTGGTAAAGGAATATGGCTTTCTAATGAGATAATATGAATTATGGTAAAGCTAGCTCTTCTTCACATTAATTCCACATCCCTGCCCCTCCTTATTACTTTGAATTCAGTGCTCTCTGCTGCTGCTGCTGACACATTTGCAATCCTTTCTTTCTGTTAAAGTTGTGTGAATAATTAGGTTATTTTAGTTTTGCTTTTTTAATTCCATTGCTGAAGAGAAATCTTTTTGAGGAAAATTATTTGTGGTGGTGAATGAAACATTTTGCTTAACTGGAAAACAAACACACTGCTTCTGCACCTGTGTTGCTCTTCCAAAAATACAGTGGACTTTTTTTTTTTTAAACAGACATGAACATTATTTGCTTTAGAAAATAATAACTCAGCTCTTATAAACCTACTGACAGGTTACAGGAGCCTTCTCCTCTCCTGTTTCACCTATTCAATCACTTTCCTTGCAGTGTCTCCATGCAGCTCCTCAGGAGCTGCTCTGACCACTCCTGGCCCATCCTTTTATTTTTTTGTAGCCATGAAGACGAAGAGCCTGACATGCGGAGAGTCTCCTCTTTCTCACCTATGGGCTGAGGAGAGACGTGTGCTTACGGTGAAGGCTCCCCACGCTGCACCATCCCCAGTCGCGGGCTGACCCCAGGTGGGCAATAGTCACTAGCAGGGAGGGAGAAGGGTATTCAGCTCCATCCTGGACCAGCCTGTGCTTCATTGCACCTAATTTCTTGTTTGGTGATGTTTGTAAGGGGAGCTCCCATCCTCTGGAGCCTAGGCTGATATTCTTGAACCTGTTTCACCTGAAGATGAATAAGGAAAGCATTCTCCAATGAAGCACCCAGTCCTCCTTTCTGCTATCTGTTGAGGGAATTCCCACTGGAGTCATTATATCTGCTGCACCTGGGTTTGCTGTCATGCCCTAATATTTTTCCATATTGAGGCATGTAATTCTCCAAAGTGTTTTTTTCCTTTTAGTATTTTCCTTTCTTTTGTTTAGCTTCCTTCTTTTTTACATTACTAGGCAGTCTTTCTAAATACACCCATTTTAATATAGTGGTGTATAGAGCGGCACAGAGTCTAGTTGGAGACCTGTATCCAGTGGTGTGCCCAAAGAGTCAGTGCTTGGTCCGGTCCTATTCAACATATTCATCAATGACCTGGATGAGGGGACAGGGTGTACCCTCAGCAAATTTGCTAACAATACTAAGCTGGGAGGAGTGGCCAACACACCGGAAGGCTGTGCTACCATTCAGCGAGACCTGGACGGGCTAGAGAGCTGGGCAGAGAGGAACCATATGAAATTCAACAAGGGCAAGTGTAGGGTCCTGGCCCTAGGGAGGAATAATCCCATCCACCAGTACAGGTTAGGGGTTGACCTGCTGGGAAGCAGCACTGTGGAGAAGGACCCAGGAGTCCTGGTGGACAAGAAGCTCTCCATGAGCCAGCCATGTGCCCTCGTGGTTAAGGCGGCCAGTGGTATCCTGGGGCGCAGTAAGAAGAGCGTGGCCAGCAGGTTGAGGGAGGTTATCCTCCTGCTCCACTCTGCCCTGGTGAGGCCACATCTGGAATATTGTGTCCAGTTCTGGGCTCTCGAGTTCAAGAAAGACAGGGAACTACTGGAGAGAGTCCAGCGGAGGGCTGCAAAGATGATTAGGGGACTGGAGCATCACTCGTATGAGGAAAGGCTGAGAGAGCTGGGTCTGTTTAGCCTGAAGAAGAGAAGACTGAGAGGGAGGGGATCTAATTCATGCTTATAAATATCTAAAGGGTGGATGGCTAGAGGAAGGGGCCAGACTCTTCTCAGTGGTGCCCAGTGACAGGACAAGGGGCAGTGGGCACAATCTGGAACACAGGAAGTCCCATCTGCATATGAGGAAAAACCTTCTTTACTTTGAGGGTGATTGAGCACTGGAACAGGCTGCCCAGAGAGGCTGTGGAGTCTCCTTCTCTGGAGATATTCAAAACCCGCTTAGATGCCATCCTGTCCACGTGCTCTAAGTGACGCTGCTCTAGCAGGGGGATTGGACTCAATGATCTCTGGAGGTCCCTTCTCACCCCTACCAATCTATGAATCTGTGTATTTAACTGAGAAAGCAAATTTATAGATCTTTCTAATGTTACAGCAACCTGTCATTTCAACTCTTGGGTATCGATTTAGTGACCTCTCTTATTTTTATTAACCAAGCCATAATCTAGCTTCTTCCATCACTTTAGTCATAAATCTTGTTGTTTGGAACTAAATAGAAAAATTTCTTCCTTTCTCATCTTGTGTTAGCTCTCTAATAGTTTCTGGGCATTTATTACTTACATATTCCGTTTTCTAATTTAATTACTTTGCTTTCTAATTTTCCATGATGTGCTCCCTCTTTTTAATTTGGCTGAGTAAATTACACAGTGCTCTGTGAGGACAATTCGTAATAAGAGCTTATGGTCAGGAAAGGGACTCTCTGAAATGACATCATAGTTTTTCCTTATTTGTTCCCTATCAGTGTCTTTCTTATCAAAACCAATCCATATGTAAGTTGAAAGACTTTCTGTAAATCAAACTGTCTTGTTTTGGCCTTTTACTGTCTGTCCCAAATAAGCTAGGGCAAAGACTTAGCTGTTGAGATTTCAGGCATGCAAATATACAAGACAGTTTCTTATTGGACATCTTCAGTTTTCCTGTACCCCTGGGGACCAGTTATAACTTAAAATTTTGGAAGTGAACAAGAGAAAAATGGATGGATTCATGAAAAGTCAGCAAGTAATAACAGGCTTTGAAGAGTAAGCATGTTTTTGCATCTATCCACATTCAAGTGAACACTTAGGCATGGATTAGTGAGATGCAAACCAAAACATGAGTGACAAACATCAGTTTTAACACGTTGCTGAATTACTGCCTTTAGTACTCCTAGGTGTATCTGGATTTCAGCCAGCTACCTAAGAATGGAGAGGAGGGTCACAGCAAGATGCAGGTGACGCCAAACCTAGGGAATGTTGGGAGCCCTAAACATGGGAGCTGGGAACATTTCAGCCCCTGTTTCCATGGCTGAGCTTTTTCCATGTAAAGCCCTGATCTAGAGCAAGCGCCTCTGCTCGTGGCAGATGTGGGGCTGCTCCCAGGATGCCCAGAGTGGGTGATACTGCTGTGCATAGTGCAAGGGCCTGAAGGCCAGGGTGGGGGGGGAAATGAGGCTGTCATCTCAAAAACTGCCAACTGCAGGTCATGTCTTCTCAACACGCTTGTCTAACTCTTGGGGGCATGCAGCCAACCCATGAGGCTTTGATAGGTGTCATCCCATGTGACAAAATGTCTTGCTCTGGTTCTGATGAAAGGTACAACCCCATCCCCATGATAGGTATGCTCAGTCTCTGGTTATTCTATCATTCCTTACCTGACACAAGTACAGCCATCTTCTCAGAAATATACGGTGTTATGTTACCAAAACCAGAAAGGTGGCAGGTGTCGCTTCGAATCTGTTTTATCTACCGCTTCAAAATGCAGTTATTGAAAGTGGCACATGTCTAATGCTGGAAAATTCTCAAATATTTATATCTTCTGATGGATCTGTGGAGAGGGTAAGTGCAGAAATGAGGTGACTCTCCAAGTCTTTCAAATCTTTTCAAGTAAAAGACATCTGAAGGCTAGGAGGGGAGGACAAGATGGGTTAACCTCAGTATGTTTAATTTGGTAAAGATCTGATGCAAGTATAAAAGACACCATTGCCTGTATTTCTGGCAGGGTATACTGAATTCCTGCCACAAAATACCTGTTGACTTTGCATATCTCTGTAAGGAGGTATTTCAGCTCTGCTATTCCCTTTGTGACTGTCATTTGTAACCTTACATTATTGTTCTGTCTAACGAAGCGTTTATGGAATCTCTTCAGGAAAGAGCAGAAGCAGAATCACGACACTTCTGTTGAAGTCTGCTTCCTCAAATATCACTCTATAAAAGGAACAGACTTTCTTTAGATAGGTGAGCAATGTGGGAGAGCTGAAAGACATTAACCATGTACGTGCTGAAATGAGGACCAGTGCAGGGTGCCCGCTAAAGACTTAGCATGCTCCGCGGGTGCTCCCATGGCTTTTGGAGGCACCTGTAACTTCACCAAACCTCTCTTGGCTCCTCACAGAGTCATGTCTGTACCTCACCAATACGCAGAGTGATCCCTTCATTTAGGGATGGTGTTGTGCAGCTAAACTGTCTGCAAGGAATGATGGTTCTGTCTTGCTGTTCACATTAATTTGTCTCACCGGGAGCTGTCTGGTTTCTAGGAGCTATGTTACTGGTGTAATAAAACCCAGGAGATGATTAGAACTGGAAGTGGAAACTGCCAATTTTGAGTTAAATGTTTGGCACAGTACTTCTGAAAGCTCTGCAGGAGCTTGGCTTGGGGTGGAGGTGGGGCCAGACAGGCAACCACATAACTGTCCCAGGGGATGGCAGAAGCTCTGCTTGGTTGGCATCAAAAAGCACGCCTCCACTCACCTTTCTTTTGTGGTGTCCTTCTGCCCTTTATCTTTTCAGCACAGATAAGGCTGAGGTAGGTTTAAGGCCGTTTTATTTCAGCTGATCCATTATATACAAATGAACTGACAAAGTCACTACTTTTGAACCATAATTGACTGCATAATTCTAAAAATGTACAATTCTTTTTGCATTCCTTCTGATTAACTTAATATTCTTGTTAGCTTCAACAATATATTGAGATAAAAAGAGGACATATACATGCAAATTTTTTATGATACATCTGCCATTTATCATTTGATATTAATCCATCATACCCCTTAACTATATTTAAAATGTTTGAAATTTTGTACAATATAAAGCTTGGTATCTAGATCAATAGCATTGTCCATTTTATAGAGTAACCAAACTGACTTACTAAAGTCAGGTTAGGTATTGGTCTATTCTATCTTTTTTTTTAAGTTCACTGAAGAAAAGAATACTAGGCTACAGGCAAACAGGACAGAGAATAAGACAAGACAGCAGGCAAAAAAGGAACATAAGGAAGGGAGAGGAAAGGAGTTGAGAAGGTCTGTGTGAGTCTGTTAGGGTTAGCGGAAACATTTCCTGTCCTTTCTCCAGATGTTTATGGACAAGTATGTGGCCCAGTTTTCTAGGACCTTTGGGCACTTACATCACAATATGTAGTTCCTCCGGAGCTGACAAGGGTAGCAAGATCTGTACTACACCGATTTCTCCATGATTGGGCTTTTTGCGGGTCTCACTTGCATAACACCAGTGTTGAACAACAGCTTTCCTGAGGTCAACAGTGCCTTTTTTTTTCCCCTTTCCCTGTATTTATCCGATTCTGATTTAGCACTCATCAAACTTAAAAATAGATGGCTAGTTTTGAGTACTGCTCTATTTGATAAGAAAAAGTACTTTCTGCCTGCGATTACTGTCCAGGGCAACGGAACGTGGGGATGTACACAGAGAATAAATTATACCGAAAGCTTCTGTCATTACAGAATTTTATTAGGAGTGTTGCTGGAGACGGGAGTTACCTTTCGTTTTGTTAAATTCTTTGTACTTCCTTGAAGTGTTTCTGCATTTGAGTTACCAAAAAGTTAAAAAAAAAAAAAAAAAAAAAGTCTAAAACCATTATCTTGGTTTTAGACTTGGTTTTATCTTGGTTTTAGATAGATGGCTTAGTCTTGTGTTTGTCTAATATCCCAGATAAGATCTCCTCTATCTGTGCAGCTGAACAGAGTCAAGGTGTCATTTCAGTCCTTGTGCTTGTGGGACCCAATATGGAGAAGAAAACCCAGAACCCTCTCCACCATGGGAAACCAGCAGGGCATGTCCAGAGCTACATGCTCACTGTTTGTTTATGACATGAATCAACTCTGAAGTGGAAGCTGCATAACTTAGCATAGTCGGGAGCTTGGGTTACTACATGTTGCTGGTAGAGAGTATATTGTTATTTCAGACTTGGCTGCATGCAAAATGCCTGTATGGCTTCCAGTCCAATCAGAGAGGCTGATTTCTGAACAGTAGGGCTTCTTCATTCATCATTTCCCTGTACCCTGTGCTTGAGGTAGGCATAACTCTGTTGGTGGAAGGGCCAGCTTGTGGGATGATGTCCTCTGGTTCTTGGTTTGAGTTATTTCTTGGGGTTCTTGCCCCACAGTTTGCACGTTTCAGCTGCTCTTACTGAGGAGGACTCTGTCATCCCTTTCTGAATTGTGTGAGTCCATCAGTGTGCACACCTTCACTCAAAAGAAGCATGCATTTTCCTTAAGAACATTATTCGTTTACAAATCAAAAGCATAGAATCATAGAATATCCTGAGCTGGAAGGGACCCCTAAGGATCATCGAGTCCAACTCCTGGCTCCACGCAGGACCAGCCGAATCAGAGCATATGACTGAGAGCATTGTCCAGATGCTTCTTGAACTCAGTCAAGCTCGGTGCTGTGACCACTTCCCTGGGGAGCCTGTTCCAGTGCCCAGCCACCCTCTCGGTGAAGAACCTTTTCCTGATATCCGACCTAAACCTCCCCTGTTGCAACTTCATTCTGTTCCCACGGGTTCTATCACTGGTCACCAGAGGGAGGAGATCAGCACCTGCCCCTTAGCTCCCCCTTGTGAGGAAGCTGTAGGCCGCGATGAGGTCTCCCCTCAGTCTCCTCTTCTCTAGGCTGAACAAATCAAGGGACTCTAGCCTCTCCTCATACATCTTCCCCCTCTAGACCCTTCACCATCTCTGTTGCCCTAACATGGCATAAAACATAGCATAGAACCATTATTTTCTGGGAAGAAAAAGTCCTGGCAGTCAATTGTGCTGTTAACTCTACAAGACTATTTTGTGAAAGTATCAATTCATATAATTAATGGGGTGAATATTTAAATGTATTTGTTTTCTCTCTGTATTTCCATCGCAATGGTAGTGAAGCCATCAATAAATTTGTTTGCTGTAATAGAAAATATTATTCAGCCCTTTATGCCATCCATTATTTAGCAGCCATCATTAAAAAAATCCTGTAGTCATTAATAATCTTGAAAGGGCTTGTTATGCTGAAGTGTACGGCATTAGAATACACATTACAGTTACCTTGAAGTCTCAGGCACCAATATCAATCACTTGGTATCCTGTCATTACTCAGTAATGACATAATTTTGTATGTTGACTTGTCACTCCTGCCAGAGAGTGGGTGCATGTGGAAAAATATTTTAATTGCATTTCCAGCATGTGGCAGAGTTGAAATGACGACTGATCAGATGAAGAAAGGAGGAACCTTTGTCTATGCTGCAATTAAAATTAGCTTTTGTTTGTACTGTATATAAAGAAAGTTTAGTCTTGGAGAGGCTCCAAGTACTCAAAGAGTTTTTGAATGACAATGTTTCTGCCTCATTCCCAGGAACACTCAAAGAAAAGCAAATTAATAAAATATGTGATTTAGAAACATTTTACTAAAGCCTGAATAAAAACATTCAAGACTCTCTTTACGGGACCGTAACTGCATACCAATGCTTAGGCCCTGCCTTTCCTGTCACCTCACTGTTGACACAATCAATGATGAGCCCCAGTGTTGCAAATGCACACATGTGACCATAGTTTTGCTCACCTGCAAGACCTAGCATGCACTTGTTGGGATCACCAGCTCCCACTCACTGGGAGCACCAGTGCTGCGTGCTGGAGTAATGGGTAATGGGTTTAAACTAAAAGAGAGTAGATTTAGATTAGATGTTAGGAATAAATTCTTTACTGTGAGGGTGATGAGGCACTGGAACAAGTTGCCCAGAGAAGCTGTGGATGTCCCTTCCCTGGAAGTGTTCAAGGCCAGGTTGGATGGGGCTTTGGGCAATGTGGTCTAGTGGAGGGTGTCCCTGCCCATGGCAGGGGGGTTGGAACTAGATGATCTTTAAGGTCCCTTCCAACCCAAACCATTCTGTGATTCTCTTACTCTCTTCTGATCCCTCCTGGCGCTGGTGCTGTGTGTTCACATATAGCAGCTCTAGCATCTGTGCCCCCTTTCTTCTAAACTTTTGCCCCTTTTGGCATAAGTTAAAGCCACAGAAAATAGCTTTTGAGTTATGCTTGTTCCTGGTCTGGCTTATCACAGTTTTGATTCCAGTGGTTTAGCCTGATTAATTCAAAGGAGGATGTACTCCAGTGAGATATAATGTAAAATTATCATTATATCAGGTTAAGAATTTTTGTACAATATTATACCATTGTCCATGCTGTGGAGATTGCCTGCACCTTGCACACAAAGATGAGAAGTAACAGTAGTTTTGTTATTGACTTCTGCTCCCTAAGCCCCTGAATTGCCCAAATAAGTGGCTTTTTTTAGCTGGAGAAGCCAATGCTGTGGCAGAATAACCAGGTGTGAGTGCTCACCCAAATGGAATTTTAATGCTTTCACCTGAAAAGCAGCATGCCATAAGGTCAAGCAGAGTTAGGCTTTGCTAAGGAGTTTAAAATAAATACTGAACTTTAGCTGTATAAATAAGAGAGGAGTGGGACTGGTGTACAGTGAAGAGGATGTTGCAGAAAATTTGGGTCTGGCCCCTAAATTATGTTGAGACTTTACCTTACATTTCATAAGGTTACCATGTAGGTGAACAATATACTTTATTTTCCACTCTAGCAGGCCACTGCTCTGGTGGGCCAAATGATTGTGCATGCGTGTGAAGCACTGGTTGTTTCAGCGTGCGCATAAATGGCAGTGTCTGGGGCTAACAGGATTTGCTTACCTAGCCCATGCGCAGTAAGTGTTTTCTTTGCCTTACTATTCAAGGAGCCAGAGAGAAGCACATCTGGAAGAGATTTTCTTTGGTCCACACTTTCTCCTTTTCTATGGCTGTGAAGTCCTCTGGGGAAGGATGGTCAGGAGAGGTTCATGGGCTTCAGGAACTGTCTGTGTGGGTTGAACATAGGCTGTGGGTCATAGGTTGGAGGGCAGAGTGAAAAGGCAGAACTAGGACAGAAAAATGGGAAATCTTCCCTACCAGGGAGATACTAAAATTAATTTAATCAGCTCAGTTTGAACTTAATCCACTTGGTTTGCAGAGACTGGATATTTTCCATATCAGAATACTTGGAGAACTGAAATTCTGTCTATTTTCAGAAAGCTGAAATTCCAAATTCAGTGATAGATTTATGATTGGGCTGCTGTGTTAGGGCAGAATTCTGTGATTGGGTTACTTATAGTGAACAGTATATCTGTATTTGAAAAAGGGGTAAAAATAGCCTACAGAAATAAATACTTATTATTTGTGTTGGGAAATATACAGGTTTTAGAATGACTTTTGAAAACAGAATAATTGAAGACACAGAGGTAAATGGCAGAAAGGGATGGAATTCAGTATTCACTTGACAGTGGTGGACTTGATCAGACTACATGACAATTTTCTTGGCTACATAGCTAATATTTTAGAAAAATGACAAATGGAAGTTTTAATCCAGTTAGACTTAGTGAAATCATGGTGTTTGAGAAATTATTTTTTAGCCTGGCGGAGATGGAGACCAAAATTAGAAAAGGAAGGTAGGATAGGGAGCTGGCTGATGGAGTGAGAGGCAATGGGATATTAGGAAGGATGAGTTACAGGCGGTTTCTACAGGAGTTCCTCAGTCTTGGGACTGATATTAGCAAATTTGGCAGGTAGAATAGGAAGAACAAACAAATAATAATGACAAATATTCAGAAAATCCTATCAGTGTAGAAGAGTTTAGGACAACATAGGAAAAATACTTAATGACTGAGTGATGGAGTAACTACAGTGGGATGAAATTTAGCAATGTAAGTGCAAAGTTGGATATCTGTATGTTTAATAACAAGAAAATATTTCATAATTATATAATGAGGCAGCAACAGAAGAAGAGAAAGTCTTAGGCCTAATGTTCATTCACATGAAACGAGTAGTAGCGAAAAAAAGGCAATTGCCATTCTAGGAGATGTCAGGCAAGACATTTTAGAGGCAAGATTTTGAAGAGGCCATTGCCTAAGTCCCCATGCAGAGTACTACACCGTTCATATTCAAGAAGTTTTGAACAAAGGCAGAGAAGAACAGGCAGGTTGAGTGGGCTAGAAGATCCAGGCTCATTATCCCAAAATGAAGGATTAGAGTGAATGTGATTGCTGCCAGTGAATACATCAGAGAAGTAAATGTAAGAGAAGAAGTGATATTTGAGGTGATGAACAATGTTGCTGAAATAAAGGGTTTTATCTGACCAGCAATAAGTTTTGACTGGAGAAGAGACGGTGTTAACCGTCACAGGAAGTAGGTTCAGGAAATGGTTTCTCAGAAGGTAATGGAGGGCCAGACACACAACTAGTTTTCAGATGGGCTTGACATATTTGAGAGAGATGATCTGGTATCTGATTTGATAGTTGAGAAATGATATGATTGCTTGTGCCAGTGGCTGACTGGTTTAATCTCAGTGATTTCTTTCTGTTCTATGTCTAAGCTGATGTAGCTGATTTAGCGGTTAGAAGTGGGAAAGCACTCTCACATACACTTATGCTACTTCAGCGCTGTAAAAATATTGTCACAACCTAATGATGATTTCATCATTCCCCAGTGGGGGGATGAAGTGGAGACAGAGTGGTTTTGTATACTGTCATCTCCTCTTATTGGGAATACAGTAGTAATGACTAATGAGAAGGAAAATGTGTTTGACATTCTTCATTATGGCCACAACATTTTCAGTTGTGGGAGATAAACGAATGATTACACCTGCTGGAATCTGTGTGGGCAGAGATTCTTTTGAAATCACGCCTGTCTTATCTATTTATGGTGTCGGCACTCTTGGGTATGTCATACAGGCTTTTGCCCTCTGAAGTGGATGCTGTTGCTTCCAGCATGCCCTCCCACCTTTAGGGAGAAGTGCCATTGTCGGTTTAATCTTGATGTTTTTGTACAAGAGCATTATACTATAAAATCCTAATTCTTTGCTATAGCGGCTATCATCTTGCAATTTAAAACTTCAGAAGACAATGAAATAGGGCTATTTCAATAAACTTCGTAATCTCTGAGGCATCGCAGTCAGAAATTAATAACTCATTTGGGAGAACTTCAGCAGAAGAACACATCATCGCTAGCCAATTTCTGGTTAAATACCATTTGAATTGATGCTGTGACTTCAGCTAGACAAAATTTCTGTTCCCATGAGAAAACTCATGTTTTTTTACTGGGTTCTGTGTTTAAGCATCTATCTGTACAGCTGGATTACAAATTCTCTGATATGCTTAACAGATAACTGTTTGTTCTTTGACCATAGCTGTGTTTGTATCATCCTATTATGAGTACAGTGGAGTTAAGCCTACAAGAAGAGAATGTATCCCTTACTGCGTCGTATTAAAAATACAATGAATAAGAGCAAATTGTGTGCTGCCTACAGGTCTTTTTCTAAGGCACCTTCTTGGTTTGAAATTGGCCTTGCTTGCTCGCTTGGTGTTTCACCTTGCTGGTAATGTTAAAAGATGGAGTACAGAACCAAGGGTGTTCTTGCACAAATACTACCATCTCTCTGAGGTTACAGGTTGTGATTTCGCACTGGCTGGCAAAATAAATAGCAGTCACTTGAGGCATCATATTTCCTTTAAAAAATACTTTGACTAGGGAACATTAAAACCTAGTTTTTCAAAATTGGAATACTTACATTCAGTAATCCTTGTGTAATCTCTCTATCTGGAAGCCACAGGATTGCTCTGAGTCTGAGGACAGGCAGCTGTGTCCTTACAGGGAAACAGAAGAATGCAAGTTCTCTTAAAAACCCGTACTGTTTACAGGAGAGTTGCATGTGCAGCATCCCTCCTAGTGGTCTTACTAGTTTTTTATTGTGAGACGAGATTGATTGAATAGTCATTTCTATTGGAGTTGCCAAGTTTCTTGCAGTTTCTTGGGTGTTTATTAGAGCTCTGTGACACATTGACTTTTATGATTCAATGGATGGACCAAAGGAAAGAGGAGGAAGGTAAAATGTGCTCACCTGAAAGGAAAAAGGTTTTGTTTGGTTTGTTTCCTCAGGAAGCATCTTGTTACAATTAACAATTTCATTCTGAGAAAGTTGAAAGGAAATTTTTCCCCCATTATTTCCCCCTCCCCATTTTTTTTTGACTGCAAGCATAATTTGACACAAATCCATGGAAGATCAAGAAGAATGAGCTCAAGCTGGTGAAGAAAAAGGCCATTGGACAACAGAGGACCGAGCATCTGTCATGTAAGAGGAGGAGAGAAGAGTTTGACTTTTTAAAGTGTAAGGAATGAAGATTGAGACAAAGTGCAACTGAAGGGTATCAGGGATGTAAAAACAAGAGAGGGTAAAATATTTCAGCTAAATGAGAGCTGGCATAAGTACAAATAAGAATAAGGAAACCATGAACTGATTCAGGTCGGAATTTAGAGAATGTTTTTTGTATTCAAAGGAATTAATGTCAGAAGCAACTATTCTGATTGAAGCAATAGAAACAAAATAAAAAATAAGATTAATTTAAAGATGAACTTGATAAATTTCTATGCAGAATTTTATTATGAAGTTGCCTATGATAGCAGAGGAGTAAGCTATATTGCTTGTCTCATCTTCCTATAAACAATACTGATTTGAATGGCCATTTTGGAAAAAGAATCTATCTGAAAATTTTACCTAGTTCTAGTGGTGACTCTCACAGATGAAATAGTGCTGAGTAAGTAGGTAAGTCGATGACAAAATGCCCATGAGGTTGGGGTGCGAAGATCAGAAAACCTCACTGCATGGTATAACATAAGGAATCTGGGGAATTTAAATCTTTGGGCTAAATAGATGGTACGTGGCACATTTGGTTATGGGATGCTGAAGAGAAACTGAGATACACGAATTTATTATCTGAGAAGCAAATTAATGATGAGTGGGAACAAGCTGCCTTCCCCATGGCTGAAGGTGGTTGATTAGTTGGAAAGGACGAGACTACATTACTGCATTGTGATATATAATAATTTGCTGATAAGACTCGATGGTGTGACTAGAGGACAGTTCTAAGCAGGTCCTGAAAATGGCAAATCATTTAATCTTCAAGGCAAACTAATGTAGTCAGAGAGCCAAATGGAGGAGTGGGCAAGCTTTTTGGTTTGTTCTGTTGTGGTTTTAAGTGCAGAAGAGGCTGAAATACATTTGTATTGACAAAGTTCAGGAAGAGGAGGGGAAGGGAATGGAGAGAAAAGAGCGGGTCTGCAGGAGACTGAGAGAAGGAATGTGAGGAACTGGGCAAGCAGAGAAGCCAAGGGAAGATAGCAGAGGTCAACTGTCAGCTTTTGTGGTGGGGAAGAAAGACAGGAGAGTTGGGGGGAAGGAGATAGACAACAGGGAAGGGACAAATAATTTTGTACATATTATTTCTGGGGAAACCACTGAAATCTGTGGAAATGATACTGGAGCAAGAGGAGAAGACAACTCGAAGAGAGAGGTAGTGAAAAGGGTAGCTGAGATTACGGGCCTGTAGTTCAAATACACTGGAGAAACAGAGTTATTTACTGTAGAAGATGGCAGGCCAGAAGGAGGAGATGGCTAGTGTTCACTGGACAAAGTTGTTCTGCTCTGGGATTTCCCTGAGAGATGCTGGGTATATCCAAGAGCCGAGGTGGAGGGAGTGAATGTGGGAGGAATAAGTAAGGACTAGCGACTGGTGGGACAGGCACTGTAGAAGGATAGAGATATCCTATCTTGTGTGAAGAGACTTTGCAGAGCTTTGTTATCCGGGATATAATCATTCTAGATGGATGTATCCTGGTGACAGATAGCGTCTGCACACACTGCAGGTACAGGTGCCAGATGCTGTCACTCTTTGTTTACCATGAGTAAATGAACATTATTTTCTGAGCTGACTTTTTTATTACCTATTACCATGAGAAAGAATAGCTGAATTTCACCTTGCATGTTGTTTAGTTACGATTAATGTTATACTTGAGATATTTTCTCTAAACCTTTTATTTAATGAATGACACTTCTCTTTCCTTTATTCTGAAATGTGAAAGGGAATCATAAACCCTCTGAGCACTCCCCAGCCTATAAAATGCAAGTGGAATTTTATGTGATCTCTCCAGTGCATGGATTTGATCTCATCTGTGGACCCATTCACACTTGACTTGCCAAAAAGAGATTCTTTTGCTATTTAGCTTTCTCCAAGGAATATTTTTAACCTTATTTTTTGCAACGCCTTTGCATGCACTCTTTTTTGCAAAGTGACTTTTACTCTCCAAAGGAGATGTGCTGTTGCTGGTTTTCACAATTTTTTTCATGAGCTTCTTTTTCTATTTTTAAGAAAGAAACAAAAATTTGAGATTTTTAGTCCTCATATATATAGATACAGATACAGAAGACTTGATTATCTGGGGATCTCAGGAGTCAAATGGCAATTAAAATTAATTACACATTTTATTTTCTGGTTTTTAGTTTTCTGAATGTATTTTGGTTATGCACGTGGCTATTTTTTTGTGGGAGGGAGCCGAGTGGTCCTTATTTTCAAATACTTTGGGTAATCAATACTTGAATCAGTTCAGAAAGCACCATATGTGCATGTAGAGCAGCTATGCAAGTAAATGTTATCTTCACATGTTGTGAGACCACAAGTAAAACACTAAGGAAAATAAACCTCTAAATCCCATTCTTCAGTACGTTTATACAGAATGAGGAGATTTGTCCTGACAAGAAATCAAAAAAATTCTTGTCAGGGTTCTGGAAAATAGTCAGCATTGACAGATGGTGTACCTAGCTTCAGATGTGGATATAGACAAAAGGAATCCACTTTATCGCAGGGAGGGGGAAACAAATGGGATTAAAGAACTGCCCAGATAGAAAATTTGTTTTCCGTGAAATAGAGTGATTCATTTTCTTTAATATATTTTTTTATTTGTGTGTTCTTCAAACGTCTGCCCAAGCAGAAGCAGAAAATCAAAAAGCCCTGAGACAGACAGTTCTGCCTGGACTGCCTTGCCTCAATTAAAACTAGAAAGTCTGAAGAAAAACTCTCCAGTCCAGGGCTGCAGCATTCATGGTTGCCAGCTATCCCTATCTGGACCGTTTTCCTCTTTCTCAGTCCCCCTCGCAACTTTCCACTCCACACTTTTTCTGCTCCAGTGTTGCTTATGGTTAGCCAGTCTTGAAAACAGTTTTAATTGACTGTTGGTTGTTTTTTTTAAAGCATGATGCTGCTCACTAATGAGGGAGTGTGATAATAAAGGGAAATACATCTTCTGCAAATGAATCAAGGTGACTGACCCACATAATGTTGATGAAATATTAGATGGTCACTCTGATGTTAATGACATCACGAGATGAGTCCTGGGGTCTATGACATCTTCATGTTTGTCAAAATATATTAGTTGTTATTCATCTGCATTGCTATACTGTTTAATTTCTTTTTATTAATGAAATGTTAAATAAAACCCTGTATTTCTCACATTAGCTTGTCTCTATGGAGATGTCTTTTGATTGTCACGCAGCAAAAAGCATCAGCATTGAAGTTTAATGAAAATGAATAAGCAAAAAAATGCTTATTACTTTTGTGATGCTTAATAACAGAGATGTCTTCTCTTTATCGCATTTATTCAGAATAATTACATTGAGTGCTTGACATTTCAAGCTTCTGTTACAGCTTTATTCATAAGAACAAAGCAATTTGATATTTGCAAGTCCTAATACCCATGATGTGACTATACAGTGGAGACTACGATTTACTCCTGTTCTAACAAAAGAGCACTTGACTTATGTACTGGCATTAAATGAATCAAAGCTTTATCTGTATAGCGCATTTATGTGACAAATATTTGAAGACTTGACTTCCCCCATAGGTATATGTTTAAGAAAAGCTTTTCTCAAACAAGATCCTTTTCAAATCTGAAGACATACATTCCTTATATATTTATTTATTTATTGCAGTGGTGAAAGAGATGAAGAATGGAAATTGTTTCCATTTCAGATTTTCATAGTGATTATACCATGCACTCCCTGTTGGGTATATAATAAAAGAAATGAAGCTGTGAGAGACACTCAAAGTTTTTAGCTCCTGCTGTACTCCACAGAAACAGCAGTAGTTTCTGTTGTGTATAGGTCCAGTTTGCTTGGGTCCTCTGAAGAGGACTCCCAATCTTCAGAAGTATGTGATAATGAAAGTGTATGTTTTAATACAACAGATTTGAGAAATAAAGGCATCTCCTGGCATTTCTGTTCTACCTCCTTCATGTTTCCCTTTCCTCCTTTTTTGGTCTTTTGTTTGTTTTTGTGCTGAATGCTATGTGGTGTTTATTTCCTTGCATTGTAACCTCCACTGCTTGTTTTCTGTACTTTAATAGCATTGCAGAATATGAAGGTGAGGAGGAAGGGGAAGAGAGTTTTCTCTATGACCATTAAAAACACCCTTGGCACTCCTCTTGGGAAAATTCACTTTACTTGTTCTGATTTCATTTCACTATTTTTCTCATAAGACTTTTGATATTTTCTCTTCAGTTTTCTTCAAGTTTACTGTATAGTCAGTCCCATCCTTCTTTCTTACCATTCTGCCCAACTCTGTCTCAAAATTGTACTATAATAGTGTATTTGCTTCACTCTCTACTTGCTTTGTTTGTTTCTTTTTACTAATGAATTTCTGCAGATCCTTACAATGTGTTCATTTCTAAACTACAGATTTATAACCTGGAGTCTTCTTGAGATAGCTTGTGTGGATCACTGGATGGGTGGGGAACTTCCTTTGCTTTCCTTCAGCTGACTCTTTCTTCCTGTTTCCTTGCCACTGAGACTGGGAGATAATTTAGAATAGACTCTAGAGTACATGAAAATAAACAACTTGGTTAGCAGAATGAAAAAAAGGGCAAGAGATACTCAGTGATACTTGTTCTTCTCGATAACGTTCCATGTGTCAACCCATGTGTTTGAATGTTTACTCTTCCATAATGCTCTGGAAAAAAATCTGTAATTGAAATGCAAGACATGAGAAAGGACTTCTAAAATTGCATAGCTCCCTTTCCTACTTATTTGGTTTCCACTACTGTGATATCCAGGCAGTCTGCAGTCATGTCTTTAGTGCGTATTCCAGCGAAGTAGGTGTTATTGCTAGGAGGTAGGTGTTTTCAGTCCTATTTTACACAGTTACTGAGAATAAAGCAATTTAGGTGGCAGAAGCTGCAAAAAATGTTTAAATGACCTTAACATTTTAGCCTACAGTGACACAGAAAAAATGTGTTAGAACAAGGATTCAGTCTCAGGTTTCATGTGCTTGCGTTAAAGTCTAAGGTGTTGGATTATCTTTTTTGTTGTGCTGAAATAGCACTGTTGTATTTGTGCTGTTACTTTCACTTTACTCAGATAAGATGTATTAGAGAGAAAAGCAGGATATAAGAGTAACATGATGAGGGCAATGCGTAGACCCAATGTGAACCAGAAGAAAAAAAAAAAAGTAATCCAGTGCTTAACTTCCAGTCAATGTTCTGTAGGCTGGGTTGTTAAAATATGAATTTACTTCTTACTCACAAAAACTTGATCTTGAAGTTATGTGAATTTGATCTGAGTTGACTTTGTTGAACAATGTGCTGGAAAGGACGTTGAAGCCTTGATCTGAGAATTTTGGCACGTCCTTCTGGTCAGGCTGAAAACACCATGTGAAGAGCTATCCTTAGAACACTCTGTCCATTTTCTTTAAATGCAAAACTAAGGGGGAAAGGGTGGAAAGTTATCAGTTGTTCGTGGTTTTGGTTTGTGGTGGTGGTGGTGTTGTTTTTTAACTTGGTTAGGCTTTGTGTAGTTGCTCAGGTCTAAATTTAAATGGTTTCTGCTTTGTGTCAGTGATATTTCACCAGATCCTGATCTTATTCCTATAGAAGAAGCTGTCTCCTTGCTCCTTGTACTTCTGGCTCAAGCCGTCCTGATCAATTGTACTGGAAATTACTTCTGGGGAAATAGGAGAAAGGGTCTGCTTGTAAAACACTGTTGTGCTTCTGTTGTATTGTGCTATTTTATTACTGTGATTAACCTTAGTTTCCTTTGTAGTCAATAATATTACATTTATTCTAGTTTTAGAGAGATTATAGATTCTAGACCCTTTCATTGTTTTAAATGGGAAATATCTCTGAATCAGACTTATATTTTTTGAGTGGGTCTGTTGTACCTTTCAGTAAAATTCAAGGCTGACCCATCATAGAAGTCTTAGCAATGGTATATATGCAAGTACCAGCATGTCTACTGTTGAACACAGCATACTTTTGAAAGAATGATCTAGGTTTTCCACAAAAAATGGAACAATTGTGGTGAAAAATGCAGAGAAAGGAAAATATTACAACGCTTCAAAAATGCACACAGTAAGAGAGTTTTTTCTTTTCTTCGCTAAATAAATTTTTAAGCCAAGTTTATGGTGCCACTTGCTTGGCAGCACAAGGTCATGTCAAGATGAAGAGATGTGTCAATGAATTGAGCATAAGTTCAGAAATGGATATTAATCTAGTCTCCAGCCTGTGACAAGACATGTATATTTGCAAGAAACCGTGATTCCTAACTAGAACAGGAATGGGACTGTATGTACACCATCTTTCAAATTACTGAATTACAGAACTTTGTATGTGAGTGGTTTTAGGGCCTAAGTTGGGATTGTTGGCTAGAATAATTACAAGGCCGGGGAAGTTGAAATGAAGCAAACAGAAAGCTAGTCTAGAGGCAATAACAGTGAGAAGAACTTAGGAAAGTTGTCACAACCCAGGTTGTGCAATTTTGTTGGCTATCATAATTAATAAAATAGTGAAAAGATAAATTTTGAGGAAGAAGACGGGCTCATCTTAGCAATGATTCTGTGAAGAGTAAATTAAAAATACTATTTTATATTGTGCTCACCTACATGTCTGACTTCTGACATGATGAATGGCTGTAAGTCTAGATGGAGAGTTCAGGAGTGAAATACAGCTTATTCAGCTGAATACAGGCATCCTCTCTAGTCTGTTTTCAGAAGGTTGATGGTTCTAGTGATTAGATTAGATGGGAAAAATGCTCTCTTGGACAAAATGTGCTGGCCTTCCTTACATTGCTGTATAACAGGTGGACTCAGATATGTGGGCTTGGGGAAATCACCTCCCTCCCTTTTCGGAGCTTGAATTTATGTCAGTCAGGGGCTTTAAAATGCCGCTCAGCTGGTGGACCACAGGGAGGGGCCACGGTGCCCCTGGCGGGGGTTCCACTGCTGGTCTCCCACTGTCTTTGGTTGAACTGGACTAAAAGGTAGGACCTAGCCATGGAGTTGAAGTGCACCATAGCCTATGTGTGGACGTGTGTAGTCTATTTTCCATCCAGGTTGCTCCAGGGCAGGCCCCAGCGGAGATGGAGAGAAGAAGGGAGGACACAGCACAGCCGAAACACTGGCTGTGGGACCCCAGTGTCTTTCCAGCCCCGTGTTGCTGCTGTGACAAGACCAGGGAGAAGCAAGCAGCATCCTCTGGCTGGGAGTGTCCTGGTTCTGGCAAGGATAGAGTTAATTTCACAAGGATCCAGGACAGGTGAGCCAAGCTGGCCGGGGGCTATTCCATAGCATGTGACGTCATGCTCACCATAAAAGGGGGTTAGGCGGGCAGGGCCGGGGTAGTTCCAGGACAGGTGGAGTGTCAGGTCGGTTGTTGGATCGGTAAATCGTTCTCTGTTATCACCCATTGTGAATATCTGTTATCAGCACTGTTGTTGATTGTTTCCCTCTCCCTTGCTGTCCCAGTAACCTGCCCTTATCCCAACCCTCGAGGCTTTGCCGTTGTTTTTCTGTTCTCCTCCCCATCCCGCCGGGGGAGGGGTGAGCGAGCAACGCGTCGCACTTAGCTACCGGCTGGGCCTAAACCACATCAGGGAGGTGGAAATAAAGCAGGGGAGAATGGTTCTTAGGAGATAATTTATTAGATGGCTTTGATCCTTTTTCTCCTGGTTCTTAAATGGTTAGTAAACAGAGTGGGATTTGTGCCTGTTTGTTCATTATTTATAATAATTGAATGGTTTGTATGAGCATACCAGTCTGTGGATTTGCTTCTGAATGACTCACCAGAATTACTGTTTGGAGAGGTGTTCACTGCTAAGAACGTGCTATTTATTCTGGCTCACCAAGGGCATGGTGGTGTTTTTCATTCCTGGACTGGTGGACTTCCATATCTGTCCAGATGATGCTTTTCTCAGCACCTCATATTCAAATACTCATGTGCACATACCATCACATCAGTGCTTTTCCCTTTACTTCCTTTTTTTTTTTTTTCCCAAATATCCTACTGAACAAGCACTTTTTTCCTCATAGCCGTGCATCAGAACTGAAGAGTTCAGAAATGTTATCTGTTTCAACAATGGTTCATGATTTTTAAAATAAAAAATACTCTGGTTTTGCAGTGCTTGCCTTGTGCAAGTAAGTTATTACCAACCAGCATTTTATGCAAGGAGTAAACGGTACTTCACAGATAGCTCCTCTGGGAGTGGAGGATGGGAGGCTATTTTGATCCATTTATCAAATAGCTTGTAGCTTTCATTTCCAGGCAAAGACAAATTACTGAGAAGAGAAAGCACATTCTCACCTAGAGGTCTATGTAGCAAATAAAAATAGGGGGGAAAAAAGTTCTGCAGGCTTGATGCTTTTGCCTGCTCTTGTTAACAAGGATTATTTTCCCTTTAGCAAATAATTATTAGATAGATAAACATATTCTCTTGCTGTTTGAGAAGATCTGACAAAGTCTATTCCTTTATTCTTATGTTCACAAGAATATTTCTGTGGATTTACCTGGGAAACTTCCTTTCTATTTCTTCTGTCATTAGAAACAGCAGCAAGTAGTGCTTTTTACATCTTCCTCAGATACTAATTGTCTGTTTCTTCCCTCAAATTAGTTTTACGTACTTCATTGATATCTGCAAAAGTGTTCTTGATTTACACAATTATGAGTGAGATGTGAATTAGAGCCTAAGGAAATGGATTTTTGAAGCTGGAGAGAATCGTGATACAGCAATTAAATTCAGTCATTTAAAATTTTAATCAAAATGTTGACTTTTATATTATTCATTGTCTTGGCTACTTCACAAGTCACTTAATTTCCATGTTTTCTCCCCTGCCCCCCATTTTTATAGGAATGTTCCTAATATGTCCACTTACCTTATAGAAACATTGTCAAGATTAATTTTTCTAGAGCAATTATATTAATTAATTTCTAAGTCCCTTTTTTTAAGGGGTACTATGCCTCTTTTCCTTTATTTCCTTTTCCTAGGGGTTAACATTGGAAATAGTGTCAGAATCAGGTTACCAGTTGAGCAAAAGGGACTACTTTTCTCAGCACAGTAATATAGTCATATCTGCTTCTATTAGCCCACTGCTCACAGGTTACCAACACATCACTGCTCACAGTGCCACAGGCCAGGGAATTTTAGTGATTTCCCTGGTCCTTTTGTTGAGCCTTCCTGCGGATTTCTCTTTAGGCTGTCCTTCACAGCCTGTGTCGTGCAATCGCAGAGATTGCTCTAGTGTCCTGAAGGATGGACCTGTGGGATTATAATTAGATTTTACTTGGTGATTTTGTTTCACTGAATATATAAATAAATAAGCACGAGCAATTGCTTTGCTGTAAGCCCAAAGGCACTGACCAATATGCAATGGTATAGCTGACTGCTCATTAGCTGATCTGCTGCTTCATGCAGTGCCAGTCATCATGCTATTAAGCAAGCTTTGAAAATGAAAGTGTCTTTTATTTCCACTAGTCCCTGCAAGCTGCAGTTAATCAGGGGCTGTTCTGAAAATGCTAAAAGCTTTGCTCTTGCAGTTTTACTTTTGCACTTCCCACTTCTCCCTCTCCCTCCTTCCCTGGCTCCCAGCAGCTCCATAGGGAATGAGGTCTGCTGAGAAGCAGAAGTGAGTCATTTCTCTCAGCAAGTGAAATATGCCTCCCATTTCTCCCAGTCTTCTGTTGAAAGATTTATTTTCTCTTTCAGCAGGCATCTGCTGAACTTGAGAGCCTTTGGTTTCCAACTGATGCAGGGGTCTAGAAGGGCTCACCACAGTGTAACCTCAGTATGGCAGGGCTTTAAAAAGTGATCTGGAAGGAGGCAGCTGAAGTTAAAATGAGAAAATTTCCTTTTTTACAAGCAGGGCAAACTTTAAATCCAAAACCTGCCTTGGCTGTAGCTTTAATCTAGTAAGTATCACTCAAAGCAGCATTTCCTGTTTTGCATAAGAGGGAGATTCAGGTGAAAAAGAACCAACTTTTTTCATGCCAACTTTCATGCCACCAGAGGCAGGCTCTTCCTCAGCCTCAGGGGTCCCAGCTGGCTGGGGGATCAGGACAGGGAGTAGCCAAGCGAAGTGGCACAGGTCTAAACATCAGCTGGTCTCTCACGCTTCCTGCCCGTGCATGGTGGGAATGGCAGTCTTGTGTCTTTGGGGTCACAGAGTCCAAGAGGTCTCAGCTCCTGGTGCTTTTAGGGAAAAAGAGAAATCTAGGCAGAGTGTAAAACTGTTGTAAAAACGCTATTAGCCCTTCCCTGCTCTATTTCACTCTTTAGTGGTGTGTGAGTGCCTTGAATTTGTAAGAGTGAGGAGTCAATGGACTGTAAGGAAGCAGGATTTGGACATGGTGGTATTTTATGCACCAGCGGCCAGTGAACTGCAATGCTATGAACTAGAGGAGAACTGGGACTTTGATAACTGTGGTGACTGTCCGAAATACATGAAGCAGCAGATTTCTTTCTATCATACAACATTTGCATGGTGTTACACACTAGCCATGCCTCTCCTCCATCAGCATTACCTGGGGATCTAAGTCATACAAGGAGTTCAAGAAGGAAACCTTGAAGTTTCAAGCACAGTACCAAACCTGCTGTCTTTTTATTGATGTGATCAACGATCCAGGTGTTTCACTAGAGGCAGTTCTAGAACAGTCACATAGCCGATTCTCTGAAAACACTGGGCAGTGTAGATCCCAGTGTGGAAATTGCACTAGCTTTGCATCTAATTGTGTAAAGGGAGAGATTTTTTGAGCTCAGATCAGTTGCTTATTACACCTTTTGTAATCAGTTCTTGTATATTCTCATAATTAATTCTTCCTTGTTGCTGAAGATCTTGAAGATCTTGAAGATCCCTTGATAGGACAAGGGGTAATGGGTTTAAGCTGAAGGAGGGTTGATTTAGATTAGATGTTAGAAATAAATTCTTTACTGTGAAGGTGGTGAGGGACTGGAACAGGTTGTCCAGAGAGGTTGTGGATGCCCCATCCCTGGAAGTGTTCAAGGCCAGGTTGGATGAGGCTTTGGGCAACCTGGTCTAGTGGAGGGTGTCCCTGCCTGTAGCAGGGGGGTTGGAACTAGATGATCTTTGAGGTCCCTTCCAACCCAAACCATTCTATGATTCTGTGATTTTATGATCTCCTTAGGTTGGTTTATTCTGATTTCCCTTCAAGAAGGAGCAAACTTGTGGAATGTGTTGTATTTCTGAAAATAAAAGGGGCATGAAGGTATTTCCCAATGCCCAATACTGAGAGCCTGCTCTTCCTCTCTGGCTGCTGTTTTGAAGATTTTTAGACAGGCCTGTTGTCCCGTCTGCACAGTCAGATTGGTCCATCAGGTGTCATCCTCTAAGTTGCCATTCAGCAGAATACATGCTGACTTGTCCATGGACTGGACCATGAACTGACTAGAGCTACAGATATTGGAGGGGTTTCAACTCTCAATAACTGACCAGCTTTATTCTATACAGCTCACAAAGTTCCAGGCAAGGAACCCTTGGGTTACTAATACCAGTGTTTTACATCTCACTGCAGTCATCTCTGTGTAATAAATCTTCTCTGAAGTAAAGATAGAGTCATGGTGTCAAACAGAGTCAGTGTTCAATATCACAGTGGAGGGAATTCGTTCTTCTGAGAGCTAATGAACTTGAAATCAGTGATGATGGCTTTTGTGTTACAACTGCCTTGTCACTGGGGATTACAGTTTGAGCCACATATATCTTACTGCTCACTTGAAATTTATGTCCAGTAATTCTTGAGGAAGCATAGGTTACTGGAGTGCGTAATAGGAGTTGGGTATTACAAGTTGTGTAAGTAAGGTTTTACACTTAATGGTTGCTGGTGCTGTCACAGGCTAGATTACCACTCAACTTCTGCTCAAGCACCGTTTTTGTTAAAAAAGCCCAACCTAACAAAACCAACATAAATGTCAAACATAGCAAGGAGTTAATAGTGTCACCTTGAGACAGCTAATTCCTTAGTAATGCTCATAAAGTCTGGTCTCTCTGCAGAGATGATGGTGATGAGGATCTAGATCCCCATTCTGTATTTCCAAGATGATTAAAGTCACCTTTGCACTGCATTTTTCTATTATGTTCCCTGCTTAGGGAGGTGCAGAGATTTTTCAAATCTTTGATAGCTTTTTGCTTGTTTTTCATTAAGATATTCCCTAATGAAAGGTTCTTTGCTAAAAAAATCTCTGAAAGAGGTGAAAAGATTTATTTTGGCATTTATTTTTAAAACTGGGACCTGCTCCTTGACCCAGGAAAGTCACTTGCATATCCTCCACTCTCTACGAGATTGACTGACCAGCAACATCTCATTGAGATCAGTGGCTGCCTCATGTTTCTGTGCTGATGCACCCTCCTGGATCCGGGTCAGCAGGGACCAGACAGCCTTAGAAGGTGGAAGGATTCATTCATCAGCCAAGGGAATTGCAACAGGAACCAATTGGGGGCCAGTTAATGGTAAGTCTCCTCTGCCACATGATCAAAAGCTATTGGCTTGACATAAAACACAGCTGACAGCAGGGTATATGGAGAAGATGTTTTTCCACCTTTACTTTTTTTTTCATTTTTTAAAATGAATTGTTGATTTTTGTCCAACACTTCAAAATTGAATGGGAAATATGAATACAGGTATCTCTCTAAGGGAGATACGTTTATAGAATTTAGAGGAAGAAAAAGAAATGTTAGGTTAAATCTGTGCTCACACTTGCCTTAATCCGGTGATTTCAGTGGTGTCCTTCTGTTCTCTGATGATTTGTGGAATAAACAGTGTTTTGATGTTGTGGATAACTCCAGCTCAAAGCTGGGACATGCTGGTTTTAATAAAATGCATCTAATCCTTAGAGCCATTTAACATCTGGAAAGCAAGTTGTTAAAAACATAAAGCACATCTAATCCTGTGAGCTGCTCAGAGCCTAGAAGAGGAGCTTTTTCTTTATGGACTGCTTTAAAGCCACAGCTAGGACATGAACTGCTGAGACATTTAGTCTGGTGTGCTGTTCAGGCTATCAGGGTTGTACCAGGTGCTGGATGAAAAATTATGATAGCATTGCCTATCACGTTCTTCATTTAACATATGCATAACTAATATATATTTAGGGACAGAGAGCGAGAACGAAAGTAAGAATATATAAGCATTCTTTTTAAGAATACATAAATATAAAATGCAAGAATATATGAATATGTGCAATGAAGATTTTCCCTCTATGTATGTTATTTTCCTGGTTAATGAAACGTACCTCGATCTTCTCAGACATATTGGTAATCTGTGGATTCAAGAAAACTGACCCCTTAAGTTGGCTAACATGATATTTTTTATTCTTACAGTAGCAAAGAGCTAAAAATAGAAAGCCCTTTGATTTGGCTTTATTAAGCAGCAGAACCAATAGAGTGTTGGAGCTTTTTCTTGCTCAGATAACATTAAGTAGAAGTGAAATAACATTTTATTATATCACTAGCCTGTACTTATACATATGTTGTTGTATTGGGCTGGTATTTCTCTGAAATGTACACATGAGAACTACAATGACAGGAAACATTTGTTTTTAAAAAGCTGTATTAGTGAAACCAAAATGTTTTCATGAACTCAAACTCCTTCAAGCTACTTACGGACAAATTGGCAAGATCAAATATGTAAGTCCTATCCCTGGTTTTTGCAAAGTGTCTGTGGTTTTGCAAATCACCTCATTAAATCTTTACAGCAGAAGCTGCCACATTCAGATTTCTGACTAAGTTCACACAGAACCTGCTGGTGTGATTTTAATGCAGTGCAGAGGTATTTGAACCATTTCTCACCGGGCTTGAAACCCAAAAAACCTGAACAAATACTTGGGCAGGATTTCAATGTGTTTTAATAGATGAAGCTGTCTGTCACAGTGGTTAAAGGGACATTGATGTCAGGATTAGATTGTGTGGGCATCACCCTACGTCATTATAACCACAGCAGCAATGCCAGCTGTGATCTGAGTTTTATTTTCTACCCAACGGCAGAGATCCAAGGATGTCTTGACAGATAATGAAGAGAGGCACTTGTAGAGGTGGCTTCTCAGTCCTATTTTAGCTACACAAGATACTCCATGGGCTTAAAATCTTTCCCCATTGCTTACAGAGGGAGTGTTAAAGTAACCAGGCTCACAATTCAGGAGACTCTGTAATGTCCTTAAAGTTAGGTAGGAGGAATATGGCCCATAGAGATGAGTTAAGTGGCATCAGCTACATCAGATGCAGCAGGCTTAAATTAGGAGTTAGGGCCCACTGGATAATTACAAATACCTCCTCTTCCCCAGTCTCTTTCCATCTTCTTTGCAGTGAGAATTTTTCCTTGCTTCTTTGAAGTTATCACGTCTTCATCTCCACTGGCAGTGGTATTGATGGGATTAGAAAGTACATTGATGGTTGTTTCATTAGGCTGTGCAAATAAGATATTAAATAATGTGCTCTATTAAACCTAGTTATTAGCAAAAGCTTGCTGTAGTTACTAATTTAATCAAATCTGTTAGGAATTCGTGTTCTTGTTTGTCCAAACAGTCTCAGACAATCTGGTCAGAAAGTCAATTAATAAGCATTTGCTCCATTATAAGAGAGTCTTTCTTCACTTTGAAAAATCAAAATCAATTTGTGTCAGATAGGTTTTTGAACTGTGATAGTGAGAATGAAGTTTTTTAGAACGGGAAACTAGAACTTGACATCAGTATCGCCATTGATTTGCTAGGTGACCTTAAGGCAAGTTGGTTTGCTCTGAGAAGTATCTCTAAAAACAGGGCTGTCAAATCTATGGTTGTCTCAAAGATTTATCTACCCTATGTCCTATCAAATAGAGAAAGTAGTTTATCTGTCAATCCTGGAAAGTCAACCTTGGTTCTGAAATTCAGGCAGGATCTGAGTTGTTGCTGGTCATTAAGCTTCTGCAGGATGATTTTAAGCCCTTAGTCATGCCACCTCAACCACAGTGTTTGCAGAAACTTTCATATATAGGTAATGACTGTAAGTGTCCAAGATAACAGAGAGGAGAGAAGGACTGTGTGTCTTTTCTCTTTCACTTTTTCAACTCTGTAGAAATTACAGGAAAACTCTAACTACGGGGGTGTGTGAAAAGCAATGGGTTGCCTTCTGCCCTGACCGAAGTCAATGAAGTGTTGGTCTTGCTGTTATTTGTATCTTAGATCTGTGAAGACAGACACCATCATGGAGATGGTTCAGAGGGAAGATGATTTTTATACAGTCCCCCTTCAGTGCTGAAGCACATCTTCAATTTACCCGCTCCTTAGCTTTGTTAGCGGTGAGATGATTCTAAGACTATCTGAGAGTGGTTTAGGCTTAGTATTTGGAAATGCATTATGAGTTTGAAGGTTGTGTGAAGTTTTGCATGGTGCTGAAGAGCACAAGCTTGAGACATGTCAGTGGGCAACAAAGTGTACAGCAAGGTGTATGGAGCTGATGAAACCTCTCTGGAAAGGTGCAGTTTTGCAGATACACTGAAACCAAGATGCTTGAAATGTCCGTTTTCTTTATAAAATAAAGGGACCCCTTATTAGTTAGAATTATGCTTAAGGCTTTTTTTATCCAAATTGAAATGTATGGTGACTTCACCGTGGGTAAATGTTAGTTGTTAATTGTATGTAAGAGCTGATTGTTAATGCTATCGTGAGGTCAAGAAATCGAGAAGCTATAAGCTTGATAGGATAAAAAAAAAAAAAGGATTATCGACTTATCTCAATAATGAAAACATCCACAGTTGTATTAGGAAGTATTAAAAAAATGCAGAAGACATAAATCTCTTGGTGAATGGAGTTAAGAAGCAACTTCCCTCAACTTCACTCACATGCACTTTATTCTGTAATTATCAGCGAAAGCATTGATTATGTATGTTTGTGTATTATAACTGTCTTGGCTAGTATGGCAGTAGTTATGCAGTCTTGAAAGCTTGTTCACCTTCTGCATTTGCACAAGTGGATGCATTGCTTTCCAGAGGGTCACAGAATGGCTGAGGTTGGAAAGGACTTCTGGAGGTCATCTGGTCCAACCCCCTGCTCAAGCAGGGCCATCTAGAGCAGGCTGCCCAGGACTATGTCCATAGGGCTTTTGAATGTCTTTGAGGATGGAGATTTTTTTAAAAGAATTTTACAAGTATCAGTGAAATTACAGCATGAAAGACGCAAGAACTCCTTGTGTTAGCTGTGAAACATCCAGCTACAGCCAAAGATGATGGCCAGAGCACAGATTTATCGTAGCAGTCCCTTTGTTGCTGCAAAAGTCAGAGTGTTCAGAAGTAGAAATTTCTGTAATACTCTTAAATGAACCCTTTTGCTCTTTGCTTTCTAATACACATTCAAAAATGCACACCAAACTAGAGAAGTGATATAACTGCTCATGGCAGTGGATCAAATGTTATTACCTTGAAAATAGAAGGCACAGACATAGCCATAAGAAGGTAAACACTGAATATAACACTATAGCTTATACTGATGTCTACAACATGGTTTGCAAAATGTCCTTTTATAGCAATTTAGCTGTAGAGTTCACAAAACAGTCCACACAGAGGATGCTTCTCTCTGTTAAATGACTGAAGAAGCTGTATAGCCATGTCCAGGCACCTTGGGAGTATTCACTCCTAAGTCAAGCAGGAATAAGTTCATGGCAGTCAGTGAAATGACACAAATAAAACTTGTGATGGGAAGAGGAGAACAAGGCCTATTTTAGTGTGAATTTATGGATTTCATTAAAAGCAGTACCTCAGTAATGCTAGCGTCAAAAGTTGTTACCCTTTCTAGTATTTCATGTAGGAGGCATGGGAATTTATCAGTGAATCCCAAAGCTTTCCTGGAAGGATCCTTCCAGGTTGGGAATAATGTTTCTGGTTATGTTTTCAGTTATGTTTTCAATACAGATCTGGTTTAGGCCTCTGCACTTGAAAGTAATCTAAGACTTCGTGTCATGAAACAATCTTGTGATTATTTCTTATAATCACTGGAGAAGCTGACACTTTTCTGGTTTTTGGAAAAATTTTGTAATCAACTGTGAATTGTTCCTGAGATCCAGAAATGGCCTTTGTCACAGAAAAGTCTGATCTGCGTTTGTACCTGGAAAAAAAAAAGAGTATTCTACTTCTGACTTGTGTTTTTCAAGAAAAAATGCTGGAATAATATGAAGACACACAAGTTCTCCTTTGAGAGGTCATCCCTGGCCATCGCATATATGGAATTGGGGTCGTCTAGGGGTTTTGACCATAGAGAATACAAGATAGAGGAATAAAAGGAGGCTTCATACTTGGCCTCATCAGCATATGTCAGAATGAGCATTTCATTGCATCTTCTCTTCATCCTTCTTGAAGGAAACATGTAGGACAATACATAGAACAATACATCTAAAAGTCTTTTTGTAAAGCCAAGCACTGAGAAGTTGGGAAAGCCAGCTATATTTTTCTACGGAATTTTATTTTTTGCCTTCTTTTATGTGTCCATTATTATTTTCAGCTGCATGCTGACAAGAACTTAAAATCTTTTTGTCATAGTCCTCTCTCATTCTGTAAATGAGAACGGCTGAATTTGAAATCAAAATTTTCCATTTTTCTGTCATCTCCTTTTTGTAGGTAGGATAAAATAATGAGTTTACATAAAACTATCATAAGCGTAAAAAAGAAAAGAAATTCCTCTGATATTAAGGCCCAATTTCGACTTATTTAATATTAAAAGATATATATTGAATTAGCATAGAAAGAAGAACAGAAGGAATTAATGAGATTTTGGCTTTGTTTTGGCTAACTATCTTTATCCTATTCTTAGCCTGACATCTTTCATCTGAGTATCTGGAAGCATATGTAGGTTTTATGATGAGACTCCTACCTTATTCTGATTTCAGCTGGGTCTTAGATAAAAATATTCTCGCTTTTTCAATTAGTCTTACCATGCACTATGAATTGGCAATTCAATGAGTGATCTTATGAGAGAAAGGACCACGAGTTTACTTCCAGAGACAGTCTTTTATTAGGGTATGCCATACTACCTGCCCACAAGTTAGTTTAATTCTTTCTGCTCATATTGTACGTGTTCTATGTATAAACATAAACTACCAATTTCCTGGTCTTCCTGCACAGTAATCTTGGCTAGATCTAAACTCAAACCTAACAAAAGGAAGAAGGGCATAATGGCACTCTGATGACCATTTTTAGCATACATTGCTCTAAGTCAGGAATTTCCTTCTTGCCTCCTTGAAGGAATAACTTACCTTGCTTCCTCTGGCAAATGCCGATATATTGCATGCCTGCAGTGAAATACTGCTCTCAGTTACCCAGCCCAGAGGTATCTGGAAATAGCACCAGATAAAGTGATAGGCAGAATCAAACTGAAATGCATTTTCTTTGGGTGCTGTAAGCATGTCCTTTAACAGCCGCATTGATGGGAATTCCGCACTGCAAAAATGTTGACTGTCTGCTGCAGCAGTGATTAAATTGAGTAGCCTTTTTTGGCCCAGCTGAAGAGTAATATTTCTTCCTCTAGAAATGCTTAGCCTCAGGTTTTGTGCCACATATCTTCTGAGGGCTTAAAGGGATCTCCCAATCAGAAGGTTCGGCACCCTGTCCTTTCAAAGCCCAAACACTTTATTGATTAAACCCTCCAAAAAAATGGAGGCGCTCAAAATTCTAATCCCTTCCTGACAATGAGATTATCTTTTGTTTTATATACTGGGATTTTTAAAAATGTGTATGACTTGCTTAGAAGGAATAAAGCTTTTGTATGGAAGTTTTTAGGGAGGCCTGGAAAATTGGAAATAAATAAGCAACCCCATAGTTGGTTTCAGTGGTTTAATTCCAAAAGTAATGTTTTCAGAGAAGATGTACACATCTTTTTCTCTTCATCTTCAGTCAACGCTGGTTTGTTTTTTACTTTTTTGCCCCCCTCTCCCACACTTATAGGTGCTGTGGGAGGGCTGTAGAGGAGGATGAGTGAGAATCCTACAGGGACCAAGTGTTTCAGTGTAGCAAAACCATATTAACCTGTTTTCCTGAGAAACCAGGAATCACACGGTAACGCTTTAAACCTCTCTTTACATCCATTGGTCAGTTGATGAGTCAGTCCCACTAAGCAAATTTTTGAATTTGAAAGAAAATTCCGGTCACGTTTAATATATTTGGTGGCCACAATGCGAGGCCTGGGGAGTGTGCAAAGGCCTCACCAGCAGCTCCTTGGGCTGCTGTCAAACGTTTGGCCAGAAGCTAACAACCAAGCCCCAGTGAGGCAGTTTCCTCTGCACGTATTCTGCCATGGCAGAATAAATCCCTTTCCTGGCTGAAGGAGGCACAGTACATAGACAAAACAAAGGGTTTTTACAGTGGACTTGCCTTTAACAGGCAACATAAGCATAACAAAATCAGTATATATGACTTCATAAGAGCCAGCACTTGGGTTTCCTGAATTTCCTTGCAGGGTGTAGAGGAAACTGATTAAAGCGTGTGCTTCCAGAGGTGTTACATCTTACTGTCGTTGCAGAAGAGAGGGCAATATGATGAGTGGTGAGTGGCTTCCAGTGGCCATGTTTTGTGAACGTTATTCAGGAATGGGTGACAGGATGACGTGAGCTTTGTATCAGGAGAGGCCATAACATTATTGCAGTGGAAACCATTGTTGCAAATAAAATTTCTTTTTCTTTTCTTTTTCAATTTTCGAATCACAGGCATGTGCCACACCCTTACTTGTCCTCTGAAGAGGGTGAATTTCCAGAGGTTTCTAGTTGCTCTTCCCCAAGGTACTCCAAAACCATCTTAAATGGCTTGGTGTGCACTACTGACAGAGAAGGCTAAAAGCAAGCTAAGAAGTGATTTTGGTTTCAAACTAGAGGAATTCTGTTTCAAAGAGGCTGAGGAGCAAGAGTGTGCTAGGAAGAGGGGGGGCAAAGATCTTGCATATAAATTTTTCATGGTATTGAAGCTTTTATAGAATGAAAGACAACACCTGTTTCCTAGGCATTGTAAAGGAGTTAATGCACACATACCATAAGGGAACAGTTCACAACAGTTTTCCCTGTGTGATGTCCTTAAGGGAACTGTGTGATAGGAAAGGATAGGATAGGATAGGCAGGAGTTTATCTTTCCCAGTTTTTAATTTTACTCGGCAGGGTCAATCCTCAGACGACCATGACAATCGTGGGGATTAAGAGCAGGTTTTCCCTGGCCCACAGTCACATTAGATTTCTTTGCCCACAGAGGTACTTTTCCCATTGCTCTGCTGACACACTTAGCTCTCCATGCTTCAGCGTGTGTTCAGTTTCATAAGAAAGCTTCTGGCAAAGATTTCTGAACAACCTGTTGCTTCTCCTGACAGGGACACAGGGAAATCTTAAGCACATCAGGTGAAAAAATGTATCAGTACGGTTGTGGTTTGTGTAATTAAAGCAATATAAAACATAACCCCTGAGGGCTACCGCATTCATAGGCACCTGTACTGATGCTTAGCATGAAAGAACAGAAAACAAGATCTTACGATAATAATGTGGCACAGTAAATATGTGATTGAGTATTCAAATACACCAAAATCCACAACTTAAAACTTTAGACCGTTTAGATAAGTTGAGGCGTGTGTATGCACTGCTTGAGTTTTGAAAACCAGTAGTTTGGAAGTATGATCAACCTAATGAGTAAGGCCTGGAGTGATGACAACTGTTCAATTCCCATTTCATCCAGGGTTTTCCTCTTTCATGCAGACCAAGACAGTCAGTCTGGTCTTGGATCCCAGCTCTCTGTATTTAAAATTAGTTTAATGACTTCATCATAGGGTAGAAATAAAAAAAACTTCCAATGTTTGTTTGAGGTGCTCATATCTAGTTGTGATGAAAACTAGTGAAAGGCTTGAATAAAAGAAAGTTTGTATAAGCCATGCATTTTAATACCTTTAGGTAGTGTATTTTCTTTGGGCAGAAGGTCTGTAATCAGTTTATGTTCCAGTCAAGGCAAAATACCTCATAGGTTTTTCTATTTGCCTTCTTATGCTGGTTACTCGTGGCTGAATTTTTCAAACTTACGCCGTGTCTGTAGATGACTTCAGTATTAGAAAAGCTACAGGCCCAAATGTGTTTATTCCTTCTTCCTACTTCGGATAGACACATATCCATTTTAGTTAGAAATTTCTTTTTGGGTAGCGCAGCTGATTGCATTTAGGTGGATAAACAATCTGCCAAAAATAATGTGGACCTTCTTGAACAGTCATTTTCTCTTGTGCTCTGGAAAATAAAATGTTTCCATTGTTAGATCAAATGGAGAGTTACTGCCAGTTCCTATAAACACTGCCAGACACCAAGTCTAGAGCATCGTGTGACTGAACTTTGGCTCCACCAGAAACAAAAATTCTTGCTCCTGTCTTTGGACCAGCTTCTAGTGTTTTTATGTAGACCAATTTCTGATGTTGTGGGCCAACCCAAACAGTAAATGAAAACTCACAATTCATGGCCTGTTCTGGTAAAAACTAGACTAAGAGCAACCCTGTTTTATTGTCTCTTGGCCTGAAACCAACTTCTTGTTCTGAACTGTCGTCACCGATGACAGGCAGATTTACTAGTCCCCTCCAACCCCATTTGACAAAATTAGTAACCAAAGAACTTCAAGTGCTTTCTTGATCTAAAGAATGATGAGTATATAGTAAGTAAAAATCCTTTTAATGAAATTGTTTTGATTGAGTATTTACACAAATATGTCAGGCTTAGGAAAAAAAAATGTTCATTAATATAACCATAATGATGTGCTCATTTACATTAAGCAATCAAGACTGACTCTAATGGATCATACTTTGTTGGTTGGTTTTTTTTTTTAAACCCTCTTGCTTTCCATGAAATCATTGTGATTATTTTTAAAACAATGCAATTAGGCCTTTAGAGCTAGCATTGGAATATTTATTCTGTTGACCTGAATTATTAAAAGCATCCTTTCTCTGAAGCATAATTTTTAATTATCTTCAGTGGTGGTGTATCTTTAATAAGTGCTCTAACTGAGACATGCAATTATCCCATACAATAGTTGCAATGAAGTTTTGGTTGTTAGTGATGCCTTGTTAAAACTGTTTGGCTGACTGTTACGTTGCATCTGCAGGCTGCTTTGTCTTAAGATCCAGAAAAATAATTTGTGCTAGGCTAAAATGTACAGAGATGAACTGGTAAACTGAGCCAGCAGGTTTATTTTGGGACTGAAGGGTAGAGTGCTCAGCCAACTGTGTGGTTAGTTAGGGTGGGCCATAAGTAGTAGCTCTGGAAAAGGGAGAGAGCGGAGGTGAGATGTTTCACTCCATTGCTACCTTCTGACCTGGAGTTTATATGCTTAGTTATCTAATTGCACCACAGTTGGGCTGGTCTGACCATAAAATCCCTTTGTGGTGAGCCTGCACAAAAGTTCTGATGTGATTGTATTGAAGTTTGGATGTTACGAGATCGGGGGCAGAGACATTTCAAAATGCTTGTTTTAGCAGCGTGGTGAATTTCTTCTCAGAAATGCAGTACATGGTGATTGATTAGTTTATTGAAAGAACATGGCCTAATCAATACAGTGTGAGGTTCCCCCAAGTGTCCCATCTCATGTTTCCCTATATATCATCACGCACCGGTGTCAAGCGTTTAAGGCCCTCAGTCCTACCTCTGCTTCCTGTTGGCTCACATGTCTCCTTGCATGGCCTCATGCCTTCACCTCACTTCCTTGAGTGACGACTCCTTGTGGGTTTTTAGGAGAGGTGCGAAGGAAGATGCTCGGCGGAGCAGTTACTTCTTTTCCCAGGCTCATCGGTACTTGCTGTGTTGCCTGTGGTGGATGTGAATCCAGTGTCATAAAGTTTATGCATCAACAACCTTATGTGTCATTGTGTAAGCTTCCAGATGAAATGCCTAAATCCCTCACATGAAATACAGTACTCTAAGATAATATTACTTACATTTTTTTCCTTGTCTTGGTTTACCAGTAATTTGATTTTTTTCCTTCAGATTTTAAGATGGTATATTGACTTGTTGTAACAGTGATGTAGGTTTAATGGTCCTTTTGATTCTGGAGCGTTCAGCTATTGAAGTCTTCCTAGGTGGAATCAAATGCGGTCTGTGGAGATGCCCAAAAGTGCACATGGGTGCATGCGTGCACATACTCGGACACACTCTAACACTTCTGGAAATGTGAGGCAAGATGTAATTTACCAGTGATGAAACTGGTATGGTTCTGTAAAGCTTATTCTATGAAAGTAAAAACTTACATGATTAACTAGTTTGTAAGTTTTTACTATTACCTATAGCACAGCTGTGTGATTCTCTGTTGTACACCAACAGGCTTCCATCAAGAACCTGTCAGTTCCTGCACAGTTCTGATAAAAAAAGGATAATCTTGTAATGAAAGAATAATTTAGGCTGGAAGGGACCTCCAGGGTCAGTTCATCCATCCTGCTGAGCGCTAACTTCAGAGTTAGGCCAGCTTGCTCAGGATCCTGTGCGGCTGACTTTCACAAGTCTCCAAAAATGGACATTCCACGACTGATCCAGGGCTTAATGACTCTCACTGTAAACAGTTTTCCCTTTCGTTGGAACAAGAACAGTGTATATAAACTGGTTATGAATAAATTTAGATAGGAAATCACGTGACTTCAGTGATGTTCTTGAACAGTGCTTTGATAGGATTTCTGGGAGCATCCCCTTGAGCCCAAGATGCATATTTGTCTGATTGTAAAAGTGATGGTATGATATAATAGTCTCGGATAGCAAAGGAATGGACTCAGTGACCCATTTCAGATTTGAAACCTTGATGTTTTTAGCAGTGATGGGTGTTGAATTTGCTGCTTGCACTTGAAATGGTCACCTTTCTGCTGCTTCCCTGTATTTATATAGATTTGTAAACATCATATATTTCTTATTGTGCCCTCCTCTGGTTACATTTCTGTGGGGAACAGGAGCAATCTTTCTCCTTGAATTAATGAAGCTAAGTCTCTCCTGAGAAATTCAAGAATAGACTGGGCACGGTAATAGAGCTTATTATCTAATTTACCAGAGGAGCAATATTATTCACAGTTACTCATTTTGTCCCTTCTCTGGGTAGAGAGGACACCTCATACTCCAGTTCTGTTAGTGCAGTAGCTTTTTCAGGCAATTAATTCTGAGGCACACGTATGTAATTAAGTCAATATTTTACCTCAATCATTATTTTTTTTTCCCGTGTTTACCAAATGATCTTTCTTTTCTGCTACCATGCACCGTTGCGTGAAGGATAAAGTCACTAAAGTCACTACTGAAGTCCACCTGTGTTTTGTTTCTGAATGTGGATCTAAGCCAGAAGCCTAAGAAAGCATTTGGATCATGAAAGCATTTTCACTTCTGAAAATGCTGGCAAGCCCGGGTGGGCTGTGAGGGAGTGGACTGAAGCCCCATGCCCATTGAGTGAAACTTGAAGAATTGTGTGAATTTACAGAGACGTTTACTGAGGGATGGAGAGGGACGGAGTGGGAAGGGCAGCAACCACTGCGCTAACATCGCTTTCAGTCGGTACTGCTGCGGCGCCTTGCCCGCGTCTGCACCCGTTGCAGTGTCTGGCTCTGCAGTTACGCGTGTGTGCACGCATAGTATAAAATTACCTTTTACTCAAAGGCTCATTCTTCGAAGGGAAGACAGTGAATTACTGCTTTAGGTCGCAAGTAATATGTAGCACTTTAATGACCTTATAAGAAACATTAAGCCTAGCATGAAGCAGAAATTTCTATTCTCTCCCTTATGATCAAACGTGCATTATATTTTAAATAGAGTTGTTAAAAGGAAAGGATTATTTGCTTGTGTTGTAGGAAATGTAAAATTGCATCTAGTGAGCTTGTTTGCAATTTTTAGTAATGTATATTGCCATTAAAATCAATGATTTTAAATATTAAACATAGTAATTATGCTTTGGATTGCATTTCATTTAAACTTAGGATGATGGAATAATTTTTCTTATAGAGTATCAAATTGCCATCAATTCCCTTTCTAAATAGGTTATTGAATTTTAGGAGGCATATATGCCTGAATAAAGTTATGAACTGTTTGTAGTATGAATATACTACTACAAAATATTCCTCAGAAATTAGTTTAAAAATTATGTGTTATGTACTCAATATGCTTTTTACTGCATCGTTAAGAGAGTAGTGTATTTGAGAATACACTTTACCAGAAGAGCTGCTTCGGTTGTGTAAGAAGTTGGGGAGCAAGACAGATGAAATGTCTTGAAAATTAGAAGATAAACTTAGGCTTCATAACGAAGTTATTCAAGCACTGAGGATTCTGCTGTTCTCAGGGAATTAAAAAATTCGTAGCACGTGCTAATACTTTGGAAAATTAAGTCACTTAAGTGTTTCAGAGCCTCAGTTAGGCATTTCTTCTTACAAAGTCCTTCCACAAAAGTATCTAAGTGCTTTCCAGCAGCATATTAAATGACATCACTAATGTTTTTTTGCAAGTTGCAGTAATAGTTATAGCAGAACTATAATGACCTCTAGTCTATTTTATGTAATGCAAAGGCAATAGTGCACCAGCATTGTAGCAGTGGTTAAATTTGGGCCAGGAATAGTGGGGTTTTTGTGTGGACTTTAAAGCAGTTATAAACTGCAGAAGTGTGTTCAACCAAGATGCTCATTGGGAGAGTTTCATGACAGGTAGGTCTCACCTGGCAGGGTAGGAAAATGTTTTATTTTTTCTGAATCTTTGACTCTGGAAATATGCTAGAGAAAATAAAGATTACTTAGAAAAAATACTGGTTTGACCAGTTTACTATGGAAAATATTTCTTCTTTTATTTTGCTCTTGTCTTTTCTGTTCGAGGAAACAAGAAATCTTTTTTCTCAGTCACTGATAATGAAATGTATCTTGAAATGGGATTTTCTTCAACCTGTACAAAACGGATCTTTTCCAACTCAAAGTCATCAGTCTTTCTATATGTAGTAGAAAGGCAAATTTATGTCCCCTGGAAAAAGTAAAACGTTAGTTCAGAGAAGGTTAATTACTAGCTGTGGGTGTGTTACTGTTTTAACTTGCAGGCTTTGTCAGCAGGAGGGGAGGCTGGAGACAGAGTGCAATTGTAAATATCCCAGTCAAGAGGTGTCGGCTGAGTGATGGCTCAGTCTACTCCTGTCTCTAACCTCAGCTTCTCTTTAGTGACAATTAACTGTAACCTTGGGCTTCAGATGTTACAAAGGCATAAAAGGCATGGTAACAATTGCCTGTCATTGTCATCTTTGTCAGTCCCAGTGTTTGTACTATACACTCAGCCCCAAGGATTTAAGTAGAAGCTGGATGCTAAAGGGAACTTCCATAGCTTTTAGGCTAATTTCAATAGAAATAGAAATGTTTGACGTTTGGAGGTTTTTTTCTGCCAAGCATTCATATTTCATGGCTAAAACTATTCAGAATTTTTATTTTGACTTTTTATGCGGAGTTTATCCTGGTTTTGACCAATTCAAAATTTGCCTTCTCGTAAAATTGTAAAAAATGGCCGCCTTTTCAAATCGTAAAAACAGGCTGTTAAAATGGCTGAAAGAAAGGTGTCTGCTCACAGGATGAGAGAACAAGTGTACGGTTAGAAACGATGCTGGGAAGATGCAGTGATAAGGGCCTCATGTTTGCGAGTACAACAACCACCCAATACCCACTCTTAGTGGCACAGTACAAAGGAGGACATAATTTCTTCAAACTTGTGTGAAGGTGACTGGGTAAAAATGCACAACAGAAAGAGCATATGTAAAGAATGCATAACGCAACCAGATTGGGAAGCTTCTATCCCTTTTTGCTAGTGCCATTCCTGAGTCCATGGAATGCCCCTTTGCCACCAAGGGGTGTCTTTGAGATTGCAGCAGGTTACTGCTGTTGCCTTTCTGGTAGTAAACAGGTACAGTGATGAACGTTACACCCCATAAAGACTGGTTTCATGTGGCTTTGTAGCCTCTTACTAGACAGATATGGCATCCAAAAACATGCAGGCTTTTTTTATGTCTTTGGGACATTCACTGTTCCACCCGTACTTGGAATCCCTGAGGTCTAGTAAAGGTTGTGCTAGTACTGATACTTCTCTCTCAGTCCCTTTCTCTATACAGCTACTAATAAAAACTTAATATAATAAAGATTCCAACTTGGTTGAAATTGTCTAATTGTTTGAAAAGCTATTGAGAAGGATGATCACATATCACCTGTGTATGAGCATCTGTTTTTTAAAAGGAAAAGGATAGTATCTTTAATAGACCATTTGGAGAAAAGCAGAACATTTGCAAACTGAGTCTTTTTTTAAGGTTAATACTATACTTTTTTTTTCTTCAGCTCTTTTAGGTGATCCAATAAAATATGCTTCCTCTCACTATGAGCTTTGTGGTTAGTAGCCTTAAAGCCTCATGTCTGCAGCAGCAGTGATTACAGACAAATTGGTGTAGGAAAATGAATAAATAATATAAAACCATTTTTCAGGACAAAAAAAAGGAGTGAGACTGTTTACTGGTGAGTGTCCTTCCCTCTGCTTAATGAGGCCTTCTTGGCATCTAGTTGCTCTGCTAACCAGTACGTGAGGCATCCTGTGTGGCTAAGAACGACACCCCTTCAATAGGTACCTGTCTTTGCCTCTCCAAGCTGTCATTACACTTGTTTACCTTCTTCCTTGATCTTTCTCATGCTGCTGCTTCTACACAAAATTTGTATTATGTCTGATGATTAAAGCTCATAGCTATCTATAATGACAGTTTTTGTCAACACTGCCCTTCAGATTCCTCGACTATGCATTAGTAAGTTAGGAACACGTTTAAAATTAGACACATGCTCTGCTCACACGTAGCTGATTATCTTTGTCTATTGCATTCCTCCTCTTTGATGACTCTAGCAGTAACTTAACGCTTTTGTCCACACTGACTTCTACAGATCTTGCACGATTTCTTTTAGAATAACTTTTTCAACATGTATCATGCCCTAAAATATGAACAATGTTTGGTATGGGTTCTTATTCTTCTGGGAGAAAAGTCAATTTTCAGAAGAAATTGGCATCACTAAGTGGAAAATATTAACCTTGAGCGGGGACCAGAGAGTCCTGCTACCTCTGTCCTTCACAGAAGTGCCCTGCCTTTTGCTTGTGTTAGGTTTCATTAGCAGAGTCATTCCTGCTCACTGATGTTTATGCCCTTATGTTAATGCACATGTTCTTAGACCATATGACAGCCCATCTGATAGTCAGAGAGGCTTGTGCTCATGATGCTGGAACAGAAAGCCAGACGGATCAAAGGGACGTTCTTCCCAAAAGCTGACCGCTTAAAGATTGTGCTTTCAATCATACAGCTGTCACATAGACTCTCTTTTCCTTTTTCCTTTTCCTTATTCTTTTCTTTTTCCAGTATTATTTGAAGGCCTAATTTGTGTAGCTACATCTTTTACACCTGGCCTTAGATGGTTAGGATAGATTCACTCCTTTCACATGCTTGTGCTTTAGTATGCTGTTGTGGTTGTAGGCTTAATTAGTAAGGCTCAAAAGCTTTGCCTACATAAAGGGTAATGGGGAATGTTACTGACAAAATGAGCCACTGCTAAACGTCCTTGACAAATGTGATAGTTTTGTTTCTAAAGCATTTATTTTGCTCAAGGGGTTTCTACTTCTCCTATCCTCTTCCATTATCATGAACAATTTGAAAGAAAAGGACACAGTGGCAAACAAGAATCAATCCAGCCCCAGCTATGTCTCAGTTTGAACCTGACCCTTTTTGACTTGTTTTACAAAATTAAGTCCAACTTCTACCTGAGTCAGCACTAGGGGCAGAATTCGCAGGGTAGGGGTCAGGCACGTTACAGCTTTCACGCTAGGCTGACGGGATGGGCTCTAATACACTGTCTATGTTTTTCTGAAGTCAGAGAAAAGTTCTTTGTTTTCCCTGGTGGCAGAATTAGGCCAGCTCTGAGCATGGCAAAAAGTTTTTCCCTTTTTTGGGAAGCCAAAGCTAAGACTCAGACTGTCACATGGGAGATGTCACTTAGATTTGCCTGGCCCTCTGAACACTCTGGCAGTGTGCTTTTGCATCTTTGGCCAATTCCAAAATTTTGCTTTCTCCTTCCTGAAACAAATAATAATTTTTATTACACAAGCAATTAGCCATTTAGCTGAAGTCTCAAATATTTTAATGAACCACAACACTATCTAATGTAACTGCATGATCGATTAACTTTTCACATAATTGTTCCTATATCACACTGCGATGAAGTTATCACTGTAATGAAGCTATGAAAGAAAAATAGAGCAGGTTCCCTTCAGAATGCGCACACAACATATTGTAATACAGACAGAAAGGTCTGTGGCCCCTCCAGGCGTGCGTTGGGTGTAGATGGGGTAGTACGTGCTACCAGAATCGTGTTGCTCATCCAGAGGAAGTGGTCAAATCCCTTGCTTCTAGCTCTCAAATCAATGCTTTAGCTGTCATGGTAATAAGCCCAATTTTATGTATTTTTTTAAGGAAACATGCGTGAACTTCTAAATTGTCATTTGCAGAATAGGAGCTTGAAATCAAAATACTGTCTGGAGAGGAGAAATATGAAAATGGTTAGGAATAAGAGCTGTAATCACAATATGGTCAGTGTGTTTTAGGCTTAAATAGCATGAGTCAAGCTGTAACTATTTTTAATGATTATTGGATAGATACATGATGCCCTACATTAGTAATTTAAAAAATTTCATGTAAGGGGCATGTCACCAAATTCATGACAATGAAGTTCAATTAATAATCTATAAAGTGTTATGATACTGCTGTGTACTGCAGTAGAAGAATATTGATTTTATTATTTTTAGTATATTTATTATTTTAAAGCAATAAAGATTTTTTTCTCTTAAAGTCCAAGAGAAGGAAGTGGACTATTTGTAACAGCCTGAACTGATCTTACAAACATTTATGCTTATGCTTGGCTTTACTCATGAGCAATGTTGTGCAGCTCTGTTAAGCGGAAGGTTTCAAGATCAGACCCTAATTTGAGACGACATAATGATAGGGCTAATCAACAGGACAAAGACAAGGGATATAGCACAATGTTTAACTAAACTACATGTGGGGACAGTATCAAAAGCAACCTGTGGTTCTACATTCAAGATACTGTATTCTTGGTTTTTCTTATTGCATTAAATTTAAGCCCTGATCCTGGGACATACTGAAAGAGCCTATGCATACTGAGGTCAGCAGGAACTAATGGAGCAAAGAACTTCGTAAATCAGTCCTTTAGGCATTTTTTTTATTTTTTCCCCCTCACTTTAAGAATAGTTTAAGCCTGCTTTTTTTTAGTATTTATCAAAGAATATTTTTAAAGGAGTTCTGGATCTTAACCATTTAGTGCTTCCACTGATTACATTTGCTTTACCATTCCTTAACTGAATTGTTCACTAGTTCTTCTGTGCTCCCGATCTGTTTCCAGAAGCTTCCAGTATCCCACCCTCTGGTCATGAACCCTTACTGACAACATAGTTTTGGTTCCTTCACTTCCTCTTTTCCAACCTAGAGGGAATAGGATGCTGTGGTAGTGAGCATAGATATTTCAGAAGAACATATAAGTCTATTGTTATCTCACAGATTATAGTGAGAAGCAGCATGAGCCACTGGGTAGATACTAAAGAAGTTGAATGACATGCGGATAACGTGGAAATTACCAGGGGTTGTTAATTCCTGCAACTGAATCTGAGACAGTGAAGGTTTACAACGCTGCAGATTTGAGGTAAAATTGCTTATTGTGTAAGGTGACCCACATGTTTTGTGAAAATGGTCTCTGTTTTCTGAAGGATCTATAAAATGAGTTTACGTAATGTTAATCATTTTAGCTTAATGAAGTGCATTCACAACAAAGCTTTGTTGGTGGCTATTAGACTGTATTACTTGTCCATGAAAATAACCAGAAAGATTCTTGTTCCCTCTTGTTCTTGTGTGGAGTCACTGGGAAAAAAGTTGATCCTTTCATTGCATATTTGAGAGGGTAGAGTACAAAGTTTGCCACATCTTCTCACAGATCCCAAATTTCAGAAACTTGGCAACAATAAGTGGAGTCTATTGTATAATTTCAGATTTTTCACACAGTTTAAAGTCAAGATGAAAGCAAACAGGTCTCATATTTAAACTCAATTTAAATCAGAGTTATTGTGCACCACAGTATTTTAGTAGGCTTGTTTATGGAGCCAGGACATTACGGTGTATTCCGTGAAATTGTCTATTATCATTTGATTTGAAGCATAATGCTTACAGACTCATAACTCTGATTACTCTTATATTGACATTGATTTGTTTAAAAGAGAAGAAAACCATCCGTGGACATAATTTTGGTCAAAGGTTGCAGAAGTATCCTGAATTGCTTAAGAAAAAAGTATGAATGCATATCACCAGAAGGACTATCATTTATGTATGAAGGAAGAGAATTACCTGTAATAGTAACATAAGGAATGTATCTGTTGTTTTTAATCCACTAACCTTTAGCAGGAGTGACCCAACTCTCATATAGTTTAAAGGGGACCTAAAAAACCTAACATAAAAATTCAAATGAAAGATCTGCAGGTTTGGTTGAAATTGGTGGAACATCTGCCCTGAGGTAAAATACAGCAGCTTGAAGTCACTGGCGCGAATCCCAATTTGACTGTCGGCTGTGCTTGGGGAATGAGCAGAGAAAGGAGTGCACGCAGCTGCTGCAATGGCACAGTGAGTCAGACTGTACGGGTGGGTCACCACATTTCTCCTCGTTCAGGAACCAGGAGGTTGGGTTTGTGGAGAGCTTGTCTAGTGACATCAAGCTGCCATCCTTCCTACGAGTTGCTGGGATAGGTGTGGTGGGAAATATAAGACACACACCTTGTAGTTTTCTTCATCAAACCTATGGTTCAGATTGCTTACGCAGATAAATGTTGCAGGGTTTAACCGATGCAATGCAGTACGTACCAACAGGCAGTTAACCTCTGAGACACGCTGATTCTCAGGAGCAAGCATCTCTGAAATGCAATCACCCCTGCTCCAAGATTTCCGAACGATGAATGCCTGGGTATTGGTCTTTGCCCCTTATTGGGGCTCTGGCCCAGGTCAAGGCTCTTCAGCTGGCAACCAGATTTGTCTCTCATGAGTGTAATCAAATGGCAAAAGAGAGTGAAGTAATTAGAAGCTGTGTGTGAGAGAGTACAGTTATTTCCCTCAAATTGGGATGTTTTGCTCATCTGTATGAAACTTTGGAGGTTGTTTTGAAGGACTTAGGAGATGCATGACAGCACTTTAAAGATCTAGATCTACATCTTTCCTTTGCTGTTATTTGTGTATATCCAGTATATTTTTAAATGAGAGTGTGCAGAAGTGAAGCAGGTGGATTATATCATCTGGGGCTGTTGTGCAGAAAGTAGGTCAAATTTTAAGATGATACCACTAACTGCTCTCATATTTACTGAGAAAGAGTTGTGGTGCTGATATGCCTTCAGAAATATATATACAGAGAAACATTAATACTTTCAACTGTGTATAAATACAGCCTTCGGTCTTCCTTTTTATTCTGTTAAATCCAGTATTACCTGAACAATAGCTTCCAATTAAACTAAATGTTCTTCAGTCCCAGTAATGTTCCCCCTAAGGGAATGTGTTTTAGTGTGCTTGCCTAGGTATTTACTTTCTTACCACTTTATTTTCTTCTGAAGGATAAGAAAACCAGTGCTCAATTTAATTTAAAAAAAAAATAATTAAATACTAGCTGTCAGAAAGCGATACATCTTTTTTTTTCAAACCTATATAGATACATAATATTCATCCTTTTCTTTAAGATTTGCTGCCAACAAATATAACATTTCTGTTAAAAAACATACATTTCAATAAAATGATTTCAGGAAATTGTACATTTCTAAGTATGAAACGGGGCACGAGGCTGTCTTTTTCAGTCCTCTTGTGTCTTTGAGCCGTACAAAAGTGGTTTATCAGGCTGCAGAGATGTTTAATGTCAAGATTATTTACATTGCTGAATATTATAACTGGAGCACTTAAAAGTCATTAGAGCATGAAAAAGCTTGGTCAACTATTGTCAATGTTTTAAAGAGTGTCATTCATGATTTCATGCAGTTCCAGCTCAACAAAGTGGAACACAAGTTCTTATGTTTCAAGGATGCAAAAGAAGAGTAAAAAGCAACTTTATATAAATGGATTAATGTATGGAAATTTAAAAGATAAGATTAAAAAGTAGGAACAATATCCCACACTGAAACAATGAATACACATGGGTCCACATTTATAAATTTTTGCACAAGCATTGCTCGGAAGACTGTTTTTTCTCTTTTAAGTTTTTTCCCCAAAGTTACCAGTCACCAAGCACAGGAAAGAAAAGGCTTTATCCTTCATGGAAAAAAAACCTAAAGCACTAATGCCAGTTCATTGTGGTCCTGTACAGTTAAAAATGTGACATTTTTTTCACTCACTGAAAAGAAGAGATGGTCATTTTATTAGTGCTTCTGTTAATTACCAACCCTAAAAGGGCTTGAGTTATTGGACTACGATAGCATGGTATTTTTAGATGTGGACAGGTTATTTTTAGGAATTTTAATAGCTTCTTCTGCTCTGCAAAATTAATCTCAAAGCACTTTTACAGAACATCTATTAGAAATCATCCCAATAAATTAGTTTAAAGCTCCTACAGCTGAAGCAGCTTTTCTGTTTTCTCATGGCGTAGCCAGCAAATTTGGTCATGCAATGTATTTATTAAGGCTGTAGGAACCAGCAAGCGGGACACCACAGTGCCTGGCTGCCAGAAGCCGGGCTCCTAGCTGGAGACGAATGCATGGAGGTAAATTCATGGGGTGTCATTTCTCTTGAGGCTTTTTTAGACAGTAAGTTCCTATAAAATCCAAAGAACTCAGCACTCTACTTAAAAATATATATATATGTATTTTGCTTCCTATTTACATTATTGCCTAGTAGTTAGAGCACTGACATAGGCAATGCCAAAATTTTGGCTGCAAAGCCATCCTCCCCAAAAGGGGATTTACATCAAGCTGCCAGGAGAGTGCCCTGACCTCCACTTCCCAGGCTAACTGAGGTGGCAGGTTGGGACGTCTCCAACCCAAAGAAATGTCAGATTTGCAAGGCCACATGGAAAGAAAGCAAGAGGAAATCCTAGTGGTTAGTGTTGAAAGGAGGATTTCTGGATGCCAAGTCCCAGCTTCATACTTTGTTTATACATTTTTCCCACCTCTTTAGGAAAATGGTAATCTTTGCAACAAGGCTGGACAAAGCTGTACTTTTGCAGCTGTGTCAACCAACAGATAGTTCTGCACTTCATTTTTTAACCTGCAGTCTAAAGTTGCCAGTCAAAATATCCTGTCTAGTTTCAGGGATACTTAAAAGCAGGAATTTGAGGACCAAAATGTGAGTTGGCTCTTCTGGGGAATGAAGTCATCGCCCACAGATGAAGTATCATATTTCATTGGCTTAGAAGTGGGATGGAAAGCGAGCAGAGAAATCTTGACTGTTGCATTCCAGTTAAGTCACCTGCCTGGCAGGGGACTGATCTTAAACCTCTCATCACTGTCTAGGCCCTCAGGGAGGATTAAGCTTCCAGGTTTGGAAACATGAGGTCAAAGGGATTAGTGTTGAGTTAATAAAAACTTGAATTCGATATGTGAATTCTCTTGGGGCACCTGATCCTACAAAATACTACAGCTTCCCTTAAATGAATGTGTACTAAAGGTTGTATTGATTTGGGAGATCAACATCAAAACCTGTCTTTTGTCCAACCTCTATTCATCTTTAATATTACAAGGTAGGGTTACAGGAAAGGAGAAGGAAAGGGACAACACCAAGGCATTTTAACTGTAATTGATTTTCAAGTCAAACTCTGCTCATGAGCACAGCAAGCTCTAGCTAAAATGTGTGCCTGTTCTGTTGATGGACTCGGTGTAGTCAGAGCCCACCTGATTCAGAGAGGTCTTGTGCAAGGAGGACTGATGTGAACTTATACAGCTGAATTTCATAGTATCATTCATCACAGCACTGTAAAGAAGGACAGGAAAAATTCTGGAAAAGATACTTAGTCTCAAAGAATGGATCAGATTTTTCTCAGCTCTTCCCAGGAAAAAAAACCCCACAGTTTTCAGTGGATGTGTTTTAAGAATATTGTTGCTTACATGTGGACTCTGGAAACAAATGATGCTGTGTGTTTCTATGATTCAGAAATAATTTTTGTCCTATGAAAATAATAGTTGAAATCTGCCTCTGCACTGTCAGATTCTGGAAAATGTTGATCAAAGCTGTGAGGTGCCTCTTTGTGCTTTTTTCCTTCACAAGTGACACTTTGCAATCTAGGGATGGGAAGTGATTGCCCTGAATTGGTCATGCATTTGGACTAGATGATTGTTGTAGGTCCCTTCCAACTGAACTATTCTATTTTATTCTTAGAAATCGAGGTGGAAGCCCATGTAAACAGCAGAAATGAAGTAGTCCCATTCCTGTTGAGAAAGTAAAATGGGGTATTCTTATTATTAATATTCATTAATGAATTCATATTGCCTGCAGCCTTCCACTGAAGGTAACAGAATTGATGATCTTAAAGGTCTTTTCAACCTAAGCGATTCTATGATTCTATGTACCCGTTGTAGTGGTTTCTCTCCAAACAGGAGACATGTTCAGTTGCATGCCTCCCTCTTCTCGTTCACACATACAGATGTGGCTGTCTGCTTTTAGGACATTTTTAGGACATTTGGACACCATATTCCATGAGTTCCATACCTCTGAGATGGGTCAAACATCTATTTAATCTCTGTTTTTTTCTTAATGGGAAGGATTTAATTCAATTGTATTGTGCAAATTTGGGGGAGACATCTTCATTTAAATCTAACCTTTTGTGAGATTATTTGACCAAGGAAATCTAAACTTTGGAGTATATTTGTCTTTAAAACCTCTTAAATAATTTCTAGTGGTTGCTTGTGGTATTTTTACTTAGTTGTGCCCAGTGTTGAATAAACGCTGCATAGGAATTCAGTTTAGACTCTTTCATCCAGATAAATACATATAAAGGATTTAAGAAATAACCTTTCCTCACATATCTAACATTCAGAAATGGCTGATTGGTTTCATAAATATTTATCAGTATATGCTTTTGCCTTTAATAAACCACAGTGCTATTGCATCACTGAAAACACCTCAGACTGGTTGACTTTCTCAAGCCTTTGGGGTAATTGCACTAATTTAAGCCTTATAGATTCTGTGTAAGCAGACTTATTCTTCAACTTTCACTCTCCTCTAGTTAAGAAAATAGTATGTGTATAGAAAGGCAAATACAGGAGGCATGTTGCAGGAGACATTATATTTTCAGTACTTTTTTCTATCCACTGAGTTGTTTTGGTTGATGAGTGTTTTCTGTAAAATGTATATGCTCCACTGTACCACCTCACACCTCCTTTATTTACGGGTTAATAAGATCAACAGTTTGTGTGGTGGGATATGAAGGAGGACTCCTGAAAGACCAAGCCTGTTGTCAGAACAAGCTAGGGGACATCTGCAACCAGGAGAGGTGGCAAGGTCTCTGAACATGCTTTCCATGTAGCGGTGATCTCAGCAGCACTGAGGTGGAGGACGCACCTTATGCAGCCCTCTAATGATTGTTTCTAGCCCCCGAAAATCAGTGTGTTCCTGGTGTTTTGAAAAAGCTGTATGTAACCTCGTTTAGGATAGGATTGCCACCTGTCTTTCAGATCAGTGGAAAAGTGGAAGTATCTAGTGACACTCAGAGTTTGGAGAACACCAGGGTCCTGCCTTCATTAGAAGTGTTACAGTGGTAATGAGCAAGCTGTAACGGCCTGTGGAGGCATTTTAACATGGTAAAGTAGGTGTAAAATAAGCCAGGGTTTCCTAGTGATAGCCAGCTAAATTGAGGTAATAAGTATCACAGTGCACAAGGTGAGGAAACAGGTGCAGGTCAGATGATTTGTGTTAGCTAACTCTGGCTATTTTCCTTGAACATGTTCACTGTACATGACAGTAAGATTCTAGATAAAGTTAATCAACGATGCAGCTAGGCTACTGAATTTTCACTAGAAAGTATTATACTGTGAACTGTTACTAATTTAGTTGTACTTACATCTGATGTGTCCGATAACTAGAACACACTGCTGTCTCTCCATTTTTTGCTTCCTTAAATGCCCTTTCCCAACTATGAGGCTTTCCACACCCCCCCACACCCCCCCCCCAATACTGTAGATGACTTTGCACCTTTGAAACAATTGGGTTGGTTGTGCATATGACACCTACTTGACAAGTGCAGAGAATTCTTTCCTGGCCTGGATAAAAAGCTAACAGGTTTGAAATGGAACATTTTCCTTTTAGAGTGATTGTAGCACATAGAACCCTTTCTTGCTCAGACTGTTTAACCTAGGAAAAATAAAAACATTGTGTTAGTAGATGGAAATGCTGCCTGCCCTGTTTGTGCTGGGGTATCAGCCTACACTGGATCTTTTTAAGGTAGCTAAATAAGATCCAGGCATTCTACAGTGTATAGAAATTGATCCATGAACAATGGATGAATATTGTGACCTGGAAATTTCCAATCTCTGCAAATTTCCCTACATCTAGACTTAAGTGCATGGTGACATTTCCACCTCTCATTGTATATTCAGAGATTATTGAAGAAAAAGAGTTTGAGAGATTATTACACTTCCTTTGTAAAGATGATGGGAAAATGTATCAACTCTTCTTATTGCTACAATAATTGTAAAACCAATCATGTGTATTAGTGTTATCTCTTCAGCTTTTATATTCATAAGACAGAGCAACACTACAAAGTTAATACAGCAAACATTCATCAATGCAAGCTTTCATTCTCATGACAGTTTATTTCCTGGAAATGAGAAGGGGAAAACAAACAACCCACAAGCCCTAGAAAAGCTGGAGAAAAGATCCCCCACAGATTCCACAGTGGTATCTTGTCTTACTGCCTTTTTTTTTCCCCTCCTCATGGCCCATACTTTCTGTTGTATTTTTCTCTTTCTTTTTCAACTTGATGTTTTCTCAGCTCTGTGTATTGCTCTGTCCTGCTGTTCCTAAGTGTCTGGTGTACATATGTTTGGATGTGGAATTTGGAGAAGTGAACCACCTTGCCAGGTGCCAAAGGTGGAAGACAATGACTCAAAATACCAAACCAGCAAAACATATATCACGTCCATAGGCCACAGATTCAGATGTTTGGCAATGGCAATAGTGAAGAATTGAGTCCGGGTAGCTGCTCATGCCCACCTTTGCCCTCTCTTTGTGTCAGGACTTTTTTGGTCTGTAGACCCAAGTACAGTTGTGTTGAGGCACTGCTGACCTGAGTCACACGGCCAGTGCTCAGGCTATGTTGTAGCACTCTCCTTAGGCACAAGAACAGTCAGCATTTGCAAGAAATGTTTGGCCCTGTCCTGAGGCATTCCGGTCTACTGGCAGACTGTGCTGGGGCACTGAAACAGTGACAGCACCGTGAAGCTCCCAGGGGATGGCGCACACACTCTAGTTTTCATGTTTCTCTCCATCAAAGACCCCTTGGCCTTATATTTGACTCATACTTAAGCGTATGCTGTAGGAGCCAAACAGGGCGTATGGACTATTGTACTTCTGATCACTTCTGCTGTGCTGACAATATAAAGCAGACGATACGGAGGGAAAGGTAAACAGAGGAACTAGAGAGGAAGTGAAGGCTGAGAAGAAAAATTACAAGATCCCAGTCTAGATGCAGTGCCTTAAGGCTATTGATTCAGGTGGCAACAAGTAGTAGAAGAGACCAGCAGGAAGCTCACGTATCCTCAAGCTGAAGAAAATGCACTTGTAAGGAATCAATCAGAGAAAAGAGGTATTTGTACTTCTTTAGGCAGCTCAATGTTTTAAAATTCCATCTTTATATCAAGATGTAAAGCTTTATGCTTAAAGCTTTGTCAGATTGCTGCCTATCCTCTCCTAGGTTTACCATGCAGAATATGCATCTTCATGTTTCTTTCCCTTCTGTAGTGTCTCTTCAGCTACGTTGAACCTCATATCTGAAGTAATTGTATGTTCTCTCAACTCCCAGAAGAGGCAGCCACCCTGCAGCTTCCATCTCTGCCTGTTTTGTCTGTGTCATTCCCTGAATCAATACCTCTGACTTCTATTTAAAAACCCGTGCTTCTTCCCAGAATCTCTGCATTTCAGAAATGACCTCTAACATTGCTTTTACCAACCCGCCTTTGAAGAAGCAGATGGTGTGCTCTGAGGGCTCTGCAGCGTCCGTGTACAGCTGAACCGAACTGGCACCGGGGAACGCTATCCTGTATTGTTTACTCAGGGCAGTTAGCAAGCGGACTTTCTGGGGGTATTACCATCAAATGCTTCCCCTCTTTCTTCTTTTTCTTTATGTTACCAATGCATTCAGACTCTATACAGTCAATGCAGCAAGATGTAAATGATGTTCAAAACAAATTTCCTGCCCATTGATGCATAGAAAGGAAGCATGCCCTGATAAAAAAATCAGTATTGCAGTAGGGTCCACAGTGGCACAAAAATACAAAAGAAAGCATCCTAGAATGTAATTTCACAAAGGTTTTGTTCAGAATTCAGAATTTGAAACACCATCTTACCATGCTTCATGCTGCTCTCTACTGGACTACAAATTATTAACTTAAATATTTATTAGCAGCTGGTGATTCTCTTAGCCTGTAGTTACTAGGCTGAGATGAGACACGGAATCTGCCTATGGTAGTACCTACACAGGAGCCTCTATTTTGTGTTTTTCATTACCATTGCACTCCTGGGACGAAAGAAGGGAGTTTTTTCACTAAAGATGGTCACGTTATGCTAATTCAACGTGGTGAAATATAGACAAGGGTTGCATCCTTGTGTTTTTTGGAAGAGAAAATAAATAGTTTTGCTGAGCAAAATCCAACACTTTCTCCCTTGAAAATTTTATGTTTATGTTCAGGGAAAAATTTATCCTGACTGTAACCCATAGGTCAATGGGACAACACTGAGAGTGGGCCTGAATCCTGAGCAAGCTGTGTTGCAAGTATCACAAGTGCTTACATACCAGTGTCAGCTAATGCCCTATACAAATTCAGCAATCCCACAAGGGCCTTTTGTAAACTGAAGTAAAATATTGTAGCTGGGCTTTTCCATGTCTAAGAACCAGTTATGAAAGAGCTCATCCGAAGGGATGCTACAGCTAGGGGAGAAAACTCTTTCCAGAGTGTTTTTGTAAGTAAAGAAATTGAGATTTGTGTCTAGCTTGTAATTTCATCAGTTAATTCTGAGCTTCCACATGTGCTTTTGCTGCCCCTTTTCAAATTGTTCTGGGAACAACACAAGTATGGTTTTAGCCTCTTCCCAACAACCCTTGAGAGAGGCCTCTTTAAGCCTTCTTCCTTTGAATCTAATGTAAAGTTTTCTCAGGTGCTTACTTTTCACATAGTCCTGATGCTGACAACAGTATAAGGCTAAATATTTGCAAAGAGCTTTCTCTTGACTAGTTGTCTCCTAAAACAGTTTTTTTTATTTTACACAAGTTGTTCAATACTGCAAAGGGTAGAGATGTATTCCAAGTTTTTTAAAATTTGCTAACATTTGTTACTTTGGTTTTACTCACTTTTTTCCTGTTTTTCTCCTCAACAGTTATTTAATGTAAATGATTATGGGTATAGCTCTCTTTAGAAAGAGGTTCTCTTTGGATTTTTTGTTGTCTAATAATAATGGAGAGGTTACATTGCTGTGACTTCCTCAGTGGAGGTTCAGTCATGTACGTTGGCCATTTGTTGTCATGTAAGGTGTACAAACTTAATGTTTTAGAAAACTCTTTGACATTGTTTGAAATTGACTGATAGTTTAACTGATCTCTGGAGATGGACAGACAGTCTGAATCATCCTCATTTTCTTAAGCAACTATGTTTAAAAGATGTCATTTATGCTAAAACTAATCATGCTTTTTGCTTTATTGTTATTCTTCCCTCGAAAGTCCTTTGATTATTCTGTGAATTCACCAGTTAGTCAGAATTGCTGCCTCAAGGGGAAATCAAACAAGAATGTTTATTTTGGGTCCTTTCAGATCCAGTTAATTCCATACAAGAATGTTACTCTACTGTTAAGGTTAATGATTTTTGAGGGATGAGTGAAGACTGCTGGGAAACATGAGGATTTTCATACCCCAAACCTACAAAGTCTTCCTGTTTTGGTCAGAGACCAGCATCTTCTCCTGACAGTACCACTATCGTCAACAACCTGTCTCATGTTAATTCATGGTTACAAAAATGCCTTTGTAGGCTGAAAGCCATGTGATAAGGGTGTGTGTTTCCCCCACTTGCCATTCCAGGTTCACAATGCATTTTTAAGTTCGTCAAAATTTTTAACTTTTCTTAAGTTCTTTTCCTGGCATCTTAGAATAATTCTTCACTAGCAGTGATTCATATCAGTATTGCTGCATTTAACCAGTGCTTGACTAAGCAATTTTATCCTCACTGAGGTAAGTGGTGGCTTAATTATGGTGTCTTGTGTTCTGGTTTGTCATGTAGATGAGATATTTTCAGTGGTCACATTAAATTGGAGGAGTTTATTGTGCAAAAACAAATACAGGCAGACTCTACATAGCTTAAGCTCGGGCTTTGTTTATGTGTTTTACAGTGGGATAGAATGTGTAAACATCATTTCAGAGGCTCATCCAAACCTTACTGAAAAACCGTGAGAGCATGGATCCTGTTCAGAACTGCCATTGCCACCTCTGACTCGAGGTGTTTATGAGTTGGTGTGCTTAGCATGTGGTGTGGCAGGGGAGATCGCAATGATGACCACTGGTAGCCTAAGTTGAACAAAACTGGGAAAAGGCAGGCTGGATATCACTTCAAAAGTTTTGGTGTATTAGATGAAGACTAAAATGGTCTTTGATAATTCAGTAACTTGCACAAATTTCTTACTCACTGTAATGCTCAGTATGATTGTTTTCAAACAACTGACTGTCCCGATACACATCCCTTCCCTTTCCTCTGATGCTACCACACTGTCGCCCTTTGACACAGTATTTGTGAAGCTTTCTGTCTTCATTACTCGACAGAAGGCCCTCAGAAGCTTTTTAGCTAGAGCGCATCTCTCAGCATCCGTGTTGTGGCCATCTAAGTGCTACATCGTTGAAGGAAGTGGATAGCAAAATAAACAGCTTTGGACAGCTCCAGTATCTGTTTGTCCCGTTTTGCATTATTGATGAGGTCGTGCAATCTTATTGACATAATGCAGAAATAGGCCTCAGGAAGGTTGAGCAAAGGAAATCACTGAGATGCTGCTAGTGAAATTTCAACTGGTCATGGTGGAGCCAATGTGAGGGTGAGGGAGGAAAATAGGAAGAAAAGGCAAGGATAGGCAGAAACAAGATAGTATTGGTGCCAAGACTTTAAGCTAATCCATAGTTATTGTGCCTGTTTAGCAATATCTGAGGAATAAAAATTTACCAAGAAAAATATGAAAACATTTATCTGCAAAAGGATCATTTGGGAGCTAATACTTCCTTCAGTCGGAGCCTGAGGCAGGAGGGTATTTGGGTATTGCAGTAGTGAGTCCAGCTGAAGTGTTCAGTGCCTCTACAGCAGGAAAGCAAAGCTAATTGGTCTGCAGATACCTGCAACCCAATGAGAGTGCTGCGCGCCGTGTAGAAGCCAGCAGTGCATGCAGGCAATGGAGATGGGAGCCATGTGCCCTTGTAAACACAATAATAATATGCATAAGAAGTTTATTTTAATACATGATCTTTACAAGTTTCCTGTTGTTCTTTGTTGCGTCTTTTTCTTATTATCACTATTCAAAGACATTTTTAGTGCTGCTCCTCTTTCTAACCTTGGTTTATTTCAAACAGATGTTTTTGAAGTGCTTTGTTTGTGTTCCATTGAGTGCGTGCAGGAAATCTCAGGCGATTTTTTTCCTTCTTACATGAACAGCCATGAACGAAAAGTGTTTCCTACAATTTACCATTTTGTCAGCTGCACACAATTTTCTTCTCTTTATTTTTAGTGCAAACTTTGCATTGTTTCATTTCTATCTGCTAATTTATTTCATAGTACAATGAACAAGCCATCAATTTCAAAATTTCTTTTCCCCTAAGAGGTCATTTCCCAGTCATGCTCTCCAAATTTGGCTAATTGCACTTCTGACCCATCAGGTTGCTGAATATGTATTTCATGGAATTTTGAAGTTTTTCCATAACGTTTGCGGTTGGTAATTTGTACCAGCTGAAGCAGCTGTTCTAACTCCTTTTTTATGGCTCAGTAAAGGAAAGGTGAGTTATTGCAACTAAAACAATGAGGTAAGATTCCAGCAAGGAAAAGTGCATGATATATTCTTAGGATGAACTTCTTGGAATGCTTGCATAGCGTTTTTGAGTTTGTCTCTAAATAGGACATGTAGTCTTGGAGAAATGAGCATGGCTCAGAAATTTGCTTTCACCTGAACTTTAACCATCAGTGCTGCAGTGGCCAGATTGTGGTTTTGAGGTAAGTCCAGTTATTAGCAAACATGCAGGTTTGAAAGGCTGGTAATGGTTAGCCACAGTACACCTGGATCTATTAGCCAGGCTGGTAATTAAAGTAGATGAGGCTTTGGGCAACCTGGTCTAGTGGAAAGTGTTCCTGCCCATGGCAGGGGGCTTGGAACTAGATGATCTTTGAGGTCACCTCCAACCCAAACCATTCTGTGATTTTATAACAAGGAAGCAGTCTGCAGTGCAAAGACCACTGTGTGGAGAACTATGCCGAATCATTTGTGTCCCAAAAAAACATGGCTAGGACCCTATCTCAACTATTTGTTGTTACAATTTGTGGCTTTGGCAACCTCCAGTTTTCATTTTGTAATTGCGTCTTCTCGCCATTTCTCTCCAAAGAATATAGTTCTCCTGATAGCTCCCAGGTTGTTAAAAATTCCTCACATTGCAAATATCTAGCTCAACACCTTCTCCATGTGCAGCTAAAAATTGGCAATGCCTTTGGTTTTCCAGCCTTTAGCAAAAGACAAAGGAATGTTTACTGCTGACTTTGGGAATGCTTCCCTCAAAATAAAGATAATTAAGGGTAGCAAGAATAGGCTTGTTTTGTAGACATGTAGACTGGCCAACTTGCAGCCACCAAGAGGGAAATGATTTTGCAGATTAATGCAAACTTTGTAGGCTTTAGGAGAACAACAGTTTGCTTTTAAAAATGTTTGTCAAAAGGGTAAATTGTATATTGAGAAAAGGCATATTAAGTGTCTGAGCTAACAAATGCACATGCTAGTATTACCAGAGAAGCATGGTGAACTCCTGAACTTTCAGAATGATTTCTTCAGGCTACAAAAAGTGCATAGCAGAGCTTTAATATGGTGATAAGTAAAATTTTACTACTGACTCAGCTCATTTTTCTATTTTTAAACCAGCGAATCAGCTACATAAATGATGTCAGTCAATTAGCTCTGTAATATTCCTGGTACGTATGTTGTCCTGAATGGAAATCAAAGGCAGAAAAGCGAGGATTCACATCTTAAATATATCTAAAAGCCTCAGTGCCTGGGTATCCAAAATCTACGAAGGGAGCGTATAAACCTTTACATATAAAGGAAGTGGTTGAAGTTTTTAACCAGAAATCTGAGCATTTGCCATTTATGCCAGTTTAGAATAAACAAAATCTGAAATGTTTTATCAATGAGTTACCTCTGATCACAGCAAAAATTAACGTTAGCAGCTGTGTAAAATGTATCACTCATGAGAAAATGCTTTATAAATCCAGATTTATATATAGCACAAAATCTTTTGCTAATATCAGCTGGCCTGTCTCTAGTGGGGTCAGTGATGATGACTTCAAGAGCATGCAGCTGCTTTAGAGATGTAGAGGAACTTAGGGGTCCGTTAGAGTAAGCACAAGTTTGCCAAACCCAGCAAAGAGCGTTGAGGTCGTAAGGGAATTTGCCATTGATCTGTGCCTGTCTCTTACCATGGCTGATCTCAGAAGTGAGATGTAGTCTTTGTCTGGGTCTCAGAGTGCTGATGGCTGAAGGTGGTCTGAAAGGAAGCAACCTGGGAACCAATTCTCCTACTTTTGCTTACTAGGCATTTCTGAAGACCAGGCAGGGACATATCCCTGCCTGAACTTCACACTGCATGTGGACTCTGATCTGCACTTGCCTAACTGCCCTGTGGGCTCCTAAAAGCTGCTCTGGAACGTAATTGATTTTAGGAACTGGAAAGAATGAGGTAATTGCAGACTTTCTGCCCATAGATATTTTAATGGCAACAGATGGGGGAGAACTAAGGTTACAATGAAATATTTTGAAAGTATCTGTTGAACTTCTCCCTGATCTCTGCAGTGAGCATTAAGTAAAGAGCCAGTGTGGAGTGCTGACATTCAGATCTGCACAAAGCAATCTGCTAGCATCATTTGGAAGAATGACCTTGTTCAAGGACCCAGAAGTGTGATAATTGTGGTTTCAAAGAAAAAGATTCCGTCTGTATAAAACAAAGGGGAATGCGTCATTGGATGCATCAACACTAAACTGTGTTAGTTGCCTCAAATGCAAATTTAGATGGTTCATTTCAGGTACCTATTTTTAAAGATGCAAATTGAAAATGGTTAGATTTGTGGCTGACATGTTATAACTGAGTTCATTTTTTATAAAAGGCACCAGTGATTTGGAAAGGCTGAATTCCGGGAGACTTCATTTGCTTTCTTTGGATCTCATTTTCAACAAATTCAGTGATCCTACAGTTTCCCCAAAAAACCAATGCACGCTAGCGTCCCAAAAAGAACTAGTCTGCCAAAAGGAAAGCTTACTTTGGGAAACACCAGTTAGAAGATGGCTAGTTGTGAAAACACAATATAGCAGCCGTTCTTTCTCTCCCACATCTGAAATTTACCCTCTTTCAGCTCTCAGTTTATACAGTGGAAAGAGTCATCTCACCTCATCTTAGCTGTCTGAAACCACAATGACTGCCTAAGCTCATCTCTTAGTCTCTTAGCTCATTTCTGTCATTAGTGGGGGAAGGAGGCACATCAAAAAGGCAGTGCACCCTTTCCTGAGGAAGTATGTGACAGGCAGCTTTTGAAGATGACTCATCCTGGCTGTCCATCTTCATTGACTTCCATGGGCATCTGTGTGCCTGATTTCTATCAAAGTTTAGTGCTAGGTGAGGTGCTTGACTTGAGTGAAAAAGGACTCATGACCAAGACTTCTAACGACCTCATCACCAAAGACTCTGACATCAAAATTTTACCCACATTAAGACTTTTTACTGCTTATATTTTCTGACTCAGTTCTCAAAGTTCAGAACTCAAGAATAGGAAGGGTGTTTGCAGATAAGAAGAAAGTATGCCTTTTAGAAGTTTTCAGTAGTAGGAGATGGAGACAAGAGTAATTCAAAGGACTTGGTGCAGAGGAATTGCGTAGGCTGTTGTTTTGTTGAAAATCCTCCAGTAAGCCAAAGTTTGCTAATATTTTGGGCACAGGACTTCCCTTCCTGTAATAAGCATGATGGAATTTATGACTGTGAAGTGAAAAAATAAACAATATATGATTTCACTTATAGTTGGTTAATGCGGTCAAAAGCTTATTTGAGTTAAAGTGAGTTGAAACAAGCCATTCACTATCCTGCCAAGGCCCCTGAACTTGTCATTGTTGCATTGTCATGCTTCTAAATAACACAAGATTACTTCAAAATTTTTTTTTATTTTTTTTATTCAAAGGAAGAAGGATATTTCAGGAAACATGAGGAAGGCAAAACAATTACTTGGGAAATTGCTTGTAATTTCTTCTAACGAAAAATGCCAGTGTAGTAATGTGTTGTGTTTCAGTGATTGCTCCTTGCAAACAAGTTTTTTCTTCCTCTGGATGTTCTCAGTTGCATTTTTCTATACAAAAGCAGCCATAGAAGATAACTATCCAGCCTAATACAAATCCATTGGGTCACAGGCTACCGGTTACTCTATTTTCAGTTTTGTTTTGAGGATTACTGCTGGAGCTGGCTTTCTAGGTTGTGTCTTTTCCTCGGTGGTTCACACATGCTTTGTATGCAGAGCCTTAGACTAAGATGTGGCAGACTGTGGAATGAATCATACCTGCTGACTGTTGTGAAAAAACATGGCGAGCTCCTGGATTACTTTCTGTGTGTTCTGTACCCCTCCCTGCAACCCTCTATTTGAATGGAGCATCAAAGGGTCTGCTGTGCAAACTGTGGAGGCATCTGTCCACCCGGCTGACTGAGGCTACTGCACACATGCATTATGCTGCATAACCGCAGGCAGTCTGCTCTGGATACTTTTGGGCAGTGTTAAATATCCTGTGCATTTGCTTTGCAGTTTTTTTACATGCTGGCAGGCAGTCGGATACTGTCATGGGGCATCTGACAGACGTTCTATGCACTCACTGCTTAGCTGGTCTGCACATGCTCTCTAACTCTGGTATGTCCTCGGAATATCAGATTTATTGAGTTTGTACGTTATAGTGAGATAGCAGATGCACACCTATTTCTGTGTAGCAATTCTTGAATAGAAATATAGTTCACTGCACAGTGAACATCTGTTTCTCAAATTTATTCATGAATTTCCTACCAGTAATTATGGTAGTCTCCCAGAGAAGGGTAAGGAATGTACTGTATAGATCAGAAGGCAAGGTTTTGTCTTTCAGTTCAGCAGATGTTTGTCTTTCCAGCCTGTGTGTAAACTGCAACTGGCATTTATGCAATCAGGTCTACTTCTGATTATTATTATTTTGTTAATTTCTAAAGCTTGTGGTTGATTTTATTTACTTTGATTTTTTGAAAAAGGCAGTTTGAGCTGGCTATCAAAAGAATGTTATTGTAAATGAGTTGTCTTTGAAATCATTCACTTGGGTTTTCATTGCATAAGGGTAATTCGACTAACAAAAGCCACATGAAGACAGACTGATAGCAGAAGGTGCCTGTTATTCATGCCCCCAGAGTCAGAGTGGCAAAGATTTGCTGAAGCTGAAAGTGTTCCTCACTAACGTCTAATTGTAATGACATTCTTTTTGTCTGCAGAAAACTCATGAAGGACCTTCTTGTGACGGGAAGCAATCTCATTGTGTGCCAGTTTTTGCTTGTGAACCTCTGTGATGAACAGGAGCATGAACAGAATGTCCCGTACTGAAGTTAAAGCTGACAATATTTTGGGGGAAAATTTGTGTATCTAAGCATTAATCATGGCAAGTTTATTAGAAGTGGTTTCTTATATGGATATGTTGCAGCTTACATTCTTATCCGATATGCAATTGCAACGCCTTTTACAAGTATCCCCGCTTCCATATAAAGTCGGTGACATTTGAGACTGAAGGAAATGCCTGACCAGCACAAAGTTACTTCACAAAAATAGGGAGAGATGGTGAGAGCAAACCTGATTTCTTACAAAATGTGTTACAGGATCCTTTATGTTTAAGAGGGAACCCCCAAACTGTTTGCTCATGGAATGCAGTGTCAGCATTGCACTGAATGCAATGGGATACTGTCTGCTTAAGGAAACTTTGACTTAAATTTTAAAAGTTGATTCCAAAGCTTTCAAAACTTGAGGAATAGCAAGAACAGATTCTCTCCTCAATATGAAACCAACATTCAGGACATGACACCTGACGTTTTGTTGCTACACGCACCCATTTTTGTCAGGTGTCTATAAAATTCGGTTCTCTGTGCAAAACTTTCTTGCACGGTGTGTTCTTGGTACATCAGTAAAACTCTCACAAAAGAGTTGAGAAGGGACATTCTCATGTATAGCTGTAGCCATGGAATGATTTAGTGTTATGAAAAGGTTTTGTTTGTGAATATGAACTATGTGCATCTTTGAAAGGAAGTAAGAATGACACGTCTTTTCTGGAGTTATTGCAGCAAAGAAGCCAATAACTCATTTTAGCTCGCGGTGTGACTATTAGCAAGGGTGGGAGAAGTTCTCATGTTACTCAAATCTCTTGAAGTTTTTCAGAACATTTTCATATTTTTACAGAAAGAGAAATCCAAAGCATTTTTTGTGTGGTGTGGACCACATCTACCTTCCGCTCCTCCTCCTCATCAGATGGGAGACGGGAAACCTTGAAAAATTTCTTCCAACCCATATCTGTAGCACACTTTTGAACTCACAACCCAGGCAAATAATCTGCTCATGAAGATTTTCTGGTCTAGGGTACAAGTCCTGTCTCCCACCGAGCTGTTCTTTAGGGCTGACCTATCAGACATGATTCCCTCAGTCTATCACCTGAGCTCTGGGATCTCCAATTTGAGTATGTGTTAAAAGGGACCTGCAGCCCAGGGTTCCTCTCCCTGGTGAGGGCCTTCTCTACGTGGACAGGGCTTAGTTTCGCTAAGAGATTCCACTGCAGGCTTTCTTAATGAAACTTGTATCAGACTTGGCAGAGGCTTGTGGATAGCTTTTGATCTCAAAGAATTAGAAACAATTGGTGAAAGAACATTGTGTCAAGAGAGTACTTAACCAGCTCTAGCAGTGCTGTGTTCAATAGCTTGCCCTCTTTTCCCAGCTATAGTAAAAAATATCTGCTTTCTACAAACCTCATCTGTCAGGGAGCAGGCTATCGTGATTGAAACAATATATTAATCAGGTTTAGCTGTCAATATCAAACTGTTTAGCCGTTAACATCAGAGTAAAACAGGGATAAATATTCCATCCTTGGTAATCTCTAACGAAATTAGAAATTTTTATATGTTTTAATTTTTAATGTACATTCAAAGTAGTTTTTTCCTCAGCTGGACCAATGGCTGAGGAAAAGATTGAGTTGTACTGTTGAAAGTGCATGGTGAATCACAGTCATGAAGCTTTGAAATTAAATGTGGAGGCTAGCCGTGCAGCTTTGCAGACTTTACACCGGTTGAAGGAACTTGCCCCAAGTATTCAGACAATACGTGTGCTTTGCATGTTAATTGAAGCTGACTGGTATCCAGACTGTGGTGGTAATCTCTGCAGTGATATGTAATGCTATTTTTAAAAAAATTCGACAGCATAAAAGGAAGCCCTCTAGCTAAGGAGATAAATATTTGTACACAGATACTGTTTTATTTATAACAGAGGAGAATGCTTGGAGCGGTTACTCAGAAATTTTACATTTCAAGAACACGCTGAAAACAGCTTCGCTTTTTCTTGTTACTCAGTTTGGATTTAGAGTGGCTTTGGGTCTTTGAGCTGTGTAACTTTCATGGACTGAGTTCAGTTGCCCAGTTTCTAGTCATTTGCTTTCCATCCCTGAATCTCACGATAGCTAGTACTTCAGGGAAACAAGAAAAAGAGCGGGAGCGGGGCTGTGGAACAGTGTTCACTTTGGATAACCTCTCACCTTCACTGAGGACCCGACCTGCCTGCTGCGCACAAACATATTGCTCTGCCGAATTCAGTGGGATTATTTGCAGATGCTCTCAGGCTTTTTTTATGGTGGGCGCATACAGATATTTCCCTTGGAAGGTCAATACCAGGAGGCCATATTCTGGAAGTGGTCTAGCCCCTTTTCTGAGATTTTACATGTACTTGAGCTCCCTGTGGGGTCAGAGGAAGTTAAAATGCATAGCATTGCTTAGGACTAGGCTTTTTCTTTGGGCAGTTAAGGGATTATTCCAAGGAGTAAAATGTGAAATAACTGTGAGTAGAACAAAGGCTCTCAGACTTTTTCCGTAATATTTGGCACATGTTCACAGAGATTTTGCAGGCTGGAGAAATAGCTTCCCTTGGAAATCTTATTAAGAAAGGCATTAGCTCTATCTGAATATAATTAAGCAACTAGATTTAGAACTAATAGTGTGTGACTAACCAGTTCTTTGTAGCTGCTGTGCTGATGACTATAATCTGAGAAATTTTTGGCTGACCTACAGCCTGGCTCACTTGTGGCATGTGCCATGGTCTTAAGACAGCTAAATGTTACAAATGGTTAACACCTCCCTTCTGGCCTGGGATATCCTTATGCACAGGAATGACTGCTTCTCCTACAACTCACTCCATGGGCTTCAGTGGAACTAGGTCTGGTAGATCTGTGCAAATTTTTAGTTCCGAACTTGAAAGGAAAAGCAGTTAAAAAAAAAAAGGAACAATGAAAATGTGGGTTTTGCTCAGTCTCTAATGAACTTTTTAAAACAGAACAAAACATGCTTTGGTTGAAAAAAGTGTTTTGTTCATACAAAACAGACAATAACAACAAAAGCAAAGTAAATGAACTGAGTTCCTTAAATTTGTTATGATAATTATATTACTATGTTTCTTTTAGTCAGTAGCTTGACAGACTCAGCATTTTCCTGTGCAATGGTACATGTGACTGAACCCTACTCACTTGCTGCAGTGACTAGTCTATGGGGTTGAGATAGGAAGTCAGCATCTTGCCCTCTGCTTCCATTCCTTTAATACAAGCTCCTAAAAATAAAACGTGTTAAAAGTTTGTGGTAATGTTTTTATTTCAGTCAAAATGGTTTGGTGAATTTGATTGAATTCCAGAATTACTTCAGCCACCCCGAATCAGAATTTTTCAGCTAATAAATTTGCCTGGATGCCCTTCAGTGGAGACAGCCTGACCTTAACTTCATGATTGCATTTAGGACTATTTAAAAAAAATAGAGATACATGGAAGGCATTAAAGACAAACTATCACTGGACTCTTATTTAGTAAAGATAACTGGCAGCAGCTGCTGTGACTCAATGAATCAGAAATAGTTGTAGATAATGGATGGTAAGACAAAGACAATGTAATTTTTTTTCACATGAGAGTGGCTGATCATGTGATAAGGTTTTATTATAACAACTGTACTTCTGTTTTTCCAAATGATTGATGCACGCAGTACTCTGCATAATCTTCATCGATGATGAATGCTGGTGCCATGAAGCAACCGTTACTCACTGTGCTATTATTGAACATGAATTTTGAATGACTTGTGGCATAGAGCTGTCAAGTACTTAAATCAATGAAATAAAAGTCAGGAAGAGCCTAAGATAATGTTCCTCCTGCAATATTGACTCCTGTGGCTTGTGTACAAACAATGTTTCTGGTAACTAGATAAGGGGTCACATCTCTGGACTCCCCGTACGTGGGATGAAGGAAGGAGGAGGCATATGAACCAATGCTTACTGTTTGGATGTGAAAGTTGTTTTGTTTTTTTCTCTTCCTCCCCTCCTGCATTGGCAAGAAAAGCTGGGAACAGGTAGGAGGGATCAATGGTTTGGCTCTAGGAAGGAGGTGAATTCATCTTCCACGTGCACTGCCTGAGGCTGGAATTAACCTGAAAGGTGGGGGAGCACCTTTCCTTGCGCTGCTCATCAAAGACAACATGTTGCTGCTCACACCTGGTGGTGCAGTTACACAGAAAAGGGAATATGGGAGCACCTAGCCATGTTTCTTCTTCCATGGGGCTGAGGTTGCTGCATGGATTCTCTGAGCTGGGTTCCAGGATTGGAGGGAAATATACTGGCATAGTCGAATGCTCTCCACCTGGCATTCTCTCTCTGTAAGATGAGAAGAGTTGTGTTCAGTGAATTAGTACATCACTGAGCTTCCCATCTCCATTCTCACATCAGGAATGAAGTATTGAACAATACTTTTGGTTTTCGGCCGCTGACAAGCAGATGAGTTAATCCTCCTGGAGATGGAGGGTCCACTTCTTACTCAAGATTCTTTGTAAAACTAAGTACATAGCTGTGTGTCAGCAGAAATGCTGTCAGTAAGAGTGACATTTATGTGACCTAGCCAGAGGAACAATCAATATTTTTTATGATTTTTGTTCTCCACAGCCTCACTGTTTATGTGGGGAAAGGCGGGGGAAGGAAACCCAGCTGGAAGGAGCTGTTGGTGCAGTGCACACGGGCAGACTGACTGCTCCTCAGCTCTGCCATGAAATACAGCCCCACGGAGACTTGATTTCTCCTGAAAGCACTGATGCCACAGGGGGATTGTTGTAGCAAGAGAACACAGATACTTCATTTTAAGAACTTCATGCACATGTCTGCTATAGGAGGTTGGGAGGTTGGACTCCCACTATGGTTAATGAAGTGAGGGCAGGCATCTATATTGGGCTCTAGCTCTGAATTACCTTGTGGAAAAGGTTATTTTTCTCCATGGACTATTGAAAAAAGATGAGGAAGAGTAGTCTCCCAAGTAGAAGACAAATTTTAGATGACATGACTACTCCTCTAAGTTTCTGTGTCTTGAACAGGACAAATTAACTACTTGTGATTTCTGCTACAGTGTTAAATGTGTATTTGAATGTTTATTTAACTGCTGTTTAACAAGGATGAAGACAATCACAAAAATGTTTTAACAAGTTAAATCTTTATCCCATTGTCTTTTTAAAGGAATGATAATTTTCTTCTAATTGCAGGCATGTATATTCGATTGTTTAAAATATTTAGATTTTACTCTTTACTGTTTTCTTCTCCTCTTTCTTTCCTTTGTTTTTCTAATTTCTGACAGAAAGTAGAGTGAAGGAGAGGAAAAGACAAAAGGAAATAATAACCTGATAAAAAAACTTCCATGAGTTCTGTTCAATAGAGGTGGGATAGTCTAAGGGTGACCTCTTGGTTTAATGAAAATCATAGCATATCCTAATCTTGTATAGTATTTCTGCAATAGCATTTCTAGATATACTCTAATACAATTTTGCATGTGTGTACACAGTCATCATAAATGGTGGACATTTGTCAACAGATACTACTCAAGAAGTTACTTCCTTTCTTATGGCTGGAATAAAATTGCCCTCTCTTAGCTCCTGTGTTAAATTCCAAGTGATATCTATTTTAATTTGTTTCAGTATGAGCAGGGGACAGTCATAACTCGCTGACTTATTTGAGCCTAAATATAATGTGATATTTGCCTGGCATCATTGTGACTGATATTTGAAAAGTGATTTTTGTTGATTCCTTGTATATGGCTTAAAGAACCTTGTAGACTTCCGAAAGTTTTCACCTGCCAATCATGTATGCTGGGTCTCATGCTGGATCCAGTTTAGAACTGACGCTCACTCTCAAACCTATTTCTCTTTGTAATAATCAGATTTCTGTTTTCCTTTTCTCTAGATTGCGGTCTTTGGTAAAGCAGTTAGAGAGAGGGGAAGCTTCAGTTGTAGACTTAAAGAAGAATTTGGAATATGCTGCGACTGTTCTTGAGTCAGTATACATTGATGAAACTAGGTGAGTTAACTACAGACATCAGCACTCTTCTTATATATAGTAGCAACGACAAAAAAATTGTAATTTACCTGTCAGTTGGGAAAGTTGTTTTAGCCAAGATTTATTACTCACAGACAATATGTTTTTAATCATTAAAATACTGTATTTTGTGTAGACCGGATCTTCAATACTTGCTCTAAAAACTTATTTAAGTTTCCTGGGGCAGGGAAGGAGATCAAAAGCAATCATAAATTTAATATATATTCTCTTGGAGAAATGTTTTCATAATAATTGTGTCCCACTTTTTCTGAAAGTTTCTAAATTCCTACTTCTCTGTTCCTTTTGACTAATCTTTTCACTTGTATCAAGACTTTGAAATTAAAAAAAATTTTACTCCAGGTCATGATAAAAGTAGACTGGTAAGACGTTGCAGAGGAGTTCCCTCTCTGTTATATGTCATTTCCTCACTGCTAAATGCACTTGTAGAGTCACCTCAGATGACCAGAATGGGAAAGGAGGGGACTGTATGATAATAACTGGAAAGCTAGGCATGACCATAAAGGAGATGGGATGCCTCTGAAGGGCAGAAAGGCCGGGAATATTGATGATGTGAGGATGAGAAGTCAGTGGATAATTACATAGTTGTGCTCGGGAGGCTGATACTTCTTGTTTGTCAGCCTAGTAGTGAGTTTCACAATCTGACATTTAACTACACAAGAGAATAAACAATCTGTTGAAGACTTGTAGAATTGTTTTCCATTAGGGCTGACAAACCAAAGACTTTAACAATTGCTTTAATTAGAATATATGTGAGTTTCTTTTTTGTTAATAAAGTTGCAATGCTCTCCAAGGGAATCTGTTTACCCACCTTTTTCCTCCCCCTTCTAGGCGTTTACTGGACACAGAAGATGAGCTCAGTGACATCCAGTCTGACTCTGTGCCCTCGGAGGTCCGGGACTGGTTGGCTTCTACCTTCACACGGCAAATGGGGATGATGCTCAAAAGGACAGAAGAAAAACCCCGATTCAGGAGTATTGTCCATGCAGTACAAGCTGGGATATTTGTAGAGAGGTAAAGGAGCATGTGATTACTTTGTTCTAGTAGCTGTCCAGGTACCGCAGATTGCATCTGTAGCATGTGTTGACACAGTGACAGGAGATTGAGGAGAGTACCTTGGGCCAAAAGACCTCAGAGAACTAGGAGATGACTCTACTGAATGAAGAATACTTCAATATGCTTCTAATGATGTTTCTACACAGATCTGGATAGCACTTCGAAACCTGGGATTGTGTAATAGATTGCAGCCTGAAACAGCACATACCAATCTGTTCTTAGCATAATACAGATGTAAGAGCACAGATGCAATAATTTTGACAGAGAAGACACACCTCTATATAGCCCTAGGTAGAAGAGAAATTTGGTCAGCCCAGCCCAGTCCTCCTTTGCCTCTGTTTATGTCTGTGGTCTAGTATTTCTTACGAAGAACTGTTAAGAAACAGAAGAAAATCCTGTATCATAGTATTACTGGAATGAACTATAGACCAAGACTGAAGTGAAAACTTTGGAGCTCAGGTAGAATTTCAAGAAACCTATTGAGTCTTCTCAGCCTTCTCTGTTGTGATTTGCATCAGAACCTCCTACTAAAACTGATTTCACTTTCTGAACCCTTTAAAACATTTAGTCATTTCAGTTTGGACTCGCTTCCAATCTTACCTTTTCTTATCGAGTAACCACTCTTTGCTGACATTTTTCCTTCAAGGTAGAAGGAGGGCTGGCACATGCAAGACTGCCAGCAGACTTTAGGCAGCATGAAAGACAGCAGGTTCCAGGTCTCTACAGCAAAACTCAAGTCAGTAATGGAAGAGCAGAGCACCTTCCGCTGTTCATCAGAATTGCGGTGACAGCCTACCAGCCCTCTGTGCAGGCGGTTGGGTGTATCAGACAGTGGACCACAAGCCACACAGACACAGAGAAGCCTCCTCTGGCATGTCTATAGCCGTTTTAATCTGCGTACCAAAGTTACTGTACATGCGTTAAGAGTTACAGCACACTGTGATAAGACTAAACCTGTCATTTCTCCTTGGAACTGATTTCTCCTAGGTTTGACAGGCTATTTGTGAATTAATGCTCATTCTCAGTGGGGGACTTGCTCAACAAGGAAGTAAATGAACTGCAGAGAGCTGGCTGCAGGAGGCTGTTTTCCAGCTGATCTGAATCACTATGGCCCAAAGGAGGAAGTGTTCAGATATGATATGGCACCAGAGGAGGGTTGTGGCTCTCCTGAGCTACGGGAGAGGGACTTTGCCTGAATTGTCACCTAAGAGAAGGCTATGGGGCTCCTGATTGGATGGAGGAGGGGGTTAGAAATTCTGTAATTTGGGGAATGGGTGAATTTAATTCTCCAGCAGGAGCTGACTTTTTCAGCTCTGAGTGCAGAACATGACAAAGAAAAAGAGAAGTGAAGGAAGACTTCACACAGGATCATTTCAGATGAGAGGAGAGAGCTATCCGTCATCTTTAGTCCTATGTTCCTTAAGTGTGAAACAGGGTGACCTACAGAAAGGCATTTTGGCTATGACAGTGTTGCTGCATTCACCAAGCTTGTTAAACACAGTGTGGCCTGAAAACAAGTTTAAAATCTGGTATATACTTCAGTGCTGTGTTTAGTATTGTTGCAGATGTTGATTATTGCCTTACTCTTTGTCTCTCTCAAACACACACACATGGCAAACACCCAAAAGATTTTATACAAATCCTAAAAAGTGACAAAAGTGACAGCTGTACCGAACTGGAGTTCAATCATTGCAGACAACAATTTTTTTCTGAAATACTTTCAGAATTAGCTTACATGTGGACCAGCAAGGACTAAGGGAACTGAAAGAATAGTATGGTCATCTGCAGTGGAAAATGAGGAACATCTTGTTTATTTGAATGTAGCCTTTCCCTCTGATGAAGACCTGATATTGGCAGATTCTCTGTGATGTCCTGCCAGGTAACCAAACTATGAGATACTAGGGAGTGTATAGTCTCAAGTTAGGCTATACAATAAGAATAGTATAGATAATACTGTGCAAGTTAGGAACAAGAAGGAAAAAAACCCCAAATTGCAGTTAGGGTTTCCTGGGCTAAATAACATCTCCTGTAGTGGTCTGTTGATTTATGGGTTTTGTTTGTTTGTTGGTTTGTTTAATTCTATTGATGTGTTGCCTTATCTATTTTATCTTGGTAGAATGTACAGACGGACTTCAAATATGGTCGGTTTGAGCTATCCACCAGCTGTAATTGGAGTGCTAAAGGTAATCCCAATAAAAAGGGGGGCGTGTGGGGGGGTGTCTGTACAAAGCATCAAGATAACACTGCAATATTTGACTTGGTAAGGAAGTCTTAGTACTTGCCCTTTCCTTCTCTCTGACATTTACTTTAGTTCACACACATTAATCATTTACTGGCCTAAGGGAATATCCTTTCAATAGAGGCAAGAATAGAGTTCAAGGCTGTGGCCATTTTCAGGTTGTGAAGGTTACAGCTCTGTTCTAGGTTACGGTGATTAAACTGAGGACTTAGTAACATGCTGGAATCAATCACAACCTCTCACAAGGAAGAAAGAAAACACAGATGGAGAGAGGTGGAGAAGGAAAAGGATCAGCTGCTGTGAGAGAAGGGAATTTCTTGCATTGCCTAGCTTCAGGTCTTCAAGGTGGCAATCAGTATAGGAATAATGACCCTTTTGTAAGTTTTGAAGTTTCAGAGGAAAACTGATTAGTCAGAAGTAGTCTGAAATAACAACAGTAAGGTTCAATCCATGAGACAATTGCAAGGTTCTTGACTTAGGCAGGAATTATGAAGACTACAAACACAAGTTAGCAACCAACTGCCTATACAGCAGCTTTGCAGATTACGTGTTACATGTGGTTCAACTATGCCATGCAACAGTGAAAAAAGGTGATACAGTGGGGCAATACACAGGGACGTTATGTGTAAAGCTTATGAAGCAATCCTTCAGCTCTATTCCACACTGGAAAGACCTACAGTTAGGGTATTGAATCCTTTTTGGTTTGGATAGTACAACTCATCAAAAGATGTGGAAGAATTGCAGAAGGTCTACTGAATGCAAGAATAATGACCAAACATGTCTTTCATGTACAGAATCAAAGCATCCATCCACACCTTTTTCCAACTGCAGGTTGACAAGTCTTAGCTTTGCTCCTGCAAATTGGATCTAAACTCTTTGTTCTTTTAGAACTACACCCCATAGCCAGCTTATGAGGGAACATATCTATAATGGTACCTTTTCTGCTGAGCTCCTCAGCAGTAGCAAGACAATCCAAGACCTGTCAGCTACTCTCAGCTTATAAAAAAAACCTTACAGAATCCCTCTCCTCTTTCTATGTTTTTAAATGATTAAGGGTCATAAAGGCAACTGATCATGCTAGAGTAAGTTAAAACACATCAATAACAACAAAGGCATTGACTAATTTTGCTTGGGATGAAATAATGCCTGCTTGATCACTGTGCATTCTAGGATGTATTTTTTTCCAAAACTATTTTGAGAACATGTCTTTGCCTGGATGGCCTTGGGGTTGGTAGTGGATGTGGTTGAAATGGGAGTTACTTGCTTTGAAGAAGTCTTCTGTCTTTGAAATAATACTTCATCTTAAATTTCTCAGTCCCATCCCCTTAATGGAAAATGGTACATTTTGTTGCTTGCTTCAGTCCAGTAAAGCCAAGTAAAAAAAAACTTACAACTACCCGACTGCTTGGTGTGCTCTGTAAAATGAGCTGATGGTTTAAGCATGCAAAAGGATATAGAAGTGTACCACACACATCTCTTCAGCTGTTCTGGATTGCCATAACCAACATTCCCCCTCAGAGTCATGCTAATAAGGACAAGGATCGAGATGACATGGAGTCAAAGCTAGCTTATTTTTTAACTATGTGCTCTCATTTTTGCTGCCATGGCCAGCAGGATGTCTGCACTGAGTAACCCAAAACTGTGGAATCAGCTTGGCAAAATGAGATTAGTTTTAATAAAACAATGAAATGCTGCAGCTTCTGCAAAAAATAGAGATGGAGTGGTAGCAGTGCAAGTCCTAGGTGTGTAATCTCTCTCACTTTTTCAGTGGATGAGAAGTTAGGCATTTTTTTTAATTGATTGCACTGCATCTCTCTCTATATGTATGTATCAGATACTGATTTTTCTACTGCAGTAGCCTGTTGCCTTTCTGGATGACATGGGTGTGATGATGTAAGACCTGTTGCCACAAAAGGGATGATCAGCTTTGTCTTTCATTTGAATAATGGCCATGCATACGTTCATACAGACAAGTGTGAATAAGTATGTTAATTTATCCAGTAAGTTGTGATCTGCTGTTCAGCAGTGTAGTGTTAGACACAACTTCCCATTAACTAGCTGCTGAAGTAATTACCTGTTTTAGAAGTACAGGCTTTTCTGATGCCTATGCCATCATGGCAATATTTTCTGGGCTAGCTAATACACAGGTAATGAACACAGCACTTGTAGTCACTTACAATGTCTGCAGTATAGACTTCTTGTCTGTGGCTGCAAAAATGTCAGGCCTTTGAGTAATGTTGTGCAGAGTAACATCTATCCCTGAATCTCCTTGTTGGGTTATAAAACAGGTCAAATCTCCAAGGTTAAGGACAGACAGAAAGGCAGGAAGCTGAACATTTAGGAAGAACTGGTGTTTCACTTAATCTCTAGGTTCGCCCAGGCAGTAGAGCAATGGCCAAGTACTAAGGATGCAGAACTGAGAATTAAGACATCTTGGATCTATTTGAGATCCACCACATTAGAGCAGCATTATGACACTTCAGCTGAAGCTACAGGGCCAGTGACCTAGAGACATGTGTGATGCAGGAAGTTTCCCAGCTCTCAGTTCTCCTTTTCTTAGGTAGAAGAAACAGTTTTTCTCCTCCATCATGAGACATCCATGAAGTTCTGCCTCCCTTTAGATCTCTCCCCAATATAGGGGTCACTTCTGTGTTAGGTTGTGTGTGGGGTTTTTTTAAGGTCATAAAATCCACTAATTTTCAAAGCATAACTTGTGTTGGTGGCCTCTAAGCCATCTGTGACACTTTCATGTTTCTGTTAAGAGGATTTTTCCCCCTGGTTATTCAGGGTAAAATGCTGCTGTCATTACTGTCTATAGCAAAACTTCTGTTGACTTAACAAGAGCAAGGATTTCTCCCTCAGTAAAATCTAAAGAGCTCTACTGTGAAACTTATTGTCTATGTGGTTAACATTTATTTCATGCAAAAGAACAATTCTGATGTACTATTCTGCAATTTCACAATTTGGTAAATTTTATCTGCTGCAAGAGCACAAAATTAATTACAGGAAAAATATATAAAGGAATGTTGTGGTTTAACCCAGCAGGCAGCTAAAACAACCGCACAGCCGTTCGCTTGCTACCCTCCTCCCCAGTGGGAGCGGGGAGAGAATTGGAAATGGAAGAAGAAAACCTCATGAGTTGAGATAAAGACAGTTTAATCGAACAGAAAAGGAAAATGATGATGATGATAATAATAATAATATACAAAACAAGTGATGCACAGCACAATTACCACCCAAAGCCGATGCTCAACTAGTTCCTGAGCTGCCCCTCCTCCCGGCCCACCCCCAGTTATATATGAAACATGACATCATATGGTATGGAGTATCCCTTTGGTCACTTTGGGTCAGCTGTCCTGGCTATGCACCCTGCCAGCTTCTTGGGCACCCCCTGCCTTCTTGTTGGCAGGCCAGTATGAGAAGGTGAAAAGTCCTTGACTGCTTGGCAACAACTAAAAACATCAGTGTGTTATCAACATTATTCTTATCCTAAATCCAAAGCACAGCACTATACTAGCTACTAGGAAGAAAATTAACTGTATTCCTGCCAAAACCAGGACAAGGAACAAAACCCTTTTATTTCTACAAGATAAGATTGCCTTACAGTGAATTAAATTTCAGCATAGTTGAGACATTATTTTCAATGCCATAACACCCCAAAGTAAATTATTATTATTATATACATGCAAGTATTAAATTAATTTGCTTCATTGACTGATGTAAGTGATTACAAAATAAAAACACTCAAAAACCAGGAAAGTACTTAAGATTGACTGAGTGGATGCTTTGAGCATTAATTTTATTGCTCGTTTGCTAAGTTTGTTCAAGGGCTTCAAAACATGTTTTCTTGGTGGAACTTTTTCCTCTCTTGATTGTTTTTCCTCTCCAACGCCTACTGAAAGTGTTGAAAAGCTGCAATTTATGATTGCTCTTCTGTGACTTGGGCCACAGATCATCTCTGGAGAAGCTTGACCCTGCGTTCAATGTGTGGGCTCCACACAGCTTGTAAAATCAACTACTCAGCAAGCAAGTGATTTACTGGGTTAGGTGAAAGTAGAGCTGAATCTTCAGTGCACTTGATATTCACTCATTAATTAGCCTCTGCATGGACTGTACTTCCACAAGAGGCATACTCAGCTCTGTGTAATCAACACTATGCAAGTAGCAAGATGGAGAGAGTCAGTACCAAAATATGTTGCTCTTGTTCAGAACATAAATCCTGTAGCTATGCTGATGTATGGGTGACCAACCACAAGGCAGTTAAAGGTCACTGTCCTTTGCATTTGACTTGAAGTCATGGAACATGACCATTACAACAAAAAACAAAGGTGGCCTGGGCTTTAAGAGCTCAGTAGATAATCGTAATTTAGCATTTTTAGTATTGCTAAAAAAGATGGTAGATTTTTAGATGGACTCTAATCCTTAACAGTACTCAATGTTATGTCTAGCCAACCCTATTTCTTGCACTGAGAGCAGCTGTGCACATGCGTGTGTGAAATGTAGTCATCTATCTTTCTTGGTGACAGTGCCACAAGGAAATGGGAGGTAACCTGCAACAGAGTTTGAATGTGGGGGGAAACTTCCATGTACAAATGTCAATCTTTAATATGTGGTTTAAAGAGAGTAATTTGGATAAATCCCTGTGGGATGTACATCAAAGTTCTCAGCAAGCAAGAGAGATTGAGAGCTGGTCCTGTGCCAGATTCAGCTGCATGGTTGATGTGTATATCATTTTTCTAGTTACAACTCCTTCTGCACCTTTCCTCTGTTGCTAGGAGGAGGAGAGAAAGGTTCATAGGGTTTCAGGAACATCCAATTCTGAGATCAAGGAGCTTTATCTTGCTAGATAAAGTGTGCTGTCAGCTCCTATGGCCTTCCCTAAGAGCTGAGATTTGAACTCAGCCTTCTGCAAGAAGGTTTATAGCTTATACTTTAGCTTTATGAGCTGGGAAGTGAACTTTCCCTCCTCAATCTCTTGTCCGACCACCCTGCAGCATTAGTATATCATTTACAGCTGATTTGAACTTTCCCAACTGGAATTAGATATTTGCTCTTCTGTCATAAAGTTTGGTTTTTATATCATTGTTAGCACTTAATGTAACATTACTGTGATTTTCTCCTGCTCTGTAGTTTTCTGAAAGCCCCAGTGGACTCACTTATCTTTAAAAAAAAAAATAAGGAAAATTAGGGTCATGCTATCTTTGGGCAATTTAAGCTGCAATAATCACAATTCAGGATTAATACTAAAATCAGAAGGAACTAAGTTGCTCTTTGGGTCTAGCAAGATAGTTCTTCTAGTTAGTTATTATTTTGGTTGATTGAACAGTAAGTGGTAAAAATATGACCACAGGTGCCTGTATGGTTTTTTACTGTAAAAAACATATCACCTTATTCTGTTTTAAGCATGAGTGAAGCATTGGAGGGCTTTGCTCACAATACAAAGTCCTAAGAACTCTGTAGGGACAGCAAAATCTAGAGTCTTTAATATAATTTAAAAGCATATATTTGTTATTCCTGTTTCCTTCAAAGTTAATATTATTTTTCATAGACATAGCACGTGGGTGGGGGACAGAGATGGATAAAATCAGCCACAATAGGGCTATCCCAATGTTTCAGGTACTAAAGCAAACCAGGATTCTTTTTTTTTTTTTTTGATTCAACCTTTGCTGATTAAATTCTGGTGTGGAGAATTGCCATGTTTAGAATAAACAAACAGCATATGTGTTCATAATGGAAGCTTCATACAATACTGATGAGTAAATTAGGCTCTGCATTGGTTAAATGAAATTGAAGAAGTTAAAAAAAAAAAGCTATACACTTACATCGCCACTCTGATTCTCCATTTGTAGATGTAAAGTGATAGATGTTGAACTATCATTGTAACAGGGCTGACCGTATTAACTGCCTTTTCTACCCACTCTTGCAGAATGTAGACAAGTGGTCCTTTGATGTATTTGCACTAAATGATGCCAGTGGGGATCATGCACTGAAATTCATTTTCTATGAACTTCTGACACGCTATGATCTGATCAACCGTTTCAAGGTCAGTAGTTAGAAGATGGGTCTTTTCTTCCATCTCGGGTTTTGCTGAACTTCCTCTCATCCTTCTTTGTTCCATTCAAAATGCAATTTAAGCAGTATTTGAAGATTTTGTGGACACTGTACTTTCCCCAGTAAGCAAGACAAAATGTTATTTAAGTAGTACTTTTAATTGCGATGGGACGCCATGAAGTAGGTGGGGTTCCAAACAGGCTTCCCCATGAAATCCATGGGAAATACATTTGATCCTGTGGGAACAGTGGTGTAATTCTCCTGAGATTCATAGGACTCTCAAGCATGCAGGCAAAAAAGGAAAGCTTGAATTCAAATTCAAATTCATCAAAAGAAGCATGGCCAGCAGGTCAAAGGAGGTGATTCTGCCCCTCTACTCCCTCTCTCTGGTGAGACCCCACCTGGAGTACTGTGTCCTGCAATGAGCAGGGACATCTTCAACTAGATCAGGCTGCTCAGAGCCCTGTCCAACCTGACCTTGAATGTTTCCAGGGTGAGGCCTCTACGATCTCTATGGTCAACCTGTTCCAGTGTTTCACCACACTCAACATAAAAAATTTCTTCCTTGTATCTAGTCTGAATCAACTCTTTTCATTTAAAGCCATTACTCCTTGTCCTGTCACAACAGGCTCTACTAAAAAGTTTGTCCTCATCTTTCTCATAAGCCTCCTTTAAGTACTAAAAGGCTGCAATAAGGTCTCCCTGCAGCCTTCTCTTCTACAGGCTGAACAACCCCAACTCTCTCAGACTGTCTTCACAGGAGAGGTGCTCCAGCCCTCTGATCATGGCCTCCTCTGGACTCGCTCCAGCAGCTCCATGTCCTCCTTATGTTGGGGGCTCCAGAGCTGGATGCAGTACTGCTGGTGGGGTCTCAGGAGAGCGGAACAGAGGCGAAGAATCACCTCCCTCAACCTGCTGGTCATGTTTCTTTTGATGTAGCCCAAGATATATTCCAGTGGGTTGTGAGGAGAACAGAGACATGCTTATTGCATAATTAGAAATATTTTTCCAGGGGCAATCAGCCAAGTGCTCTCTCTTACTTGTCATACTGTGTGTGTCTTCCAGACATTTCATAGTATACTTGTGTGTGTTTATGTGTGGGAATAATTCATCCATAATGTAATTAGGGATGGGAAAACCGGTAACCTGGATTCACACTCTCTCTCTTGACTGCCTGTTTCAGATGTTTCAGCATGTTATTTATTTGTGAAGTATAAACCACTCTTTGAGACCTCTTATCAAAATGCTCCACTCCAAATGCTAGCCATTAAAGGTGATTATTTTGTTTTTAATTCTGTGCTGATTTCCTCAGATCCCCATTTCTGCCCTGGTGTCCTTTGTGGAAGCTCTGGAGGTTGGCTACAGTAAACACAAAAATCCATATCACAATCTAATGCATGCTGCAGATGTGACACAGACGGTCCATTACCTCCTTTTCAAGACAGGCATAGCGGTAAGTACAGGAGTTGGCATCCTGAATACATAATGAGATTATGACAGTTTTGGCTCATTAAGGAGATTATGATTATCCACAGTAGAACCCATTTGCACTGTAGACAAACTTCATTTGATATGGCTGTGCTAACGAAAGTAGAGATTATTTAGGATCATTTAGAAATAGAAGGTAGGCAAAGATATGGGTAACTATTTTACAGTGACCTAAAAGAGGATGACTGAGAAACCGAAGCTCAGTTTTTCACTCTGCCACAGGTCTCCTGGGTGATTCTGCCAACTCACTTTTGCTGGAATTCATTTCACCTACTGTGAAGAAGCAAATTGTCTAAGCTTTCTTCTTACTTAAGGTAGAAGGGCAGTACTTCCAAAGGACAATTCATTCTGCTTACCTGAGGATGACAAGAGCCGTGCTCTGGAGATGCTGATCTCCATCCAGTCTCTACAGCAAAACCAGCTGAATTTAGCTGCAACTCACCCTTGAATAAATGCGTGCTATTTCATTCTTGACACAGTGCTGAATGGGGTTTCCTATTTATCTCTGAGCACAATAAAGCGAGGGAACATGTTAAAAAACAGAGAACTGGAAGGACGTGGAAATACATGAGTAAACAATGGAATAGTTTGGATTTTTTTGCTCTAAGAGGGAGAGACATAGTGTAGTAGATAAAAAGAAAAAAAAAACCAAACAACAAAACAACGTAAACCCCTGTAAACCAAACCAAACCAAACCAAAAAAGTGTTTCTACTTCTATACAGAGCAAACTTGATATGAAGTCCTTGAGGTGCACCGAGACCATCAGTGTCGTGTGTTCCCTGGTTTGCTGCAAGCCCTGGGCTCCAGTAACCTCTGCTGGATACCTGTCAGTCCACTCCATGGCTCCACGAGGGAGTAAAACAAATAATGATGTTGATTAGAAACCAAGGTGTAGAACAGTACTTGTCCCCACGGCCCGCTGCCTACTGGCTGTGGGGTTCAAGACCTTAAAGCCAGAGGAGCTGAGGAGCTCACAGAGGTATTTTTTTCTGTAGAACCAGCTTTCACAGCAAAGCTCCACTTCCATGTTTTATTCCTACCAGTAAGGTGAAGCTCTTTTCTCACATGTCTCATGAACTAGACATGCGATGCTGCTTTCATGCACGTTGGCAAAGAACGCTCACATTTGAATGCTCTCTTTCTTTGATCAATAAGACTCAGGAAGCAGGTAGGAGAGATGAGCCCATGGCTTGTATCCTACCAAAGAAAGTAGGGATGCAAGGTGGGGGAAATAAAGCTGGCTCTTTATTCTTTTTTCGACAAGGCCTTTGCTGTTCTGAATAGCAAAACTAGCCATGGTGAAGTGCGTGTGGGAGATAAACAGGCTGATTTTCTGCCTGGTATTGGGTGAGGAAACCAATTTCAGTGTTCTGGAAGATGACTAGTCAGCCCCAGCCCTGAGCCTCCTCTTCTCCCAGCTGCACAGCAGCAGCTCCCTCAGCCTGCCCCTGTGTGCCATGTGCCCCGGCCCCTCACCTTCTCAACAGCGCTGGTCTGTCAGTGTCTTTCCTGTCCTGGGGAGACCAGGACGGGACACAGGAGTCTGCACGCAGTCTCAAAAGTGCCAAAGGAAGAGCTATCTCTCCATGTTGAACGTTTCCAGGGATGGGGCATCTACCTTCTTTGCTGGTCTGTTGCTGTTCTCTGCACAGTGCCAGGGCGGATTTGACTTCATCTTCACCCACCCATTCGGTAGCTGAGGTGAGAGCTGGCTGAGGACAACCACCCCCCACTCGCTTCCTTAGCCTCAGACTGACAAAATGCCACCTTCAGACCCCACTAACCTCGGTGGTGCTGGGTTCGCGGTCCGCGGCGGCGTCCAGCGGCATCTGGTGGTCTCCGATGGTCCCCGGTGGTCTCCAGTGGGCCCGGGGGCCTCCTCCTGGTGCGATGGTGCTGCCGGCTAGAAGATGGCAGCGCCTCTCCTCGCCTCTTCTCCAGGGCTCAGGGCAGAGGAGATGCCTCCCCTCTGTGAGGGGTGGGAAAGCAGAGCTCATCTGGACAGCTGGGCGATCTTCCTGATGAGCCTGCTGGATGTTGGTGTGGATGGTGCCCTTTTAGGGCTAGCGTGGGCTGCAGGCGTGGCTCTGTTTGTTGGGAGCTGGCTGTTTGGAGGGTCCCTGAGAGGCCCTGGCGGTCCTGTGGCACTTTGGTCACCATGGTGGTGTAGTGCCCCATCAGCCTGAGGGAGGTGGATCCAGCTCATCGCCATTCTGTGGTGGGTTGACCTTCATAGGCTTGACTCGCCTGCCATAAGTGTTGCTGCTCCCGTCAGCCTGCTTCGTTTTTTGCAAAGTGGAGGCATCCTCAGTGGTTCCACAAACCTCTTCTCCCTCATGCCACTCAATGTGGGCACTCCCCTTGCTTCCCTGGCTCCTCCTTTACCAAGTCTGCTCCGTGTCAGAATCACTAGCTGCTCAGCAAGCTGTGGGCCAGCCGCAGGGCTGCCTGCCTATGTAATGGAAGGCTGGTGATATCACCAGCAAAAGCTGCTGTGGCTCAGATGTGGCCTATGAGGCCCTGAAGGCCCCATTGCGAGGGGGCCATTTTGCTTGCCAGAGAGAAAGGCTGCCCCTTGGGCACTGGGCCTGCTTTCCATCTCCCCTTGGGTGCCCAGGGCTCCAGCCCCCTCCTCCTGCCAGACCTGGGGGTCCCTTCAACAGGACAGTGGCCACAGTGTCCCAAGAGGGTCAGGGAGTCTCCGTTGCCCTCCAGCTGCTCGGCTCCCTGCAAGTGGCATCATCCCCACACCTGACAGTAGCAGAGAGGGGCCGAGGGGAGGAGAGGGCTTGGTGTCCTGGGGGCTGCTGCACAGGGGCAACGGGAGGAGTCCATTTTAGGGCCAGAGAGGTCCTTGGTGCCTGGAGGTGGGGTTTTCAGTCTGAGAACAGCAAGGCCCATGGGGGATGCTGTCCCCAGCTAGTTCTTGCCTTAACTACCGAGTGGTTGAAGATGAAGCCAGACCTGCCCTGGCGTTGCCCAAAGAATAGCTGCAGATCAGTTGTGACTCCAGACAGGCACACAGGACTGATTTGATCTTGGCTTCAGGCTTTTCAGAGGAGTGGTTAGGGCAAAGGGTGTGGAGGGACTTCTCCCCCATCAGTTGGCTCCCATGGACCTCAAGCAGTGTAAAAGCTGTTACAGCACAACATCTGTGAAGGAATAAAGGGAGATTTTTTTTCTTTCCTGCACAGTGACTAACTGACAAACAATCTGCAAACAGAAATCTCGCTGACTGTTGTTGAAAGAAGGAAAACTAAGCTGGCTGTGAAGGTGTTTCTGGTGATGGCTTGCTGTGCCTGTGCTGCCACGGTGACAGCAGATCCCAGTGTGCCCCTTTTTTTCTGTGTTGTTCCCGTCCTCTGCTTGCATGGCTTGTATAGATACAGAAGGCAATACTGACTCTGAAACTATCACTGGTGTCATGGGGGAAGGTCATCTCTCCACTGTTTACTTGTTTCCTTTCTCCCTTTGGTTCATGCTTTTTTGTCAAGGCCACTGTGCAGACCACGTCTTTGGGGGATTGTTTGTCTTTTCTTTGGGTTAGATTTTTACTAGCTTTTGGGCGACACAGAGAGATGGTGCAGGTGGGGAAGAGGTGGTGCTGAGCACTGTCATTGTCACATAACGAAAACCATTCTTAGCCCAGACCAAAGACAGATCACTCTGAAGGTGTGTCGTGTAAAATATTAACAGGTGTGGGTGCTTTCTTAGCATCATTAAATATAGTCCTGTGTTACCTCAGTGGAAACACCTCTTGCAAACCCTTTCTGGGGACTATGCAGGCAGGGCCGCTATGCAGCATGCAGTCTGCAGTGCCATAATGTGTTGTGTAGACCATGAAGACAATTGCAGAAACAAAGTGCTAAGGCTGGTCAGAGCAAAAAGTAACAGCTGTGTGTATCCCAGGCTCCAATCTGACTGAGAAGCAAAACCAAGGCATGGATACGTATCTATCACCAGTTCTCTCCATAACGTGTTTCAGCCTTATCTCAACCTGGCAACAAACACACAAACCTGTTGTCCTCTAGCGTGCGTCTTTTGAGATTTTCTCTCATGCGTTACCTATGTCCAGTAAATTATCAATGTCCTTTCAAAGTCACCTGCTATTGTGATGCCTGATGTTTGAAGTGACAAATAAGAACTCTTTGGTATGAAAATACTTTCTTGTGTAATGTCTCTGAAGTACTTTTCCTCTCTGTTTCAGAGGAAACAATGTTCTGAAATATGCGCAGAGGTCAGAGAATGCGCATATTCCAGATTTACATTCATAAGAGGGAAACTAGAATTTGTGTGCTTGTGAGCATATGTACGTGCTGGCACTGAAGTGAGTGACTCATTTGCCTGAGCTGAGTCCTTTGCTTTTGTATTCCTTCTGTAATCAGCCACGCACAAAGTATCCCGTGCAGAGCGTTATGATGGAGTTGCACTCCAGAGGATGTAGTGAAGTGTCTGCTGTTTCCCAGGAATAATCCCAAGCACTAACTGTTCTCACAGCCAAATGATGTGTGGCATTTGGTTTAGGACCTAATGTAGCACAATAAGAAACCACTCTTCTGCTACCAGGAACAAGGGACTCGCAACACTGCGTGCCAACAGCGACATTTCAGCTTTGCTTTCCTTGTTAGAATGGGGTTTTTTAACCTTGTTTTTTCTTTTTTTCCCCCTTTTTCTTAGTTTCCACCCCACCTCCCCTGCAGGATATACCGCATCAAAATGTGCATAGATTAGTGTAGTTTGAGAATGAGCTCTAGAGGTCATTGATCCTAACCTCCTGCTCACAGCAGGGCTAGTTTCTAATATGCATAGTATGTTCACACATGGTAAACAAAGGTAGGGGACATTTTCCTGTTTTCCAGAATTTGCTCACATCAATATCTTATCCTCATTCTAGCATACTTAGTTGTTCAGTTCATCACTTTCACAACTTGGACATGCTGGAACGCAAGACTTTGGTTTCAGAAGGCATATTGGGGCCATTGGTTTAATTCTTCACTGGGATGAAGTCAAAGACTTGTGAAAAAATCATACAAAAAATAGTAAAAAAACCTTATTTATCTTGTTAACTAGTTATTTGCAGTGTGGAAAAAATACTTTTTTTTCAAATTCAAGTAGTCTGTATAGTGGTCATTTGTTCTAGTCTCAAAGAGAGGAAACAATTGTCTGGTTTATCTTTACATGGTTCATTTGCCTTTGTCATGCTCCCTGTTATTTACAAGCTCTCTCAGCAGTTTTGTTCCAGGCTTCTTTTTTCTTCTATTTTCTTTTCAATTGGAAAGTCTTCTTTCCCCCTGCTCATAGACGGTGCCTGAAATCTCTTTCATTTTCCTGTTATTTTCTTCCTCAGGATGATGCCTTGGAATGAATTTTTTACACTTTACCACATGAACTAGAATATCTTGGGTTCTGTCATAGGGATAAGGTTGAAAGAGAATTTGGAATGACTCTGATGTTTCTCTCTTAGAGGATTGGTATACAAGCATGATGTGTAGGAATACCTTCTAAGAGCTGACACACTTTTTGCTCATTCCATTCTTACCTTTATTTAACTCTGTTGTTCAGCTGTGATTATTGCTTTCTTCAGTATTATTTTCTGATTAATCTTTATAATTATTAGGAATTACCATATGATTTCTTTGTGAATCCAAACAATGATGTGCAAATGGTAAAGCTTAAGAGTTCTTTCTCTAATACTGTCAAGAACTGCAAGAGAATATTTCCTGCAGCAGACCTGTAAAACTGCAGAAGTGCAGGACTTCTGTCACATCTGTTTGTACCAAGGGGAAGTGAGATCCTCCTCTCCTCTAGGCTTTTGTGATTAATAAGCAGATCATCATGAACTCTGAAAATGATGACTACTTTGGAATAAAAGACCATAAACTCTGGGGAAGGAAACAAGCTAATTATTGCTGTCTTTGTTTTGTGGCATTCTCTTGGAATGTGTCCATTTGTTTTGTTAGATTTAGAAACACTGCTCTTCCTCTTCCTTTTTCTTTCTCTGTGCATCGATCCTTTTGTTTACATGCCAATGCTTTGCCTTAGTAGCTAATTCTTCATATTTATTTTGTGTTTGTGAAAGACAATCATGCCTCATTACCCTTTTTTTGTTTCCACTTTGGAAGCCAATACTTGTTCTTTCATGCCTTCTTCCCCTGCCATCCCCCACCCCCTATCATGACAGAAAGTTTGAAGGTTTTGTTCTGGATTGGTTTTGTCAACCCTTTAGGAATGAAAAACATTCACATTTCTTCACTCTTTTTACCTGTGGCAGTGTCCTGCTGCTTTCTTGATAGTTCTTGATGGCTTTGCTCTTTAAAACTAGCTCTCTGTTCCCAAGATGAAGTCCATCACAGACTAGTGCAAGCTAATATCACCACTTTGATGGAGATTGCATCCATTCTCTGCAGGATCTTTGCCATCTTGTTTGCTTTTCCTTGCAAGGTTGTAGCAGAAAAAAGGGACTAAAAGGTTCCAATTACTTACCTGCTATTTCCCTCCTGTTACTCACAGGACTATGCTGACTTTGTGCTACTTACACTGATTTATTTATTACCCACAGCTCACAACGGTAATCCCAGTCTGTATTCTGAGCGGTCTTCCTCAAATACTGTTATGATATTTAATACCTCACCTCAGGTGTATTGAAAACCTACATTACCTGAACTCGTTCAACAAATGATGCTTTGATGGGGCATGCAAGTTAACATTTTTCCTGTATGTGTCTTAAGAGATGAGGTAGGAGACCTCAAGCACAGAGCTCATTGCCTTAGTGATGTTTTAAGACTTGGGTCATAAGATCCTGTTGGAGTGGGACTTGTCATATGATGCCCAGAAGGTCTGAAGTGGATGCATTAGACTAGCTGGGCATCTCCCATAGTGGTTCTGTGTGCATAATGTAGGTTTGCTCTGCCTGTTCCTGAGCGCTTGTGCCTGATTTTTTTCTATCACTTGCACTCTCTCCTTTTGAGAAATGGCAGAATGTGGTTGAGGAATTGAAGTCCAGATCTAGACGTGTAGCCAGAAAACCCTAGATTGTTTTTTCCCCCATTGCAGTTGCCAGAAGTTGTTGCTTGGAAGTTGAAATCATGTTCTTCATCAACTGTAAAGCATTCCTTATTCACAAGTCACACCTGGAAACAAACATCACAGATTTCCCCACTACCAGAGCTGTCCATTCCTGTCCTGGACCAATTGTGTAGAAAGGAAGGAATAGTTTAGTTTCTGTGTCTACTCATTGCTTGATCTCTTCACCCTCCTCTGTCTCTCTCAAAAGAAAAAATAAAAATCAAGAGCTACCATGATTATAGTTAGTAGCAACGTTCAAAATATCTCTAGCTGGTATTTTCAAATTGCATCTTTAATGTAAGGAGATCTTTAATACTGAGACTTGCTTAATTCTTCATTGATTATGCAGAGATGGCTGTGAAAGGTGAGAGAAGAGCTGGACAGGACGCTGTGCACAGAGCCCCGCTGTTATCTGCGCTTCCCCTGTGCGTGGTTAACCAACCAGTGGTGGCCCCTGAGCTGTAGTAGATGTCTAGAATATATATATGAAACCATACTGCCTTTACTGGGCTTTGAATTAAAATGCAGTTTGTACATGAACGTCTGTCAAAACGTTTGCAGGCTGACAGTCAGCTGTTACAAAACTTTTGGCAACCTCTGTGGTAAAGGTTTTCTCTAAATGTAATACATTTAAGCATTTCAGGCAAATATTTACAGCATCTACAGTACCTAGAGCCTTTGTGTCTGATGCGCTTGGTGTTAACAGCACTCCTTTATGTGCTACCTGTGGAAAACCAGACATAAAATGAATGATTGACTCAGAGGAAAATTATTAAAAGCATCTGAGTCATTTAGAAATCAAGTAAAAAATGACTTAAGCATTGAAAAATAAGGCTTTGACTAGGCAATTAGGAAAAAAAACCTCAGGGCTTTTTCAAATGTTTCTATAAGTGATAAATAAATAGCAAGACGTACATCTTGTGAGATTGTGTTCCCTGTTCTCCTCATGATTCAAGTGATTGATGAAGACATTTAGTTACTGAAATCAGTGGCCTTCTGTAGTTCCACTTGAAGAACGTTGATTTTCTTGAGGTTTCCCTCTCTCTCTTCCTCACACGTTGCTTTTTAAGAAGGTCACATGTTTCCCTTTGCTCTGCCTTAAGCTTTATTAGCTTGTGAAACCATTTTGCTGAAGTTCAGTTTATTTAGATGAAGCTTCAGGGAAAACACTGGTTCAGCTTTTGTGTATCAACCAGAGAAGTTTGCTTTAAAACAGCTGGCGGGCTGCAGGGGAAAGGCAGCGTTTACTGTCAGTAGGGGATAACTTGCCTTGAAAGACAAAAGCCTTAATGCCTGGGAAAATGACAGCTTATCTGATTGCTCTGTAATCTCTTTTCAGCACTGGCTGACAGAGCTGGAGATCTTCGCTATGATCTTCGCAGCTGCCATCCATGACTATGAACACACTGGAACCACTAACAACTTTCACATCCAGACACGGTGAGGCCACTGTAAATCATGATGAAGGGCTGGGAAATGGAGGGGGAAACCTTTGGAGAATAACAGCACAGCCACCTAGAAAAGTGCAGGAACTTTTGCTTTCTAGTGTTACGGGAGGAAAATTCACTTTCTTAGGTTACATTTAATTTTCTCTTGCTCAACCATTTACAATGGAATGCATGTATTCTAGCTTCCTGAGCATTGTTTCATATTAACAATCAGGAAAAAAGGAAGATCCCAAAATATTTCTGTGTAAAGTTGCCAAATTGCTGTACAGAGTGATGTATTTTGATGAAGGTATAGTTTTGGAGGAGATACTGTAGTTCAACAGTTTTTTCTCCTTGGTTGAATTTGAAGAATCAAACATTAACTGCATAAATCAAGAATTCAACAATATCTGTATTCATCAGTGAACACCAACACTACACATATTGTTTTTACTTTAGTGCACACCTGCAGCAAGGGGATATGTTTGCCATTACCTGTTCAGGTATATAATTTTTTAAAGCTTTGTAAATTGCTGGACAGGAATGAGCTGATCACAAACTAGACTGGACCAGCGTATTCTTTGAACTCAGTGAGGCTTTTGGGTTGGTGGAAGAGAGAAGGAGAAGATGAAGATGGCAGCAAAATTCAGAAGGCGTGCAAAGACTGTAAAACCTCTAGTTACAGTGTTAATTGAACATCTAATGTCTTGTATTATTTTGACAATGGGAGTCTACTTGTAGCAGTGACAAAACGTGTAGATGTCCTCAACTGACACTGCACACTTGGGCATTTCTAAGATGCATTGCATCTTAGCCTAAATTAGATGTCTGGAGTATGTTAGCTGAATCATGCTGTGTATGACATATATAAGGGTTGCTAGGATAAATGACACATTTGCTCAGGAGAGCTTGGGAACATAGAAAGAAGCTTCTGTCTCTTTTCTGGGCCAAGTCACACTCCACTTCTTGCATGCATGCATGCATGCAAGAATTAGGGATCTGCTGTATTTCCCAAATACTATAGAAGAATTCAAGGAAGGACAGTTATAATTTAATTTCTGTAACACTGAACATCAGAGGGTGTAAAGTGTTGGGGAGAAAAATATACACTGCTCTCTGGGAAACAGAACTGAGTGGGAACTGCAACAAATTGTACTCACCCTCTGTTGCCATTAACTTCCAGCAAGAACTTTGTCTTCAGACCAGTTTAGCCATTCATCAATCTCAGTTCTATGCCATGGAGCTTAAAATACGGTGTGAAGTACCTTTGGCCTTACTCTATCCCACTGGCAGTTGTCCTTCCAGACAGCATAGTCTAGCGCAGAGATGACAGAAAGCAGTTCAGTTACATCTTGCTTACAGCCAATTTGCTGTTCTGGAAACAATATTGGGAATATCTTGCAGTTGCTTACTTGGGTACAGTCAGGCTTTAAACATACACAAGAGCTGGAAAAGAGCCTCATGATTCAACTCTAAATGTACATCTTTCTCACAGCTCTCAGCGTTATTTTTTTTAAGTATGTAGCAAAGAGACTAGGTGAGTCTCAGCGGATGAAATAGATTTTGCAGTGAATTTTGATCTTTAGTTTTCTTTTACTGAATAACAGGAATGAACAAAGAATTATAAGTGCTCTTAAAATGCTCATATCTGTGCTATAGAACTAATCTCTGTAGCTGATCAAAAAAAACTTTTGAATGTTCTTTAGACAGGGAAGAAACATAACCTGTCCTATGTTTTCTTTTAAATGGTAGGTCAGACTCAGCCATTCTATACAATGACCGGTCTGTGCTTGAAAATCATCACGTTAGCGCGGCGTATCGTCTTTTGCAAGATGATGAAGAGATGAATATTTTATCTAATCTCTCAAAGGATGACTGGAGGTAAAAATGAACATGGTGGCTGCCTAGGAATATTGCAGCATCACAATAGACTGCTACTACTTTGTTTAAATGGCAATATGCATTATTGTGTATTGCATATTAATATTTCTATTGCTACAAGAAAAAGAGCTTTAAAAGGTGTTTGTCTTATTTCTGCTTTCGGTTTTCACCTCTGGTAGTGAGACTAGACTTTGTGACAATGGATTATAATATACAAATCAACTCCCATCTAATTTCTAAATTGCATAGAGACACCATTTGTACACATCCATTTGTAATTGAGTGTAGAGGTAGTCTGCTGTTTGTTCATCCTAAAGCATAACCATAACCTTTATCTACTTTGACACTCCCTGCCTGGAAATTATAAATGGGACTTAATGCAAAAAAGAATCCAGTCCAAGGAGCATAAATCAGTGTACTATATATGCCAAGGTGATGTAAGAAGCTGTAATTTAAAATAAGCCTCATGCAACACATGATTTATGTGCCAAAATCAGCCCATGATTTGCTTTCTAATAGTAGGCAGTTCAAACTGATGAGGGCTTTCTGGTTTTATGGGATTTTTTGAACTTCAAGGGATGGTACTTTAAAAATAGCCCAGTGCGCCAGACAGGAAGAATCCTGCTCCGTGGTCTTCCTCATGGGAGGAGAAGCAACTTGTGGGGTCTTACATGACGCACAGTGCCTCCTGCGTAGGCTTAAACGTGATACAGTGCTGAGCAGTCAGCTCATCTTATTTTAATATAAACGTGGGGAAATGAGCCCTCCTCTGTGGCCTGGCTTCTAGCAGGCTGATCAGTGAAGGCTCTGCTTGCTAATCTGTTTGGCCTGAATTTCCTATTTATTTCGACTTGTGGACAGTGATGCGATCCTATAGCTGAACACCAGGAATAAAACTCAGGAACTTATGTGGCTGATTCCAATCAGTGTGAATGTTGTGGAGGAGTGGCCTGAGAAACTCTGTCCCTCAATATAGAAAATAGTCTCATGGTGGGCAGCAAGCAGGAACTTAAAAGAAGAAAAAGGAAAAAAGAAAATCTGCATTGAGGTGTTAAAATCTAATTTATTTTTTTAGCTACAGCTGGTAATGCCTTGTCAAATATTGGCAGCAAATTACTGCTTCCTTTTATGTTGGTGGGGGAAACGCAAGGCACTGACTAGAAACGGCAGCCTTAGAGCCACTGTCTACAAGGAACAGCAGAGCAGCTAGTTGAGTATGCTTCATTGCATAGATACTTTCTTTAGGAAAAGGGTCTGCTTTGGAGCTTTAAATTGTTTTTACTTGAATGAAAGCTAGCTTCAGATATTTCTTATTGATTCTGTAGTGTCAACATGTGTTTTCTGTTGAGGCAATATGCTTAGACCCAAAGTTTAAAAGATTAACTCATCTTTCTAAGAAATACTCTTAACTGCCAGAGCAAAAATACTGAGGGGTTTGGATTGCTTATTTGTTCTCTCTCAAGTAGGGCTTTATTATTTTGTAGCTGCTGACCAAGCTGCAGAATAAAGGCATCTGAATGTGCTCTGATACCAAAACATTGTGATTTTTGTATGGTTTTGCTTTTGACTGCCAGTTTGAAATCCCATAGGCAAACATTTGGGAAGCACTGGAAACATCACCTGACTTCAGCAGGATCTGAGGTGGTGACAAAAAAAACCTGCCAAATCCCAGAGTTTCCCAAACTGGCACTCAAAAATAGGAGCCTCAGTATTGAATGATGCTTTGGGAAACTGTTAAAGTGTGTCCAATTTTGACTTTATTTTTGTAGATATACCTGACAAATCTCTCTCAGCAAAAGGCCCAAGTGATGGTTTTTGGAAAGCAAATTCTTAAGTGCCTTTCTGAGTTGAGGTCTCACTGCTTTTTTCACGTTAATAGTAAGAGAAAATCTGATGGTCAGTGGATTTTGCAATCCTTGATGTCTATGTGTATTTTATCACTTTTGTGGTATTCAGTCATCTAGTTAGGGAATGTATTTTCAGGAGAGAAATGTAGAAAATGAGAGTTACATTTTAGTGTTGGAAAATAAATGGGCACAAGTTTTGTAAGGAAAGCAGATGAGTCTGAAAGAGATCTTTGGGGCTACAGTCAGGGAGAAAAAGAGTTGAATGCTTACTAGCACTTAAACTACATTTTTTTTCTCCATTTAAAAAAACCTCTGTTGCTTATTAAATATTTGAAAATCAGTTGAGCTGCCTCATTTCATGAATCCCGTTTATGTGAGTCATCAACAAGTAAATGAAGAAACTATAACAAAAACAGATCACAGTGAATTAAGAAAATAAACTGCACAGTGAACAGATGCTTTCCAAGATACAGTCATAGATGTCTTTTCTGGCACTGTATTTCATTGTTAATAATTTCCATGCAGTTTATTGAAACAGAGTATGGTTAGCTCAAGCCCTTTAGTGTCAAGTACAGGATTAAAAAGACATCAGGAAAATGTTTAGCTCCTTAATTCTGTATTGGAATACAGCTTTGGGAAGTAACCTTTAATGCAATACTGACTTTATCAGTAAAGCTGCTGGGGTTTGTCCCTCAAATAATTCTGAGCCCTCCTTGTCAATCCATGTTATTCCTTTCGAGACTGCGGTGAGAAACACCAAATGTTTTTTGACCGAAGATGAGTTTGGTCAGAGCTTTCTTTTGTACATAATAGCATGTACATGGTTGCATAATGACACCCTTTTCTTTGTTCTATACATTCAGGATGAGCACATGCATATTCTGAGTGTTATACCTTTAGTGAGAATCAGCCATTGACAATGTTGCCTTGAATGAAGTGTTTTTCCTATTCATTTCTGTGAGCGTAAAGTACTGAGACTTCAACTGGATAAAATGAGAAAAATAGCTCACTTCAGGAGATGTTACTGTTGGTTCCTAGCATAGGGATTAAGTGATCTAAAATGGCCTTTTCCCTGTACCTTTCACCATGAGTGCAAGGGGATGTGAGTCCTTCACTAGGATACAGCTCTAAGGCAGACACTGATACGGAGCAAAGACACATCCAACAAAGTATCTAACAAACTGATGTAATGTTCTCTGAGGCAAGAAAGGTAAAACCATGAAGTAATTATTCTAAAGAGGAAATTAAGGTATTTGCCAGATGGATCAATGCAAGGCTTGGAAGTATTTAGGTCTAAAGTCAGCCAGAGTCTATCTCGGCAATCAGTAGTAAAGACGCTGTAAAACTGTGCTTGCTCTTGGGACTGTGCCAGATACCGTGTTTACACTTGAATCATCTGCAGGACATCGGTTAGAAAACAGAAAAAACAAAGCTGTGACGTTGGCCACAGGATGAATTACTATTTAGCATGTCAGTAGTAAACAAGGAAATTAACTTCAGGTTTCCCTCTTCTCCAATTGGTTTTCCTGACCCCGCTCCCTGACAACCTGCTCTCTCCACCTAATTGTCCCTTTCCCTAATTCTGCAGGGATTACTAAAAGGGATGGGCAAGTTATCTTAGAATTTATTTTCAAATTTGGTAACTTCTAGCTTTTTCTCAGTGGTAGGTTATAGGTGTGAGAATGTGATGTCTCCCTGGCTCCTGGCCTGTGGCCTATATTCTGCCGTGACAGAAAACATCTGGAAGTGTAATGAGAAATATTAAAATCCATAATTAGTCAGCCAAGCAGCAAAGCCAGATCTATAAAAAAGACTTTGAGTCCACAAGGGATCTTCAGTTGAGGGGACCTGCAGGAAAACCCATTCCCAAGCCTTAGCAGAGCCATAATATTCTCAGTAGCAACCACTTTTTTGTGACTTTATTTTTGTTGCCGTAAACAGTGATCTAAAAGAGGATGACTGAGAAACCGAAGCTCAGTTTTTCACTCTGCCACAGGTCTCCTGGGTGATTCTGCCAACTCACTTTTGCTGGAATTCATTTCACCTACTGTGAAGAAGCAAATTGTCTAAGCTTTCTTCTTACTTAAGGTAGAAGGGCAGTACCTCCAAAGGACAATTCATTCCACTTACCTGAGGATGACAAGAGCCGTGCTCTGGAGATGCTGATCTCCATCCAGTCTCTACAGCAAAATCAGCTGAACTGGCTTACACGGAAACCTACAGACAGCTAAAGTCTGACAGTAGTGACAGGAATGGATAGAAGGCTTAAACAAAACTACTGAGCATGCAGTACGTTCCCACAGTGGTTGTCAAGACAAACAGCTGAAATACATTTCAACAAGGACTAGAGAAATTGAAGGCAGACAGATTCGAGAGTGATTATCAACCATTACAGTTAGGGTTCAGCTGGCAGCTCAGAAAGTTGTTTGAGGCTCTTACTGCAGCTCCTGCCTTCTTGAACACTCCCTGATCGTTCCAAGCTCCAAGTGGGAGTTGTTGAAGAAAAGGATGAGGCAAACCCATGGTCGGCTGTTGCTCAGCCCAACCAAATCCCAACACTGTTTCCAATGCCATGAGTACCTTAGATGGGCTATAGGGAATCACCATAAAAGTTGGCAGTCAGCATCACTCATGGCAATACTTGCATCTCCTGTTGTATGTTGATGACGCCTTTTTCTGCGCAGCTCGGTGAGAAACCTGAAGAAATGCTGCCGCCAGCACATACTTTGTGATGGCGCATAGGACAGAAAGGTGCAAGCTAACAAGGCATAGAGCAGCTTCTGCTGTGTCTTTTAGGCCAGTTTCACAACTGTAGAGCTGCTTACGCTTGGGAACAACTTTTTGTGCCTATGGTCTGTCTTTCTGTAGTCCCTAATTGCCACAGTGATGTTGCTCTCAGATCTGAGGCCAGAGCTGGAGGCTCTTCCCTGAGGAGTAACATGCTGCGGTGCCCCCTGTAAATGTGTCCCGAGTCTCCTGTGTTGAGTGTAGGCTGCACCTGTGAATTGCCGTGTTTACTAAAGACATACTGGGAAGGAGTCCAGCCCTGTACGTCTCAAGACTGGATCCAGGCTGCCCGATTCTGACTGAAGTTGTGTCAGTTGCTCCTGGTTGTGTCTGAAGTCAATAGGAATGAGGTCAGGTTTGCAACTACTCCCGATGGACACTCAAAACCTCCCGTGAGATCTTCAGTTGGTCACTGCTGCTTTTAGGGCCAGCGGTTAATGAAAATGCACTGAAGGCTTTCGTCAGTAAGACTAACACAATGTTGAGTAATGCCAATTGCATTATAATGGTGAGCAAGTGGATCCTCCTTTTCTCCTCAAACCGTGGAAGAAGGGCAGTTTTCACTTGGGGCTACTCTGCTCCCAAAAGTGACTGGAGGGAAAGGGCTGCCTAAGTGCAGCAGCCCTCCTGCCTGTGTGTGTTCAGAATGGCCTTTTTCCACCTTGCTGCTTCTCAGTCTGTTAGCAATTGAGCAAACTCACCCTTGAATGAATGAGTGGTATTTCATTCTCACCCATGTTGTCACGATGCTGAATGGGGTTTCCTGTTCTGCCTCTGAGCACAATAAAGCCAGGCAAGGTGTTAAAAAGAGAGAACTGGAAGGACATGAAAATACATGAGTAAGCGATGGAATAGTTTGGATTTTTTTGGTCTAAGAAGGAGAAAGATAGTGTAGCAGATAAAAAGAAAAAACAAAAAAAAACCCCAACATAACCCCCATAAACCAAACCAAAAAGCCCAATATTTCTGCTTACATATGGAGCAAACCTGATACGAAGTCCTTGAGGTGTGCTGTCAGTGTATTATTTTTTTTTTCGACAAGGCCTTTGCTGTTCTGAATAGCAAAACTAGCCATGGTGAAGTGCGTGTGGGAGATAAACAGGCTGATTTTCTGCCTGGTATTGGGTGAGGAAACCAATATCAGTGTTCTGGAAGATGACTAGTCAGCCCCAGCCCTGAGCCTCCTCTTCTCCCAGCTGCACAGCAGCAGCTCCCTCAGCCTGCCCCTGTGTGCCACGTGCCCCAGCTCCTCACCATCTTGAGATGATCAGAGGGTAGCTTGTCCCTAGGACATTTCCTGGGACTGAGTTGATAGGCAAGTTTTCTTTATTGGACAATGTTCTGCTATGACCATGCTTGTGCATACTTAGCCCAGTGCAACTGTGATATCTCTGGAGGATGATTAACTCAAGGGCATGTCTGCCTGTATCAGCTTGATATAGCTGATTATAGAGGTATAATCCTCCTTCCTTTTTCATCAGGTTGCATTATTTCTTCTTTTCTTGGGTACAATTTTAGGTTACCTGTTTTTAAAAACTTGGATAATTTTTCTGGAATCAAGCTATTTAAGAAATCACTCAGGACAATTACTATTTGAGTGAATTAACTTTGGTTCTTCAAGAACTTCTTCCTGAATACAAAACTGGGTTTGATTCATCGGGAATAGAGGAGAAGAAGATAATGCAGAAATACTAGGGGGATCTCTGGCTTTATAATCCCACTGGTAATGCTAGAAGTGAGAGCTGAATTTGCCTGCCTCTTCACCATCTGTCAACAATAATAATACTAGTATTTACAAAGCCTATGCATTCAGTGCTACACTTTTGCACCATTTGACAGCAGTATGTAGATATTTGAAAGTAGTACAGCCTCTTCTCTTCCCTCATTTCTTCTTTGAGACTGTAAAATATATTTTCTTAAAGAGGAAACTCTTTTAGTTGACTTGCTTTTCCTCTGCTTTTATATACTTTGCTTCTCTGATATAAAGGTGTTAGCCCAGACCAAAGACAGATCACTCTGAAGGTGTGTCGTGTAAAATATTAACAGGTGTGGGTGCATTCTTAGCATCATTAAATATAGTCCTGTGTTACCTCAGTGGAAACACCTCTTGCAAACCCTTTCTGGGGACTATTCAGGCAGGACCGCTGTGCAGCATGCAGTCTGCAGTGCCATAATGTGTTGTGTAGACCATGAAGACAATTGCAGAAACAAAGTGCTAAGGCTGGTCAGAGCAAAAAGTAACAGCTGTGTGTATCCCAGGCTCCAATCTGACTGAGAAGCAAAACCAAGGCATGGATACGTATCTATCACCAGTTCTCTCCATAACGTGTTTCAGCCTTATCTCAACCTGGCAACAAACACACAAACCTGTTGTCCTCTAGCGTGCGTCTTTTGAGATTTTCTCTCATGCGTTACCTATGTCCAGTAAATTATCAATGTCCTTTCAAAGTCACCTGCTATTGTGATGCCTGATGTTTGAAGTGACAAATAAGAACTCTTTGGTATGAAAATACTTTCTTGTGTAATGTCTCTGAAGTACTTTTCCTCTCTGTTTCAGAGGAAACAATGTTCTGAAATATGCGCAGAGGTCAGAGAATGCGCATATTCCAGATTTACATTCATAAGAGGGAAACTAGAATTTGTGTGCCTGTGAGCATATGTACGTGCTGGCACTGAAGTGAGTGACTCATTTGCCTGAGCTGAGTCCTTTGCTTTTGTATTCCTTCTGTAATCAGCCACGCACAAAGTATCCCGTGCAGAGCGTTATGATGGAGTTGCACTCCAGAGGATGTAGTGAAGTGTCTGCTGTTTCCCAGGAATAATCCCAAGCACTAACTGTTCCCACGGCATCATCACATCCTTTTCTTGTAAAAGTTTGTTTCTATGCTTTCAGCTTCTCCTCTCCTGCCTCTCTTGCTTGTATTGACAGAGAGATTTGTGCTGCTGGGAATGAACCAGACCAGGGAACTGACCAGGACTGGCAAAACCAAAAAAAAGATCAAAATTATTTAAAATTAGTTTGTTTTCAGCCACCATATCATCATCTTGAATGCTGTTGTCTATGCAACTGATTGTTTATAAGGGTGGGGAGGTGGAGGTGCATATACTGGGGGAAGAGTGAGGCCAGCTCATGGCATCTTAACATGTGTGCAGAACTCCTGGCAAGGGGACTCATTACATACCCCACCCATGGGATGGGGTAAGCACAGCAGTGTTGGGTCTCTACACACTGGTGGCCTGGGGCTGGAACTTGAGCACAGCAACCAGAGGGAAAAGAGACATGCTCAAAATAGACCACATCCTTCATGAAACATTCATGAAAAGAAGAATAGTAACTTTTATTTTCAAATGCAAGCTGACCCATTTCTGAATCTCCGAAATACTGAGCTGGTATGCTAACCTTGGGCTGTTCTTCCTCTGTTAAACTGTGGATAGCTGAACTGAGACAAAGAGAAAAAAAAATTATGTTGTGTCCTAGATTGGAATGTTCTGATATTTTAAAGTCTCTAGGACATCCATATTATCTTCAAAGGAATTTCAACTGGATTCTAAACAAGTTAGCTTAACAAATATTCATACAGGAACAGTTTGAATGAGTAATATCAGGGAAGTAATGCAGGTTCTCAAAGGTCTTGACTGCATATATGCATCTTATATACTAGGTGATTTTTTTTAAATGTTGTTTTTCCTTTAATAATATGACTAAACTTTCAACTTAGGTATTGACCAGTTTTAGGCAATTGGGTAGAGGTTCAGGTTGACCTGATTCATGCTGAGGCTTTAAACAGTGTTTGTACTTCCTGCTAAGAATGCCCTATAAAAGAAATCAATTTACAAAATTTGTGCTTAATTGAAAAAGGAGTACTAATACTAATGCGCTCTTCAAAAACATTTAGGATTTCTCTTAGCAAGGATTTGCCACCTGTCTTAATTTGCAGTCCTCCCACTCCTGTGTATGTGTAGAAAATCACTCATCCTCTTCCCTGTCCCTGAAAGAGGGATAATGGAAAGAGTGACATACAAAGGCAGAAATACCATCAGTAATTTGCAGATAGACAACAAAAGAAACTGGAGTGTGTCTGATGCTGGTTTTTGTGTTTCTCTTTCCGTGATCGTCTCATCGTGATGCCATCCAAAAGGGAATTCAGGGCTCTAGTGATTGAGATGGTGTTGGCCACCGATATGTCCTGTCACTTCCAGCAAATCAAAGCCATGAAGAATGCTTTGCAACAGCCAGAAGGGTGAGTCACTTCACAACACTGTGCACTGAGGGGCTGCACTTCAGCTGGTGCTTTGCCATTGTTTTTGACTTGAAAAGCACCTCTCCAGATGCCCTCACTCTCTTTGATGTCCACATCAATTCTTTTTCTGATGTTGAGTTTTGAATGATTTCACTTAGGAGTGGACTGGCACCCCCTTATACACACATCTCTATTCTGTGCTGGTGGACCAAAGCCTGCAAAGGTCATATTGTTGGGATAAGCCTCCCTGGGGATTTCCCTTTGCATATCAGGTTAACATCAAGGACACAATCCAGCTGAGTGACCTCTACTGCTTAAGTATGACCCAGGGTTATAATATTCTGCAGAACAGGAGTTACACATTGCCCTTCTGCAGATAGTATCAGCTGCCACCTCTGCAAGGGGCCTGCTCCATAACCAGAGGACAGATGAGGACAACTTGAGATCCACTGAGGGAAGGGCTAGAAGAGAACAGATGGGGCAATATAGGGAAGGCCTGTTCTTCCCAGTATGCCACTGGGAGCTGTAATATTTTGTCCACAGCTCTTCCCCATAAAATTCCTTTTATACTGCAGAAAGCTCTGAGTGATGGTCATTTTTTCACCCTGGACACAGGTCTGTCCAGAGCCTCCCAGAATTATACCTGTATCAGACCAGAGTGTGGCTAGCCACTTGGTCCTCTCAGAAGCAACAACTCTCCCAGCTATTTCAGACAGTCAAAAGCTGGAATTAAAAACCAAGACTACGCATCCCAAGAAAGCATTATGTACTAGGTTCTTGGGCTAGCCTCTCAGGTTATGGTTTTAAAAAGTTGCCAGCCTTTTTTGTTCTGTGGAACAAAATGCAAGGATCACCTTCTGACCTCACACTAGTTTTCTAACAGTGAAACATTTATCATTTACTGTGTAGACTTACCAGCATCCCTGAGATCAGATCCTAACTGTTTACTACAGTAAGATGGTAGGGACCAATTTCTCTTCTGAGCTGCATAAAATGCAACCCAGCTGAAATAGGGAACACAGTAGTTCTTCAAGCCCACTTGTGCAGACAAGCAAGCCTGGAAAGGAGCTCAGCAAGGCTGAGCAAAGTTTCTTTTTGCACTTCTTAATGTCTCTGTTACAACAGGAATGGTGTATGTTGGAGAAATTAGGCAATCTTTCATAGTTGTCTGATTTTATGAACACAGAAATCATTGCATCATTTCCCTGCTTAGGTGAGATTTTTGTCATTCTCCACTGCAAGAGCAGGCCATTAATTTGTTTGATCCTTTGGGTTTTCAGAATTGACAAGCCGAAAGCCTTATCACTGTTGTTGCATACAGCAGATATCAGTCATCCAGCCAAGGCCTGGGATCTCCATCATCGCTGGACCATGTCTCTGCTAGAGGAGTTCTTCAGACAGGTAAAGTTAGGGAAGTTCCTCTGCATTTCTGCAGCACAGAGGGAGTGTGTAGGATTGGGCAAGGAAGTAGGAAAATGTGAACACAGATCTTTTCCTCCTTCTCTGATTTTCTCAAGAACCTCCTAAATGATCGAAGCTTTCTCAGCTGGCACCAGTAGCACTGGCTATTACGCGTCTTGCGAAGTTAGTGTCTGATACACTGCCTATAGATATAGAAGTTATCTACATAGTAGAAATTCTAATTTGGGAAGCTAATATGTGTTTCAAATTACCAAAGAATAGAATATGTGATGTTCTACTTAGTTGTAGAACCATAGAAAACAGATTTAGGTAGCTGTACTTTATAGAACTGTACTTATATTGTTGGGGTAGATATGAAAAATGCATTACCCTTACTTTAAATTAACTGATCCAGTTTATAACTCGCAGTGGACTGCCTGTTGACAGACCTACAAATCTAGACAAATCATTAAGCTCTGTGTGATTGCTATAAGCTCCCCAAGTGACTAATTAAAAGCATTTAAAGAGCTGCCATAAAAAAAAAGTAAAAGTAAACAGAACACTTAGGAGTATTTAGGCTATTTTTCACCAATATGAATTACTAAACTAAGCAGAAAACCAAGGGCTTAATTTCCCTCCAAAGTTCAATAACTTAATGTTTTATAGTAAATCTGAACGCAAAAAAGAAAAATACATGACAATTTTTGAAAAGTTCTAACATATTTTAAAATGGCATCTGTTTTTAAAGGCATTGTGGGGATCCCTTCTTAATAAGGACATTGTGAGAATTTGCTTTGAAATGAATTCTTTAATTTGCTTTTCAAACTAAGAATGGGTTTACTGGGTGGAAGCAGGTCAGTCATACCTGCAATTGGCTCTGTGTTGCCACACAGGAGGCTCATGCAAGTAGGATGATTGTCACGTGCATTTTAGGGAAAACTCTGTACATGTTTATGCTTCTCTAGCTCAAAATTATACTAGATGTTTCAAAATACACCACTTCTGACTCTCCTAAAGACTTTGAGGTAACTAAGATTAGCTAGATACGAGACCACAAAATCCCATGTTTTGGTCTGTTTTACATGTGTAAAGAAGACAGAAGTAGTATTTTTTGTTTTCAGAAGAATAATTTCATTTCAGTCAACAAATCCTACTTTAGTTTTGAATGACAAATGTCTCCACTTTTAGATAAATCTTTATATAAAACTTGTAATCTAGTTCCAAATTCAGATGTAGTGTTAATTCCATCTTCAGGAAACCCCTTAAGCTTACCATGAAGCATAGACTTGCATGCACTGAAGTTATTTAGTACTAGATCATTAAATACATCCCTACCTGACAGCAGGTAAACAACACACCCTCTTCTCACCAGCTGAGAAGTACCACTAGCCAGAGAGGACCATGGTGATAAGAAACTGGGCTGGCCTCACATGAGGTATTTTTTTCCTTATTCTCTTCACCTGCAGACCCTCTCCTGTTCTTTCTGTTACATGCTCTCCAGAGACATAAAGCCTGAGTTAACCTACATCAATCAGTATAGGTCCCCAGCCCTATTGGTTTCAAAGTATTATGTGATGTGACACAGGTCTTCCTACACCAAGTTACCATGCTGTAGGTGTGAATGATGCTTCTGTGTACAATACTGTTTTTTTTTAAAATTCATCAGGTATGGTGATCACTTCTTAAAACAAACATCTGGCACGAATTAATTTGTTTTACTAATGCACTTTAGCTAACCATGAGGGAGGTGCCCAAGCAGCTTAGAAGAAGTCAACTATCTTTCTGAGCAGTCAGAAAGGCAGCTAGGGGTTCCTTCCTGAAGAGGCACTGGGGTTTTTAAGAGGCATAAGGAGTAAGAGAAGAATGATGGAGAAAGTAGGAGCTGGCATTGAGGGATGTTTTTCCTGAGAGATGCAGCAGACACAGTAAAGGAATGTTACTTGGAAATGTTTCTGTGTTTGGTTTCTGTTTTGCCCTGATACTTGTGTATCAGGCTCCTAACATAAAGCAGAATTGTTCTGCAACAGAATACTATTGCTTGTTGTTCCACTCAAAACTCTTAACAGGACTGGTGCCCCCATTTCATGTATGTTATATTAACAAAAAGAAGAAGAATTCAGCTCTTCTTATGTCTACAGAAGTTTTTCTCTGATTAGTTTGCTGGCTCTTTTAGCTTCCATTTGACATTAGAACACTGGCAAAAAGTTCAGCGCAGTTAAAGGGAGCTGCTGATTTAAGTCATTGATTCTATAGTATAGTTAACAGGCTGTTTAAATTTGAATGCTCAGTGGGGAGTATTGCAACTATGTCAGCCTATATATCTTCTAAGCATAAAGCAATATGTTATAGAGTGACTGAACCAAGTTAAAGGGCTTTTGAGAATATGCAGCTTGAAAGACTGGGGGAAAAATGGGGTTATAACACTTGATCTTCTGCACAATCTTGTGACGTTAGAAAAGGACTTTCAGTCCCAAAGGCTAGAAAGCGTGTTTGGACTTTTGTACTTAAGCACTTATGTAAAATGTTGACAATGTCAGTGTGTACTTTGGAAGAAAAAAGTAATCTGCATCTGGCCAGCCATGACCTGTGAATTCCTTATCTGAATGACTAAAAAAGACACGCAAAGAAGTGCAAGCTCTGAAAAATCGGTCCTGACAATGATGTTTTCTCTTGAAAGGTTTGCTCTGAGAACTGAGTTCTGCTGGGTTCTCTGGAGAGCTGTAGTGAGAAACATTCTTGTGCTCAAGTGGATTTTTAGTTGAAGCATAGAAGTACCAAGCAGGCAGGGAAAGCTCTGAGGAAAGATTCACTGAAATCAGGATGCTTAATTCACCAACTTCTGCTTGGACTACAAGTTTTCCAGTCAGACTCAAATTCTCCATAATTTGTGTTTAAAAAAAAAAAAAGAAAAAGAAAAAAAAAAACCCAAAACTTAATTAAAGAAAGTAAAATGCGAGGCTTTTACAGTCGCGACCTAAGATACCAGTGCAACATGTCTTGTCTTTTTCTAATTTCTTCTCAATTTTGTTTCTCCAGGGTGACAAAGAAGCAGAACTAGGGCTTCCTTTCTCTCCACTGTGTGATCGCAAGTCTACTATGGTTGCTCAGTCTCAAATAGGTATGTCCCTTTTGGTGCGTACAAAGTAGCGTCTTAAAAGCAAAACTTACTCCTCCCTGTGGGGCTAAGATCATGGTGATCTCTCATCATATGGAACTATGTTAAAGAGAGGAAATAAAGCACAATGGTGTTATTTTCCTCAGATCAACAATTCAAAGCTGATGAGCCATTAAATTTATGGTGGTGGTTCCATGCAGTAACCAAGTTACCTCTGATGTGACTGTAGTGCCTGATTATGACACTACTCCACGGTTTTCTGAGCTGTGAAGATGAGGCGCACACGTCAACATGTTGTGATATGAGTATCATTGGTGCATATGAAAATGTCAGTCCCTTTGATGACCTGGACAAAACCTATTGTGTGTTTTTCCATTTATTCCTCCCAGTGCTTCAAGCCAACCAGTATTTTTCACTGAAGCCAAGCAAATAGCAAACCTTTTTCTGCTCCACCAACTCAGAAACAAAGATCTTTTTACAGACTCGCCATCAGCACTTTCTCTACCTCTTCTCCAGTTATTGAATGAAAAAGTAGGAGAAGGATGAGGCAACAAGCCTGGTATTTGGTGAGAAAAGAAGAGGAGTTAAGTGAAGTAAAACAGTTCAGGAGGCTGGGAGCAGAAAAGGACAACGGAAAAGGTAGATTTGTGGGTGGATTTGCAAGTGAAGTAGACAGAAGAATGTGATCTAACCTCGACTGGAGAATAGGGTGCCAAATGGAATAACAAAAGAAAGATGACACGGACCTTAAAAATGAGGGAACTGAGTCCAGAAGCAGAAAGAGACAGAATGTATTAAAGGAAAACAAACCAAAAATTTGAAGTATGAAATTTCTCTCAAAGAACAAGATAAAGATATCCCTGAACCTAGGAAAGTTCAGATTCATATCTGTGGCTAAGAGCCGTTTCTGTTTAAAATTACTTCATTGTTCCTGTTAGGTAAGCCATTCTCTGAGGGACCCTATCGCAGATTTTTCTGGCTTTGGAAGTTTAGACAGTTCAGCCAAGAATCTGAACTTGAAAAGCCCTATGCAAGCCTGGCCTGCTTGCTAGACTTGTAGTGTTCATTCCTCTGCAACCCTGAAGAGTGGGAACGTGCGTAGAGCGCAGTGCAGCTGCTGAGGACATTTGTGTTCTGCCAACAGCTTAGTGGAGGGAAGAAGCAGCAATCTTGAAGTGCTGCAGGCTCAGCAAAAACCAATGTTGAGGACTCCTGGGAAGACTACACCTACTGCTGTGCTGTGGGAGAAAAACTCCCTCTGGCTGGTGTGGAGGGTAGTGCATGTGGACACTTCTCTTTCATATCCTTTCTATCAGCTTTCAGATATGTCCCTCACTCCTTACAGGGAAGAGGAGTTGGGCTTCCCACAGGGTCCCTCTACATAGAGTTGTGTATGCCTGGAAACCAATTTTCCTTGTCCTTCTCTTTTGTGCTCCTTTGCTCAGGAAGGCCAGGAGAGCCAAGAGATTTCTGCACCGATGCCCCTTGTATCAGTCCACTGCAAAATTAATCATGAATTAAACCATCACCAACACAATTCCACCTTATGAAAGAGGCACTCATCAGCATGCAAAGGCAGCCTTATTTGTCCTATAGTATTTGTCATTATATTTGATGTGTACCGTTTAGTAATCCATTGACATTAATAGGCTACTCTAGAAATCTTGCCTTCTAACATTATAAAAATTTCATTTCTCAGTCTGCTGCACATATTGGCAATGTCTTTCTGTAACGTCTCCTTTGTTAAATCAAAACCTCTTATATTTTCTGGCTATCTGCTGAGGTAAGGCTTTCAAAGTTGTAGACTAGATTTTCAGACAAATAATCTGTTTCCATTCATTTATTTACCTGATTAATAGCCTTAACAAATTGTTCCTTGGAATAGTAATAACTGCATTTCTTTGCAAAAGTAAGTTCTTATTGAATTCCAAATTGTGCTATTATCTGCAGCAAGCAGCCATCAGTTCCCACAAATAAAAAAACCTCTGTCTTTTGTGAAATAAAAATGTGCTCTTGGTTCTGTCAGGGACAGAGTCTAGAAATCCTGTTCTGGTGGCTCAGCTTGTTTGTAGTTGCTGGTTTGCTGCTCTAAGGTCACTGCAGATGCAACAACAGTGGGCAAGCATTTTTATTAATGAGAGATTTTCACAAATGCAGGCTGAAGGTTTTGCAGTACGGACTTTTTGATGGAAATGAAGCAATCTAACAGCAAAAACTTCCTCAAAAGAATGTCTCTCCTGTTGCTTCAGTTTGTGTAGAAATTGTTCAGAGTGTAAATTGGTAATTAAAAAAACCTGAGTATCAAACAATGAACCTGAGTTTTAAAAACTATTAATGTTAATGCTAATGACCAATTTATCGTCCCTTTTTTTTTTTCTTCAACTGAACGAGTGTGGTAAATATTTCTGTACCACAGTGAAGTACAGAAATCAGGAGAGATTCATGTCCAGAAGTCAGGCTGCTTATCAGAGTGGGGGAGACAAACTGCAAAGAGAACCAGGCCAAGACTTGTATTTCCCAACAAGAATATCAGGAGTTAAAGCCTCTCAGACTGTCTCAGACTGTAGGAAGCTTGTTTGACTGCTGGAGATCAGCCTTTGTTGTCAGTGTCCTCTTTTGCAGCTGATAAATGTAGCAGCATCATTTTATTTTTGTCCTTTGACTGCCAAGGAAGAAAATTACAGCTTCAGAAAACATTGGATAAAGGCCGATGGGTTCATGCTGATGATTTTTTTTTTTTTTTTTTTTTTGGTGGTGGGCTTTAGGGAAAGGCAGTGTTTACCGTGGTGACGTTCTCAGATGGAATGAATGAATACTAGGCATGTGCCTGGAATCCACCCTCAGCATGCAGTGTTAATTGGTAAAATCATCTTAGTCACTGGGGTACAGAAATATTTACCACGCTCATTCTACTGAAGAAGAAAATGGATGATAAAATGGTCATTAGCATTAATAGGTTTTAAAACCCAGGTTCATTATTTGATATTCAGGGGTTTTAATTAGCAAATTAAATCACCATACTTAAATCACAGTGTCTTTAGGTAAGAAGAGAGAGAATATGGGGCAGGGGAGGCACTTGGGAATATGGCATAAGTTACATAATTATTAATAAAGTCCTAAGTTTTGTTTCTACAGCAGCAGATTATGTTTCCCAACTTTATTATAATCCCCATTTTAAGGTAAAATAGTTAAATAACTTATTCATGTTATAGGGAATAGAGGAAAAAATACCACTTATCAAAGAAAAGTTCCCCTAGGCCTTTGAGTTTGTTTACCTGTGGTCCATTGTGCCACCTCTGCCTGTCTTTGTTGATTAGATGCTAGACTTTTCCCAGGCCAAACTTGTTTCTTAGATGCTTACAGCTGGACCTTGTGTTTATGTGCAAATGTTGAGTATCTCAGGAAGTGGATCCCACCACCCCACTGCTGAAGTTAGTGACACAGTCATGTGTCTGATATCACAGATTTGCATGTCTCAGGGCTAGTGGCGATGGAACAAATGGCAGTGGTATTGCTTGCCAAGCAGAAGTGACGAGGTACCATGTCTTGGGTTTCTTTGGTCATTAAGAGGTAAAAATTTTTTGAGTGAAGAGACATATAGACAAGCAGACACACACACACATATGTAAATCAAGTTCTCATTATCCTGGGGATTCCTGTGGCACACTTAACATTGTTCTCAGTCAGTACAATTTCCAGGTTTGAAAAAATTGTGTGAAGTTCGCTGGGATTAGCTGGGTTGTGATCTAGTACACAATTTCCTGTTGTGGCTTTATAGTGCGTACATTTCTGATTAACTCCCTGGGAAGAAGGAGGTTCTTTTTTTTCCCTAGATTTGCATAGATAAGACTGTCTTGGTGTTATGGAGGCACATGATTCGGATGTTCAGATAAGACTGAATGCATATTTTCTCCAGATTTACAGAATGTTAGTATGAAATTCTGAGAACTTGCAAATAATGTTTTTAATTTGGCAAGGCATGAAATTGAACCCATCCTTTTAGAAATTTAGCAAAAAGCAAGAGAGGGAAATTGAACTAGAAGGGTGTTCAACTGCCTTGCACTCAAGATATGGATCAAAGCAGCTGTGAATTCAGCTGCCTAGCCCATGCAGTCTTTTCTCCTTTTACTGTTATCACCTAGAATCGCCAGGATCTGTCATAGAAACATATCATGACCCAGTCAGAGAAATTATACTATTATGAATGTATAATTAATAGTTGATAATTACCAAATCTTTAAAAGTTGTAACAGTGGGGAAAGACCTCAATCCTGATGTGCCTTAGGAAGGATTAAGGACATCGTTGTTTTCTTGGCTACCTGCAGCAGTAAGAAATTTGCTAAGTGAAGTGCTAAAATGAACATAAGAAATAGCCCTTGCCCCAGGTGAGAATTTAGGGGAAGCTGTAAGGTACTGTAAGCTCCTCACTCTCACATTTTTTCCGTGCAACTTGGATTTTCCTTCATCTCATGAGTTTGTGGCCACAGGGCCCTTCAGTCTGCCTTTCCCAACATTCAGATCAGAGCCGTATTCATCTCTGCCAGACTGTGTACTGAAGTAGAAATTATTTGGCCCTTTATTTTTTTTCCTTTCCTTATATTAAAAAATGTGGGGGAAAGCATCTAAATTGTTTTTTTATCAACAAGAACAAGCTGGTTGAGCACTGGAGAGAATATTCTCAGTAACCCACTGACATGCAGTAAGGGAAGTTTGCACGTAACTCCACGCCAGCAAAGCTTACCAGTATTATTACCGTTATATTTATTTTCTGCTTTTAAAGAGTTCATCTTTGAAACTGGGTTTTATACAGATCTGCTAGGAATTTGGCTTAAATATCACACTCCTTATATAACACAAGTTCTGATGCATCTGTTTATGTTCTGATTTGCCACAGTTTCTTTCCAGTGTTTAATTAGGTACCTTTTATTGCATGCTATATCCAAGCTCTTGGGTCAGGGATTAATGTGTAACTCCATTTTCCCTTTCTAGTACTTGCCTATCCCTCTTTCAAGGTATGATTTTTTTACTCTTTTACAGTGTGGTTATCTGCAATCACTGAAGCAGTGAATCCACATAAATCCTCCTCTTGCCTGCTTGACTCTGCTTGTGTTTCTGCTCAGGTTTCATTGATTTCATCGTGGAACCCACTTTTACTGTGCTGACTGACATGACTGAGAAGATTGTGACTCCGCTCATTGATGAAGCTTCCCGCTCTGGCATGTCTGGGTTCAGGCGTTCCAGGTGAATAACCATGTGCCCTCTCCCTTTATTCTACACATGCTGCCATTGTGCCCAACTCCCCCAATTTGCCCCCACAGTAATAGGTCTTCCATGTCACTTAAAGCTCCATATCCACATTTCTGACACTGCAGTTCACCTTGTGATGCAACTTTGTTGCAGGGAAACTCCATCCCTGGGAGGGCAAAGAGGGAGGCTGGCACCAGCCTGAGCATGCCTCCAAAGGCAGTGAGCACAAATGGTTGTAGCCATGCAGTCAGGTGAACTTTAGTGCTCTCAGTCATTAATGTCAAAGAGACGGTAGAGGAAGTCGTTGGGAGGCACTCATTTCTTCATGTCTAGAAGTATAAATGGGATTGAAATACAAAAAAGTACTGGGAAGTATAAACACACTTTAGTGACGCTATTTAGAGTTACACAGATGTGTGAAGTATCCGCCAGAATTCACCTGGACTTCAGGTGTAAGGAGTCTTGGCTCATTCAACCTGTTCCACTACTGCAGAGAAACTACTCTTCTGGTAGTTTCATGGACAGGGCGTGTCTTGGGATTCAAATTCCACATGGCTAGTGCTCCCTAGAGTAGGGCTACCAAGTCAGGATTCCTTCTCCCAGGTGACTTGGGAGACTTTACTCTTGGGCTGTTACACAAAGAGCAAGCACTAGTATCTTTCTATGTCAGTTATCTTGCTGCCTTTATTAAATGTGCATAATGAAGTGTCCATCTTTGAAAGACTATAGGGTCTATAAGTGAAATGAGTGCCTGATTTCAGCCTCAGCTGAGGTCACCAAGCCCTGGACAAAGGTTGGCCTCCTGTCCTGTGCCTAATGGCTCCCACTGGTGAATTTTAGGAGGCTCCTTCTTTGACATATTTGATTTCTAGAATTGTCTGACACTCCCATGAATATTTAGGGTGTGAAGATGCACAACAAAGGTAATGGCAACCTTTGACTGATTCTATTTCTTAGGGACTATGGATACCAAAAAATAAGCAGAGAAAAGCTGCCCTTTATTTCTAATACTGGCTCAGGTTGTGCTGTTTGCTTTAACATTGATTGCCCTGGGATGGGAGGGAGGGAAGGATGAGGGATGCAAGCTTAGTTTTTGTTTTTCCTGGTTGACTCTGTTAAGTTATCTAGACTTCCAGTCATTATTTCTTCTTAGCTGTATTTGGGTGTATGGGATACTGATTTCTTCTGTGTTTTGTGATCTTGTGTCCCAGTCTGAATAGCATTAGTCCCTCTGAAGTTAAAAGATCAAGTGTCAAGAGCACTGGGTCAGAAGGAAGTGCCTCACTCAACTGCTCCATACTCACTGTGGACTTCAAATCTTTTAAAGCCACCTGGACTGAGGTGGTGCAGCAGAACCGGGAGAAATGGAAAGCGCAAGCCACCAAAGGTAACAGCCAGGCTTCTTAGTGAAAGAATAAAAATTCTTTTGACCTCTTCTTCAAACTCTTCTTCAATCAAATTATTCTCCAAGTAAGCACTGTTAGTTTGAAAGAATCTGCTTTTCAAGGTCAACAACCTACACTGAGTTCAGAAAGATAGGAATATTGTGACTCATCTGTGCCTTATACTCTTCTTTCATGATGTAAGTGTACATAATGAAGAGGATATGGACAATGGGAGGAAAAAAATAATTGTAAGGGAGGTCCCCTAAAGTCATGAGTCAGATTCAAGATGGGTGCAAAAATAGCTGGAACAGCATTTGTAGAGATAGGTTATCAATTATTTGCTGTTAAGATTGAAAGAGTATGATAGTTCAGGAGAGAAGGACAGGATATTCTGGGTTCACAGCTGGTTTCATATTTCTCGTGATAACTTGGATAACGAACTGTGAACTATGCTGCGAATGGTCATGGTGGTGTGAATCTGGGAGGGCCTGCAAATATTTCAAAAGAATATGAAGGCTGTGTTGTTTGCAAGTTGACCAGAGTTCAATATTGTCATGCTATCAAAAAAAACCCAAAACCAACCCAAAACCCAAACCCAAACCAAACAAAAAACCCCAGACCTTGCTTCTAAGACCCCTCTGGCATTCTTCCAGTCGTTCCAGCAGTAACAAGGCCCCTACAGCAGTGATGGTTTGGCCACTGCAGTTCAGGAAACATCCGGACCAGTTGTAGGCAATACAGACTACAGCAATGCAAGTGATGACAAATGTTGTTTATAGCTGAAAGCAGTTTTCTGAAGGCTACTGCAGCTGCAAAATAAGGAAACTATTTTTTATTTTTTTTATTCAAAGAACCTGGGCTGTTAAGAGAAGAAAAAAATTGCAGGTGATTATAACCTGATAATAGGTTAGACATTGGCAAATCTATTGTTAGAGATCTTTTGGAACTGAGAGCCATCTGTTGAGAAGACTTAGGTATACCTGCCCCTTGCCTCCAGGGGCTGGATAATTGCCCAAGGTCTCCTTGAGCCCTGGGGTGATACAGGAACCAAAAAAAGAGGAATGTATCACTAATTTTTTATTTTTTTTTCTTCATGAAACTGTTTGTGATACAATTTCTTCTCTGAGCTGCATGCTTGTTACTCAAACCCTGATTTAATGGAGTTGCTGTATTTCATGTAAATGGAAGGAGCTTGATTTTAATGTATTATGTGGCCTTGGCTTCAGGGCTGATGGAAGATTTGGCGTAGTTCTCCTATTTGCCTGAGCAGATTGTTCCTCTCCAACTGAAAGGCCTGTCTAAAGGTGCAGGAAAGGATGCATTATTATTCAAATTAAATTTTCCTTTGTATTTAAAACTTGCCATTCAGGAAGAGCCTTTCTAGGCATTCTATGAAAATGAAAAAAGAAACGTAATTCAAAATCTGTTTAATTGCCAGGGGCTTTTTTTAGCTTTTTTTTTTTTTTTTTAATTGGTATTTACTATTTCACAGTTCTTTGTGGACCAAACAAATTACAGCTAACTAAACAAGCAAAGCATTTAATACAGTGAGTGTCTCACAGTATAGGAGTGTTGAGTGAATGAAGCCAATACAGTTAACTAGTTTTAAGGATTTCTTTTCAACATGTACCATACATATTTACTTGTCTACTAAGGATCTACTAGATAAAAATCCTATATGCAAGAGAGACCTAGGGGGAAATAAATAAAACATATCTTACATTTCACCTAAAACAAATATAAAGAGTAGATCATAATAGATTCTGGATATTTAACTTTTAAATGTGCTTTTTACCCACTTGCAGTGACTGCTTTGCATAAATACTTTTTTCTAAATATGCACATGTAAATGTCACGTTATGATTCAAGTGGATGTGCACACATTGCTTAACTCATGCTGCTACTGGTAATATGTATTGATGCAGTATTTCATATCCTTTCTTTATAGAGTATCCTGACCATAAGGGTTTGGTTATTCATATTTTAGCTGGAGAGGAAAATGTTTTATTTTTAATTGCCTCATTAAAAAAATGGTTCTATCAGCTTGTGAGGGTAGTCTATGGAAGAATCAGCTGATCACTTGAAAGCAGAGAGCTCACCAGTCTGCATTATTAGATGCATGTATGCTCGAGTAGGTCATTTTATCTTTACTTTTCTGACAACCTATAGCCCTGAATAGTTGATTTACTTATGGTTTTGCCAAACTTCATCTCCAATAACTTGCATCAGGGCCCCAATTTCTGGATCAAAGATTCAGAAAGCAGTCTTAGCTTCTGTTCATCTGAATTCATTGACTTTCACATAATTTCTGTGTTTCTGGGTGCATTTAGCAATACAAGCATGCATCTGTTTTTATCCTGAAAGATTTATACAAACGTATTGCTCAGCATGCCTTTGTATGGGCTGGGCACTAAGGAACTCTTCTTGGACTCCAGAGCTCTCGCTTCAAAACCTTTGCTCAGCTGCTGTCTTGCTCCTGACTTGCAGCAAGTGTCTGCACCGCCCCCTCCATCTGCCTTGCCTGTCTTAGCCATATGCAGCAGGGCCTGCCGCACAGCAGTTTAAATTGCTGACCCCCATCAAACCGGTGTCTTGCAATGCATCACGATTCTCTGCCAAAAAAATAAGAATTATTGAGAGAAGACAGATAAAACATTTAACTGTTGATTGACAACAAATAGCAACTGGGGATCAGAAGGGAAGGAAACCCATCTACTATTACTATTACTAATTTATTTGTAGAATACTGTATTTCCTTTGGTAATAGCATTGTCCCTAGAAGCATTAGTGAGCTGTTTTTATCCTGAGTGTGGTATTTATAGAAAATTTCTCTGCCTGTGTGGGCAAAGTAAGTGGGTTTATTACTGATCTCTTTTTGCTTAAAGGATCATTAAATAGCTACAAATTAAAAAAACACCAACAGAAAACAATGAACAGAACAACTACTGAATAAACAAACACCCTGATATGCAAAGCACCATTCAGATAAATTATTTTTTGACACTAATTTTGACAAAAGGCACTTGTCCAATGGTGCTGTAGCAAGCCCAGTTCTCCTGAGCCAAATTTCTCTCCAGGGAAAATATCAATATGCATAGCTGAGCTATCTATGAAAGCTACCATAGATTTCAGGAATTATTAATAAAGTGAGGGAGGCTCATATCTAATTTAATTATATTTTCATGTGAGCCATAATTTATTAATTTAAAAATTAACTTGCATTAGCTGCTAGCAGGGAAATACAGATTGGTATTTCTTATAAAGATGGCTTTTCCGCTTTCTCTCTTGTATCCCATTGGTACATTTTTCTCAAAACTGCTTCTGAATCACTCATAAAAAGTATTTAACAAGACACTTAGAAATTCTTTTGTAATTTTTACTCACTGGCCAAGACCCTGCTCCTTTAAGAAACAAAACATCTTCCCTATAGATGTCAAGAATACTTCCATAGGACGGAAGTAGACTTTATTCAGTGTTTTGTGGGATCTGCCCTCTGCTCATCAGCTTACACAGTCTCTCAGAAAACAAGAGATACATCTGTGATTTCTGTAACAATTAAAGTGTAATTGGTTGCCCACAATGGGGTAATGAGCGGGCTGGGATATTGCCAACCCAGAAATCTTGAATATAGGCACAGGGCAGTCACATCTGAATGCTTAGACTCAGTATGGGTATAGACATGCTCTGAAGCTGCATAAGCTCACAGGTTCCAAATTGAGTGTGTGTTGAGCTACTCAGCTGCTTGTCCAGATTAAGTCTCTATTGATCATGGAAAAGGGGGAGGAAATTCTGGAGTTTCTGCCTAGAGTCTGTGCACACCCAGCCATGTTTATTAGCTTGAGGGCTGCGCTGAGGGACTGTGGTTGTATCCTGCTTTCCAGTGTGACGCAGGAAGCCACACAGAGCCTTTGCAGCTGAGTCTGTAGGGGTGTGCTGTACCCAACCTGGGCTAGAAGCGTGGTGGTCTCAACATCTAGAGCCAAAGTAGTTTGCAGCTTGTCTTATGAGTAAGTGTTACATCAGGACATAGAGTTTGAATAAGAACAAGAGCAGTATCTTGAATTGGTGAAATTGGCTTCTCTGTGATTTTTTTTTTTCCCTGAATGACAATATTTTGAGATGCTGCTGTTGTTTAACACTCACTTTTGAGTTTATATCTTTGCATATTTGTGATTGACTATAAGACTTTTCAGGATGGAAGCACAAGTACTAGTAGCAATATATTAGTCTGCCAAGAAAGGACAGAGCTGTAAAGAAAGGATAACAGTAAGTGGAAGGGAAGAGATTAGGAACCTAGTATTGGAAGCAATCTGGAACAAGAGGAAAAGAAGGTAGATATCAAAGAACCAAGACTTTTTATGTGATTAGAGTCACATGGTACAGTATGAGATAAACAGAATGTCATTTGTCTGATTGTTGTGTGTCAAAAATTAAACTAACCTTGGCACCTCTAGAGACTTCAATAGCTAATTTATCTTTTTAATTTGCCTTTTAAGAATTTTGAGGAACTGCATTTTCAAAGGTGAACTTTATGCGGTAAAAAAAGCACATGCACATAATATACATTTAGGCCAACATGGGGTGTTTTTTTCAGAATACTTTCTTAAATGTTCTCTTGTGCTCTTTTCCCCTTGTCAAGTCAATTCCTACATTTATCTAAGCAAAAGCTGTTTGCATGTAAAAAGCTGAAGGAGATATAGATGTGTGAGTTGTATCATTCTTGTCAAATTGACTGATAATCGTGATTTCTTTCCTCATTTTGCTTCTCTCTTTGCTGAGGATGCAGAAGAAAAAGCTAAGAAAGAAGCAGAGGAAAATGCTCATCAGGGAACAGATGAAAAGAAAACAGATGAAAAGGATGAGAAGAAGCCAGCTGAAGATGCCACAGCAGCAAAGACAGAGAACAGTAAAGAACCAAATCCTGGGGAAAACAAAAACACAGATTCCAATAAGAATCATGTAAATGGGACTCGACAAACTGGGGTGAACAAACATGAAGCCTCACAAGGGAAAAATGCGCCTAGGACAGATAAGGGAACAGACTCTCATCATGCAGTGGGAGAAGAGAAACAGAATGTCCAGAATGGTGAGTTCTCTCCTTCCACTGAAACGTAAATCTAGCCCTAAAACCACTATCTCACCTCAGTGATGGAGGAACCGGATACCCTGATAAATGATGTCCTGGGCCCAGAGCCTCGTCCTGGACATTGACATAGTCACCTGCATATAGAAATTGGAAACTGTAAATTAACTCCCAAGTAGTGTTCTTCCATAAAAGATGGGATTCATCATACCTGCTTGGGCACTTTTGGAGGAAAGGAAAAAATTACTTCTCTAATGGAAATGAAGCAGCCTGTTAAGATACATAGGCTGAAAAGCACAAACAAATATTCTTGGTTCAATTAACAGCTTCATTGCTTGAGTAACTTACAGAGGAGAAGCCAAAAGTTGGCTTATAAACTCTTTTTAAGGCCAATTAAAGGTATCTTTGAACTGAGTCTCAGATATAAACATGTTTTGGGACACAGGATTTTTCTACCCTCTCTGTTTTTAAGAGTTACTTTATTTATGATTCCTTTGCTCAGCTTTTTATTGGGGTAGTCATGAGCCTTTTTTTGGATATTTTTTTTTTGTCAGAAATTTTATTCCAGTGTTTTAACTTGCTATAGAACTGAGTTAAAATAAGAATCACATTTTGCACCCAAAAAAGGTAGAAAAATATTTGAAAAATGCATTTAACATTGAGAGGCTGAGAGAACTGGGTCTGTTTAGCCTGGAGAAGAGAAGACTGAGAGGGGATCTGATCAATACTTATAAATATCTAAAGGGTGGTCGTCAAGAGGATGGGTCAGACTCTTTCAGTCATGCCCAGCAGCAGGACAAGGGACAACAGGCACAAACTGGAACATGGGAAGCTCCATCTGAATATAAGGAAAAACTTCTTCACTTTGAGGGTGACAGACCACTGGAACAGGCTGCCCAGAGAGGTTGTGGAGTCTCCTTCTCTGGAGATATTCAAAACCCACCTGGATGTGATCCTGTGCAGGCTGCTGTAGGTGATCCTGCTTTAGCTGGGGGGGGGGGGGGTGGACTAGATGATCTCCAGAGGTCTCTTCCAACCCCTACCATGCTGTGATTAAAAAAAATTATTAGAGCCATGAGAACAGATCAGTTGTCCCTTGGCCATTTCACTGTCCTTCCCTCCCCAGCTCCTGCTCCCTGAAGCCGTTATCAAAAAATGGCAGTACAGCCACATGTGACATGTCACAAACTTGGCTAGAATCAGCCAGTCCAGAAACAGCAAAAACTCAGACTCAGAAGCATCCTCTTAGAAAAAGCCTGAGTGAGCATACAGGTTTTGAAAGTCCAAGGCTCAGGCAGTGAGTTTCAATGGTGGCAGGGGCAGAAATTCTGTTTAAACCATTCCTGATATGATTCTCATGTAGTTCACTTGGCTGCTGGCCTTTCCCACTGATCCCTTCATCATTAGGGGTTTTTTAGATTGGAAGGACTATGGGGATCTGAGCTGTCATGCTCTGTTACATATGACCAGCAGGTCAAGGGAGGTGATCCTGCCCCTCTACTCCGCTCTTGTGAGACCCCACCTGGAGTACTGCGTCCAGCTCTGGGGGCCCCAGTACAGGAGAGACATGGAGCTATTGGAGCGAGTCCAGAGGAGGGCCATGAAGCTGATCAGAGGGCTGGAGCACCTCTCCTATGAGGACAGGCTGAGAGAGGTGGGATTGTTCAGCCTGGAGAAAAGAAGGCTCTGGGGAGATCTAATTGCGGCTTACCAGTACCTGAAGGGGCCTGCAGGAAAGATGGTGAGGGACTGTTTATCAGGGAGTGTAGTGACAGGACAAGGGGTAATGGGTTTAAGCTGAAGGAGGGTCGATTTAGATTAGATATTAGGAAGAAATTCTTTACTGTGAGAGTGGTGAGGCACTGGAACAGGTTTCCCAGAGAGGTTGTGGATGCCCCATCCCTGGAAGTGTTCAAGGCCAGGTTGGATGGGGCTTTGGACTATGTGGTCTAGTGGGGGGTGTCCCTACCTGTAGCAAGGGGGTTAGAACTAGATGATCTTTGAGGTCCCTTCCAACCCAAACCATTCTATGATTCTGTGATTCTGTGGTGGCATTTGTCTTGAGACAGTGTTATGCAGGTGAACAGCAATGGGCCCCGAAGGAGACAAAAAGGTTGGGGACATATGAAATCCCAGTTAGACTGCATCAACCTTATCTTCTGAAATCCTTTGTTTTACATGCTTCTAACAATAAGGAAGTTAAGTGTGTTCTAGTGATTTTGACAGTACCTTTTTCTGCAGTGTCTCTCTGCTGCAGGTGTCAAAAATGTTTTGAAAGGAATTATAATGATTTCTGAAAATTAGTGTCTTCCTCAGGAAAAGAAATTCTGCTCCTTAATTTATGGGAAAAGGCCTTTATGAGGTACAATCACTGCAGAGTCTTTGGAGACTGATAAAATCTTAACATTCATATCTCTGGGTTCACCACAGCTTTATGCCAATATGTTAATATCTCATCATAAAGTATTTGCCTTATTATTTCTCTGCCTTTGTAATCCCTTTCAAAAAGATCATTATGATCATCATTCTGCTCTGCTGCTGGCAGTATGGCAGGGTAGATATTACAATACTCAGAAGTCCCCTATTCACAATAAGTTATATTCAATGAAAGTTCAGAAATGGTGTTGTCAGATGAGTTTGAAGTCTCTCTCCCCGTCACTTGCTGCCCGTGTACTTTCTCAGAGAGATCAAACTGTGAAGTAACATATGTGTGGGTGTTCATCATCTTTTCCTGCACGCACTTAGGGTCAAGCAACTTCTTTATGCAATAGTCAAATAAAGCATTATTAGCTCATCATTACCATCAACTGTATGATGGTGGAGGAAATGCAAGAAGACTTTTGTGCTTTGCTAGATACGTTTTCATTTAATTTCCTGAAGACAGTCTCCTCCTTTTAGTGGACACCTTCGTCAAAAGGTATCAACCCTCAACCCTGCTTGGAGCTGCTCATATCTCTTTGTTCAAGGACTCCAAGTCAGTGGCAGTGTGATCAGCTGAGGAGGTTGCTGCTTGTCCTGTATCATCTTACCTTCCTTTTTCTCTCACCCACACCACGAGCTTAGGAAGAAAAACATGAAAAGTTTTGGCTCGGAATGAGAACTGAACAGGACGTGTTTTTTCCATCTTGTTAAGTATTTTAAGATTTGAAAACCATGCCTCTTTTATACTATGATGAAACTTAATTGGAGAGATCCTCTGTCATCCAAGAATAACAAATATTCTAGTGGTTAGGGCACGGTGTAGAAGAGGGACACCTTGCTTCTCTACAATTTCTCTTTTTTTGAGCTGTTCCAAAAATAAGTATCCGCTGGCCATGACTATTTTGAAGACAGATCAGATCCTCTTTAACACATAATACCTATAATCTTGATCCAGAGGCTGTGAAGTCGTTATAGTAACAAAAATGGTAATACAAATGGAATAAACATTACTTTAATACAGCCCTGTAACATATCTCACACTTACAAAATTTTCAAGTGAGAATTTGCAGCTTTTTGTGTTGAGGTATAGGTCACAAATTCACAGCTACTCCTCCGGGGTGATAGGACAAGCTGCCTGCTCCCATCTGGGTGGGCTGCTGTGGCTTTCTCTGGATATCTGGAGGAAGGACACCTTCTTTGCTGCTGCTTAGACACTGCAGCTGAAAGAGCCGTGTTCTGCTAGAGCTCTCCCTATAAGTTATTTTTTATTTGAATTTGCATTTGGCATTCTGATTCAATGAACGGATGGTCTGGGAAGGTCTAATGTGCTCTGCTGTATGACTAATAGAGGACATAAAATGAGAATGACTCTGGTTAACCTCCCTGGCTTCGTAAAATACACCCCAGCTCAAGTTACCATTTTCATTCTGCATCAACTGTTGCTCTGCCAAAGGCCTTGCTTTCTTGGTTTGCTATAGAGAGTCTCAAGCCAGTTATCAATGCTAGGATGATTGTTTGCTTCCTGATACCGTCATCAAAGGACCAACCCAAATGAATCTGTGGATAAAGGAACCTGGTAAGAAAAAGTAAGACAAAATTATATAGGACTGTTTGAGATATCTAAGGTGGTTCTTTATACAGAGACTTATGATGAAATCTTGCAGAGTCTTCGTCCTTTAAAAGCATAAAACGTTTCAGAGTCCTGATTTTGAAATTAACGTTGTGCTCAGGTTTTTAATGGCCTACATACAGCCAGAGGGAATATGAGTTCACATGTGCACTTTAAAAGGTGTTAACAATTAGAATAAATTTAAAAATATATCATAAAGCTTGATTTTCTGTAGGAGTTGGATAAATTTTGTCTGGTACTTTATTCTATAAAAATACGTTAATCCAGTTTCTTATGAAGTCAGCCCTTTTCTCCTAAGAAACATCTCCTTTGGATGTTGCAACTAGATTGAGTTACAGGCATTAATAAACTGCAGTCTGCATTTAAATGCTTACAGTGTTTCTTATTGCTTCTTTCTAGGTGAATTAAAGGAAGACAATAAGTTGGACAAAAAAGATCAGTCCAGTGTGGGAGATGAATCAAAGAAAACAGATGGTAAGGACAACATTTTATTACATTTTGTCACGCATTTTTATATGCAATCTATTGTTTCCTAAGCATCTGCAATTTATTGTGAAACCAAAAAATTGTGTGGTAACCAGAAACAGACTTAACAGAAACAGTCATTAGACTTGACAAAAGCCATTGGGGCATTCTGGGGGAAAATCATCCCTTTCACATAATGCCTAGCACCACTTGGCTGTTCTGTTGGTAAGCCTTAGCCATCAATTTTTGTGCAGTGCCTGGAAGAAAAATCCTAGATTATTAGAGTTGCTTAATAGGAAATGTGGATTTGTGAGGTTCTATCCTTCTAACTTTCTTTGGGCCGTATTCTGCTCTCTGTTAGGAGAGGCTGCATGGGAGATGCAAAAAACAGAGCTAAGAAAAAACCTGCACAAAGTGTCCCTGTTTTTCATGATTGCACTTTCTATTATGTCAATACAAACACAGCTTTCTTGACTTAATTGTCTGAGAGGGAATTTGCCAAGCCCTGTTGAACCACAGATGTGGGAAGCAAGCAGGAGTGACCACATCAGCATAGAGGTCTGTTGAGGATGCTATAGAAAAGGGATGTTGCAGAAATATTGTTGAACTGAAGCAATCCCATGCCATAGGACAGTTTCTTGGGCATCTGGGAATAATTTCAAACAAATCTGAGCCTAGTATAGTGGTCCACAGATGTTTTAGTAGCCCCAGAAAAACTGGAAAAACAGCTGTAAGGTCTATGGCATGTTTACTCTTCTGCACCTCCCCAGCTGTGTACCACAGGGCTCTGAGATAGTTGCTCCAAAAGCAATTGCTGAAGTATTAGGTAGCAAAATAAACAGAAACAAATGTTTGAGCTAACATTTTCTTTGTGTACCTCTCAGTGAAATCCACTGAAACACAACTATTCTTCAGTGTAAATAGTACAGTACTTTGTTCTGATGGTCAAGACAGACAACCTCATTGTAAGTACTGCAGTTTAGAATGATACCATGTTTTCTTTTATTTCTTCCTTTTAAGAAATTACTTAAAATTTCTATTGATTTAACAAAGTGATAAGAAGAAAATGCGGTACCTCAACTAAAAATGTAGAAAAATTCATCTAGAAGTATGTATTAATTTTAGACACATAAATAGGTACCTTAAAACATAAAAACATAAATTTCAGACACATAAAAAGGGCCCTTAGCAACAATTGTTTAGGAAAATTCAGTTATTTTTTTAAGATGTCATATTTTGTTAAAGATTTTTATTATGTTAAGATTTTGTTAAGATGTCATATTATTTACACACTTGAGTTGTCTGTCAGGAAAACAGTCTTGAACAAGTACCATTCACAACTCTTTCTGTGGTCATGCAGAAATTAAGCACAAATACTCAAATAACATGTGACTCTTCAGATGTTCAGATATGTGCAGTGCTGTATGTAACTATCAAGACCCCAGAAGAATTAATGAACAGAATGCCTACTCTCCCCACTGCGATGGGTGATGGCTGAGGAGCAGCTGTACTGGAAGGCTGCAAGCCTGGCAGGAGTAGGTGGACGCAGAATGACTGTGGCTTCTTTAGAAGGATTCAGAAGCATCAGCCCAGCAAAGAGAGTAGACCTGGGAATCACTAACTTTGAGGACTAGGTTACATTTGAAGGCCTGCACTTGCAAGGTCTCAGAAAGATTGGGGGCACTTATTTAGTTGGGCTGGAGGACCAAGAAATAATGTTTCATACTGACTTGAAGAGTGAGAGTGTGAATTTAGTTCCTTGCAAGTAGCTAGCCTTTGTGTGGTGTTGGTTATTTAATGTCTATCTGTTCTCCTATAAGAAAATGTTATACTCATCCCCTTAGGAAAAGACCAATACCATGGGACCAGTTGATTACAGTGAATAAGCAACTGTCACCGGGCAAAGACCATTTGTAGGCTGAGTGTTTTTCATTCAGATGCTGAAGAGACAGATTATAGATAACGATCTCATTGATAGAAATCAGGAGAAAAATTATCAATGATGCACCTTAGAAAAGGAAAGTGCTAGGGTGGCACTTCTGTTTTGACAAATACTGCACAACCTGTTCTGTCCATTACTCAACGCTAGAGCAAATCTCCTTACCAGCCATGTGAGGGATGTGGAGAAAAAAATGTTATCCATGGATAATACATAGCTGTTTGCAGACTACTGAAATGTTTACCCAAACATATGCTTTCTCACGTGCCAGTACACAGTCTTTCACGTGCTGGAAAAAAAGATTAAGCGGGGGAGTTAGAAAGATTGAGATTACAGCTATAATGCACTCACCACACGTAGTTTGCTAGTGAGCAAAACTCAGCCTGGTCTTTTTGGGTTTTACAGCCTCTGTTCAGTATGTAGCTGGGGTGTATTTCTATTAAACAGGTGCCCATTTGTGTAGATTTACCATGAGGGCTTCAGCTTTGTCACCACCAGCCATTAGCATCAGCTAGAGCCCTGCACCCAGCTGAGGTGAGTCTGATACCCTGTCCTACTGCACAGGGTATCACCTGCACCCAGAGAAGAAAGCTGTAGAGTATATGTTGCATAAATCTTTGCAGGAACTCTGTCCAATTTGCTTTTTGAGCATACACAAAGGAAGTTATTGTAATATCTTGTTATAGGAATACATACATACGAAAATGTTTCTAATACTTTTGTCCTTCTAGTACATCAGGAACCAAGTGACCAGGGACACATAGAATAACTATCCCATGTGGACAGGAGGACATAGAAGCTGCATGTCTATGCTGTAGTCACAGGTGTGAAATGTGGCTTCTATGTCAGAGTTACCTTGAAGCTACCCAAAAACAGTTAAGTGGGCATGCCTCCAGAAACAGGTATCAGCCTTGCTGAGACAGTGAGGAACTGCGTATGTATCTAGCCAGAGCTTCATGCGACTGCGTCTATCTGTACCAAACTCAACTACTTCAAAGCTAGCCTGAGGATGGCTATGCAAACTGCGGTCATGCCTTAGATTTCTGTCTTAACTGCTTCAGAATCCTGTGCAAGTCTCTTGAATGTAGGCTAGTCTCCTTCTCACGTTGATCTAATCTTCATATTATTGGCCTTTTCTGTGGGAGATACTGCTTGTTACTCAGTACTGCCCTTTTTTTTTCAGTTCCAAGAAAAGAGATATGGGGCTGCCATTTCCCACATAAAGACACAGCCCTATCAGAGACATCATCAGCACAAGTAGTTCATCAAGTATTTCCTATGGGATAGAACATTATTAAACCATTTTGGAAAAATCTGATTTTCCCATGTGAAATAGTTGCTTTTCAACACTTTGAATGGAAAATTGTAAGCAGTCACATGGAAGTAATTTTTATCTACATTCACAAACTTTCTTTTTTGCAATTTTTTTCTGCTCACAAAACTGACAACAAATGAGAAAACTAGTCTTTCCCATTTCAGACTAGATATAAGGAAGACATTTTTTACAGTGAGGGTGGTGAAACACTGGAACAGTTTGCCCAGAGAGGTTGTAGATGCCCCATCCCTGGAAACATTCAAGGTCAAGTTGGACAGGGCTCTGAGAAGCCTGATCTGGTTGAAGATGGCCCTGCTCATTGCAGGGGGATTGGACTAAATGACCTTTAAAGCTCCCTTCCAACCTAACTATTCTATGATTATCACTCTCACAGGTTATCTCTACCACCTCCTTATTTTTCTCCTGCTGGGAAAAGATTCTGCAATGTTAATACAAAATTTTCTGTGCAACTTTTTGTTCTGGGGACCAAAATGTAGTTTATTATTCTCTTTCAGCTAGCAATTACAGACAAATAGAAGGTTCTTTTTTTGTGTTTGTCCTGAAACTTATTATTCTAGTGATTACATGCACATTTGCAGGTTATAACACAGAAATACACAGGATGTAATATCCTGAACAGCCAGTACATAGAGAGAAAACCTAATGCGCCCTGGGTATGTGTGATAAGCAATACTCCCACCTCGTGGTCAAATCGTAACTCTGCGTTTTGACAGGTCATCGTTTCAGTAATGCATTCCTCTATGCAGTGCAACAGAATAGAATAGAATACAGTTAATATAGTATAGTTAATATATAGCCTTTTAAATAGCCTTTTAAATGTGCAGACTCTATGAAGAGTTCATAACAAGCTTACCAGAAATTGAGGTTTTAGCTTGCTTTATTTTTTGATAAGCTATACTGTTGCTTAACAGTAGTTAAAAACCTTTCCTATATGTTGTATACATTGCCCATGCCAACATGCAAAGCTTCCTTTTGGTCTTAATTTTTCTTGGCAATCATTCCTTGATCAGCAAGTGGAAAATTCCCTGATTATAAAGTAAAGGGGTTTCATATCTTTCTGTCCCTGTTGTCCCCAAAAATCAAGTGGTAGAGTAGGTGGCACAGAATTTTGTTACCTGAGAATGCCTTTGGTATAGGAACATGGTGGTGTGAAGGAGCCATGATGATGGCTCCACAATTATCCCAGACAGAGTTCAATTAACAGGATTCTTCCCAGCTTCATTTTAGGAGAATGCAGCTTTCCGCAAAGCTGTTCAACCATTTAAGAACTGTCTGTCTTTGCAGCCTTCTGCAGATGTGGTTTTCATGTGTGTCAATCTAGCCAAGACCACTACGTAACAATGAACACTAAGGAAACTTCCTCTGACAAAACCCTGCTCATGTAATCTGCTTAATGCCAATGCTGTTTTAAAAGAGGTTACTCAAGTGTATAAATGAACAGCATTTGTCTATATCTTCTTGAGAGAGGTAAAATGGTAAATTTCAGGTCATCTAAATAATGGTGCCATTTCTATTTCTGTTCCAAAAGATAGGCTGATTTCTCCATTATTGTCAGAAGCAAAAAGCCCATTTCAGTTTTTGTAAGGCAAACACATTAGATTCCTCCTTGCTGCTTGATAGTGCTCTTGATATTATATGTCAGAATCCAGCAGCAGTGTCAAAGTGGAATTGCAGTGGTCTAAGAACTATTTCTAAGGATAATTTCCTTCCTTTTCTTACTTCTTTTTATGGCCTCTTATATGAATTACATTAGACGTTATTGCCCCAAGTTAGAAATCTGAAAGCGTTGTACTGACACCTTCTGGAAAAGCTAGCTTGAAAGCATGAAGGCGTTTGTCTATCCAAAAAGACATATTTCACCATAATTTATCTATGCTGAACAGTTGCTCCATAGTAGTGCAATATAGGATAACTGGAGGGGGAAAAAAGCTTCTGTGCTTTTAAAAATCCTTTTCATGCTCTTTTGAAAAAAATGAGTGTGTCTAATTTAGCAAATGGCACCTGAGGCAAGCTGGAATTTGCATAGAGGGATGTACTCTGAAGAAGGTTTTATGCAGTTTTAATATCAAATAGAAGACGAACATGATGTGATGTGATCTTTGAAGCTAAATGCAAAGTACATTGTTAGCATCCCGACCTCAGGAACATTACATCACCATGGCATGTATGCTCGATGAGAATATGGGGAATATGTAGAAAGGTACCTTCTGTAATTGTACAACTTGTGGGTTTTGTGAGTGTATGTTAATCTTATGGAAAGCACCTAGTTTTCCTTTGAGACTTTGATGTATCTCTTTTTTAGCCTGCTTTTCATTGTTCAGGCCATACAGGTAGTTAGAAAGTCCTTAGGATGCTTGATTGCTTTTTGCTTCTACTTTACATGAAGTCACAGACCTATGTGATAAGTTTAAAAATTGGGAATAGCATTTGGCTTTATTTCAGATTTAAGTGAATATTTGAAATATTAATTCCAGATGCATCGTGGGAAAAAAAATCACTATAGGTACTTAAATGGTTTTTTTGAGTAGTTAAATTTATGGGTAACAATTTTTCAGGTTACCTGTGGTCCTTTAAATATAGTTCTGCTCGGAGATAGCATATGGCTGCGTTGCTCCTCAGCGGTAATGTCCATGGTCCTAGAGGCATGGATGAATGTGTAACTTTGCAGTACATTGTGGAAATTCCTCCTTGATTTTGCACCATCAGTCATTTTATTGCACCAGTCAGGGAGTGGAGCTGTGACCTTGTTTCTGTTACAGTCCTTCTTACCCCATTTAGGATAATTTGCCTGTGCAATGATGTATAGAAATTCTCTGCTTCAGCAAGAGGAGAATCCTCCTTGCTCCCCAGGTCCATGAATTTATGTTCAGTCCAGTCACAATCAGGCCTCTTTTTCCTCATGCAACACTTAGCCCTGAAAGAGAAACAAGGTCATGTCTGAAGGGAATGGCTGAAGGGGAGGAAGTATATGAAATGGCTCCTCAAAAGAGGTCAGTGACCTTTAGCTTTGATCTTATCCCTTCCCCGTGGAACAGCTAGCTTCCAATTTGAGCATACCGGCTATCCGTATCTTACCAGACAGGGACTCCAACAAGGTAGTTTAAGTAGAAGCCTTAAGAAGGAAGAAATCCAACAGTCAACTGTATTGGAATCCAAACGTAAAGACTGCACTCCACAAACTGCCAGGTGGGTGCTTGGTGGCTACCTTCACGCCCTTTGCTTCGTGTGCTGGACCTGCTGCCTTGGGGCAGAGGTAAAGCGACATCAGTCCCCTTGGACTGCTCAGTCTGCAGTTCTGTACCATTCAGTCCACAGAAGCTGGACAAAGAGAAGAGAGAGTGAATTTACAGGTTAGTTTTCTGAAACTCATACCCTAATAGTAATCTTTACTACTTTTTACCATTAATTGGTCCGTCGCTAGGCAATTCATTCTTTTCTCTGCTTCTAAACCACCACTTTACTATTCTTAATGTCAAAACCTGGGACTTGGAGGCAATGATAAACATAGCATAAGAAAACCAGCAAGTGATATTAGTTGCAAAGTGCTATTTTGAATCAGGCACTTTGAATTTAGAAATCTAAGTCTAATTCAAAACAAGTGATTGTCAGAAACTGAACAGGCACTGAAAAAAATCCAAATGAGAATTTTTACTTTAAAGTGATGTTTCATATTTTTAGCCAGCTTAAGTAAATGGTAAAAATAAAAGTTTTGTTTGAGTTCAATGGAAAGCTCAGCTTGATCTTTCATTTCCTCTCCACTCCCTCCCACCAAAAAACCCACTCCTCAACAATCGCTTTTGCCATGAGAGAAAGCAAGCAATTACTTGTGTCTGACCCAGAGCTAAGCATTATCCTAATTTTTCAGTTTAGTCACTCAATCAAAGAAGCAATTATTTGCCCAGTGCTAATTACAATATTCTGATTCATATATTTGGATGAAAACTTTGTTAGCTTTGATTATCCTTCTGCCTATGGCAACTCATCCATTTTGCGCCTTGAAAAGCACTGGGGTTTTCGTTTCCATTCACAATGGAACAGCTCTTTATGAAAACCATCATCTAGCTTTTACCCCAAACATGTTCAGAGCTTTGAATTATGTTTGATTTTCAAATATAGAATAAGCTTTTGCACTTATTCCTGCAGATTGCTTTGCATAATAAGTGTCTAATTTCTTTCATACATGCTTTACTCAGGAAACTCAAACGTTATTTGGTGTAACCAAACTTTTGCAATATATTCATTGTGGTTTTCTCTGCTGTTATGCATTTCCATAATGTGCTGGTAAGCAAACAACATATATTAAAACAAAGCTAATCTCTTTCTTCCATCACTGATGTGATCTCAGGTCAAGTGTAATGCAAGCTGTCAAGCAAACATAAAACACAACATCAGTGTGAACAGGACTAGAAATTGTTTGACGTCATGAATGATTTAGGGATAATTATGTGCCAAAGCTTAAAAATCAAAATACCTTCTATGCTAATGTCATTTCTCCTCCTAGCAAAATGAATGTTAAGCACTTGGGTCATCTGCTAGATTAGAATGATGGTATTTAAATTCAGTTACAAAACAAGTATTCAAAACTTTTTACCCGCAGCATTTATTCTTGTTTTCCCTTGCTTTAAACAGGATGCAGACATCTTTGAGTAACATTCTGTTTTCTTTGGAAAAAATAATCACTATAAAATTTCTCATCCATTAGAAAGACAGATAACAGAGATGAATTAACTTATAATGCATACTTCTTTATTTCACTGATCTTCTGACTTTGTTTCTTAGGCCTCATTCATCACTGGTGCAACAGATGCAAGAGGATAGCATAAATATGCAGAATTTATTTCTTCATGGTCTTAATTTTCTTTGAAAAGGCTTTCCAAATGGCTTTAATAGGAGACAGGATCATCCAGTTCTGAGAACTGGGCACTGATTTTTTTTGATATTTTCATTTTATTCCGAGTGCTAGGAGTAGCTTTAGCAGTGCTTTTCAGATGGGGACAGGTTACAACTGAGCACACTTCAGCACTCAGGGGAGACAAGAAATACCCAGGCTTTTGGGAATAAGCTTACAAAATCAAGGGAATTTGAAAATAAGCTTACAAAATCTCCTGCAAGATGCTGAGTGAGTTCACAAAAGGAATTAGAAGTGGCAGATTTAGCGATCTGCCCTACCAGCTTCAAATACTTCCATCATTTGTCATAGGAAGGATAACTACCTTTTGGATTATGGATTACCTGAGACACAGTTACTCAGGCTATTATTTCCCCTCATTGTGCACTGCATCAGAAGTAATCGTTTTATGATATCAATTCTCATACAACAATTTGTCATTTCTGTTGTCATTTCACCCAGTGCCTGGATGGAGCAGGGTGCTGGGGGAGAGCAGAGTTTGGAACAGTCTTATCCAGAAAAGCCTAGGCTTTTAATAAGTAAGGGTAGAGGCTACTTTCAAACACCATGTCAGCTTCCCTAGAAACACTTGAACAACCATGCTGGGTCAGACCAAAAGTCCCTTTAGCTCTCCCATCACCTACCTGACAACATTTCATAGCAGAGATCTTAATGAACAAAGAACAAAACCAGAGCAATGTCTCCGCCCTACACCTTTCTGTTTTCTGGAGAGCTAAGGCAGAGGTCAAATCTTTGACTTGAATAGCCTCTGACGGATTTTTTTCTTCCATTACTTTGTCTAATTATCTGTAGAGACCTGGAGCTCTCTTGTGTACTGGGCACTGAGGCAGTACAATTAAAAATTTCCTTAGGCATTATGTGAAAAATCACATCATTTTATTGGTTTCAAGTTTACTACTTGATCATTTCATTTGATAACCCCCTTCTTGGACTGTGAGAAGCAGTGAGTAATTGTTCCCTATTCACATTCTTAGCACCACTCATAATTCCATTTACCTTTTATTAGATTGTCCCTGCAACTCTCCCTTTTCAGGCTAAAGAGTCATAGCGTACATAAACTTTGTGTTTTCAACTTCCCTTCAAGTGCAACCCTTTCAATATCTGCTGTTTATGTTGGTAGGTACACTGACAGTCTGTGTAACACACATGGTTACTGGGATGTGACAAGAGAATCTGATTTTTATAGAAATGAGAAAACTTGTAGGATTCTTTTTTCCCCCTAAATTTTCAAGAATAAAATATACAAAATACAAAAACATTCATTTTAATATAATTGTACACTGATTTTTTTGCTTGATATCTTTATGATGTTACGTCATAAATACATGAAAAGGCATCACCATAGGGAGCTCAGTAAGGAATATACTGAATGAATATGGTTAACGGAGGCTCTCTTCTTTAGCTTTTTATTTGTATTAAAACTCTAACTCAAAAATATCTTGGGGTAATAGTACCTCAAGGGCAATGTTATTTGGTGGTGTGGTGAAGTTCTCCAATCCTGTAGAAGTGCTCATGCAGCATGCTAAGAAGATGAGATTTGTTCATGCTAAGCATTACGTTTTCACAAGTGAACTGCAAGGTTACCACAGTCTGCCTAGAAAGAAAATCCAAGTGTGTAATCCTTGATAATTGTGGAGTCATCTTGTGCTTCCTTCATAATTAAGTGTGGTTATAGCGCTGAAGGAATGCATATTTGAGCAGAGGAAACAGGGACCATGCAATGACCTCACACTTTTCATCAGCCAGGTGACCTAAGTAGTTTGTGAAAAAAACCCTGCCCACGAAATCCTTATTCCAGATCACACTGTCCTGCAGTCTGCATTCAGCATTTATTTTTTAGGAGAGAAAATAGCAGAGTTTTCTTTTAAATTCAATTTGAAAACCACGGGGCTTAGTCTTGTCCTGCCAGCCTGGCCTGGTGCTCCAGGCCATGGGGAGGTGTGCTGAGCCCGCTCCAGGCAGCGCTGGGCTTTCTGCAGCTGGGGAGGAAGGGATGGAGGGAAGGGACAAGCGTTTGGCTGGAGCAGCAGAACCAGCCACCTTCAGAAGTGGTGCTGGGAGAGGTCAGCTCTCCACTTTCAGCTGGTACAACCAGCATCATGCCTGTGATTTATGCTTGGTGAGGAATGTGAGTCATGACAGAACAGGTGTAGTTTCTGAGTCAGTCTAAACTCTCACCTCAGTCTAAATGCCTCTGGGGCTCTGTTCCTGTTCTCCAACTGGGTAGCAGATTGTGAAAGTTTGCATTAGACAGGAGTAATAAATGCCAACTGTTAAAATGGGTAGTTCTTGTAAAGCCTTGGAGTCCAAAGCATTTGTTTTATCACAAATAGAGAGGCAAATGTGTGAGATTAATCACCGATTGTGCAAAACTGACAGCCAGCTTCCTTGCTGTATGGATACAGTCGTACACTGAGTAATTCTGTGTGAAGGAAAAGACGAGCTGTAGAGTACTTTCACTTCAGTATGTCAGACTCTATAGTAACATAGTAAATATATCATAGAATCATAGAATCACAGAATGGTTTGGGTTGGAAGGGAAGGGACCTTAAAGATTATCTAGTTCCAACCCCTCTGCCATGTGTAGGGACACCCTCCACTAGACTGGCTTGCTCAAAGCCCCATCCAACCTTGGTCTTATATATACATTCATAGTCCAGCAAGCACACGTTAAAAATGCCGTAGTATAAACTACAGGCTGATAACAGAAATGGACTTAATAATCTCCTTGCAGTGGATGCTGGTATCACATGAAGAGCTTTAGAAATCACTGGTATTTGCGGCAGTGATCAAGGGGAGGGCCAATACTCAACCTTGAAAAACAATATAAACTCGTCAGCAGCACTGAAGGACTGCAATGTGCATTCAGACAAGGCTATTTCAGATAATGAAATTCAATATATGCCAAGTGAACTACTTAAAGTCTTCCTGTGTACCAAGCACTGCATATTCATTCTTTTTCCTCTTTCAATTATCTCTGTTGATATGTACTAATATTTGCGCTGGATCTATTGTGCTGAAATGAGAAAGCAGCTGAATCACATCCAAGGTTAAGGCAGTTGTAGGGAAGCTATATTGTATCCAAAGGGAAGTTCGACTAGGAAACCAACACATCTGCTCCACCAAGTAGAAAACAAATTTAAAGCAAATGCTGTACTGAAATGTTCTCACTGGAGCTGATGATGTGGCTAACAGAAGCAAAAAGCAATATATGACTCAGTTCTCCATAGGGAACTTTCAGAGTCTGGAAAAAACATTGCATTTTCCCGTGTTTCATTAATGGGGATAGGAGGGGTTAAAAGTCTTGTGAGTATGGATGGTATAGGAAAGGGAGGGCATGTTGGGTGATACTTCCAGCTCTGTTTCAGATTCCTGGTGTGATTCAGCAAATCATTTAAGAGATTCAGAAATAATTACTGCTCAAAGATGTCATTTAGTCCACAGGTCCCAAATTATTACCTTTGCTTCTGGGTCAGTCTTTTCTCTTTAGAATGTGGCTAATGATACATCTCACAGGATTGTTATGATCCTGTTAATGACAGTAAATCAGGCTGAACCTTTTAGATGGGAGACATGAAGGAAGTGTAGTACTATTGTTATGGCTGTTACTATTGCCTATTGTAGATTATGCTGGTGGTAGAGTTGTGAATGTCACAATGCAGTCTAAATAAATCCAGTGAAATGCTGAAAGCTTAGTTCTTTACAACAGTGTGTTAGATTTGCATCAGTGAGCAAGATATTGTAGCAACTTATAGGGGACCATCCAGAAAGGAAAAGTTCCCCTGTTAACTACACAGTAGAAGAAAATGGCACCAACTCACAGATCTGTGCAGCCACTGCTATTTGTTCGTCAGAGATAATGCAATCCAGCAGCAAAGCCTTAGATCTTTGTTTTGCCAGTCTTTTTTACCCTTTGTCCAAATACTACTTTAAAAAAACCCAAACCCACAATATATTACTGAAGCAAACGAAGCTGGTTTTCTGAAAGGACCCAAAGAGATTCTGATGTAGTCACATCTTCTGAGGCATGCCCAGCCTTACAGATAAATTCATCTTTCCTTGGCCTGCATCTCCTTGGCTGAGGGACCCTTTCAAATGCACTTTCAAACTCTGCTGACATAAGCACTGTCAGAATAACAGTAGCTAAGCAGAGTGCCAGGTGTATTCAGACTGGTTGGGACAGCCAATATAGACTAAAATATTCATGTTCCTGTTTGAAGCTTTTCCAGAGGATTTCTAGAGGAGGCTATGAGGAGGATTGGATAGAATGTCCTCTTTCGTCTAGAAACTGTCCTCTTTCACTAGGAATAAAGAAAAAGGTTTCTTTTCTACATTTCTTCATCAAGGAGGATCTATTCATTGTGAAGATTCACTTGTGGTATAACTACGTAGAAAACAGTTATGTTTGTACATTCAGGATAATGTTAGTCAAATATAGCCTAGTTTTGAGGCCAAGGGATTATAAATATTTGACAGAGGAGTCAAGCAGATTGTAAAATGCACATATTTTATTAGATCTCGGGCACCTATCCATACATAAGGCTATGTGTTTCATCACAAGCTCTTGGGGAGAAAGGGGGTTTTAAAAGGTAGTGCTCTTTTGTGTTCGGAGCACTTTCTTTTCTTCACCTCAGACCACATGACCAACATTGTTGCTTTCATGAGCAAAAAAGTATTGAAAGGGCTAGTGAGCAATGGTGATCAGAGCCCTACAGCAAAGAAACCTAATGGGATGTCTTGATCTAAGCAAGCTGGATTCTGTCTCATGATCCCATTGATGCCAAAGATTCAGTTCCCACTGGATTAGTCAGAGAGCAATGGATTTCATTTTGTGTAGGACAGAATGATATTTCCAGTCAAGCCAATAAGAGGTATTGCTTTGGTGCGCCTCACCTTGCAGCCTTTCAACAGTTAAGCAAAGCTGCACTGCTTGGAGGAAATGAGGCAGTTCTAAACTGATACCCTTCTTTTTCTTTCCCAGATTACCTGCTCCTTGGACAAAGGGGAGAAAGGCAACATTTGACACTTTTCTTTTTCTTTTTTTTTTTCCAGATACGGAAGAGTAAAAATATATTAAAAAGAGACTGCAAATTTCTTTCATCATTTTAGCTGAGCTTCTTCATTCCTGTTCTTCTCCTCCTTCCGCAAAGACCAGTTTCTGGGGAAGGCATTAAACAACTTTCAAAACACTCCTCCTCCCACTGGCTACTTCACAGCTAATGACTCTGGGTTCTAGGGTGGGGGCCTTGGTTTTTTGGGTCAGTTTTATTTTTGTTTGTTTGTTTGTTCATGTATGTGTGCATTTTTTGTTGTTTGGGGAAGTTTTCTGTTAAAAAAAAAAAAAAACAAACAAGTGGTGATTTCCTGATGGATATGATTCCATTTTTCTGGACAGGTCAAGCAATTAGATGAGGCTCATCTTCAAAAGCCAGTATTGCCCTTTGCTATGCCTCAGCTTGTGAAACCAACATTAGGATGATGCAAAAGAATATTAAAAAAAAAAAAAAGAACAAAAGAAAGAAAATTTGATAATACTTCACTTTTACTCTCTTTCTTTTCCCCTAGAGCCTTTTCTGGTTGCTGGTAGACAGAATTTGACATCAGTTTTATCTTCGCCATAGAAGATTTTATTAATAAGAATGTTGAATTTGTAGAGTCATTTGACCATTTGTTAGGATTTGATGTCTTTCCCAGATGGTGCAACGAGAGCAAAATGGTTTTGTTTCTAAACAGCAGGAAGTCTTGCTCAACCCTTAATTTTTTTTCTGGTTTTGCAGTTAGTAATATGAAAGGAATAATCAATGAAAGCGATATTCTCCTGAGGCAAATTTTGTTGTCAGAGCATGTACTAATATGTGCCTACCTTAACTTGAGATTACAGATAATGAGCTGTTTCCCACGTTTGTGCATGGGCTACTAGTAACAGCTCTTTGTCTGACCTGAAGATCTGAGAGAAGAAGGGCAGCAAGGAATCACACGGGCTGTGTCACGGATCAATTCTTACTTTTATCTCAGTGTGGTTTTTCTTTCATCACTGACTGAATGGACAGGCCAAAGAAAAGGAAAAGCGTTGCTGGAGAAGTACAGATGGGCAAAACTAAAATGAAAAAGTGTGTCCTAAATACACTGCTGGAGTCGGTGGATAAAACTGTCTCATCCAGTGGAGTTAGGCACATAGAAAGTAGCCATCATTTTGGCCCATTTTAAAGAAGAAGTGTTAAAAAACATCTCGCGCAGCCCTTAATTCAGGAAGGTATCTCTGTATGAGAAATGTCAAACATGTATGTAAGTGCTTTTCTGGCTTGGGATCTTCCTAGGGATCTAGTTAATTGTAATTAATTTTACCTGTCTGTGTGGAAATCAAGACACGTACATACACATGCAACTGATTTTTGCCTAACTCCTTTTTGTTCAGGATGAGATCTTGCTGTGTTAGTCATATATGTATTTTACAAGGAACCAGACTGTTGTCATGGCTCTCTGCTTTGTAAAGAACACACAAAACATTGGCTTAGGAAGGTAAATCTTTGGTGTGTCCTTTTCATTTTCAAAAGCACAGGACTTTACCACCAGCCTATATTAGAGCTTGGGTCTCTGTTCCTGCTTAAACTGTGCATGTACAGGGATGAGCTTCCCGCCACACTAGCAAAAATCACAGCAGTGAGCTCAGCCTAGATCCACATTTAAATGTGAATACCTTCTCACTCAGGAGTGTTTGTATCTGGGATTTTGATTATTGAGGCTAGAGACATTTTGAGTTCTTTTTTTGGACACTAGAGTTTGAGTTTGTTCAAAGCCAGAGATTTAGATTAGGTTCATGCTGTGAAAAGGTTGCGCTTCAATCACATGTTTGCAGAAAGTAGTACAAAAATAACTCTTGCAGTTCTTAGAACTCACAGTTGGCATCACTGAACCAGCTCATTTAAATAAAATAAATATAAGGGTACGTAGTGTTCCCATTCGTGAGCTCCTGGCTCAATGGTAACTCTGGGGTAGATTTTCTGAGGAAAGCGGGGTGCTGGGAAGACAGTGGCCCTGCAGTCAATGCCGAGCACTCTCTGTGTGACAGGCAGAGGGCTGTGTCACCATGTAGCACTTTCCCACCTCTTCTTTTTCCCCTTCATCAGCATTCAACCCCGGTAGGAGTGGTAGAATATGACTTGCAGCCCTGACCAGGCTCTTTGAAGGCAGACTGATGAAATACCAATAATGCAGAACCAAATACTGCAGTGGTGACTCAGTCCCTGCTTAGTCAGACTTCTCCCTGAAGTCAGGGGGAACATACCCCCTGGTCAGAGGTGCAGGATGCTTTAGTCAATATTTTTTAAGTTACCCTTACATTAGTACAGTGACTAAAAATGCTATAATAATAATAATTTTAAAACCTAAATATTTTTCTTCATCTGTTTCTGATACATATTTTCTTTCTTTCTGGGAGTGACTTCTTTCAGACAGCAAAGCCAGACTGCTTAATTCGCGATTGATCAGTTCTTGTTTCTCATGCACTGGCACAAACGTGTGAAATCAGTCTGGAAAATGTTTTTCCTCGATTGTTAGGGTTAGTCACCACTGGCTGGAGCTAATAAGGGAAGGGGTGGATTTGCCGTCTCTTGGGGACTGCAGATCAGAGCTGCCATTCTAGAAGAGATGCTGTAGTCAGAGTTACTCATCTCGGCACATAGGTATGCAGCAAAATATACAGGCAGTCAGAGCTAGCTCTAATATTCTGCTCTTTTAAAATAATTTTAATAAGCTACAGTGGATTATTAGAATTTTTTTAGATTTTTTTGTTGTCATGTAAGAAAAATCCCATTGAAATCTATTAGCTTGGAAATATATAAAGTGAAAGTGACACCTAGAAATCAAAATTATACAAAGAGACTAGGCCAGATGAAAGCATCTCTCGTGGGATCCTCTCCCAGGATCACACCTACAGTCCCCTACTCTGCCCCCCTGCCTCCCTGGAACACTCTGCAGTATTGTGCTAGTGCATTGTGAGCCAAGGAGTGTTATGTCTAGACACCTCCCAGTTAAAATAGAGATCAGCCACTGTACAATTGTGTAAAAAACCCCAAGAAATAAAAATTAAAAAAAAAAAATTGCAGAACTGCTTTCTCTTATTTTATTCCACAAAAGGAAACAAAACAAAAAAATGTGGCCAAGGATTAGGTTTTCATCAGCTAACGGCCCATGTTTATAAAGAGTGAGAAAGGATTTCTGTTTTCACATCCTTACCTAACTTTCCCCAGATGTATAGAAATTATGTTTTCAGCCGCCTTCCTTTTCCATCCTCAGTAAGACTATACAAGCACTGAATAAGCGAGAAATTCTGCAAATACAGGGCCCATACCGTTGGCCTCATGATGAAATTCTACAGAATTATTTGGGAGCGCCCACCAGTAGGTACAAAGGGGTCTTCTGGTGGCAGAGTGCATTTTACAGAGGGCAGCACAGGCTGGGAAGCTGTGTGATAGAGACAGCACTCTTCCACCTCTGCGCAGGGACTGCTGGTGCTCTCAGAAAGCTCTGCCTTGCTGGAAGAGCAACACACATCTTCTGCTTCCCAGAAACTGTTGTGTAACTTGAGAGGGAGAATCCAGGCACTTTACCCCCTCAAAATAGAGAGGGGTACCATTCCAAGTATCCCTATCAGTGTTTTTTCCTTTAGCTGGGACTGGTGTTCAGGGAATTAAAAGACCTTTGACTCATGGTGACGTAGTGCTTGAACTCCTGAACACACTATAATTTAAGAAAAAAAAAAAAAAACAAAAAGAAAAGCAAGCAATATGTTTTTATAGAATCATAGAACAGTGTGGGTTGGCAGGGACCTTTAAAGGTCATCTAGTCCAACCCCCCTGCAATGAACAGGGACATCTTCAACTAGATCAGGCTGCTCAGAGCCCCGTCCAACCTGACCTTGAATATTTCCAAGGATGAGACATCTACCACCTCTCTGGGCAACCTGTTCCAATGTTTCACCACCGCCATTGTACCCTGTTCATTATTTAAATGCCTCAAAGGGTGACAGTCCTTTGGGGTGCACTCAAATCAGTGATTTGAACCGTGCATTTCTGTGACAACATGCAGGAAGTGTTCACACATATGAAAGAAGGGATTTGTTTATTTTTTAAATTAATTTTTTTAAATGTAAAAACCTGTGATGCAGCCTCTCAAAATGGTTAAGTCAACCAGCTTTTCTTACAAACTACACAGTTTTTTTTTTCAAAGTTATATGGTCAGATTTCTATGTTTAATTATAAAAAGATCACGAATGTACTTTCCAAAATGCAGTTGGTTATGCCAGAGAAGAATAGTATATGGTGGTGTTTTTACAAACTACCCTTTGAATATGCAAATGTTTGCATATGTACTTAGAAACTCTTACAAGCTCAGTCTGGAAGAAAAAATATTTTAAACTATATTCCTGGCAGTGCTGTGCTGCTTTGTAATCAGAAGGTCCGTGAGCTCACCTAGCTAAAGGCAAATACTTTTGGTGTTAGACCTTGCAAATTCTACAGTTGGTCCCAAACATGGCTTTTAATTAAAAAGTACAATAATCTATTCAAATTAGAAATGATGGAACCTGACAAGAACAATACTATTTTTGCTTCAACTAGAATAAACTAGTCTATCTCCAGGAATTTGTGAGATTGGTCTTAAATATTTCTTAGTGGCTCCTTTTTCCTCGTATTTCATTTTATAATAATGAAACTCATCATCCTCTGATGATCTATACCATATGTTAGCCATTTATACTCAGCAAATAACAGCATAATCAAGTCCTTTTCTCCTACTCTTTTTTTAATCCATCACCTTATCCAATAACTAAAAACAACAGAGTGATCCTGTGCTTTCGCATGTGTTGAACTGCTGCTGATCTCAGAGCTGTGCTGGCGTGGTGTCTGAACATCGGCACTCAAAAGCAGGAACGTGCTGGCTGAGTATGAGAAGGAGCTCGGTAGCACTGACTCCACGCAAATCGCTCCAGGGAGTGGGCATCAGTGCTGGCCAGGTAGAAAGGAGGGAAAGAAACATGCTTTCACATTTTAAGGCATAAATTCAGCTCTCTCCGAAGTGGTACAGAGGTTTTTCCCACTTGTGTAATCCAAAACATGAGCAGGTCTGCTCCAGTCTTGGTTTCGTGTCAGGTGTGCATCCTCATGTGGTGCTCTCCCTGCTTCCACAGGCAGGCAAGTTTTGCGATCCCAGACAACCCTTTCCCTGTCTGATTACTGCGATCAAAGCAGGCGCAGGGCAGGTGCAATGCCAATGCCATTGTTTTCTGTTAAAATGAAACACTGGCCGTGCATTTCAACTTGCTGAGACTGCCTTCTCGTAGCTGCAGTGTCCCTTTTAATCCCCAGCAAGCAGAGGGTTTGGCTCTGTACACAAGCAGGACTGGGACACATACCTCTCTTCAAGGCATCAGCTCTCCCTGCTCTGGTGACTTGACGACCAGGTAGAAGGAAATGGAGCTACTTCCAGGCAAGCTGGCTGAGGACTTGAAACTCGGTTTTAGCAAATTTATTTACTCTCATACCTAAGCACATGACAGGACTCACTCACAAACCTCACAGCACACTCTTGGCATTTCGTATTCTTTCGATTTCTTCCAAGCGTGTATGTATTGACTGCTGTGTACTCGTAACACCCTGGTTTTAGAAGCTATCCAGTGGTAGGAGGAATATACGTAATCCCGTTGCCTCTGCTGGTGGTCGTAGGAGTGCATCTATCAAACAAAATTACTTGTGGCCATTGGGGTTTTCTAGTGATAAAACCTAGCAGTAGAATGACAGAGTGAGCATTTTCCTTTTCTTCTTGCTTGGATGATATTTTTATACACTTTTATATGCAATTTTTTTAAATATTTGCTATTTTTATTGTAGGGTTCTGGTTGGGTTTTCGCCAGACCTTCTGGTTGTCTACAGGCCCAGATTCTCACAGGAATATTTCCCTTCCCTTTTCTCCTCCCTCTTCTTCCCCGATAGACAAAAGCCATTGCATTTGCAACATCAGCTTAGAGCGAAATAACACCTAGGGCCTGATCACTCTTTTAGTTGCACTGAAATCAAAGGAAGTTGCATGCCAAGTCCTGCTGGTCCCACCGCAGTGCCTGGGGCCAAAGACAATAACCGCAACACATCCAACTAATTACAGGCAGGGTGGTCTGCGTAAAGCTAACGCGTCAGGGTGGCGCGGTCTTCCTTTGCTGTGGTAGGAGCTGCTTCCACCACAATGTGTTTAAATAAAGCTATATATCTCTCTTTGTTATGGTGATGCTACTTCTTGTAGGCATTTCAGTCAGAGTCATACCTTAGCACACTGACTGCCTTCAGCAGGGAGGAAGGGTGAACATTGTGGGTTATCTGTGACAGTAGATTTCACTGCTCTTGTGGTTAACCCTACAGTGACAGGTCCTAAATAAAGTTAAGAAACGTTAAACCTATTGGTAGGAAGGATAAGGGGAAATTAACCAAATTCAAGGATCTTGGTCTTGTAAAATAACCTTTTCTCAGCTGGCGTTCTGCAGGGAATTCTATGTATGAAGTTGAACATAAACTTTAGAGTATGTCTATATATTAGCAGAACTGATAATGGAGATGTCTTTCTTGAACTGAACTAAAATAAACAACAGATACCTGTTCTCTAACATTTTTCAAGGAAGAAAGAGGCAGGTTGTTAAGTTATTTTGCAACAGGGGAAAGAAAACAAGTTAAAATACATGCTGAAAGCAAAACTCAACACAGGTTTGCTCCTGGGACTGGGTGGGTAGGGTAATGAAAAAAAAAACAAAACTTATTTGGTTTGTTAAGACTCATAAGAAAAAAAAAAAGCAAAACTGAAATTCATGATGCCATGTAATGCCAAGTATTCTCAACTGTTCTGAGAATAATTTTAAACAATATGTATTTATTGTTAGTTCCTTATTTGAAAGAAGAGGCTTGTGGTCTCTAAATGTATAAAACATTTTTCAACATTCCAGTTTTTTCTGTAACAGTCCATGTATGTTCATCCTATTACCAAATAAAAACAATGAGGTCTGTGCTCCATTTGAATTAAAGTTGTAGAAGGGCTCATTTTGTTCTGGTGCTTTCTACATCCGATCCAGGCATGACACTTGCCGTTTGCTTTCCAGCATCCAGCTCCTCATGGAGCACTAGTAATAATCAACTGGGTTTTTTAAGCCTAGTGGGAACATTGTTTGGACAGCAGTCATTGCTCACCACTTGACCCTGTGAGGAGCAGTTAGTCACATTGCCTAATTTCTAAAGACAAGGACATTGAGGTAGAGAATTCAAATATCTTATTTAAGGACCCCGGGGTAAATCTCTACCTGTTTGGTGTTCAGACACGTCATCCTCACTTTTTCCTTCTTCTCTTTTGACTGAAATCACAGCCCATAATAGCATCTAAGCCATCAAGAGCACACCACACTCCTGCCCACTGAAACACTTGCTAGTGTGATTTTTTTTTTTTCCTGTGCCACTTGGAGCATGAGTATTGATCCCACAGGGCTGGTGTCCTGCGCTCCAGTGTTGCTTATAAACCTCCTTTCACAGCATTTCAGCTACATCTCTACATACCACCTTCTACAAAGTATCTTATTCCACAGGTAGACTCCAGTGATGTCTGTGCAGTAGTCATCGCACTGCACAAGTAATTACCAGAATTTTCCCATACTGCTGCTGGTTTTCTATCTGATTATTTCCTTAAAAAAAAGGAAAAAAGCATGACAAAGAGTGGCAGAGACCAAGCCATTCTCTCTAAGGAGGATGTAAAGTTCAGCGATATTGAATACAAGTGTGAAAGGCTTTGTGCATTCCCATTTGCCTGAAATTCCAGTTTTAATTCACTCCTCGCCTCTTTGGGAGGTTCACTGGTATCGATTTCCTGAAGAACACGCAATGTGCTCACCGCTGTACCTGCTTGTATTCTTATGCCTTACTGGCTTGGTTTGAGTCTGCATGTACCTCTAGTCCAGTGCAAGTAGAGATGAAGCCAAGCTGCCAATTTCTGTTAGACACTGAGGGTGTTGATGTTGTCAGCTGTGATCTTCAAATCAAAAATACTGACTGCCACATAAGCAAGAAGGGAGAAAAGATGGTTTGGAAAAGGCATCTAATGATTTGGGTGACTCACCTCCGCTTGCAAATACAGTATCAGAGTCCTTTCTCTGGCGCGTATAGCCAGTGACATAAATATCCGGAGCTGTTGCCAACCAGTGGTTCCCAAAGTGATGCCAGCCGCTCGCTGAACCACCACAGAAGCAAGGTAAGTGCTGTGTAACTGCCTTCAGAGCTGTGCTGGGCAATAAAACTGGAAATTGCCAGTTCTGTGAGGACACGGAGGTAGATGAAGGGAAAGCTGTCTGACAGCTGGCAACCGTTCCTAAGTCCAAAACTTAAGAACATGAAACATGAAACTTCCAGAATCAATAACTCTGGTACCTCCACCCAAAGCCGGTAAGTGGTAAAAGACGAAAGATATGTTTGATACTGACTCCTTTAGATGGAAAGGTCCCCTGAAGTGAGGCTACTTGCCCACTTAGCCTCACCTAAAACCAGGGTAAGAAATGGCAGAAAGAAGACAACAAACACCTCGTAGTGGTGGCAGTGCTACAAAAAGCATTTTCATGGTCGGCAGGACTACAGCTCATCCATCTCCCCTGAAACTACTCTTTCTTTTTCAAGGTCCAGCGCGACGTTCAGCTGACTTACCAGGCTCGGGTTCCTCAACAAACCACCTTACATTGCCAGGTCAGTTGGTGCCACCTCACTTTATTTGCTTATATGTGCAGCTTTTGAAATAGGTGCTCACAGTGCCTGCTGTTTGGGAGATGGACATAAACAGATGACTTTTTCTCCAGGTATGGCATGACTTTTGCACGTCATGTTAAAAAATTTAAACCCATTCACTGGGGTTTAACAAAAGAACTCTTGTTTTTAATGGTCTTTACCACATTTCAGTTTTTTTAAACAAATACCTTATGTTTTGTTGCTTGCAGTGCAGCTTCACAGACTATTTTAATTCAATCGATGAATTAATTTGGGCCTTTATCTCATGTACATAGATGCTGAAGGGAAAAAATAAGGCTGTTTTGTGGACCCAAGCATAGCTTTTTTGGTGCCCTTCCCATCTACCAAAATCTGCTGTCATTTATCATTTCACCATGATAACCATTTTCTTAATCCCTTCATCTTTGTCCCACACAACTGTGAGAAGAAAGGGAGGGTAATATGAAGCAGTTGCACAAAATAATGGCTTAGTGTGAACAAGGCACTGTCTTGCATGTGCATATGCAAGGGCATTCATATATGTATAATTCACAGTAAGCGAAAGAAAGAGTAAGTCTGCAGGAAAAGAACAAGAAATCACCAACAAAAAAATCCCGAACTTCAAGCAAAGTACTTGAAAAGTTTTACTACAGATATTTTGATCAGTGGCCGCTGTGCCAGCAGATGAGGTATGGTGTGGCTCTATATATAGATGCCAATGAGCAGTAGCATGTTTCTGTGCTTTTTCAGTTGCCAAGCTGTTCATGATGTGGTGCTCTTTCGCAGCCACCACCTTAGCAGATTGTTTCCCCAGGCACAGCTGGGATGTAAGTAAGGAAAAGAATGAGCAGGAATGTGAGAGAGCTCAAAACACTGTATTCCCTTAGTAAAACAATGTGCTCCATGGACTACTGTCCTGCTCGAGAACAAGAACAATCACTGAAAGTAAAATTTCAACCTCTGAGCAGCATGAGGACTCCCAGATATCTAACCCAAGACATTTTTTTAGATAGAAAGCATGGAAGAGGAAATATCATAAATACATTCTCTTAACTTCCGGAGTTTCTCATCATTGGCAGTGACAATAAGTATTACCTTTATATATTTACTATTTCTCATAGGGTCTCAGCAGTTAAATTCTTGTAGTTCTATTCATAGAGGAGGCTACTGCTTTGGATGTTTTCACCCAGGATTTTCTTGCAGGTGGAATTTAGAGATCTTGCTCTTTGGAGAGACTTTGGAGGTCTTGCTTTTTGGAGAAAAAAAGTATAGTTTTGTTTTAAGGAAAAATTGTGGAATGAAACATTCATGTCACACTACAGCCATAACTCTCATCTAATGTAAACAGATCTAATTTCAAAACTAGCTCACTTTTTATACATTTTGGCATGTCTGCATTCATCCCTTGTTTATTTTTAACAAGCAATGTTTACGGAGGGTTTTTCATCCATTTCTCCAATGCTATACCACTTTTAACCCATCTATCCGTTAATGAGTACCTGCAAACAACAAATCCCCCATCCCTTCTTATGTGTGATCCTTGTTCTGAGCCTGCAGACCGCCATCGTAATAAGAAGGTAGAGAATATAAATGCAGAAGAGAGAGTTTTGGCATAAGCTACCAGGTACAGTCCCTTTATTATTGCTGACTTGCTAAATGATCTTGCTCAAATCTTTCTTGTGTGCCCCAGATTCCTCATCTGTTTGGGAATAACATTTACCCCTCTTTAAAACTATCCGATCTAGGGATCTGTTAACTGTTACACTTAGAAAAACAGCAGTAGGGAGGATCCACCTTCAAGAGAGTGATCAACCTAATGGTGTCCCCTTTTTGCAAAAAGACGCTGGATTTGTTGCCAGTCCAGCCTTACTTCCAGAAGTGATACTCATTGTGACGATGTCATGTTGAATTGTAGGAAGGTGCCTTCTGTCTGGCACTGAGGGAAACGACTAGCTGTGTTTTGACTCATCATTAGACACCTCAGTGTAGGTTTCAGCACCAATTGTTTCAGGGACCCAGTGGGTTTTCTATATTTGGCTGTTTAATGCTGGTACCTTCTTCATTCCCATGCCCTGTCACCATGGCTTGCACAGCAAAGTGTTTACTCTGGTACGGTTTGCGAATCAGCCCTTCCCTTGCAGCTATTTACAGTATGTGATGGGGAATAGATAATACTGCAATATTTTCCATGTATAGAGTCCAGCAACACATTTTGTTTACAGCCATTATGGTGGTGTTTCTTTATGCTCTATATAGATCATGTTTGGGGGGGGGGGGGGGGCTTTTGCTGGAAGCAGCCACAAATTAATGTGTAGTTAAGAAAGTATGCTGTAAACACACACTATTTTCTTATTGAGCAAATGTTATTGTCTGTTATTTTTTCTGCAAATCACATACAGCATCTTGAATAAAAAGGGGAAGCTTTACTGGGGTGGGTTTAGTCTCACTTCTGAAGGAGTGAGGCGGATGAGAACAGGCATGTGCGTGTGTCATACCGTTCGTCTCTTTGCTGGCAGGCTGGTCGGTCCACCTCATTGCCACCTTCTGATTTGTGCCTTGTGAATTCAAAGTGCACCAGAAGAAGAAATACCCAAGAGATCGCAAAGCTGGGGGAGATTTACGAGGTTAGGTGGCTGTGTGCATGAGAGTGCCCTGGCAGTGCTCCCACTTGGGCTTGACCATTGGTGAAACCAGAGTCCGTCGGCAGCTCAGCCACATCTCTCAGTGAGGCAGGCAGACCAGCTGCTGCAGGCACCATGGCTGCATCCTAAAACGACTCTTTTTTCTCAGTGCAATGAGGAAGAACCACCCATTTCTTAAAGGACAATATACTTGATGTGGCAATGAAGCACAGTAGAGGCATTGATGTAAACATGTGTTACTGAAAAACACTGAGTGATCACATTTTTCTTTGCATAACTTGGAAACATTTGGGCCCCCTTCTGTGAGGGCTCTGGGGGTGCTCATAGACCTCAATGGCTGGGACGGGCATCCCCTAAAACCCCCACCTGCACCGTCTCCTACCAAGAGACCCAGGAACGTATATCAGCTCAGCCTGGGGCCTTCAATGACTGCCTGAGCCATCTTGTAGGTGTGCCCGTCTCTGCCCCTGTCTCCTGGATGGGCCTGGGACCTGCACTGCAGAGAGCCCCTGTCCTGGATGGAGCCCTCACACCTAGGTCACAGCTTTTCAGGCACAACATAGCATCACCTCTTAATCTTCTCTCTTGTATTGTATTCTCTTGTCTTTTCTCCCTCTCCTCTTCCCTTCCCTTCCGATCCCATCACTTTACCTGTCTTTTCTCTTCTCCCTCTCACCTTCCCTTCCCTTCCCTTCCCTTCCCTTCCCTTCCCTTCCCTTCCCTTCCCTTCCCTTCCCTTCCCTTCCCTTCCCTTCCCTTCCCTTCCCTTCCCTTCCCTTCCCTTCCCTTCCCTTCCCTTCCCTTGTTTATTCAACGTGCTCCCCATGAGTCGTAGCGATGAGACAGTTATTTGCCTGAAATGGCAGGGGCTTTTCAGCTCCAAAAACACTTTCAAGGACACATCACACAAAGGTTGCAAGTGGAAACAGGATTTTATTTTATTTTCCTGAATCTTTTCAGAGCCACTGCTGACGAGCATAAAGACAATGTGCATGTGTGGCCTGGAGCAGGCTGACGTCTTCTTCCGTTTAGAAAAAACATCCCTTGCAGTCTGGCAAAGGCAAGGGACAGAGCTGCAGAAAGCAGCATCAGCAATGCAGGCCAAGCAGTCCCTGTTTCCTGAAGAGAGCGAGCGTGACGAATGAGGATCAGGACCGACCACACACAAAAGAAGAAGAAGTAGACGAAGCAGAAGAAGAGAGGTGGTGTGTGGTACCGTGGGATATTTTGCACACATTGGTGCCTAGCGATGACAAAAGCATACTTTTGGCTTTCCAAAGCTTGCTGCGCTGTGCTTCTCGGCCAGCGATGCGTGAAAAGCGCGCTTGCGCCTGCCCTGCGCTTGGATTGCCCGCAGGGAGAGCTGCCAAGTGGCAGCTGCTGGTGGTGGTGCAGCAAGGCTGGAGCCCTTCCAAAAAGGCAGGCTGTTCTGCAGCAGCAAGAACCCCTGGGGAAAGGGAGCCAAGGGAAGAGCAGAGCTTGCTCCCGCTAGGAAGCTGCACCGGACAAGAGAGCCCGAGAGAGCCAGGAGTCAAGAGAGTGGCACCTTGGAGGTGCAAGAGCAGGAGGCAAGACCCTAGCCGAAAGGGGCCAGAGGAGCCCCGCTGAGGGGCTGTGCTCAGTGCTACAGAGGACAAGAAGCAAGCCCCGGGGGCCTCCGTTGGGGCCCGCCCTGGGGTTCTAGCAAGCTTCCTCCCCCCGGATGCGGGGCACGAGGGCCACCTTCGTGGAGCATGAGCAGCAGGCACCTGGCCAAAATGGCCCAAAGCAGGCCTGGCAAGGGGCCGGTGCTCAAAGCCACAGAGGAAGGCAAAAAACCCCCGGGGACACTTGCTCGCCCACCGGGGGGAAAAAAAAGCCTTCCTCCCCCCAGCTGCAGGGCACGAGAGGCCATCTTCGTGGTGCATGAGCAGCAGGCAGTGACCGAGCCAAAATGGAGGGGAGGAGCCCTGACAAGTGGTCGTGCTCAGTGCTGCAGAGGAAGGCAAAAAACCCCCGGGGACCAGTGCCAATCTGCCCCGGGGGAAAATTCCTTCCTGACCCCAGCGGCGCTGGCGATCGGCTATTCCCTGAGCACGTGAGCAAGACCGGCCTCCTCCTCCTCCTCCCACAGGCAGGCTGGTCACGCCTCCCAGGAGAGAGATGCCCAAGCCCTGGTCTCCCTCAGCCTGGAGCCATCTCAGGGGCTTCCCAGAGTGGCCAAGAGCCCCCGGCCTGCTCGACCTTGGGGGCAAGGTGTCCAGTGGGACACCAGCGGGTGCTCCAAAGCACCGGGACCCCTTGCAACCTCTCTGCATCCTCCCCTTTCTTACGGCTGCTGCCCCTGGCTCCACGGGGGATGAGGACGGCGAGCTCTGCAGTGGGTCTCAAGAAGGCATTCCCTTGCTCTGGCCACGGCTATCCAGCGGAAAAGGCCTGATAGCCCCGGGCACCTCCAGGGGTTGGTGATGGTTCTCGTTTCCTGAGGGGCTTGCGTCTGTTCCCCCAAGGCTGCAGCAGGATTTCCCTCCCTCCTTCCATCAGATGGGCTTTGAAGGTGGCCCCGCCAGGAGCTGTCCTTGCAGCAGAGAATCTCCATCCCGCAGGCTCGTCCAGCTTCCGTTCTTCCTCCCTCAGCCTCTGCCGAGGAAGTCCACCGGCTCCTCCAGAACTTTCGCATGGCTTTGAGCTGCCCGTGGGCGAGCTCTGGCAGCGGCACACGGGAGGATGCCCCTTTTATCCTGCCCCGGGGCATTGTGACTGCTGCGTTGCCGGGCGCTGCCACTGTGACATGGGGGTGCTGAGGCCCCCCATGCGCAGCCCCGCCCACCGCAGCCCCGCCCTCCGCCCCTCCGCCCAGCATCCTTTGGAGGAAGGAAAGAAGGAAGGCAGGCAGGCAGGAAGGCAGGCAGGCAGGCAGGCAGGAAGGAAGGCAGGCAGGCCGGCCTTTGGGGTGCTGGCCCCGAGGCGGTCCCCATGCCCAGGAGGCCCAGGGGGCTGTCCCTGCCCTTGGTGGCCTTGCCCCGGGCACAGCTGCTGGGCATTCCTGGCAATTCATCTGTGCCTGCAGGCTATGTCAATAAAGAAGGGCCTTTGTACCACAGGCATTCACTTGGTCGTGGTGATGCTAGAGCTTAGAGAAAGGGCTTTGGTTCCCTCTGCATGACCTCTGCAGAGACACAGAGGGCGTGCATGATGTCCTCAGCATTCCTTACTAATGCGCCAAGGGACTTGTGCTACTACACTCTTTACGGTGAGGTCTTCTTCTGGGAAAGAAGTCCTGAATTGCTTTGTCTTCTTGACCATATTTTCCCTCGCGCTTCAAGAGCTCTTTTCCTCCTTTGGCCTTCATCCTTGATACCTTTCTTGAAAGCCCTCTCAGCCTTTGTCTTGCTCCTTCCAGTCGTCGTCTTCTCCTGGAGGCCTGCCATGCCGCTCATCAACTGCTTAGTCTTTGTCTGCCTTTGTCCCAGAATTGGGGAATTTGTCTTTCTCGAACCCGAGGAATGCGAAACGGCCGTAGTGGTACGGGTACAGGAGTGCTCAGCAGGGCTTTGCACACTGCTTGCCTTTCTTGCCTGACACACCGGAATGCATTTGCCTGGATCACACTGGTGGTGGCTCCTCGTGCCCCCGTGACCTACTCATGCCTCCAGGAACACTGGCCTACTCCAAGGTTTCCAAAGGGGAGCAGAAACTCATGGCGCGCCACCTGACGTCGTGTTAGCTCTTTCTACCCTGCAGTTCTTCACGCAGGGGTGACTGATGTCGGGGACATGTCTTCTGTCAGAGCTTCAGCTGGTCGGGAGGATGGGGGCCGTAGAAGCATAGCATGAGACAGAGCCTTTTCTGCCTCAGGGATGCCATGGAATCCAGAAGATGATGTGGACAAGGAAACCTACCTTTCTCGGGCGATGCTTTTCTGCAATCCAAATTCAAAAGACCTGACCACGAACCTCACCTCTTTCCTACAGCTGATGACAGCCAAGCATAAAGGGCGGAGCCCGAGAGATGTGTTAGCCCAGCGGTAGCCTGCTGGAGTCCAGCTCCAGGCAGTCGCGGCCAGCAGATCCAGCCCCGCACCGGCCCGCAGAGCACCAGACGGGCTGCCTGGGTGGGCTCCGAACACGAACCTGGTGCTGTCAGTCCCGTCGCTTCCAAAGTGGCTGTCTGCCTCCTAGGGAAGCAAAGAGCCCCAGCCGGCACGCAGCCAGCTTCCGTTGTGCAGGTTTCCTTGGCAAAAGTGCCAAAGCAGCCCAGGCGCTGCAAAAGCTACAGGAGAGGCAACCCTGGCGGGTCAGTGCGACGCAGTCGGTGGCACTGCTGTCTGCGGGGATCTGCTTTAGTCTCCAGGAGTGTGACTGACGGTTGCTGACGATTTTTGAAATGGCCTGTGCAGGCGTTTAGTGAAGAGGAAGGTTGTTGCTGGGAAGGCTGATAGGGGTGAGGAGGTGGCTGGCCAGGTGGCCATCCGACACTAAAAGGCAACAGCCTCTCTTTACGAGGCCCTAAGCGCCCGTACGATAGCTGCCCAGGAGGACTGAAGCCTTTGCTTTTTAGATGCCCGCCTGACTCCACCTGAGAATGTCGGTGTGATAACATTACTGATGACGCCATTCAGGTAGAAAGGAACTTGGTTTTTTTTCTTTAATAAATGAAAGAAATTTTGAAAAACAATCTCTGAGCAGACACATGGTCATTAGTTTGCAAAACTGGGGCAATGCGTGCAGAAAGCTAAAAAAGCCAACCTGCTGAAACACAAGAGCCTGGGAACAACCGTACTCCATCAGAGAGAAGGTCCATCTGGCCCAAGACTCTGTCTCCAGCGTGGCCAACCATCGATGTCTACAGGAGAGCATCTGAGGTGTGCTCATCTCTGACCCCATCTCCTGGATGGGCCTGGGACCTGCACTGCAGAGAGCCCCTCTCCTGGATGGAACCCTCACACCTAGGTCACAGCTTTTCAGGCACAACATAGCATCACCTCTTCCCTTCCCTTCCCTTCCCTTCCCTTCCCTTCCCTTCCCTTCCCTTCCCTTCCCTTCCCTTCCCTTCCCTTCCCTTGTTTATTCAACGTGCTCCCCATGAGTCGTAGCGATGAGACAGTTATTTGCCTGAAATGGCAGGGGCTTTTCAGCTCCAAAAACACTTTCAAGGACACATCACACAAAGGTTGCAAGTGGAAACAGGATTTTATTTTATTTTCCTGAATCTTTTCAGAGCCACTGCTGACGAGCATAAAGACAATGTGCATGTGTGGCCTGGAGCAGGCTGACGTCTTCTTCCGTTTAGAAAAAACATCCCTTGCAGTCTGGCAAAGGCAAGGGACAGAGCTGCAGAAAGCAGCATCAGCAATGCAGGCCAAGCAGTCCCTGTTTCCTGAAGAGAGCGAGCGTGACGAATGAGGATCAGGACCGACCACACACAAAAGAAGAAGAAGTAGACGAAGCAGAAGAAGAGAGGTGGTGTGTGGTACCGTGGGATATTTTGCACACATTGGTGCCTAGCGATGACAAAAGCATACTTTTGGCTTTCCAAAGCTTGCTGCGCTGTGCTTCTCGGCCAGCGATGCGTGAAAAGCGCGCTTGCGCCTGCCCTGCGCTTGGATTGCCCGCAGGGAGAGCTGCCAAGTGGCAGCTGCTGCTGGTGGTGCAGCAAGGCTGGAGCCCTTCCAAAAAGGCAGGCTGTTCTGCAGCAGCAAGAACCCCTGGGGAAAGGGAGCCAAGGGAAGAGCAGAGCTTGCTCCCGCTAGGAAGCTGCACCGGACAAGAGAGCCCGAGAGAGCCAGGAGTCAAGAGAGTGGCACCTTGGAGGTGCAAGAGCAGGAGGCAAGACCCTAGCCGAAAGGGGCCAGAGGAGCCCCGCTGAGGGGCTGTGCTCAGTGCTACAGAGGACAAGAAGCAAGCCCCGGGGGCCTCCGTTGGGGCCCGCCCTGGGGGTCTAGAAAGCTTCCTCCCCCCGGATGCGGGGCACGAGGGCCACCTTCGTGGAGCATGAGCAGCAGGCACCTGGCCAAAATGGCCCAAAGCAGGCCTGGCAAGGGGCCGGTGCTCAAAGCCACAGAGGAAGGCAAAAAACCCCCGGGGACACTTGCTAGCCCACCGGGGGGAAAAAAAAGCCTTCCTCCCCCCAGCTGCAGGGCACGAGAGGCCATCTTCGTGGTGCATGAGCAGCAGGCAGTGACCGAGCCAAAATGGAGGGGAGGAGCCCTGACAAGTGGTCGTGCTCAGTGCTGCAGAGGAAGGCAAAAAACCCCCGGGGACCAGTGCCAATCTGCCCCGGGGGAAAATTCCTTCCTGACCCCAGCGGCGCTGGCGATCGGCTATTCCCTGAGCACGTGAGCAAGACCGGCCTCCTCCTCCTCCTCCCACAGGCAGGCTGGTCACGCCTCCCAGGAGAGAGATGCCCAAGCCCTGGTCTCCCTCAGCCTGGAGCCATCTCAGGGGCTTCCCAGAGTGGCCAAGAGCCCCCGGCCTGCTCGACCTTGGGGGCAAGGTGTCCAGTGGGACACCAGCGGGTGCTCCAAAGCACCGGGACCCCTTGCAACCTCTCTGCATCCTCCCCTTTCTTACGGCTGCTGCCCCTGGCTCCACGGGGGATGAGGACGGCGAGCTCTGCAGTGGGTCTCAAGAAGGCATTCCCTTGCTCTGGCCACGGCTATCCAGCGGAAAAGGCCTGATAGCCCCGGGCACCTCCAGGGGTTGGTGATGGTTCTCGTTTCCTGAGGGGCTTGCGTCTGTTCCCCCAAGGCTGCAGCAGGATTTCCCTCCCTCCTTCCATCAGATGGGCTTTGAAGGTGGCCCCGCCAGGAGCTGTCCTTGCAGCAGAGAATCTCCATCCCGCAGGCTCGTCCAGCTTCCGTTCTTCCTCCCTCAGCCTCTGCCGAGGAAGTCCACCGGCTCCTCCAGAACTTTCGCATGGCTTTGAGCTGCCCGTGGGCGAGCTCTGGCAGCGGCACACGGGAGGATGCCCCTTTTATCCTGCCCCGGGGCATTGTGACTGCTGCGTTGCCGGGCGCTGCCACTGTGACATGGGGGTGCTGAGGCCCCCCATGCGCAGCCCCGCCCACCGCAGCCCCGCCCTCCGCCCCTCCGCCCAGCATCCTTTGGAGGAAGGAAAGAAGGAAGGCAGGCAGGCAGGAAGGCAGGCAGGCAGGCAGGCAGGAAGGAAGGCAGGCAGGCCGGCCTTTGGGGTGCTGGCCCCGAGGCGGTCCCCATGCCCAGGAGGCCCAGGGGGCTGTCCCTGCCCTTGGTGGCCTTGCCCCGGGCACAGCTGCTGGGCATTCCTGGCAATTCATCTGTGCCTGCAGGCTATGTCAATAAAGAAGGGCCTTTGTACCACAGGCATTCACTTGGTCGTGGTGATGCTAGAGCTTAGAGAAAGGGCTTTGGTTCCCTCTGCATGACCTCTGCAGAGACACAGAGGGCGTGCATGATGTCCTCAGCATTCCTTACTAATGCGCCAAGGGACTTGTGCTACTACACTCTTTACGGTGAGGTCTTCTTCTGGGAAAGAAGTCCTGAATTGCTTTGTCTTCTTGACCATATTTTCCCTCGCGCTTCAAGAGCTCTTTTCCTCCTTTGGCCTTCATCCTTGATACCTTTCTTGAAAGCCCTCTCAGCCTTTGTCTTGCTCCTTCCAGTCGTCGTCTTCTCCTGGAGGCCTGCCATGCCGCTCATCAACTGCTTAGTCTTTGTCTGCCTTTGTCCCAGAATTGGGGAATTTGTCTTTCTCGAACCCGAGGAATGCGAAACGGCCGTAGTGGTACGGGTACAGGAGTGCTCAGCAGGGCTTTGCACACTGCTTGCCTTTCTTGCCTGACACACCGGAATGCATTTGCCTGGATCACACTGGTGGTGGCTCCTCGTGCCCCCGTGACCTACTCATGCCTCCAGGAACACTGGCCTACTCCAAGGTTTCCAAAGGGGAGCAGAAACTCATGGCGCGCCACCTGACGTCGTGTTAGCTCTTTCTACCCTGCAGTTCTTCACGCAGGGGTGACTGATGTCGGGGACATGTCTTCTGTCAGAGCTTCAGCTGGTCGGGAGGATGGGGGCCGTAGAAGCATAGCATGAGACAGAGCCTTTTCTGCCTCAGGGATGCCATGGAATCCAGAAGATGATGTGGACAAGGAAACCTACCTTTCTCGGGCGATGCTTTTCTGCAATCCAAATTCAAAAGACCTGACCACGAACCTCACCTCTTTCCTACAGCTGATGACAGCCAAGCATAAAGGGCGGAGCCCGAGAGATGTGTTAGCCCAGCGGTAGCCTGCTGGAGTCCAGCTCCAGGCAGTCGCGGCCAGCAGATCCAGCCCCGCACCGGCCCGCAGAGCACCAGACGGGCTGCCTGGGTGGGCTCCGAACACGAACCTGGTGCTGTCAGTCCCGTCGCTTCCAAAGTGGCTGTCTGCCTCCTAGGGAAGCAAAGAGCCCCAGCCGGCACGCAGCCAGCTTCCGTTGTGCAGGTTTCCTTGGCAAAAGTGCCAAAGCAGCCCAGGCGCTGCAAAAGCTACAGGAGAGGCAACCCTGGCGGGTCAGTGCGACGCAGTCGGTGGCACTGCTGTCTGCGGGGATCTGCTTTAGTCTCCAGGAGTGTGACTGACGGTTGCTGACGATTTTTGAAATGGCCTGTGCAGGCGTTTAGTGAAGAGGAAGGTTGTTGCTGGGAAGGCTGATAGGGGTGAGGAGGTGGCTGGCCAGGTGGCCATCCGACACTAAAAGGCAACAGCCTCTCTTTACGAGGCCCTAAGCGCCCGTACGATAGCTGCCCAGGAGGACTGAAGCCTTTGCTTTTTAGATGCCCGCCTGACTCCACCTGAGAATGTCGGTGTGATAACATTACTGATGACGCCATTCAGGTAGAAAGGAACTTGGTTTTTTTTCTTTAATAAATGAAAGAAATTTTGAAAAACAATCTCTGAGCAGACACATGGTCATTAGTTTGCAAAACTGGGGCAATGCGTGCAGAAAGCTAAAAAAGCCAACCTGCTGAAACACAAGAGCCTGGGAACAACCGTACTCCATCAGAGAGAAGGTCCATCTGGCCCAAGACTCTGTCTCCAGCGTGGCCAACCATCGATGTCTACAGGAGAGCATCTGAGGTGTGCTCATCTCTGACCCCATCTCCTGGATGGGCCTGGGACCTGCACTGCAGAGAGCCCCTCTCCTGGATGGAACCCTCACACCTAGGTCACAGCTTTTCAGGCACAACATAGCATCACCTCTTCCCTTCCCTTCCCTTCCCTTCCCTTCCCTTCCCTTCCCTTCCCTTCCCTTCCCTTCCCTTCCCTTCCCTTCCCTTGTTTATTCAACGTGCTCCCCATGAGTCGTAGCGATGAGACAGTTATTTGCCTGAAATGGCAGGGGCTTTTCAGCTCCAAAAACACTTTCAAGGACACATCACACAAAGGTTGCAAGTGGAAACAGGATTTTATTTTATTTTCCTGAATCTTTTCAGAGCCACTGCTGACGAGCATAAAGACAATGTGCATGTGTGGCCTGGAGCAGGCTGACGTCTTCTTCCGTTTAGAAAAAACATCCCTTGCAGTCTGGCAAAGGCAAGGGACAGAGCTGCAGAAAGCAGCATCAGCAATGCAGGCCAAGCAGTCCCTGTTTCCTGAAGAGAGCGAGCGTGACGAATGAGGATCAGGACCGACCACACACAAAAGAAGAAGAAGTAGACGAAGCAGAAGAAGAGAGGTGGTGTGTGGTACCGTGGGATATTTTGCACACATTGGTGCCTAGCGATGACAAAAGCATACTTTTGGCTTTCCAAAGCTTGCTGCGCTGTGCTTCTCGGCCAGCGATGCGTGAAAAGCGCGCTTGCGCCTGCCCTGCGCTTGGATTGCCCGCAGGGAGAGCTGCCAAGTGGCAGCTGCTGCTGGTGGTGCAGCAAGGCTGGAGCCCTTCCAAAAAGGCAGGCTGTTCTGCAGCAGCAAGAACCCCTGGGGAAAGGGAGCCAAGGGAAGAGCAGAGCTTGCTCCCGCTAGGAAGCTGCACCGGACAAGAGAGCCCGAGAGAGCCAGGAGTCAAGAGAGTGGCACCTTGGAGGTGCAAGAGCAGGAGGCAAGACCCTAGCCGAAAGGGGCCAGAGGAGCCCCGCTGAGGGGCTGTGCTCAGTGCTACAGAGGACAAGAAGCAAGCCCCGGGGGCCTCCGTTGGGGCCCGCCCTGGGGGTCTAGAAAGCTTCCTCCCCCCGGATGCGGGGCACGAGGGCCACCTTCGTGGAGCATGAGCAGCAGGCACCTGGCCAAAATGGCCCAAAGCAGGCCTGGCAAGGGGCCGGTGCTCAAAGCCGCAGAGGAAGGCAAAAAACCCCCGGGGACACTTGCTAGCCCACCGGGGGGAAAAAAAAGCCTTCCTCCCCCCAGCTGCAGGGCACGAGAGGCCATCTTCGTGGTGCATGAGCAGCAGGCAGTGACCGAGCCAAAATGGAGGGGAGGAGCCCTGACAAGTGGTCGTGCTCAGTGCTGCAGAGGAAGGCAAAAAACCCCCGGGGACCAGTGCCAATCTGCCCCGGGGGAAAATTCCTTCCTGACCCCAGCGGCGCTGGCGATCGGCTATTCCCTGAGCACGTGAGCAAGACCGGCCTCCTCCTCCTCCTCCCACAGGCAGGCTGGTCACGTCTCCCAGGAGAGAGATGCCCAAGCCCTGGTCTCCCTCAGCCTGGAGCCATCTCAGGGGCTTCCCAGAGTGGCCAAGAGCCCCCGGCCTGCTCGACCTTGGGGGCAAGGTGTCCAGTGGGACACCAGCGGGTGCTCCAAAGCACCGGGACCCCTTGCAACCTCTCTGCATCCTCCCCTTTCTTACGGCTGCTGCCCCTGGCTCCACGGGGGATGAGGACGGCGAGCTCTGCAGTGGGTCTCAAGAAGGCATTCCCTTGCTCTGGCGACGGCTATCCAGCGGAAAAGGCCTGATAGCCCCGGGCACCTCCAGGGGTTGGTGATGGTTCTCGTTTCCTGAGGGGCTTGCGTCTGTTCCCCCAAGGCTGCAGCAGGATTTCCCTCCCTCCTTCCATCAGATGGGCTTTGAAGGTGGCCCCGCCAGGAGCTGTCCTTGCAGCAGAGAATCTCCATCCCGCAGGCTCGTCCAGCTTCCGTTCTTCCTCCCTCAGCCTCTGCCGAGGAAGTCCACCGGCTCCTCCAGAACTTTCGCATGGCTTTGAGCTGCCCGTGGGCGAGCTCTGGCAGCGGCACACGGGAGGATGCCCCTTTTATCCTGCCCCGGGGCATTGTGACTGCTGCGTTGCCGGGCGCTGCCACTGTGACATGGGGGTGCTGAGGCCCCCCATGCGCAGCCCCGCCCACCGCAGCCCCGCCCTCCGCCCCTCCGCCCAGCATCCTTTGGAGGAAGGAAAGAAGGAAGGCAGGCAGGCAGGAAGGCAGGCAGGCAGGCAGGCAGGAAGGAAGGCAGGCAGGCCGGCCTTTGGGGTGCTGGCCCCGAGGCGGTCCCCATGCCCAGGAGGCCCAGGGGGCTGTCCCTGCCCTTGGTGGCCTTGCCCCGGGCACAGCTGCTGGGCATTCCTGGCAATTCATCTGTGCCTGCAGGCTATGTCAATAAAGAAGGGCCTTTGTACCACAGGCATTCACTTGGTCGTGGTGATGCTAGAGCTTAGAGAAAGGGCTTTGGTTCCCTCTGCATGACCTCTGCAGAGACACAGAGGGCGTGCATGATGTCCTCAGCATTCCTTACTAATGCGCCAAGGGACTTGTGCTACTACACTCTTTACGGTGAGGTCTTCTTCTGGGAAAGAAGTCCTGAATTGCTTTGTCTTCTTGACCATATTTTCCCTCGCGCTTCAAGAGCTCTTTTCCTCCTTTGGCCTTCATCCTTGATACCTTTCTTGAAAGCCCTCTCAGCCTTTGTCTTGCTCCTTCCAGTCGTCGTCTTCTCCTGGAGGCCTGCCATGCCGCTCATCAACTGCTTAGTCTTTGTCTGCCTTTGTCCCAGAATTGGGGAATTTGTCTTTCTCGAACCCGAGGAATGCGAAACGGCCGTAGTGGTACGGGTACAGGAGTGCTCAGCAGGGCTTTGCACACTGCTTGCCTTTCTTGCCTGACACACCGGAATGCATTTGCCTGGATCACACTGGTGGTGGCTCCTCGTGCCCCCGTGACCTACTCATGCCTCCAGGAACACTGGCCTACTCCAAGGTTTCCAAAGGGGAGCAGAAACTCATGGCGCGCCACCTGACGTCGTGTTAGCTCTTTCTACCCTGCAGTTCTTCACGCAGGGGTGACTGATGTCGGGGACATGTCTTCTGTCAGAGCTTCAGCTGGTCGGGAGGATGGGGGCCGTAGAAGCATAGCATGAGACAGAGCCTTTTCTGCCTCAGGGATGCCATGGAATCCAGAAGATGATGTGGACAAGGAAACCTACCTTTCTCGGGCGATGCTTTTCTGCAATCCAAATTCAAAAGACCTGACCACGAACCTCACCTCTTTCCTACAGCTGATGACAGCCAAGCATAAAGGGCGGAGCCCGAGAGATGTGTTAGCCCAGCGGTAGCCTGCTGGAGTCCAGCTCCAGGCAGTCGCGGCCAGCAGATCCAGCCCCGCACCGGCCCGCAGAGCACCAGACGGGCTGCCTGGGTGGGCTCCGAACACGAACCTGGTGCTGTCAGTCCCGTCGCTTCCAAAGTGGCTGTCTGCCTCCTAGGGAAGCAAAGAGCCCCAGCCAGCACGCAGCCAGCTTCCGTTGTGCAGGTTTCCTTGGCGAAAGTGCCAAAGCAGCCCAGGCGCTGCAAAAGCTACAGGAGAGGCAACCCTGGCGGGTCAGTGCGACGCAGTCGGTGGCACTGCTGTCTGCGGGGATCTGCTTTAGTCTCCAGGAGTGTGACTGACGGTTGCTGACGATTTTTGAAATGGCCTGTGCAGGCGTTTAGTGAAGAGGAAGGTTGTTGCTGGGAAGGCTGATAGGGGTGAGGAGGTGGCTGGCCAGGTGGCCATCCGACACTAAAAGGCAACAGCCTCTCTTTACGAGGCCCTAAGCGCCCGTACGATAGCTGCCCAGGAGGACTGAAGCCTTTGCTTTTTAGATGCCCGCCTGACTCCACCTGAGAATGTCGGTGTGATAACATTACTGATGACGCCATTCAGGTAGAAAGGAACTTGGTTTTTTTTCTTTAATAAATGAAAGAAATTTTGAAAAACAATCTCTGAGCAGACACATGGTCATTAGTTTGCAAAACTGGGGCAATGCGTGCAGAAAGCTAAAAAAGCCAACCTGCTGAAACACAAGAGCCTGGGAACAACCGTACTCCATCAGAGAGAAGGTCCATCTGGCCCAAGACTCTGTCTCCAGCGTGGCCAACCATCGATGTCTACAGGAGAGCATCTGAGGTGTGCTCATCTCTGACCCCATCTCCTGGATGGGCCTGGGACCTGCACTGCAGAGAGCCCCTCTCCTGGATGGAACCCTCACACCTAGGTCACAGCTTTTCAGGCACAACATAGCATCACCTCTTCCCTTCCCTTCCCTTCCCTTCCCTTCCCTTCCCTTCCCTTCCCTTCCCTTCCCTTCCCTTCCCTTCCCTTCCCTTCCCTTGTTTATTCAACGTGCTCCCCATGAGTCGTAGCGATGAGACAGTTATTTGCCTGAAATGGCAGGGGCTTTTCAGCTCCAAAAACACTTTCAAGGACACATCACACAAAGGTTGCAAGTGGAAACAGGATTTTATTTTATTTTCCTGAATCTTTTCAGAGCCACTGCTGACGAGCATAAAGACAATGTGCATGTGTGGCCTGGAGCAGGCTGACGTCTTCTTCCGTTTAGAAAAAACATCCCTTGCAGTCTGGCAAAGGCAAGGGACAGAGCTGCAGAAAGCAGCATCAGCAATGCAGGCCAAGCAGTCCCTGTTTCCTGAAGAGAGCGAGCGTGACGAATGAGGATCAGGACCGACCACACACAAAAGAAGAAGAAGTAGACGAAGCAGAAGAAGAGAGGTGGTGTGTGGTACCGTGGGATATTTTGCACACATTGGTGCCTAGCGATGACAAAAGCATACTTTTGGCTTTCCAAAGCTTGCTGCGCTGTGCTTCTCGGCCAGCGATGCGTGAAAAGCGCGCTTGCGCCTGCCCTGCGCTTGGATTGCCCGCAGGGAGAGCTGCCAAGTGGCAGCTGCTGCTGGTGGTGCAGCAAGGCTGGAGCCCTTCCAAAAAGGCAGGCTGTTCTGCAGCAGCAAGAACCCCTGGGGAAAGGGAGCCAAGGGAAGAGCAGAGCTTGCTCCCGCTAGGAAGCTGCACCGGACAAGAGAGCCCGAGAGAGCCAGGAGTCAAGAGAGTGGCACCTTGGAGGTGCAAGAGCAGGAGGCAAGACCCTAGCCGAAAGGGGCCAGAGGAGCCCCGCTGAGGGGCTGTGCTCAGTGCTACAGAGGACAAGAAGCAAGCCCCGGGGGCCTCCGTTGGGGCCCGCCCTGGGGGTCTAGAAAGCTTCCTCCCCCCGGATGCGGGGCACGAGGGCCACCTTCGTGGAGCATGAGCAGCAGGCACCTGGCCAAAATGGCCCAAAGCAGGCCTGGCAAGGGGCCGGTGCTCAAAGCCGCGGAGGAAGGCAAAAAACCCCCGGGGACACTTGCTAGCCCACCGGGGGGAAAAAAAAGCCTTCCTCCCCCCAGCTGCAGGGCACGAGAGGCCATCTTCGTGGTGCATGAGCAGCAGGCAGTGACCGAGCCAAAATGGAGGGGAGGAGCCCTGACAAGTGGTCGTGCTCAGTGCTGCAGAGGAAGGCAAAAAACCCCCGGGGACCAGTGCCAATCTGCCCCGGGGGAAAATTCCTTCCTGACCCCAGCGGCGCTGGCGATCGGCTATTCCCTGAGCACGTGAGCAAGACCGGCCTCCTCCTCCTCCTCCCACAGGCAGGCTGGTCACGCCTCCCAGGAGAGAGATGCCCAAGCCCTGGTCTCCCTCAGCCTGGAGCCATCTCAGGGGCTTCCCAGAGTGGCCAAGAGCCCCCGGCCTGCTCGACCTTGGGGGCAAGGTGTCCAGTGGGACACCAGCGGGTGCTCCAAAGCACCGGGACCCCTTGCAACCTCTCTGCATCCTCCCCTTTCTTACGGCTGCTGCCCCTGGCTCCACGGGGGATGAGGACGGCGAGCTCTGCAGTGGGTCTCAAGAAGGCATTCCCTTGCTCTGGCCACGGCTATCCAGCGGAAAAGGCCTGATAGCCCCGGGCACCTCCAGGGGTTGGTGATGGTTCTCGTTTCCTGAGGGGCTTGCGTCTGTTCCCCCAAGGCTGCAGCAGGATTTCCCTCCCTCCTTCCATCAGATGGGCTTTGAAGGTGGCCCCGCCAGGAGCTGTCCTTGCAGCAGAGAATCTCCATCCCGCAGGCTCGTCCAGCTTCCGTTCTTCCTCCCTCAGCCTCTGCCGAGGAAGTCCACCGGCTCCTCCAGAACTTTCGCATGGCTTTGAGCTGCCCGTGGGCGAGCTCTGGCAGCGGCACACGGGAGGATGCCCCTTTTATCCTGCCCCGGGGCATTGTGACTGCTGCGTTGCCGGGCGCTGCCACTGTGACATGGGGGTGCTGAGGCCCCCCATGCGCAGCCCCGCCCACCGCAGCCCCGCCCTCCGCCCCTCCGCCCAGCATCCTTTGGAGGAAGGAAAGAAGGAAGGCAGGCAGGCAGGAAGGCAGGCAGGCAGGCAGGCAGGAAGGAAGGCAGGCAGGCCGGCCTTTGGGGTGCTGGCCCCGAGGCGGTCCCCATGCCCAGGAGGCCCAGGGGGCTGTCCCTGCCCTTGGTGGCCTTGCCCCGGGCACAGCTGCTGGGCATTCCTGGCAATTCATCTGTGCCTGCAGGCTATGTCAATAAAGAAGGGCCTTTGTACCACAGGCATTCACTTGGTCGTGGTGATGCTAGAGCTTAGAGAAAGGGCTTTGGTTCCCTCTGCATGACCTCTGCAGAGACACAGAGGGCGTGCATGATGTCCTCAGCATTCCTTACTAATGCGCCAAGGGACTTGTGCTACTACACTCTTTACGGTGAGGTCTTCTTCTGGGAAAGAAGTCCTGAATTGCTTTGTCTTCTTGACCATATTTTCCCTCGCGCTTCAAGAGCTCTTTTCCTCCTTTGGCCTTCATCCTTGATACCTTTCTTGAAAGCCCTCTCAGCCTTTGTCTTG